>NC_068329.1:20647500-21330000 GCF_000147395.1 Oryza glaberrima
CAGTTTTATACTATTTATCTCCAACGTTTGACCGTTCATCTTATTTAAAATTTTTTTTATGTTTACTATTTTTATTGTTATTAGATCATAAAACATGAATAGTATTTTATGTGTTACTAATTTTTTTTAAAATTTTTATAAATTTTTTAAATTAGACGAGCGGTCAAATGTTAGACACGGATTTCTACAGCTGCACTTATTTTGGGATGGAGGTAGTACCGCTGCTACATGCTGGCATATGTTCAGAGAGACACGTACGACTAGTTGCAGACTGCAAAACCTGGCACATTCTGACTCTAGCAGCGCAGCAGCATCGCAAGATTTGGAATCAACGGTTCAGAGCAGCCGTACGTCGTACTCCATTCCTCACCGAGCTCACAAAAAACGGGACACGGCGTGTCGGGCGGGCTAACCGATTTGGGTGTCGGTCGCTGCAGTAAAAATCACATTCATTTGGCGTATAAATTCACGGACTCCGTAGTCCCGTACACGTATACTCCTAGTCCTAGAGTCCCAGAGTACATCTTTAGTTACATGCATGGTAAAAGACGGGAGAGAGGGTAAAAGATGCTGAAGTTTTTGACGATCGATTTGACCCAGGGACATGAATTGATATAATTGTCGCCGATGAGTAATTAAAAGCGATATTACAATCCAATGCAGTGCGCTCAACAACGTGGCTATCACGAACATCTCATAAATCCAAGCCTCACGTACGTGTTGCTTCCATTTATGTGCAACGTGCAGTCATCGTCACCAAAGGGTTGAGGTCCTTGGCTTAAATTTGCGTGCACTGTCTTAAGAAACATTTGATATCATCATCTTATTAAGAAATATAATATATACATATACTCTCTCCGTTCCAAAAAAATAAATTTAGTACTGTATATGACATATTCATATTATAGTAAATAAATTTGAACAAACGTATATCTAGATTCATAGTACTAGGATATGCCATATCCAGTACTAGATTGTTTTATTATGCGACGAATGGAGTATATAATACTACGAATCTGAATATATGCATAGTTATTCGTGATGCAAAGAAGAGGTTAATAGTTCTATTCCGTCCTATACGGCTACATTGTATATAATGACATATTGAGATGCACTTGACCACATATTTATTCTTCGGCCTTATTATATTTAAGTTTTCAAGTGGAAATTGTATATTTACAATATATATGTCTGTGTAGTGGCTAGTGCTCTTATATATACATATTCCGTATACTAATTGAGAAATGAATTTACAGAATATAATATTTACCTTAAAAAAGGATACTACTACAGTAGCTCTCTTATCCATGAAAGAATCGTTGCGTACTTTGCTGCACTTCTGCAGCGCTAGCTAGCTGCTGAACAGATAGTACTATCACACACACGTTCGTGGGAAGCAATAACGGCTGCAATTCAATGGCGCCATTGGATTCGAGATCCCCACACACGCTCCCGAAGCGAGAGTACGCGACCGGTATTAAAACCGCGCCCCAAGTACACCGGCAATCACTCTTCCCAGCTACTCTACTCGTACGTACTCTACTCTGTCCGTATACATTGCGCCACATCATATCATCACCAGTTTTTCTTCTCTTTCAAAAAAGAAGAAAAAAATATATCGCCCCTTCATTCAAAAGATCAATCCATAGGTAGGAGTATATACTGATCATCGTGCAAGCTAGTTTGCAACAAGCCCGTCAAGCATGAGCAGTAAATTCAATACAAGTTCAAGTAAATAATGCACAGTGATATACTCCTCCATTCGAGTAGCAAAGCAATGTACCTCCAGCGTACCAGCCGCGTGGTAGCAGTACCATATACGGTACACGGCCTGTCAGGCTGTCACAGTATAGAGCAATGGAACCACGCAGCAAAACTCTGCCACGAACAGTTACTGCCGGTAAAAAGGGGGAAAAAAAAAGGAAAGGAAAACTTGCCGGCTTGCTGCTTGCTTGCCATGCAGCTCCTGTTCTCGTAGTTGGACTGGATGATTCGGCCCCGTTCGAATCTGATTATAGGATGAAGATTAAATGTGCACGTAAAACGAGATAAGTCATTAGCATATGGTTAATAAAGTTTTAATTATTAAAAAATTGAAAATGGATTTATTTGTTTTTTATAGCAACTTCTATATAGAAAGTTTCCGCATAAAATACGCCGTTTATTAGTTTGAAAAACGTGTTAACGGAACTGAGGAAAAATCTAGTTGTTGTTGGAGTTCAGAAGTGAATGCGTGTGGTGATAGATTCAGGGCTTGCTGTACGCCTGTACAGTCTACTACTACAAATCTATACGTGTACGGATGTACCCCAATGTCTACGCCGATCTCTCTGAAACTGTACGTAGAGCAAGAGCAGATTCCCTGTTTGCTGCAGGCGACTACGGTCTCGGTCATCTCAGAATCTCACGTGCCGATGCGAGGAGGAACCAAAAAAACCAAACCATTCGATCTGCTACTGCTGCAGCTGCAGCTGCTGCCGCCCCTCTGAATTTAACGTGCCTGGGTACTGGACCATCGCCGTCGCTCCTGTCGGATGGCCGGTTAATTTCATGGTGATCAGTAGCCAGCCAGCCTCTCTGCACGCGATCTTTGCTGGTCCCGCGGCGAATCGCGCTGCACCAGCGGCCGTAGCAAAACGGCCGGTCTCAGGATGCTCTTTGTTGTACTCCTCCTTTGTTCACGCATGCCACGCTCTAGCGTTTTGGTATCCATCCTTCCTGGATCCAAATCGACCGAACAGTACTCTGAAATCCGGCTACAGTAGCAGTACTCCCTCCATCCACTAATATAAGGGATTTTGACATTTTACTTATGATGTTTGATCATTCATCTTGTTAACAAAAATTGAAATTATTATTTATTTTTTTATTTACTTTATTATTCAAAGTACTTTAAACATGATTTTTCGTTTTTTTATTTGTATAATTTTTTTAATAAAATAAATGATCAAACAGTGTAAGTAAAAAGTTAAAATCTTTTATATTACAGAACAAATGGAGTACACGATTCCTCTCGTCAAGGAAAGGGTTTTGCGGTGAGGCGAGGACATATGGTTTTATTATTAGCAGTGAGAATTCTGAAACTGCTGGCTGGTTTTATTTTATCCGTGAGAACTCCGGCTCCGGCTTTGCTTCCGGGGTCCAAGGACTTGGGATTAAACAATGACGCAGTGTCGGGTAAAGGCAAACCAGGTTTTGCTTTGTGAATCGGGAAAGACAGCATTTGGACATCTTTTTTTTCTTGCCTTCTTTGGTTGTTTGGAAGATTTTTTTTTTTAAATTACACAGTACAACACAGGCACTCACAACACACGTGCACTTACCCCTATAAATACACGCACGCAAACCCTATCCCTATGAACATCTTTGAAGACTAGTCTGGTAAATTCTTGAGATTGACGAAGTCAACACGGGCGTCTCGTTGTCGACGGGTACGTTGCCTACCACTTGAATCACAACGTTGTTAAATCCTGTAAAATTCGCTCCTATGGAGAGTCGAACCCAAGACCTCAGGTGCTACTTAGACTCTTGTAACCACTAGACTAGCTATTCTTGCATTGCAATGATTAAAGTACATGCTTCGAAATGTGGTTAGTTCGGTCATTTGGCCAGACGATGGTTCACTGCCATTGGATTAAGGGCAAGTTTTATGATAGTGGTAGTGGTCACATCTAATTTTGTTTAAATCATCTACACATTAATCTAGAGGTAATACATACAATAGGTTGTATCTACTTACACTACACCCAATACATTTACTACCAATCAATTTCTCTCTTTCTCTCTCATTTCTTGAAATTGGTGTGGAGGTTGCCTCTTACATGAGGGGTGGCTGCTCCCCTTTCTCTTCTCTTCTCTTCTCCACGTCATCATATGAGTCTACATGGCATCTTGAAATTAGTGATAAGAGGCTCATAGTACTTGTCCTAAGGTAGTGTTTGGATGGGATAGTCCCGCTCACAAAAACACCCATCCCAGATAGCCCCTTAAGTCCATGTAGTAGAAGTGAATCACTGTATTACCGGACTATTCCTCCCATAACCCGATCGATGATGGTATGCGTTGTGTGACTTGTACGAAGACCATGATTTTTTTTAGATAATGACGAAGACCATGATTAGATGCTCACCTAATTAAACTACTCAAGTAGTCTTATCAAATTATCGGCGAGCTGGTTTTGCGGAAACCCATCACAAGATGCCGGCTACGTGCTCACAGTCGTTCTTGCGAATTATTCTCTTGTTATTACATCGATGTCTTCGTACGCCCGGATTAATATACGTCTCAAAAACGCACTACTATGAAGAAGAGTAATAAGATAAGAAAGCCACGGCCCACGGATGACGCGCGCTCGGCTCTGCCGTGCGCGAAGCCGCCAACTGCGAAGCGGCGGAAGGGTTACCGGCTGCGCGGTGAGCGTACTACGGCCCGCCGCGACGAGGAGCAGACGAGAGGAACGAGACACGGAGAGACGACGTGCACGTAGAGTGATGGGCCTCGGCCGGACGGCCGCGTCCCGTGATCCATACAGCCCGATGCTGGGGCCTCGGGGCGACGCGCGACGGCACGACCGCTACGGCCTATGCCACGGAAGAGGCCTGTGCCATAGACGCCAACGCAATGGGCCGTCTGCTGCGTCGCCGCGAAAGAGGCCCGTGCCATGATGCCATCAGGTATTCCGGTGCTCTTGTACGAGTAGGAAAAAGTTTATATTGTCTCCCTCAAATATAGGTCTAATCTAATTTTATATCCCTCAATTACAATATCATATATCTTAATCTTATCTCTCTCATTTAAAAATATGTATGGTTTTCGCTCCTTCGACTATTGTGAGGATGGTTTTCGCTGACGTGACATTTATGTGGCATTACAATTAGCGAAAAAATAAAAATATATATACATGAGATCCATATGTCACTGACCATTTCTTTTCCTCTACCCTCCACTCTCTCTTCCTCGTCTATCTCAATCTCTCCCCTTTTTTTTTCACAATTCTCTCGGTTGGTGCTTCGAGCGATGGTGTGGAAACCAGCGGGACCAACGACGGTGGCCAATTGAAGAGGAGCCAGAGGCAGCCTGAAAATATGGTGAAGGAGCTGTCGTGCATAGCGCGGAGGACAACCGAGCGGCTGCTACAGCAACTAGGAGATGAGACAGCAGAATGCCGAAGGAGTTGGTGGAGTGGGCAGTAGACCTAAGGGAGGCGCTCAAGTTGGCATGTAGGCCACCTACAGCTCCTCAAGGCCGATGGCCATGTATCTTCCACGACGGCTGCTCTCCTTGATGTCGGCTGCCAGACTCGCTCGTTGTCTCCCTTATGCCACGATAGCCACGCTTGCCGTCTTCCTCCACGCCGCAGTGGCTGCTCTACTAGCCGTGCGACATGCTCGTCTAGCTCAGCGACGTGCCATGCCACCTTGGAGGAGAGACGACGCAGCCCTTGAGCTCCTTCGTCGTCACCGCCAACCTTCCACTGCCCTATCACCGTCGTGCAAGGGGTTATTGCTGACAGGTAGATCCTCATGTTAACTCAACCGGTTGGATTTGGTCAACGATCCACGTTAGTAAAAATACCTTCTTCAATATTATTGAGGAATTTAAATTACACCAATTTTAATAGTTGAGGCTTCAATATGCTAGCTACTGCGATAGAGGGATACGAATCATATTAGCCTATATTTGAAGGGACTGAAAGTGGACTTATTCCTACGAGAGTATTTTATCACACAGACACCGTACGCTACTATGCTTCCATGCCGATCTCGTGAACTTTGACACGTAGAAACATCACACATACAAATACTACATACTCCGTACTAAGGTATAAAGGTAACAACATATACTCCGATCACTAACAAGTATTGACGTACGTCTGGTTAGTTGCCCCGTACGCGCAGCCAAGCCACAGCCTCACAAACACGACACCAGCAAGGTCATCGCGGCAGCGGCGCCGTAGCTCGCGGCCTTGTGAGCCACCACCGCCGGTCCGGACGCCGACCTCTCGGCGCCGCCCTTCCCCGCCGCCGGGTCCGGCGGCGGCGCCGGGACGTAGTCGTCGATGTCGCCGTCGTCGTCGGGCGGCGGGTGATCGGCGTGGGGCGGCGGCGACGGCAGCGCCGGCACGGGCGGGGTGGCCGCGACGGGTGGGTGGGCGTGGAACAGCGCGTCCGGGAGCAGCACCGTGTCCAGCTCGTACACCGCCATGGCCGCCGACTCGTACACGCTCCCGACCACCCTGGCGCTGGACCACCTCGACATCACGTGGACCACGCCGCCGTCGTACGTCACGTTCACCGCGTACCTCCCGCCGGCGAGCGTCTTCACCGGGTTGCTCTGGCTCAGCCCGTCGAACTCCGCCAGCGTGTAGTGCTTCGCCAGCGAGTGGTACATCAGCAGGTGCTTCAGCTGATTCCTCGATAGCCCCGCCAACACCTGCCAATTATTCATCACCACAATGTCAACATTACCAATCAATCCCCGTAAGTGATCGTGTTCTCGGTGTTATACTCCTTCCGTGTTTTAGATTACAAGTTGTTTTGATTTTGGTTAAAGTCAAACTGCTTTAAGTTTTACATTTTGTAGAAAAAAGTAATAATATTTTTAACTTAAGATACATTTATTATGAAAATATATTCAATTGTTGATTTGATGAAACTAATTTAGTATTATAAATGTTATTATATTTATCTATAAATTTAATTAAATTTAAAACAGCTTGACTTTAATAAAATCAAAACATCTTGTAACCTAAAACAGACGGAGGGAGTATTACCGATGGCTCGATGGCGGCGAAGGCCATGTCGACGGGGACGAAGATGGTGATGCCCTGGTGGGTCCGGTAGGCCTGGTGCTCGAACACCGCCACGAGGTTGGTCTGCCGGAGGTACATGAGGAAGGTGCTGAAGGGGCCGGCGACGTTGAGCACGTCGGTGAGGTTGCCGCCCTTGTCCTGCGGAGCCGGCGCCGTGCCGCCGCCGGCATCCGTCCTCACCGGCGCCGGGGGCGGCCGGGCAAGCGCGCCGGCGAGCAGGAGGAAGAGGGACAATGCGGTGGCGAGGAACGTCGCGACGGCGAGCCTCATTGTGACAGATCGACTGATAGTGCAGCTGCCGCGCTATCAGCTGTGAACTTGGCTTCAAGTTCAACTGCGTGTGTGCTATTTTTAACCCCGCTGGAGAAATAAATGGACGACTTTGCGCGCCGTTTTTTCTGCAAAGTGCAGCCAGATCTTTGGCTGCCTATTTTTTCAGTGGTTCAGAGGATTTAGGACGGTGTCAAACGACGATCTTTTGAGCCGTGACATTAAACTCTCTGTTCCATATTGAAAGAGGAAAAAACAAATAGAAACCAACTCATTTTGTAGAATCTTATTTCGTTTAAACTGCCAGAAAATGTTATTTGCAGATATGTTCATGCAAAATGAATGTTTACATACAGAGATGCGACAAACGAATTGACAAAAAAACATAAACATTACTCCCTCCGTTTCACAATGTAAGACTTTCTACCATTGCCCACATATATATAGATGTTAATGAATCAAAATAAATACATATGTCTAGATTCATTAACATTTAAATAAATATGGGTAATGGTAGAAAGTTTTATATTACGAAACGAAGAAAGTACTGTATATATGTACCCACGCCCAAAAAAAAAATCACACCACTATATCATCAGAAAACTGGATACCATTACAGCCAAGATGGCGAGAAGGCGCCCGGCGCCAACCCGGCACGACGAACTCTTGACGTCCGAGGCGCCATGCTCGCCTGCGCCCGGTGCGCCGTCGTTCGCCTTGTCCCCGTGCACCGGCGCCGGGGCCGGGGCCGGCACGGGTGCGACCTTAGGGGCGGTCGGGAAGATCTGCTCCGGCAGCAGCACCCTGTTCAGCGCGTACACCGCCACGGGCGACGTCGAGTACACGCTGCTGACGAGCTTCGCGGTGGCCCAGCCGGACTGGATGCGGACCGTCCCGGCGGCGTCGGTGACGTTCACGGCGTACTGCTGCCCGCCGGCGAACGTGGGCGCCGGGCCCGACGCGGCCAGCGCCGAGAACGACGAGAGCGGGTGGTACCGGGGCACCCCATGGCACAGCATGAGCGTGCGGAGCTGGTCGGCGGTGAGGTTGGACAGCGCGGCGCCGCCGCCGACGGCCGCGAACGCCGAGTCCTCGGGGGCGAACACGGTGACGCCGGGGGCGCCGGCGGCGGTGTCGTTGGCCTGGCTCTGGAACGTCGTGATCACGCCCGTCTTGGTGAGGTAGCCCAGGAACGTGCCGTACGGCCCGGCGAGGGAGAGCAGCTCGGCGAGGTCGACGTGGCGCGGCGCCGGCGCCGGCGCGGGGGCGTCCGCTGTAGCTAGCCTCTGTGACAGCGCGACGCGCGGGAGCAGGAGCGCGAGCGCGAGGCACAGCGCCGCGACGGCGAGCACGGCGGATTTCAGCTCCATCGTCGCTGCAGAAATCTCGCCTACGTATTACGTAGTCGTGTGCAACGCCAGCAACTGCACCACCTGAGTGAGGCCGCGACGAAGCCATGTGCCGCAGAAGAATTTATAGTGGCTGAGTAGCTGATCGATCGAGTAAAAAAATGGTGAAAGTATAACCCAGCTTCGGGTAGGTTGTCGCTGTCGAGCGGTCAACCTTCAGACCCCGAACAGGATAGTACAATTCGGGAATGTTTTACTAGTAGCTCCGACAGTTTGAGATTTGTTTATAGTACTGTAGTAGAGAAGATGGAGAAGAATGTCCTGAAACTAATTGGCACCGACGGTCAGCACGGAACAGACGTGGGAGCTGACACTAATTAAACAGATGGCAAGTCGATCCGCGATCCAATTATGTATCCGGCTCCACTCTGATTGTCAACTTGTTTAAGTACCACATCCACACGTGGGTGACGGGGGCATCGTGCAACCGACGATACTCGTTTCTAATGCTCTGACGCTGATACATTCGCCGGAGCAAGCAGCTCCAGGTAGGATCACACCACCATTTTGGCCGTTCGTCCATACGTCCACAAAAAGCTTCACATGCCCGATCTTTCGACGGATAGATGGCGACGTGCGTGCCCGCAAGCGTTTCGCGGTTGTTCTGGGCGTATATACGTTACTGGTCCGCCACTTTTCCGTGTCTCGCCGACGTACAGACAGTGGATGACTAGAACGATCTTTGTTTAGCGAATGACTCGAATGATTGGAAATAATTTGCAGGTGTCGGCACATGAGTTTCCCTTTTTTTTAATTGAGTAGCGTTGTCAGTCAACATGAACTACTCTCCTACTAGTAGGCCCTAGCTTTTGCATCCCTGTACTCAAATATGAGCCCACCCAACCCAATCCAGCCAGAGCAAACTGGGCCGGTTAGCAGACCGGCCCATTGCCCGGCCACATTATCAGACGGCCCAGCCGCGAAAAACGAGGTCCCAATTCCCAGAGAGCGAACAGAAGGATCTGTACAAAACAAAGGGCCTGTTCACTTGATACCATTTTTAACCTTACCAAATTTTAGTAAAGTTGCTAAAAAAATAGCTATATTTAGTTTGCTGCCAAAATTTAATAACTATATAAGAAATTATGCCAAAAATTTGACAAGTTATCAAAATTTTAGCAACTATACTAAAATTTTGACATAACAGGTCCAAAGAAGGCGGAGCCGCGTCCACTCGGCCATGAATTCCTGCATGCCCGGCGTGGGCGCCATGTGACGTGTGAGGATCGGAACATCTCCTGCATCGCCGAGCTGCCACACAACCCAAGTGCCAAATATGCCACGATGAGCTGCCAATATGACATGATGAGCATTGAGCTGACACAACTTCTTCCACGAGTACTTGTACACACCCCATTCCATCCCCTCCCACTGTCAAATTAATCTAAGATTTTCTACCGAAAGTTTCTCTCTCTGCCACAAAACGGGGCAGAAAATGAGACGATTCAGTGCCTCCATTTCGTTTTTCTGCACTAGTGTCCATGCAACGTGTGAAGGGCATCAACACTTGACACACATCAGAGTATGCATCGGAAAGGAGGAACCGCATGATGGCGAGACCGCAAAAAAGAGAGGAGCCGGAAAAGGGGACGATATCACAAGAAACATCGACGGCGAAAAAGGCATCTCGATCGAGTTGTCTACCCATCCATCTCCATGATCAATTTGGTCCTGAGATCCATGTGCTTGGGATTTCTGTAGCTTGGGTTTGGGGGGGTGGCAAATGTCTGAAGCCTCGATCAACCTGTCGATCTCCTCCTTTTGCCGATGAGAAGATTCCAAGATTATAAAATGGCCGAGCTTTTCTGGCACCAAGATCTTCGAGGGGCGAACTGGGCGGCTGCGGTCCACATCCACACAGCTAGCTGCACATGCCGCCGAATCTTTCTTCTCCCCAGCAAAGCTGGATAATGTTAGGTTCAGGTTACTTTCTTCTCCTCGACATTGCATCGGCCAGTTTTGGGATCATAGTAGTGCAGAAAATATCGGTGCTCCTAGTACGTATTCTCTTGAACGCTAGAAATGACGGCTTTTTTTTAGGATGGACGGGTACTTCTATCATTCTAATCCATGCGAAGTCCGTTTATTAATTCGTGGCCAGTTATTACAACTTGGGTTTGCTCCTGGGATCTGTAGAGATTGCTCGAGAAATAGTATCAGGGAGGGAGACAGCTCCCAACATGTCATGTGGCATCCACTTGAATGGAAAAGGACGCCGTTCCTTTGATCATCAAAACAAATCAAGCCCAGCTAATCTCCCGCCATCCTCGCTCGCGAGACACCGCAAACCCAATGATTTCGTTTCGTTAGCGCGTTCGTTCTTTTTTTTTTTTTTCTGTATCATGCAAGTCGATGCACAAAAACAGCTGTCTCTTCTGCAGCCTGTTCGATGATTGGACAATGGACACTGCGTACGTGTCGGTACAGTCTCAAATAAAGTCTGAACTCGCATCACACATCTGTAGTACAATTCATCCGTAGAGAGCTTCATGTAAAAAAACCGTGTGGGGTTACTGAACAAAATGGGGGTGATAATTCGCCGTAATGATCTTAACGCGAGCGCCATCACCGACTGCCATTGAAGAAGAAAACGCTTTGGCAAAGCTGGCTTCATGAGCTGTGCGTCCTTACGGCGAGGATTATTGATGAGTGGTAATTGTTTGCCGGTACAGGCAGCCCACTTCTTCTCGCCGCGCGTGTAGCTTTTTGCCCATGGAGGGCTCGGTTTATAAAAGTTGCTAGGATGTAAGAAAACATAATACTCGTGCAGCGTACTGTGTGGTCATCGCTTTATCGCCCACTGGCTGGTTGGTATTAACTGGTGCAATTAACGCGGTAGTTAAGTCAAACGATGCGCGGCCGCTGATCGGCCGGTTTTCGTTTTTACTGTGCCAGATTCTACCGCTAAGAGCAAGGCTAATAATACATCTAATCTGTTGGCTATAAGGGCAAGTACTATGGGCATCCAAACACAATCTCCTAGATACCACGTAAGCTAAAATAGTGAGGTAGAGGAGAGAAGAGATGAGAGAGATAAGCAGCCACCTCTCATGCAAGAGCCAACCACTATACAAAATTCAAGACAAAAGGAGAGATGAGAAGACTAGATTGGGCAAACAAACATTGGGGCTAGTGTATTAGAATTAGTATAGATGTGATATATCGTACATGTTACTTCTACATTTATTAGTTGATGATGTGGTCAAGATTAGATGCAACATCCATGTCTTTTATAAAACTTGCCCTAAGGTTCTTTATAGTTTTCTCCTAGCCCACCTATATAATAGTTAGCTCTTTAAAATTAATATAGGGCTCACTTGTCTCTCTCACAGAGTTTTTTGGTTCTTGTGTCCAAGTCGGCTATAAGTTTACAGTCCGCTTCTCCTCTCTCTCTTCTCTTCTCTCATCCACGTCAGCATTTAGCCGGCTTATATCCTACTATTATACTTGCTCTAAGAGTAGGTAATAATAGCAAACTATAAGCAGGCTATAAACACATATTAAAGAGATAAACGAGGAGAGATAAGAGCAACGGGCTATAAATTTGTAGCCAGCTACAACACAAACTACAAGATGCAATGTGTGTATGACAGGTGGGACCAGATATTACCAGTGTAATATATGTTTATAGGTACTCCCTCCGTACTTGTAAAGAAAGTCGTTTTGGACAGCGACACGGTCTTCAAAATACAACTTTGACATATTATTTCTATAGAAATATTTATTAAAAATTGATATATGTATACTTTTATGAAATTATTTTTCAAGACAAATCTATTCATATAATTTTTACATTTTCAAACTCAAGAGCTTAAGAGCTATTCATGATTTATATTCCCAAGGTTTGATTTAAACATTGTCCTAAACGACTTTCTTTACGAGTATAGAGGGAGTGACTATTATATAAATTATCTATTTAATTGACTATAAATGATTTAAAGATTGTACTAGATGGCTATTCTATTAAACTTGCTCTAATCGGCCTGTCAAAGGCGATAGTGAAGATAGTAAAAGAAAAGAAACGAAGGCACAAACACAAACCCAAACACAGAGGCTGTGTTTAGTTCAGCGCAAAGTTTAAATTTTGGTTGAAATTGAAGATGATGTGACTGAAAAGTTATGTGTGTATGACAGGTTAATATGATGGAAAAAGACTGAAGTTTGGATCCAAACTTTGAATATAAACACAGGCAGAGGCTGAATCTAATGCGCGGCTCCTGAATATTGACATGCCTGGGACTCCGTGCTGCCTGCTGTACATCATGGCCACCTGCGTCGGACGCACTGGTTTGCCCAAAATTATTGTCGTCCCGTCGTCCGAGTCGTGTGCCTCGTAGTAAACGTTAACGTGGCGGCGACGAATCCCGCGACGGATCCCGTCGTCCTCCACGCCACGCGCGAGGAGAGGCTATCCCCGGCTCTCCGCTCCACGCCTCTCTACCTACCCATCTCGCGCGCGGGGACAGGCGATTTTACGGCGGAAAACGCCGTGGAGACCGACAGCCGCACGCCCGCACGCCGGGATCCGAGGATCCGAGGACGTGCGCGCCAGTCCTCCAGCCAGCCAAGCCACAGCCCCCTCGAACGCCCGATGACCCACCCCCACCGGGTGATCGTGATCGACCCGGTGCGTCGGCGTGCCAGTGGTGACTACCCGCGCATCCGGATCGTGGCGCACCGCGCGTCGCCATTATTATTCCGCCGGGACCCCGTCCGTCAGGGGTTGTCAGCGGCGCGCAGGCCCTGGCGCCCCGCTCCCCTTCACTCCGGGACGCCACGCGACATCTCACTTCCAGTTCCAGATCGCCTCGTCGGCATGACGTTATCCGTCCCGAAATAATCTAATATCGATGAGATGTGATATTTATCTACTGTAGTAGAATGCTTTCTCCGTCCTAAAACATAAGTATTTTTAGACCCTGATTTGGTCTTTGAGATGCTATTTTAACCAACAATATCCATAAAAGTAATATGCTTTAAACAAAAAGAGTTGTATATTATGATAGTTTGTTTATGATAAATCCAGTAACATCAATATTACATGATTGATTTTTTATTTTTTTATTAATGGTTAAAGTTAAAAAAATATTGACTTGTCACTATGCTAAAAATACTTATATTTTGGAATTGAGGGAGTAATAAATATAAACAAATGATTATCAGGTTTATTGTATTAGAAAATATCACATCATATCCTAAGTTGGTTTATTTTGCGACGAAGGGAATAGTAGAGTGTTTTTTTCATCTTAAAATATAAAACAATGAAACATACTACTCCATCCCAAAAGAATCCAATCCTAGCAACGAATCTGAAGGGTAGAAAAAAATCCCATTCGATATTAGATTTTTATGTTTTGGGACATAAATATTAGTATAGTACCCCTCCATCCCAAAATATAAGCATTTTTAGCATAGTGTGAAGTCAAACATTTTTAACTTTAACTATTGATAGAAAAATTAAAAAAGATTAATCATGTTAAATTGATATTATTAGATTTATCATTAAACAATTTATAATAATATACACATCATTTTCCTTTAAAATATTTTGTTTTTATAGATGTTGTTGATCAACGCAGTATATCGAATACCATGTTAAAGTGAGACACTATTTCTCTTTTCAGTCTGGGGGTTTAAACTATTTGCCACTTTTAGATTTGATAAATAACTATTTGCCACCTCTATCTCAATGACATGTGGGTCCATATGTGTCTATGATATGTGGGTTCAGTGGTAAAAAGTTAATTACCACATTTAAATGTGGCAAACGGTTAAATATCTCTTTCAGTCTCACAGTGAAAATTGTCGCAATTACCGGGCCTCGTAGGACCTTACTTGGCGCCAATAAATGACAAGGAAAAGAGATTAAAGAACAAACAGTCCTGGGAAGCATCAATGGGGGCTGGACTCCGGTGTCCTGAGGCAGATACATCTCATTATTTGACCACCACCACCACCACCACTACTACTGCCAACGCCCACCACCTTCCCCCTCCTGCTCGCCTGTGTCTCCTCCTCCCATCTCCCCGCACAGCTCAGTGCCACCCCGGCAAAAGCCTCTCCATCTTGTCATCGTCTTCTCCAGCTCTCGATCGAGCTCTCGACCGAGGCAATACAAAATCCAGGACAGGCCATTGCGCCGGCCTGCTGCTCCCCGAGGATTTTTGTTTGATTCTTTGCTGCCTCCAGTGGGTTGGGTGTTCTTGGGGGGCTCTGTTTCCCGGGGTGGTGCTTGTTGGTGAGCGTGGTGTTCTCCGGCGGCAATGAGGGGCAGCCATGTCTGCTCCGTGGTTTCCTCCCTCGTTTTCCTGTGGCTGGGGGTTGCTGCTGCGCAGAAGGCCTCTTCTTGGAAGACGCTGAGCGGTACTACATTCCTTCGGGTTCTGGTTTACTTTCTTTCTGGTTCATTTCTGTGGTGTGCCGCGATGTGAATGAGCCGAACTGTAGCACTTCCGTTGGTCGATAGAGCAACATTTTCCTTGCATTTTTGGGCATCAAGTTTGGGGATGATCTGTAGTACATGTTCTATGTTCTGCTTAAAATTTTCTTCTTCTTCTTCTTTTTCATCATTGGCACCACATTGATTTCGTTCTTGCACGGTAACATAGTTCATTTCACCCCCGTTTAGCATTGTTCCAACAGCTTATTTAGCTAAGTACATTATTTTCTTAGATGTTGGGTTGAAAAGATTGGGACCAAACGACCAAAAACTGGCCCTTTAATTATTTCTTCTCCTGGGTAGCATAGGCTTTCTTTACCTTATCAGGGTAGTTTTGTGGAGATTAATCATAGTACATGCAATTTCTGTGAAAAAGCCTCTTTTTATTTTGGGAAGGATAAAAAAATGGCACCGCAGCATTCAGAAGTTAGGACCTAACCATTGCAGTTAGGAGTTATGCTATGCACGTCTACAAGGCTAACGGTCAGCTCACCATTTCAGGCAATGCTCCGGCAATCATAGCCAAGGGAGGATTTTCAGGCATATTCCCCGATTCAAGCGAATTTGCATACCAGTTTGCGCTCATTGCTAGTTCGCCAGATACAATCCTATACTGTGATGTTCGGTTGACCAAGGATGGTCTTGGTATCTGCCTGCCGGACATAAAGATGGACAACTGTACCAATATTCCAGATTTCTATCAACAGGGTAGGAAGAGCTACCTTGTCAATGGCGTGTCGACGGCGGGATGGTTCTCCGTTGATTACAATGGCACCGAGCTTGGCCAAGTGTCTTGTAAGTGCTATCATACCGATCTAAGCTCCCAGATATTGGAGCTTTGGTGCATTTACTAATGCCAATATTGGATTAGGAAAGAGGAATACCTATTGTATTAGTTTACATGTCTAACTCATCGTTGTTGTATGTATTTTGTGCAGTGAAGCAATCAATCTTTTCTCGCTCGCCGAGGTTTGATCCAAGCTTCTTTCCAATTCTTGCTGTCGAAGACATAGCATCCAAATTTAAGCCTCCTGGAATGTGGCTCAATGTCCAGGTACTGTTACAAATCTTGACGTGGCACAGTAGGTTATGTTGCATGTATTTCTGTTGTAACTTGTCACTAAAAGCAATTTTTGCCATTTGCAGCATGACAGTTTCTACAGTCAGTTCAATTTAAGCATGTCAAACTACATCCTTTCTGTGTCAAAACGTGTTATTGTTGACTATATCTCATCACCTGAAGTGAGCTTCCTTACTAAAGTATCTGGAAAGCTTAGCAACAACACGAGGCTTGTGTTCCGTTTTCTTGATGAGAGCACAATCGAACCATCTACCAAACAGACATATGGATCCATGTTGAAAAATCTTACATTTGTCAAGACATTCGCATCTGGTATAATTGTCCCAAAAAAATATATCTGGCCTGTTTCACCAGATAATTATCTGGAACCACACACTTCAGTCGTCGATGATGCTCATAAAGCAGGGTTGGAAATTTATGCTGCCGACTTTGCCAATGACTTTATGTTCAGTTACAACCATAGCTATGATCCATTAGCAGAATATCTCTCGTTCATTGACAATGGTGCTTTCTCTGTTGATGGAGTATTGACTGATTTCCCTGTTACACCTTCAGAAGCCATAGGCAAGTCCTTTTTGTCTATATCATTGCGGAAAGGCATTTTTGTTCTTAAAATTTTGAAACACTCCTGATGATGTTGTTTCGTCCTTTATTTTGCTGTGCAGGCTGCTTTACTAATCTGAAGAAAAGAAAAACAGATCATGGTATGTTCAATTTCACTCTCTTGTCTATGTTCCACGTTTTTTTTGTTACTGACCACCATTTTCACATCTGGTTTGCAGGAAAGCCTCTAATTATTTCCCACAATGGTGCTAGTGGGGATTACCCAGCCTGCACTGATCTAGCTTATCAAAAAGCAGTTGATGATGGTGCCGATGTCATTGATTGCCCTGTCCAATTGACCAAAGATGGCATACCAATATGCATGAGTTCCATTAACTTGATGGATGATACTACAGTTGCAAAATCACAGTTCGCCTCTCAGACAGCAGTAATCAAAGATATTGAGAGTGTGCTAGGAGTCTTTACCTTCAACCTTACTTGGGATGACATCATAAAGAATCTGAGACGTAAGTTAAATTGAAACATTTCTACCTATTTATGTGTTATGAATAAAATGGATGTGTTATCCTAGGGAAATAAGACTATTCATTTTCATTCTTACAGCCAAAATCTCTACCCCGTTTAGCTCCTTCAAACTGGACAGAAATCCAAGATATAGGAATGCGGGGAATTTCATGAGATTATCAGACTTTCTGGACTTCACAAAGGATAAGGATTTATCAGGAATTATGATCAGCGTGGAGGTGAAAATTTTAATGCTTGTTTCAGTTTATGAACATACCTACATTTATTTGTTTATTTCATTACTTTATCGCAATGTTATTGCTGTCCTTTTACTTCTGTTGAATCACTAGTCTGTTCTGTCAATCATTGTTTTCCCCCCTTCACATTTCAGTGTTTAAGCCTACCAACAAAAACCCGTGAACCACCATCTGAAAATGTGTTTTTTTCTTTTTTTTGCTGAATTTCAGAAATAGTTACTACTCTCAATTAACTACCTACCCATATGTTTGCAGCATGCTGCTTTTGTGGCGGAGGAACTTGGGTTTGACATGGTAGATTCAGTTATCAAGACCCTCGACGCTGCTGGTTACAGCAACCAAACTGCCCAGAAAGTTATGATTCAGTCAAGCAACAGCTCGGTTTTGGTGAAGTTCAAGCAGCAAACGAAGTACGACCTTGTGTACATGATCAACGAGGAGGTCAAGGACGCCGCGCCTTCTTCCCTCGCTGCCATCAAGAAGTTTGCCGATGCCGTTTCCGTCGAAGGCAACTCTATATTCCCCGAGAACCGCCATTTCACTACCTACCAGACCAACCTCGTCGAGTCCCTGCAGAATGCCGGTCTCCCGGTCTATGTTTACACTCTCATGAACGAGTTCGCTTCTCAGCCATACGACTTCTTCTCGGACGCGACCGCGCAGATCAATGCGTATGTTCAGGGTGCTGGAGTGAATGGCGTGATCACAGATTTCCCGGCAACAGCACGGAGATACAAATGTATGTCTGGTTAACTAAGCTTGTCTGCATCCTAGATACTACCTCCGTTTCAGGTTATAAGACTTTCTAGCATTGTCTATATTCATATAGATGTTAATGAATCTAGGCATACATATATGTTTAAATTCATTAACATATATATGAATGTGTGCAATACTAGAAAGTTTTATAATATAAAACGGAGGAAGTAGCTCCCAATATCCCTGCACTTCTAAAATTTCTGTTCTTCTGAGTGCTGACACCATCCGTTCCGTGTTTTTGCAGTGAACACCTGTATGCACATGGGGAACAACACGCCGAGCTTCATGGCCCCGGCTCGCCCGGGTGACCTGCTGCAGATCATCAGTAAGCCGGCGCAGCCGCCGGCGATGTCGCCGATGCCCCTCCTGACGGGCTCGGACGTGGCGGAGCCGCCGCTGCCGCCTGCAAGAACAGCTCAGGCGCCGTCGCTCGCGAGCAGGATGCAGGCTCATGCCGCGATCGTCGTCACATTGGCGATGCTTCTCGCTTGCCATCCCCTGGTATGACCGGACAACGCAGCAGGTTCACAAGCCAAAATACTAATCCAGTCTGTTTGTTCTGTTCTTTCTTTTTTTTTTCTTTTTTTTTCTCATGTAGCGATTCGTTTCATCCTCATGTATTTTTTTTTTTGCATTGATGGATCGTCCCCGATTTGCCTATTACTGTCCTCAGTGGTCTCAGTATATATGTGTGGTATGAATCTAAATACATACATATGTCTAGATTCATTAATATCTAAACAAATGTAGACAATGCTAGAAAGTCTTACATTGTAAAACGGAGGAAGTAGTAAGTAGTATCTGAAATTCGGATGCTCTATTTCTCTCTCACGATCTAATGCCTCGTTGTCAATTTTGTCACTTTGGTCAGAAGTATGAACTGACCGTTCTGATACAAATTTGCCTTGTTCTAAGGCATGGAGAAGAGTGTAAAGTGTAAATAGCTCGCTCTGTGCTGCTGTGCTGTGCATAATTGATCTGGTTCGTGAATGGCCAAAAATGGTACTACTACAGGAATATAGTAGTAGTACTACCTAAGCTACTTACCAGTATGAACTGCAGAAGACAGCAAGCAAGACACTATCACAAGTGCTCCATTAACGGTCACTCCGATCAGAGCCTAGCAGCAAAGAAGACCTGACTCATCATGCATTGCCTCAACAGCTACCTAAATCGATCGAGATCGAATCCACCACGCGGATCATATTTCGTTCCCTTTCCTCAACGACCCTGAATGCTCTGAACCTGGTCAGTCAGTCCGAATGTTTCTCAGATTACCAACCTCTGCTCTGCTCCCTCCACCCATCAAACCCCCTTTTGTCCACCGTAAAGCCGAGTCACTTGGCCACTCCCGCCACTGGCCCACTGTGCATGGCTTATCTTATCCTGCCTTACCCGGCCTTCTGCTGCTACCGCTGGATCCCCTCCTATTCCCCTCGAGGCCAGGGTTTATCAATTCGTTTTGGGTGGGGTTATCGTCACCTCACGGTTTAACGATTGTCGCAGTAACCATGCAGTTATCATGAAAACCATACGGTTATTGTGAAATATATCATGATTTTAAAAACTGAAAATGTTACCGCACATAATAACCATGAAAACCGTGTCGTTTCGTAAACCCTGCTCGAGGCACATACGCACAGCGCAACACCAGCGTCTCCTCATCGGTCAAGATCCGTAGGCTGAACCCACACTATGCACTATACACGATGCTCGCCAAGGATCATCGCAGCCATAAAAGTAATTTGTGCTTTGTCACGGTCGCACGGGAGAGTGGCGCTTTTTTTCTGGTAAAACCTAGGAAGGGATCCACCGTTCCAACATGCGTTACATGGCTACATCTGGTGAGTCACATATCGTGGCATCCGAAGAGAATCGAAGCACGTCGAGTGGCTGCGCTTTGTTTCTACTTTTGCATAGGATCCTGAGTGTAACACGCGAGTCTTTGCGTGAAGAGATCAGGGTGTGATATACGGTTAATATGCATATCTTTTTCGGTTTTGCTCTTTCACTTGCGACGGATTTTTGTGTTTCTATCTTTTGAATTTTCATCCATATGATTTTGCACCAAGATTCGTATTCGTATCAATCTAGCTTACAGTTACACTCGATTACATAGCAATTACACTCATTCACGTGCATTAGAATTATATTTCTATAACTGTGTTTGTCTCCAAATTTACCATTTTTGGCATGTTTATCCTTTTTTTCGTTATTTCATTCAGAACATGTTGTAACATTCGGTCGGAAATTCTGCAAGATTTAAAACTCCAATCCATCAAAAGATCAACAGATAGTCTCTATATTTTCCCCCCTTTGAAACGGATGGCAAGAAGGAGAAGTTTGTGAGGAAGTACCAATCAGGATTCAGAAGAGTAGCAACAACATCCTAGGCATGTACAGATTACTACCCCACTCTATACACTTCAGCAACTCTCTCTCCATAGTATACATGGTAGGTAAGTACCAACACCAACCATGTCGAATTGTCGATCAAACCACACATCACAAGTTCACAAAAACCGTAAACAATGGGTAACACCGCACACCCACCATGGCCTGTATTTGCACGTACCACGCGAATCGTTGCACGCGCGTACGCGGCGTACGTGCGTACGTACGCACGCAGCGCCTACCCGTAGATGGCGTAGCGCATGCTCTCTCGCACCACGAGGTGGCGCCCGGCCTCGTCGGCGCGCGGCGGCCGCCACCCGCTCGTCGCCCACGCCTCCTCCACACCTCCTCCTCCTCCCACGTCCTCGCCGTCGAGGCGCCGCACCACGCACGACATGGCGAGCAGCGCCCTCGCCATCAGAGCGCCTGCCCCGCCCGCCGCCGCCACGCCGCGCCCGCGCGCGTCGTCGTCGTCGCCCGCGCCGGCGTGCCCCCCGACTAGCGCGCTCTCGTCCACCACCCGCGCCGTCCGCCTTCGCCGCCGGAACAGAGACAGCACGCCCCACATACCTTAGCTACCTTCTCACTCGCTCTCTCTTTGCCTCGAATAGCTAAGCTTTGGCTTCTTGCCGAGCTCGAGATACATCGATCGCAAGCTTGGTGGTTTATATACACGCACGCGCGCGCGCACGGGCGGACGGAGAGACAGAAGAGAGCAGAACACGATTGATTGATCGATCTTTACTTGCAAGCTGCAACACAGAGCGCACGCTAAGGAACACAGGGAAACCGGACGGGGTCACTCATGGAAAGGCGAAACCGCGAAAGGCTTAGATGGATGAGTGGTGGTGGGGGAGAGAGAGGAGCACTCGCGCAAAGCTAGCTGAAAAGGGGTATCCATCCATCGATCGATGGACGAACGATGGCTACACCCTACACGAGCCGAAAACAGCAGCAGCCTAAGCTAGTTAATTAAGCTCGACATTCCCAATACTCCAAGCTGATGATCTCCATCTCCCTACTACGCTTGCACGCATCTCGTCTCCAATCTTCCAGCCATGATCCGGGGTTTGTACTTGCATCATATCATAAAAAGAAAATAATCCCGGTGTTCTTTAAACACGGTCGTTTTTGCCGTGCCGTGGATAAAAAAAGGCCATGATTTGAGATGGGCGGATGGGCGCTTATCACTTTTGCAAAGCTACTACCCTTGCCCGGAGTGCTTATCGGCATATTATGCTACAGTGTGCTCACAGTTCAGAGATAGATGCAGTACGTACTGATCGATCGATCGATCCATCCATCGCAAGTTGCGTGCGTATCCAGAAAGGTTGCAAATTGCAAAGGTGAGGAGGCCTTTTTTTGGGGCGTACGAGCCGTGAAGACGGCGCACCAAACCCAGCCGCTGCTGACTGCTTAGAAAGTATAGATGCCGGGTGATCTGGACGTTCGCTGCACAGGCTGATAATTAAGCAGCATGTACTCTACTCCTACTGCGTAAATACTGTCACGTTGGATTGTTCCATGACCATGATGAGTGAGACGATGAGCGTGGACGTGTATGGTGTGTGGTCGTGTCACGGTGCGTGACTGTCCTCCAGTTTTGTGTTGGGCCAAACGGGAATCGTGGGCTAAAATCTAGGACGGGTCAAGCCCGAATCCGTGCCTGTCACGTCTGCTGCACCAGTGCATGTGTCGTCGTCGTCATCAAGGACGGAAACTCAAATAAGGCCGAGCTTGTCTCCCGACACGAAAAATCAAGCCAGAGATTAATGTATAATTAAGAGAGAATCTATTTTATGCCATTTAGTTTATCACCGTTCAACGATTTGCCACTAATATTATCTCTTTCTATAATATACCGACGACTTTATCAATTGTTCTACATTATACCATTAGGATGAACCTCTTTCTAAAAATACTCAAAATACCCTCAGAGACATACATGGTTATCAAATAATTTATCTCACTAGAAAGTTTTAAAAAATATGAATTTTTTATATGGCCTCCTTACACAACTGAGAAGTATGTACATAAGTTTCAATTTGTTTTTGGTATTTTTTTAGAAATTTTTTTTGTGTGATATATCGTAGATAAATAGCTTACACAGAAGATAATAGAAAAAAAATCTTATGTTGCCCATGAAAGATAATTTACATTAAAAATAACAACACGAAAAATATTTTATATAGCATATAACAAATAATTTTTTTAAAAAATATAAATGAAAAAAAGTTGAAACTTATATACAAACTTTTATACTGTGTAAGGAGGCCTCATAAAAGTTTTCATTTTTTTTTGAAATTTCTAACTATATAAATCAACTGTTAACCTTATATGTCCATAAGAATGTTTTAGGTATAATTGAAAAATAAGCCCAACTCAATGGCGTATTGTAGAACAATTGATAAAGTCGCCGGTATATTGTAGAAAGAGACAAAGTTAGGGGTAAATTGTTGAACTATGACAAACTCAATGGTATAGAATAGATTTTCTCTATAACTAATTATTAGCTAAAAACTTTAGAAATAAATTGAAATATTTTTTATAGATTTTTTTAAACGTATATTTTATGGGATCACCTATACATTTGTCGATAACTTTTCTCCTATAAATTTAACAGATGTAATTATAGTACAATTATGATGTAATTATATTATAACTTACATGTAAATTGTATATAACTTTCAAAAATCTCTCTGTAACATGCTATTACGGTGAAACGAAGGTCGTGGGAACAAATACTCTCGCATATGTGCGCTTAGTGACTTTTTTCCGTCTTCACTTGCACAAATCTAAATATAATTTAATGGTTTAAAATTATGTGGAAGTTACATGCAAGTTATATTGCAGTTACATGTAAGTTATAGTGTAACTACATGCAAGCGAGTTACAGTATGACTACATGCAAATTACCGTGTAATTACACTTATCACATCTGTTAAATTTTTAGAAGAAAATTTATCAATAAATATATATCAAAATTGATATTTTATTATTAGAGTTAGTTTAGAAGGTGCGTGCGTGGAAAAGGATTGAAGTCGGGAAAGTTGAGAGCCTAACCCGAGCACGAAACGTAACGGATTTGCTAAATTTCTGGCACCATAAAATTTCATTGATTGCAGTCGGTTTGCATGCCTATGCACTATGCCACACAACCACACAGGCCTGAGGCCTCCCAACTGTGCTTCCGTGTGGTTGAAGATTATTTCCACACATAAATCACAATGAGTGATGATTATATATTAATTACATATATGCAATTTCGAGACTTACATGTAATTTTGAGACTTATATTATAAATACACTAAAATTATATATGTAATTTGTAAACTTATGATATAAATATACACCGACTATTTTTTATTAAAAAATATGGCGCATAAATGCCAAACATAATACGCGCCGGTTCCAACTGACCCCGTCACATCGCGCGCACCGCACCGGTCGCGCACGTACGCGACGCGACGCGAGCCGCCGTTTGCCGCAGCAGCGCAAGAGAAAAGAAAACCCCGTATAAAAATAAAGAGAGAAAAAAAAACCCAGCAGAAAACACCGCCTCTCTCTCTCTCTCTCTCTCTCTCTGCCTCCCTCCTCCCCCTCGGCCCGGCGCCGCGCCGCTCGGCCGCGACGAACCCTCGCCTCCCCTCCTCCACCCCGCCGCCCGCCGCGGCGGCGCTCGCGGTACGCGGGATTGGGAGGCTGCGGCGGCGGCGGCGGCGGACACGGCGGCTGGAGTGAGTGGTGGAGCGGGCGGCGGCGGCTGGGAGAGGGGCGCGGGTGGGGAGAGGGGCGGGGGCGGCGGAATCTAGGGTTGAAGGGGACGGGAGGGTTGGGTGCCGCGGCGGGGGCGCCATCATCCATCGGTATGGACGATGATGGCGGGGAGAGGACGTTCAAGGCGAACTTCACCGGGGAAGGGGTGAGGCTGCTGCGGGCGCGCGTCAAGGAGAAGCTCAGGGAGCTCATGGGCGACTACTCCGACGACACCCTCGCGGTGAGCACCCCTCCACAAACCCTACCCCACCCACTCGATCGTCTCGTCTGCAGCGCGATCTACGATCCGTTTGCTAAAACCCTGGCTGGCGGTGGCGTGTGTGGGATTAGATTCCCGTCGTGGCTGGCTGGGGGCACACGCCGTGTCGGTGTATGTGGATTTCTGGGGCTCGCGTGAGATTTTGGAATTGGTTTCGTTTTAGATTCGTTTGCGCCGCCGTCCTACCTGCATTTGTCTTTATTTTGGTTCCTCTGCTTTAAGGATTGAAGTTTTTTTAGATAATGGATTAAACTGGCCTCTACACCCAAAGGATGTACACAGCCTAGCTTTAAGGATTGGAGTAAGAAGCTTTCTTTTTTACCCATGTATGGACACTAGAGTGGATAATAAATAACTGGCGCTCAGCACCTGAGCAGCACATGGGATCGTGTTATGCATTTTTAATGAAGCATGGAACATTAGTTTAGCCAAAAATTATTGCCCGTTACGGCAGTTTCTTGTTAAATCAGTATTGCCTTGGTGAAATATCAGTCAGTTTGATGCTTTTATCGCTTAACTGGACTAGCAATTCTGTGTGCTCCCATTGTCAGAATATCTGCTTTGATGCCTAATGTATTTTCAATTTTGGGATGTTTTTCATGAGGTCTATGGAGGTTACATGGTCAGCAGATGTCGTGAAACTTTGTTGCTACACTATGAACAATCCACAGGAGTTTGTGTTTCCTTTTTGCAGTGTAGAAACCTATGATCCATCAATATTGATGATCTAACGATTTCATTTTGTTGATCAGGAGTATGTTGTGGTATTGCTCAGAAATGGAAGACGGAAGGATGAGGCTGCAAAAGAGCTGGAGGTTTTTTTGAGTGACAACAACGACGCATTTGTATCCTGGTTATTTTCTTGCCATCCAATTTTTTCTAAACTTTTTTTAACCATGCGTATTTTGTTCTAAGAGCTCTGAGAAACTATGGCCACGCAGGTTATGGGACCACCTCTCCTCAAATTTGCACCTTTATGTGCAACCCAAAGCTATCTCTTCAAATAATGAAGTTAATAGTACTCGGAGTAATGCTAGAGGAATGCCTGCACAAAATATGACTAGCAGCACACAAGCTATTCGTGAACCTGTAGCTGGCACTCAGAAGACAACGGGAATTCATCAGAGAAGGGAGTGGGGAGGAATTGTTCGAGACCAATCAGAAACAGTTCCCCTTCGAAGTGTTGTAACTACTGTTTTGCATGCAGAGGAAAAGGATGTTAATAAATCACATGCCAGAAGACGAACCCACTCACCTGACATGCATCACCAAAGAAAGAGAAGCAGAGAAGATGATGAACGGCAAATCAAGGTCTCTAAGCTCCTCTCAGTCTGAATTTATCTTACAAACATGTCCAGTAGTGCATATATGAATTATTAAGTTGTGTCATGAAACACATAATTTCCTATTGATAACTTAATGTTTTGAACGTACGCTTTTCTCTAGCCTTGGTATTAAGCCCACTGAACCAACCTACCCATAGCTTTTATTTGTGTAATATTAATGCTCAGATGATTAAATTGTGCACTTCTCAAGTTAACACACCTATATTATGACAAGTTCTTTTTATTTTGGAATACTGTTGTTGTTGTTGTTGTTGTTTTGTCTCTGGGGGAAAAAATAGAGTAATGGTGCAAACCTAACAGAGTAACAGCTATAGAATTTACGTCCCATTTATTTTGGTTACTGATATACATGTCCTGTTTTCTCCTTGCCATCACTGGTTAATTTATGTTAACTTATTTGAAGTTTAAACATCCTTGTTTTCGAAATGGATTGTGATTTGGAAAACCTGCTTGTGTTGGTCTGCACTGCTACTTGTAATTAATCATCATTATGCGTTTCACTGTTTCTTTCCTTTTCCTCTTTTTCTAACTTGTAAACCCAGTTCTGTTTATCAAACCCCATTATAGGATTTGTAGGAGTATTAATCTTCTACTTTTTTTTTTGTTGCTTAGTGGAATAGCCCTCTTATATACAATCTCTAATTCCATTTTATTATGCTTATTTTGGATCCCCTTTCACGTATAATTTTGGCCTCAACTTGAAACCTGATATTCAAAGCCCTGAACTTCCACAGTTGGATCAACTTCAACCATGACAGTAGGATCTGCTGTGCCCTTTTCACATAACCTGGTTTGTGCTATTGTGGCACTATAGTCAGCAGCACATGTGTGGGCTTAGCCAATAAACAAAATAACATTTGACTGCCTCATACATATCAAGAGGCAAAAAACCATGAATAACTATGGCGGTATGGTATACACTCAGGGTGTTGTTTGCACCAGATCTTGAAGTTTGGGGGTTCTTGATTCTTAGATGAAATCCTTATTCATAGTTGTGGGTGAAAAATGGACTCTCTGATAGTTAGGGGTGAATTTCCCATCCTTGTCAGTCTCAATGACTAATAAAAATATAAGTTTGAGATATCCGTTGAAGAGAAAACCTATAATGCCCAATTAGGGGTGGGCGTGCTTCGGGCCAACCCACTGGCCTCGTTGGCCCGTCCCACAAATCTGGCTTTAATGGGTAGGTGCACTGGCTCTAGACTTAAAAGGCCGGCTCCGATGGGTGGGTGGATCGGCTTCACGAGGTACCACGTCATACTCCATCCAAGGCATCGATCCCCAATTCTCCATCGTGCTCGCACCATCACACATGGTGGCAGCGCCCTCCTCCCTTCCTAGCGTCCACTCACCACCACACCGGTGCCACGCCGGCGCCCTCTCCCTTCTCCTGACCTCTACATCAGTGAGACGGCGATGCTTCCTCCCTCCCTCCTCCCGCCTCCACGCTAGTAGCGCTGCCTGCATCTTCCTCTACCTAATGCCGGCTTCTGCCACGTTGGTTGCGCACTCGCGCTACCCCTTACACCAGCGCTGCCGGCGGCGGCGACTTGGCTATCATCCCACACAGCCTGCTGTGCACCCTGCTTCCCGACGTGGCCACACCGTCGGCCGTCCCTGACCTTGCTGGCATGAGCCAAGCTGCTGTATCTCTTGTTTGCCTGTGATATCAAAGCTGATGAGCTGATCTCTTGTTTGCCATCAAAACTTGCTTGTTCATTGATTCGTTTTTGTGAATTTTGAAGCTTTTGTCATGTACTAGCACTGATGTATCGGGTAGCAAAAAAAAAGATAGTTTCAATGTGTTTCTATTAAAGCCAGTAATAATTAATTAAGCATCTCCAATAGAAAAATCAACAGATTATATTCTACTACATTCTTTCACTTGATTTGGCATGTTTAGTGTCTTCTAGCAAGAATCTGATTTTTTTTGCATGGGTCGACTCATGGTACCCAGTGGATCCCAGTGGGTCAACCCATTGGCATTGTTGCATCCTAGGTGAGTTTCATGGGGCGAGTCTGATCAGGCCGCCCCGGACCATGCCCAATCATGTAAGTTCTTTGGAGCATCCTAGATACAAAATTAGTGAATTGAGCTATCGTGTTTTTATTTGTGTTGCCACTGTTTATTTATATCATATCATTACCATATATGATCTGTGACTACTGATATCATTCAATGCATAGGAGATTCTGTATTCCTCATCCTCGTTCTTATTGGTATCTCATATTTTTATATCTTTTCAGAGAACATCACACCAAGATATTGATGCACCACGCCGGCTTCTTCAGTTTGCTGTTCGGGATGCTGTTAGACCTGTACAGCCCATAACCCCTAGGTCAGAATCAGCATCCAAACGACTTCGTTCTGTGGTGTCTACCATGCCATCAGATTCACCACTTGATGTCAGACTGCAGAGAACAAATTCAGATGTAAGAGTACCTGGTGTCACCGCAGCAGCATTAAGAGCTGCAGCTGAGGCTGCTGAAGATGTTCTGAAGGAGAAATACTCTGGAAGTGTGTTTAGGAGATTGGGTAGAAAGGGCATGGTGAATTCTGCTGAGGAATCCTTTGGTTTCAGTGAACAAGGTCGAGAAAGAGAATATGGTGATATAGATAATGTCCAAGCAGAAAATCAACTAGATGTTCATGGAAGAAATCATTATGCAGGTGATGCTTATATGTATGACCGGGAGGCAGCCAAAGGCACTGATTCTGCATCAGATATCGATCGGCATGATGATACTGGTGCAGCTAGGTATAATGATTTGGTATCTTGCCGAAGTACATTGCCTTCTAGTATAGGCAAAGAATCAGTAGTAGTGGGGTTCAATACTGTTGAAGGAACTACAACCATTAGAAGCAGAAGGTCTATAATGCAGGACCCACATGCTAGTTCAGGGCGAGGACCATCTGAAAGGATTAACATGGTTAACAATATTACACATAAGCCTGCCAACCAGGCAACAAGAAGGAATGCTGTGAAGATAGAGCCTCAAGTGCCCACAGAGATGAAACATACTGACTCAAGAAAGTCAACTGCGACACTTGCACATGTTAACAATACTCCAATGACTGACAAGTCCAAAGTAAGTTTCTGTACTTTCCAAGGGATAGCCGTTTCACTCATTTTGAAACTTTAAACTGGCTTGGCTCATGAACATCTACAGCATATGACAAATCTTTTCACATAGAATAAGCTTGATTTGTTGCACCAAATGTTTTAGTTCAGTCCTCACGTGCTCAGTATACTTGGAATTGTAATCTTAAGTTAAGGCATCCAGGCTTTAGCTTGGTTGGTATATCCTTCAACAAACTTTGACTTGCTAATTGATTTTAAAAAAATAACACTGTAGAGGGAGGACTGGAACTCCAAATTCATATTGTTAACCTGAGATTATTTTCTCTAAAACATGTGTTGGAAAACACGTCCCATGGGTTCGTAAGAACATACAGCACACACCATTTTTTATTCTTCTATCTATCTATACTACGCCACAAGCTTGACATCTGGGGCCATGAGGTCCCCACGCGTCAATGCTTTTGCTTTGATATGTCATCAACTAACTATGCTATAAACTTGCAATATTTTGCTTTTGCCTTTATCTCTTATAATATTCGTTGCAACGAACGGGCCTTTAGCTAGTGCGCAAATAATAAAGCGTGTCTGGGTTGTTGGCGTCTCCATTTGCATCTCTATTTAAGTACTCTTTATCTGTGTCTTCTGTCTAATCCTCTTACTTGAGTTTCTTCTGTGCTGTGACTTGTATGACGAATTTGTAATTAATTTTTTTCTTAAATTTTACAGGATTCAATGTGTTCAAGCTCTATGGTGGAGGAACAGAAGCTTCCATCACTTGGTATGTAGCACTTGAGTGTTGATTATCACAGCTACACGATGCATTGAGCTTTTATATCAGCACGCAACACCATGTTTGATTATGAGACACCTTTATTTAATTGAAAGTCATCATCTAAAACATCTCTACTGTGTAGACTTTTTAAACCCCTAACCTTACTTATTTTACATGTTGATTCTGTGGCTTTTTTTCAACACCCTCAGTGACTCAGAAATTTTCCTCCTCTTGCCCCCTTCCAGCTGTTGGATCATGCAGTACAGGTCAGCCAGAAGGTGGCACTGATTCTAGAACAGTTTTTCTTTCCAATGTAAGTGTCTCGTACTACCATTTCATTTGTGAAGCTGAGAAGCTGCCTTTATTACTATTTACTAACGATTGTTCTCGTGTTTATAGGTACATTTTGCTGCTACAAAAGATGCTCTTTCCCGTCATTTCAATAAGTTTGGAGCTGTGCTTAAAACTCTTATTGTGACTGATATTGCTGGTCAGCCAACAGGGTATGAATTCCAAGTCTTCTCTTCATTCTGAAGCCTGAACAGCAGAGTTATTTTAGACATTATCCTCATTTTTTTTTCTTTGTGTTGTCCATTCAGCTCAGCGTACATTGAATTCTTGCACAAAGAGTCAGCAGAACAAGCCCTAACTCTTGACAACACATCTTTTATGTCGCGCATGCTCAAGGTAAAACCCCATGTTGACCTTTCTATTGTGCACTAAAACTCTACAACTCTATTAAATATTGTGGATCGCTATGCAAGATCCAGCTGCTCTAGTAAGCTCGCTATAGTTTTATTTGTATGGGAGAATATATTAGTTGAGCTGCTTCACTGCACACAAATTGCCAGCTGAATTGTGTATTTATCGTTAGATCACTAGCTAAATACCCGCGCTTCGCTACGGATACAAATGAATTATGCATGTGCTAACATATTTTGGAACAAGTTTGTAAGGTTTTTGGAACAATATCATCCCTAATTCCCTGTGGATGTCTTTGCATGGTAAACTTAAATTCTAGAGATGAAATAAGATATTAACAATATGTAGAAGTACTGTTTTATAAAATTAAAGTACATAAAAGCATAGGTGGTAAAAAATACAACAGAGTTGGTGGGTGGCAGATTCACTGCCACCACCATTTTCTTCTTTTATAGATACCTGTTGGTAAACTGTAAAATAAAAAAAAATCATTGCCATTGCAGTCAAAACCTTTTCAGTGTTGTAATTCCTGGCAGAAAGATCCTTTTCAGTAGTTCCTCTTCATGGCTTGCCAAGTTGCCATGCATTCATGATCTCAGCAATTAACTGTGTATACTGCAGGTTGTTAGAAAGAACTCTCTCGAAGTGTCTCAACAGTCTGGCTGGCCCCGTGGTTCTCGGGGATCAACATTCCCTTCAAGACTCACTAGAACTGCATACCCAAGGCCAGCATTTCCTGGTGCTATGCGTGGGCGTCTACCACTCAGAGGTGGTGCTCGGAGCTTACAATGGAAGCGTGATAATGCTGATACTGTCGATGCGGCAAAACCTGGTCACAGCACACCTATACCTACCGGTAATCAGTTGATAAGCCCAGTTGTGCGGAGCTTCACCTACACACGTGCTGAGCAAAAACAGGACGTTGGTGCGACCATTTGACTGCTCCTGATGAAACTCGCAGAAAGACCTCAGAATTAGTGTTATCTCATAGTTCCTCCTCCTCTCGTAAATACTATTTATTTAGTTGCAGAGCTTAGTAACAGGCTGGTTTTTGGAACTGAATTTGAGCCATGTTCTGTGACCAGTTTTGTGTGCTTTTTTCCGGCCATCGCTCATGCTGTGCTGGCTACGCGAAGTTTGTGGATTGAAAAATCAGGGAAAAAAGAAAGGAAAGTAAAGGTTGTAGAATATGATGGGAACACCGCAACATTTAATATTATCGGTAGGTTATTCACCCGGCGCATTTTATTTATTGATTGATGTGATCATCTGAAAAAATTGTAGTACTAGTAATGCTATCCTGCTGCATCTTTTGGCTCCATGATTGCCTTCAAATCAGGCAATTTTGTACTGTACAGGCTACAAATTCTGGCTATTTCACCTGTGCTATTATGAATTGTAAACAGTACTAGTAGTACTCTGAAAGAATAGCCCAATTTTTGCTTGGAATCAACGAAAACTCACGGGTAGCTCAAATCTAAAAGGATTTTTCACGTTGACTCAACTCATGGAAGGCAGATGATTTGAGGACAAAGGACAAGAATCTGTCTTAGCCCTCGTCTCATTGTCCCCCTCCTGCTGTTATCTGCCAATCTCATAATTTATTATACGGAGTACTCGTACTTCTTTTGTTTGGACTTGTTGCTGGAACAATTTTAGTGTTGTTAACCAGTAAGGTTTCAAATATCAGTGTAGTATTCTCTCCGTTCTAAAATTTACCATTTTGTCTCAAAATAAGTTAATCTAATACGAGATAGGATATATTCAAGTACTAGATTCATAATACTAAAATATATCACATCATGTACTAGGTTAACTTATTTTGAGACAGAGAAAGCAAGTACTTTGGAGTTTTTTTATGATAATTAAAAAGTGAAACCGAATGAGTAATGAGTGTGATTGGTTGAAATGAGAGAGTTGGTGAAAAAGTTATAGAACTGCTTTGGAACACATTAATGCAAAACACACGGAAACAGAAGAACTCGGGAATAGAATGTTGTGTTTGTTGAAAATCCTATAGAAATTAAAAACACATGAAAGTTTTAAAACTATTGTTTGGATGACACCTAAATCATAGGAACTTGTCATTGGAAGTGAAAAACATGAGGTATTCAAAAGATGCGCAAATCTTTCGCGTATTCTTGAAAAAAAATATATGAGGTAGAACCGTAGAGCCTCCCACTAAAATTCGTATGAAACAACTCATTCCCTAGGAATTTCAAAGAAATTTAGGAGAGCTATTCATTTGTTCCGAGCAACCACATACTAGGAAATTAGGAATCAAATCCTTCAAAATTTCTGTTTACCTTTGTTCTAAAGGAGTTAAGGAGTCCATATTGTAAAACTAATTTCAAACACTAAAAATCTATATATTTGAAGACGGATGGAGCATTGTTTTACTAATTTCAATAAATCCTGTCAGGTTTGCCCAATGATTGAAGGTAACTTTTTCCCACAGGCACTGATTGCAGCTCATATGATTTGTTTGACAATGCATTGGAGCAAAGTAAACCAATGATTGAAGGGGAGTACATGATTTTCATAAGGGTTGGTTCATTTCCTTTAATAAATTCCCCGTAAAATTCATCTATTTGCATTGCGGATAAAATAACTGGGCGCCTGGGCGTACATGGTACAGCACAATCAAGTGCCTAGTACTGTAGTACAAAACTACAAACCATCCAAGGAAGTGACGCCATCACGTCTTTTGCGCGAACGAACGATCTCTCGCTCCCTCCCTGGTGGTGAACTGCACTGCACTGCACATCGTGTCGTCGTCCCCCGATGCGCAGGACAAGGGCGCCACTCCAACCTCCAAAAGCGCCTCCTGCTCCACCCCAAAAGTCCAAGCGGAGCACAGTGCAAAATGTCAGTGCATCCGACACCACAGCAGCCTGCCACATTGTACAACCCCCTGCACACGCCGCAGCTGACAATTCAATATTTTTAGGCTTTGTTTATCTGAAAGGTTGGATACCTTCCTCTGTAGTAAAACGTACGGTATGATTAATTAAGTACAGTAAAGGCTATGAAAACTAAAATATAAATTAATATGATTTTTAAAACAATTATATATATATATATATTAAAAATATTGTTTAATAGTTTAGAAAATATGATTGTGAAAAACGGGAAAGTAGAAGTTGGAAAAGAAAAAAAATAACACACGCCCTTAGGCCATTCGATTTTATTTTGTGGTTTTCAAAAGTGCCACGTAATCTAAAGACGTTTGGATTGATGAATGAAACAAATGTCTCCAATGCACAATTTTATTTCTTGGTTTCATAGCACTCAATTATTGAATAGTTATATGAAACTATTTGGTCACAGTGGGGTTTCATTTTCGTTTCCAAGGTAGAGGATGAAATGTTCAGTCACAGTGGGGTTTCATCCTGTTTCCAAGGCATAGGTAAACCATGTTTCATCTAGATGAAATTTCATGATATATCATCAATTTGCTTTACTTGGCATCTTATTAATGAGATTAAAACTCTTTATGAAACGTGCACTGGGAATAGCATTAGAGCAAGTTCCCTTGATAGTATAGCCAACTGTTATAGCTCTAAAAAATCTACAACTAATCTAATAACCTATTCATACGATAGTTTAATATAAATATATACTACACCATTAATACTTAGCTCATATCTCGTACGTACATAAAATCTTGGACCCCTCCTCTGAATAGGTATGTCCACATTTGTTAGAGAGGTCAATTCTCTTTTTTTTTTTTTAGCGGAGAGAGTAGGGCACAGTTGGCTAGGAATTCGTATCCCATTTTCTCTCCTCTCTTCTCTCATGTTCATGAATAATGCTTACTAGCATGATAGTACTACATTGGAGTACTTGCTCTTTTATTTTTCTCCATTGTCAGCATGGTCGGTCTACTCATCCGGACGCCCCGGAGAGTCGACAACCGTTGATCTGTCCATCGACGGCGCGGGATCCGCGCCCCGGACAGTGGTCAAGCCCTGCAGCGACTTGTCATTCATTGCGCTTCGGAGTCAACACTCTCAGCAGCAGCCGCAGCACGGGCTAGGCTACGACACTCCTGACGCCTTCTTGCCTTGCACTTCCGCTCCGTCCATGGCGACCACCGCCGCCGCCGCCAACCTCCTCCTCTTCTCAGCCGTGTTGCTCCTCGCCACGCCGTCGAACGCCGCCTCGGCGGCAGCGCCGGCGGTGGCGGCGATGCCGGTGCAGCCGCAGGAGCTGCTGCTCAGCTTCAGGGCCTCCCTGAACGACCCGTCCGGTGCCCTGTCGACGTGGTCGCGCTCCACGCCGTACTGCAACTGGTCGCACGTCACCTGCACCGCCGCCGCCGGCGGCGGCGGCGTCGCGGTCGGCCTGTCGCTGCAGGGCCTCGGACTCTCCGGGGACATCGCCGCCGAGCCGCTGTGCCGGGTGCCGGGGCTGGCGGCGCTCAGCCTCGCGTCGAACACCTTCAACCAGACCGTCCCGCTGCAGCTGTCGCGGTGCGCGTTGCTCGTGTCGCTCAACCTCAGCTCCGCGGGGCTCTGGGGTCCGCTCCCCGACCAGCTCGCCATGCTCGCCTCCCTCGCGTCGCTCGACCTCAGCGGCAACGACATCGAGGGTCAGGTGCCGCCCGGCCTCGCCGCGCTGCGGGGGCTCCAGGTGCTCGACCTCGGCGGAAACCGCCTCTCCGGCGTGCTCCACCCGGCGCTGTTCCGCAACCTCACGAAGCTGCACTTCCTCGACCTGTCCAAGAACCAGTTCCTGGAGTCCGAGCTGCCGCCGGAGCTCGGCGAGATGGCCGGACTCAGGTGGCTCTTCTTGCAGGGGTCAGGGTTCGGCGGCGCGATCCCCGAGACACTTCTCCAGCTGGAGCAGCTTGAGGTTCTTGACCTCTCCATGAACAGCCTCACCGGAGCTCTGCCACCGGCGTTCGGCCACAACTTCCGGAAGCTGCTGTCCCTCGACCTCTCGCAGAATGGCTTCTCCGGGCCGTTCCCCAAGGAGATCGGCAAGTGCGTGATGCTGCAGAGGTTCCAGGTGCAGGGCAACGGGTTCACCGGCGAGCTCCCCGCCGGCCTCTGGTCGCTGCCGGACTTGCGGGTGGTCCGCGCCGAGAGCAACCGCTTCTCCGGCCGGCTCCCCGAGCTGTCCGCGGCGGCGTCCCGGCTCGAGCAGGTGCAGGTCGACAACAACAGCATCTCCGGCGAGATACCCCGGAGCATCGGCATGGTCCGCACCATGTACCGGTTCACCGCCTCCGCGAACCGGCTCGCCGGCGGCCTGCCGGACACCCTCTGCGACTCCCCGGCGATGAGCATCATCAACGTCTCCGGCAACGCGCTCTCCGGCGCGATCCCGGAGCTCACGAGGTGCAGGAGGCTGGTGTCGCTGTCGCTGTCGGGCAACGCGCTCACCGGCCCGATACCGGCGTCCCTCGGCGGCCTGCCGGTGCTGACGTACATTGACGTGTCCAGCAACGGCCTCACCGGCGCCATCCCGGCCGAGCTCCAGGGCCTCAAGCTCGCGCTGCTCAACGTCTCCTACAACCACCTCACCGGCCGCGTCCCGCCGTCGCTGGTCTCCGGCGCCCTCCCCGCCGTGTTCCTCCAGGGCAACCCCGGCCTGTGCGGCCTGCCGGCGGACGGCGGCTGCGACGCGCCGGCCGCGCCGCCGTCGAGAAACCGCCTCGCGCTGGCCGCAACCGTGGCGTCCTTCGTCACCGGCGTGCTGCTGCTGCTGGCTCTCGGAGCGTTCGCCGTCTGCAGGAGGCTGCACGCCGCCGCCAAGCTGGTGCTCTTCTACCCGATCAAGATCACCGCCGACGAGCTGCTCGCCGCACTCCGCGACAAGAACGCCATTGGCAGGGGAGCATTCGGCAAGGTCTACCTGATCGAGCTGCAAGACGGGCAAAACATCGCGGTCAAGAAATTCATATGCTCAAGCAACCAAACATTCGGAGCAGTGAAGAATCACATGAAAACTTTCGCAAAAATCCGGCACAAGAACATTGCCAGATTGCTGGGCTTCTGCTACGACTCCCATGGCGGCGGCGGCGAGGTGAGCGTCATCTACGAGCACCTGAGGATGGGGAGCTTGCAGGATCTGATACGCGCGCCGAAGTTCGCGGTGGGGTGGAACGACAGGTTGAGGATCGCGATCGGAGTAGCAGAAGGGTTGGTGTACCTTCACCGTGATTACACTCCTCGCTTGCTGCATCGCAATCTCAAGTCGAGCAATGTGTTGCTGGGTGATGATTTTGAGCCCAGAGTTACCGGATTTGGGATCGATCGTGTCGTTGGCGAGAAGGCGTATCGATCTTCGTTGGCTTCTGATCTGAATTACAGCTGCTACATCGCTCCAGGTAAGCGTATCATTCATACAGTTCAGTCCATGCAACCAGTTCAGGACAGTGTGGATATAATGCAGTTATGATCTTCAGAAGTACGTCATCCGTTTCAGATTATAAGTCAAAGTCAAACTCTTCAAATTTAATCTAAGTTTTATATAAAAAGTAGTAACAAACTTCAAGCAGTTTGATTTTGGCCAAAGTTGAAACGACGACTTATAATCTTAAATAGAGGGAGTGTATTTTTTTGAACGAATTCTTCAGAAGTATTTTTGGTACTTAGGCATCATCAACTCGTTTGTGTTTTCAGTTATACATTTCGCCCAGAAGCAGAATTTCATTAGGATAGCTATTTCCACAGCAGAATTGCACTCAAGATTTCATAAAACTCTGGCTCTCTGCGCACTTATCCCACTGAAGTTGTTTGCTCTTTTGCTGCAACCAGAGGTAAACTGCACCAAGAAACCAACGCACCTCATGGACGTGTACAGCTTCGGCGTCATCCTCCTGGAGCTGATCACCGGGAAGCCGGCGGGGCAGCCGGCGTCGGACGACTCGGTGGACATCGTCCGGTGGGTGCGGCGGCGGGTCAACGTGGCCGGCGGCGCGGCGCAGATACTCGACCCCGCCGCCGCCGTCTCCCACGCGGCGCAGCAGGGGATGCAGGCGGCGCTGGAGCTCGCCCTGCGCTGCACCTCGGTGATGCCTGACCAGAGACCGGCCATGGATGAGGTCGTCCGGTCGCTGCAGCTGCTGCATTCGCCGCAGACTCTGCCGCCGCTGCCGCCGTTCACCGGAGTTGCTGTGGAACCTTGAGTGGAACAGCTCGTCGAGCCAGGTTGCAGATTACTTCTGCCTCAGGACTTCAGGTTGTGCTTGAGCAGAAACTAGGATGGGAATTGAGATGTTCAGAGTTTCAGACTTGCATTGTTGTACATAGTTTGGGATTCTGATTGACATTGGAGAAGGAATCCACTTAGTATAATAATGAGAATTAAATGTGGGTTTATTCTGCAACCGGAGCTTGGAGTACAGAAGGAACCTCAGAGAAACTAATGGTGCCACAATTCAGAACGTCTACAGCAACAATATATTTCAGAATCCATTTTCTTATTCCATCATAATATGATGAATACAAGCTCAACAAGATGACAGCGATTGTTCCATTACACAAATATATAAGGGTGATACGAGTTACATAAGCACAACTAGACAGAGAAAATTGATTTGGAAAACAAACCAATCGCAATAAACTATCGGCTACACGGGCAGTTTTGAAACACCAGCTCTGCCACAACTTATGCACGTTCAGATCACACTTTTGCTATGGTACATAAGCTCAAACTTCTATCATCGTGATCGGTGAAACCCACTATGTCACCAAGCAATCTGGCGACGCATTACTCTTCCATATCCTGTGCACGTTCCGCACGGGACCTTGATCGTGTCTGATAAACCCTCCTTCCTCCACTATTGTTGCTGGCGTTCACTATATCACTCAAGAAGAACCAGCAGATCGTGCTTTGCAAAGGCCCTGGCATGCCACCAACCAAAGGATAGCAAGGCGTAGACCTCCCGGTTTCCATGTCGAACACCATGCCCTGATCCCTACCACGCCCACCAATCCAGTACACACAGTTGCCCTTGAGACCATGCACACCCTCAGCATACATCGACACGGCATTGTTCCGCCCAACAAACACTGAGTAGCCCCCCAAGTCTGTCACAGCATCCCAGCACGGCTGGCGACGGGGGTAGTACCTTAGAACCAAGATTTCATTCTCCGATACACGACGGTGACCGCCTCCGGGCAGCTGCAAAGTCACAGTGCAGCTTGCATTCCTCCAGATTTGGTACAAGTTGCCCTCACACAGCACAATGTTCTTGGCATTGGTAAAAGCAGACACGGTGTTGTATGGCGGAGCGAAACTGGTGGCAGGATCAAACGGGAGGTTCCCCTCTGGCAACAATGGCTCGACCGTCGCCGGCGCATTTAGGTCCGGTTCGAGAGGTCCGATCGCGAACCTCCTATAATTGAAAGGGATGAGTGTCTCTGAACAGACAGTGAGCTTCATCGGCATCATCTGATCCCTTGGTCCAAGATGGTCATAGCAGACCATGCGAAAGTTGTGGTGGAGTTGGGTTCGCCTAGCTCGAATTGCAACTGCGCATTCAGGAAGCGGCACCACTGGTGCCTCTGGTGGTTGTTCTGATGGCCCTGGCTCATCGGCGGGTTTCCGGCGACGGCGCTCGGGGAGGCGGAGCAGGTGCACGTCTCCGCACCTCGTGAGGCAGTAGACCTTACCTTTGTCGTGGTAGACGACGTCGGTGAGCTGGTCGCCGGTGACGAGGCGGACGGGGTCGAGGACGGCCCACCTCCTGGCGCCCGCGGTGACGTAGGCGATCCTGTCGATGTCGCAGATGGCGGCGGCGGCGTAGTCGTCCTTGGCGGGGCTGGGCGCGAACACGACCTTGGAGACCCACCTGCTCTCGTAGATCAGGGGCGGGAGGACGATCTCCGTGGTGGTGATGGGGTTGAAAAGCACGAACGCGCTCTGCCCGCCGTAGAGCGCGATGGACAGGACAAGCCACCCGTTGCTGGACCCGACGCATCTGCCCCCCGTCAGTATCGCCGCGAGGTCGAAGCACCGCCGCGTCGGGAGGGACGCCGCCGAGGGGCACATCCTGGCGTCGGACAGCACGAGGAGCGCCGGCGACGCCGGCGACAGCGCCGACCGCCACGCCGTGCACGCCCCGCGCGCGCTGGCGTAGCACTTGAGGTCCAGCCTGTCGCCGACGCGGCACAGCAGGTCCGGCGGCAGGTCCGCCCAGCGCCTGAACGGCGCCATGGCGGCCGCGCCCGCGTCGGCTGCGTCGGCGATGGGCGGCGCCGGCGGCTGATCCGGGGCGGCTACCCCGCTAGGGTTCGAAGGCTCCAGGCGATTGCCAGGTTGGGGAATTTTATGCTCCTCCTCCTCCTCCTCCATGCTCGAATCCGGTGGCCATCTTGCGGATTACCCCCTTCACTCCCCCCGAATTACCCAAATTTGGCGTCGCGTGGCCGGCTTCACGCCACGCGCGGGCCGAAGGCCCACTCGGCTAAATGGGCCGTCCATGGCGCGCTCGGGATAGACCGCGTCCACGCACCGGGCTCATCTCAGCCGTCCACGTCGTACAAACGGACGTCTGGATGGGGGGGTCTTGGCCCATGGGTGAGCCGTGGACCGGTGATTTTGGCTCTCCGCCACGTTTTTCGCCGAATCGAAAATTTGAGTTTTTCGAGAGGAGCCCGCCCATCGCCGCCGCAAAAATTTTCCCCAATTTCTCCCTCTTCTCCACTTCGCCTATTTGAGCAATCCGCTTCAGAGATTTTGCGGCAGGTTGGATGTCATAGCGCCATCGTGGAGGGGTTCGAAGCGGCAGGATTAGAGGAAGAGGCGAGCAAATGGTGAGTGGTTTTTTGAGATTTGGGGGTCCGTTGTTTTGTCCATTTTTTGATGAACTGTTTGCTGGGTGTTCTGATGCGTCTGTTTGCCTCTGTCGTTGCAGATCTGGTGAGGTTTTTGAATCTGAGCAGGAGGCTGAGGAGGGTAAGTGAGAAGTATGGCAGATTCTTGGGGGGTTTGGGGTAGCGTCATCGCTTGGTTTTGCTGCATCGATGGTTACTTTGGATTTTGCTATTGCAGATTTCCGGGGGATAGGAGGAGAAGGAACTCTAGCTAGGATTCATACGAGTAGAAGTAAGGATCAGAGAGAAGACCAAGGATGTGAGGCTAATATGTGCCCATTTCCCTGATCTTTTGATGCGTTTGGCGTGTTCTTACACATCGGTGCCTCTTCTGCTACTTGCAGATTACAGCAATATGCCTGAGATGAGGGATAGCAAGAGGACGGCCCTTGGCGAGCTCTCCGGCGGTGGCGGGTTCTTCATCAGGAGGGTGGCCTCGCCGGGTGCTCTTGCGGCGAGGGGCCCCGGGAAGCCGTTGGCTCGGCGGTTCATACGGCCATCGAACAACAAGGAGAACGTGCCCCCGGTTTGGGCTGTGAAGGCCACAGCCACAAAGAGGAGAAGCCCACTTCCTGATTGGTACCCGAGGACGCCATTGCGTGACATCACGGCGATTGCAAAGGTGATTGAAAGCTTCTTTCAGATTATGATATGGATCATGCAGTATAAATGATGTGACATTGTGAATGTGTGATTTAATCACCTCGCGGAAAAGGTATGTTCAATTCAGTGGGTATGGTGTCTGTTAAGGACTTGATCGTAGTTGCAATATGGAAAAAATGCGATAAATGTGTGATACGCTGTTTATTTTTTGTCTACATTGATTCTGGAATTGTTTGTTTTGTGCTATTTAAGATTTTAGTACCGCGTCGTTATATATGGTGATTTTTGTCTTAACCAATGGCCATGTGAAGCAATTTGTTATAGTAACCTACTCATAACAAGATATTTTAGTTAAAAAGTGCTAGTTGGAATTTTAAGGCAACTTCTGGTGCCGTTTACCCGCATTGATCGTCTGAGAACATTGCGTTGGTTTGTTTCATGTTTAACAATTAACATAGTATTCTGTAATGCATTTTCCTGTTTCCTGGTGCCTATTAAGTGTCCATGATACTTCACTTTGCGTATGTGCATGTAGTAGCTTAGTTTGTGATCTTGAATTATTTTTCTAGTTTCTTGATCTTGTAGTATTATGAGGCCTTGTTCTCTCTTCAAATGAATTCTAAGGCATCCGTTATACCCTCCTTTGGGCAATTGTTGTGTCGAGCGCCTGTGGTCTTGCACTCATGCTTTAGGTCGATAATTTCTTAATGTGTACTGTTGTACATATGTTGATACTGCCATTTTGAGTCAAAACGGCTTCATCTTACTATACCACAATGTTATTACCTGTATGGAAAACATTGAAGTGTTTCTATAGCATTGCTCAAGTCAAGTGATGTATTTTCTAGTCGATCCGATTTCCATATATATATTCTGAATTACTATTTGCTGGGCATGATGTTGGCCTTTCTTAGTTAAGCTCAAAGCACATGTCCACCATCTAATCACTGCAAAATTTAAATTAACATTTGTATAGACTTTCAGTGAATCTGAATTTATATGACATGAGTACTGATATTTTTCAGCTGTACTTGCGTTAGTCACATGGATGTTATAGTCTACTTTGCTTTTTCCTTGCTGGTGCAGCTAATCTGACTTAAGACTTTCAGGCTATTCAGAGAAGCCGCTTAAGGATTGCTGCTGCTCAGCAGCGAAGCCAGACACCTGAGCAGAATACTCCCCATTGCACTGAAGTTCGGGACTCCCTTGATGTTGAACCTGGCATCAACTCAACTCAAATTGTTGCGACCCCTGCATCTAGCTTGGCCAAGGACAGTCTGAAGATTTTCTCCTCGCCATCTGAAACATCACTTATTACCCCGTCCAAGCCGATGGATCCAGTCCTTCTGGATGATATGGAGAAGAAACTGTCCAGCTCAATAGAGCAGATAGAGAAGATGGTGAGGAGAAACCTGAAGAGAACTCCGAAGGCGGCGGCTGCTCAGCCTTCCAAGAGGGCCATCCAGAGGCGCACGCTCATGTCGATGCGTTAAGGTGTATGCTCTGCTTCGTAGTTGGGAAGGGGAGAAAGTCCATCTCAGACTTCTTCTTCCCTCTTGCCTGCTGCTTCCATATCTGATAACTTAAACTGCTCAATGTGCTGCTGCTATTCTCCTTCTAGGCTTACCATTGCATGGTGCTCTGCTCGAGGACCTAGTTCTAGGATTAACAGCTGGAAGTGCCAGGTGTGCTGTCAATGGCAATGGCTCATTCTTCTGCAGTAGAACAACTGAACTGTAGCTCGTGCCACCGTGTCAGCTGTGCTGTCACTGGCAGTGGTTTATGCTATTGTAGAACCATGTGTTCTACTACTAGTTGCAGTGGACCAAGGAACAACTGAACTCTGTAGAAATACTTGTTTTTGCTGCAATATTGCACGAACCACTACTGTATGCATGTTTTTAGACCTTTGTGTAATTCATGCGTTTCATTGTTATACAAGCTGATGTACTCTATAAAGGTACCGCTTTGTCTTGAATACAAAGATGATGTGTTCTAGGCAATTCAGACACTGTCGTCATATGTGTTTCTGTACTCTTGATGTATGGCGTTCCTTGCAGAATATTTTGAAGTATAGCAAGAATGCACAATACCTGCTGCCAATAGTGAAGCACCAAAACTGCCATGAGGAAGACTGGGGTGTCCCCGAAAAAGAGAGGAAAACTGGAGTGGCTGTGGCTGACAAAGCTTGATCAAACTTGCAAGGCATTTCACCCTAGTTTTTGCTGCCATTCACTTGACTAAATGAAGATTGGTACTACCTGTCACTCATCTGCACATGTGTAGTTGGCTATAGTTGCTTACCGAGCAAAACCTGCCCGACTTCCTGGCTGCATCTATCGTTCAGTTGTTTTTATGACTTCAGAAAACATATGGCGAAAGATAATAACTGTACTGGTATAAAAAAACAATCCATTTGATATCTCATGTAGTAACCACAGAACAACTTGAAAGTAAGACGAGAACAGAATAAAAGCAGCAAAACTCGGTAAACAAAGCTGTTCAGATCAATCTTACCTAATCTTTGTAAAATCTGAAGACTGAAGTTATTAGATTTTGTTCAGATTCACATGGTAGACCCTATCTGCTGGCCATTTGGCACTAAAGTGATAATAGTGCTGCCTTATGATGTGCTCCATAAGTCAATGTAGTGCATTGGCTATTTCTCTACTACTGGGAACATGACCTTTGATAAAGCATGTATACTTAAACCAAAGCAATGAGTGAAAGGAAAAACAAAAACAAAAACAAAACATCGGGTGAAATATCGAGGAGGATAAACAAATCAGTAGGCAAAAAATATATCTTGATTTCATAATAGTACAAAGTAAAATTTAGTTCTTGAAGAGCTATAGTAGACCCTACATTGATCTTTGTATTTGCCCAATGAAAATTAAAAATAATTAAATGGTATAATGCTATATTAGACTTCTATAGCCATTGGTCAATATAGTTAAATGGTAACTGGGGAGAATAAAGATGAAACGAGATAAAAAAAAAAGGAGCTTCTTTGGTTAAAGCAAAAACCAGGTCCAGGCGCCAAAAGCCTCTGAATCACTTTCGCTTTTTCGAAACAAGTACGCAATGTGCACCTTCGTCTTACTTTATCATATAATTATCACAGCTGATAGAAACATTTCTGGCTTCAGAGAAGAGTTTTTGCTTACGTTTGTCTACGATATTTGGAGAGCAAGATTGACATGAGACTACCGTCAGCTACCAACAGTTGTACATTGCTGAATACTGCAGGGCACAAAAACTGTAAGATCGTTCTTTTTTAAAACGAAACGCACAAGGAAAGTGAGGCCTAAGTGCCTAATTCAGTAAAAATGATGGCCATATATTTTCTGGGTTTATATGTTAAAACTTCAGAACACAAAATTACAGCTTTAATCAAGCGGCAAACACTTTCAGTGCCAGGCTTAAACAGCGGCGAACCGCGAGCACCATTTTCAGAGTTACCAAATATTTGTTCTGAATGATCCTGCAATTTCCAGCCAAGTTGTTATCATGATATGCTGTTGGCAGAATATCACCTCAACTCGGTACAATGGGTACACTCCACTACTTATTCAGAAGGGGGAGAGACAAGTAACAAATCCATTTATCACAAAAAAAAATGTGATACTACAGATAAACCTTCCTTTTAGTTCTGAAACATGAAAGAAAAAGAAATGAATCCAAATGCAGATCACCCTGAAAACTAAATAACTCGACAGGTTACAGGAGAGCAGCACAAACACATGCAGTTTCGTGAGAAAAATCCCAGGAATCTTCACCAAGACTCCTGTTCTTATTCAAACCCAAAAACACACACAAAAAAAAAGTAACCCCACCATCTCATCTTTATTCCCCCATAATTCCGAATCCATCGAAACTGGCGCGATCACTCGATCTCACTCACCAACCTTTTCCATTTTACACTTGACCTTAGTAAGCCGTACTCTTGTGCGCTCACTGATAGCTTCAAGCTTCTGCAAAGATTTTGCTTAGAAACAGCAAAGACAAAAAACCATTGCGTGGTGGCTCGTCGTACTAGCTGATGGCGCCACATTTGCATGGCTTCCCTTGCCGGTGACGGGAAAAGCCGACCGGTGAGCCGCCCTGACGGCGAGCCGGAGACGACGGTGAGCCGGGTCATGGCGTGTCCGTACGTGTTCCGTGCACAGGCGCCGCCGGCGATGGCCAAGGAGGCAATGGCGACACCGACACGGCCGCAGGTCAGGGAGACGTGGCCGGCGGGTGGCGGCGGCGGCGGCGGCGGTGGTTGGATGGGCGTTGGCTCCGGCGAGAGGGTGGCGAGCGCGTACGACCTCGTGGAGCAGATGCACTACCTGTACGTGCGCGTCGTCAGGGCGCGCGGGCTCACGGCGGCGGCGAGCACGGTCGCCGGCGGCGGCGGGTGCAACCCGTACGTGGAGGTGCGGCTCGGGAACTACCGGGGCACGACGCGGCACCACGAGCGGAAGGCGGCGCCGGAGTGGAACCAGGTGTTCGCCTTCTCGCGGGAGCGCGTCCAGGCCTCGGTGCTCGAGGTGTTCGTCAGGGACAAGGACGCCGTGGCGGCGGTGGCGCGAGACGGCTACGTTGGAAGGGTCGCGTTCGACGTCGGCGAGGCGCCCGTGCGCGTGCCGCCGGACAGCCCGCTCGCGCCGCAGTGGTACCGCCTCGAGGACGTCGGCGGCGGCGGCGGCAGGGCGGTGCAGGGAGAGGTCATGCTCGCGGTGTGGGTCGGCACGCAGGCCGACGAGGCGTTCGCGGACGCGTGGCACGCCGGCGCGGCGTCGGTGCGCGGAGGCGGCGACGGCGTGGCGGCCGTGCAGAGCACGCGGTCCAAGGTGTACGTGACGCCGAAGCTGTGGTACCTCCGGATAAGCGTGCTCGAGGCGCAGGACGTCGTCCCGGGCGCCGTCGCCGGCGCAGGCGGCGACAAGGGACGGCACGGCGAGGCCTTCGTCGTCGTCAAGGTGCAAGTCGGCGGCGTGACGCTCCGGACCAAGCCGTGCTGCCGCCCGACGAGCCCATCGTGGAACGAGGAGCTGGTGTTCGTCGTGGCGGAGCCGTTCGACGAGCCGGCGGTGCTCGTCGTCGAGGCCCGGGCGGCGCACCCGGGCAAGGACGAGATCGTCGGCCGCGCCGTGCTGCCGCTCACCCTCTTCGAGAGGCGCCTCGACCGGCGCGGCGCGGCCGCGGCCACGCACACGCAGTCGCAGTGGTTCAGCCTGGAGCCGTTCGTGCACCGGCCGCGACACTCGCCGGAGGAGCCCGCCTTCGCCGGCCGCGTGCACCTCCGGGCGTGCCTCGACGGCGCCTACCACGTCATGAACGAGCCCGCCATGTACGCCAGCGACACGCGCCCCACGGCGAGGCAGCTGTGGCGCCCGCCCATCGGCGTGCTCGAGGTCGGCGTCCTCGGCGCGCAGGGCCTCCCCCCGATGAAGACCGCCGCCGACGGCGGCCGGGGCACCACCGACGCGTACTGCGTCGCCAAGTACGGCCACAAGTGGGTGCGCACCCGCACCGTCGTCGACTCCTCCACCCCGCGGTGGAACGAGCAGTACACCTGGGAGGTCTACGACCCGTGCACGGTGCTCACGCTCGCCGTGTTCGACAACTGCAACCTCGGCAATGGCGGCGGCGGCGGCAAGGACCAGAGGATCGGCAAGGTGAGGATACGCCTCTCGACGCTGGAGATGGACAGGGTGTACACCAACGCGCACCGGCTCGTGGTGCTGCACCCGTCGGGGTTGCGCAAGAACGGCGACGTCTGCCTCGCCGTGCGCCTCACCTGCCTGTCCCTCGCCAGCGTCGTGCGCCTCTACGGCGAGCCGCTCCTCCCCGGGGCGCACTACGTCCACCCCTTCGCCGTCGCGCAGCTCGACAGCCTCAGGCGGCAGGCGGTGGGCGTCGTGGCGGCGCGGCTGGGCCGCGCCGAGCCGCCGCTGCGGCGGGAGGTCGTGGAGTACATGCTCGACGCCGGCTCCCACCTGTGGAGCATCCGGCGGAGCAGGGCCAACTTCCTCCGCGCCACGGCGCTGCTCTCCGGCGCCGCCGGCGCGGCGCGGTGGCTCGCCGACGTGTGCCAGTGGAGGAGCCCTGCGACGACGATCTTCGCGCACCTCCTGCTCGTCACCTTCGCCTGCTTCCCGGAGCTCATCCTGCCGACCGCGTTCCTCTACGCGTCCGTGGCCGGCGCCTGGAGCTACCGGCGGCGGCCGCGCCGCCCGCCGCAGGCGGACGCGGGGCTGTCGTGCGCCGAGGCGGCCGGCGCCGACGAGCTCGACGAGGAGGCGGACACGTTCCCGACGTCGAGGCCCGACGGCGTGGTGCGCGCGCGGTACGACCGGCTGCGGACGGTGGCCGGGAGGATCCAGGCGGTGGTCGGCGACGTGGCGACGCAGGGGGAGCGGGTGCGGTCGCTGCTGGCGTGGAGGGACCCGAGGGCGACGGCGGTGTTCACGGCGGCCTGCCTCGCCGCCGACGTCGTGGCGTACGCCACGCCGCCCCGGGTGCTGGCGCTCGTCGCCGGGCTGTACCTGCTCCGCCACCCGCGGTTCCGGAGCCGGATGCCGTCGGCCGCCGGCAACTTCTTCAAGAGGCTGCCGTCCCGCGCCGATACCATGCTATAGTATATGATGTGTCGTTTCTTGTGTCTTATGATGTTATAAAACTTTTTTTTTCTTGTAATTCATCGCCAATGATGCTTGCACATTCATATACCCAGATAAAAGTCTTCAAAATCGCAAACAATACAATTTAGGAGTCAGAAAATGATTTAGCAACAAATTTTACAGTTAGGTAAAAAAAAACACAAATGACATAAATAAGATCTGAGAACAAACAATACAATTTAGGAGTCAGAAAATGATTTAGCAACAAATTTTACAGTTAGGTAAAAAAAAACACAAATGACATAAATAAGATCTGAGAACAAACAATACAATTTAGGAGTCAGAACATGATTTAGCAACAAATTTTACAGTTAGGTAAAAAAAACACAAATGACATAAATAAGATCTGAGAACTTATCAAAAAATTATTCCAGATTGAACAACACCTCAAGTCCCAAAATTATTCCAGATTGCAAGTGAGCAACACCTCTCACCTCAAGTCCCAAAATTATTCCAGATTGCAAGTGAGCAACACCTCAAGTCCCAGTATTTTGGAAGTGCAAGTGAGCAACACCTTAAGTCCCAATATTTTGGAGACACGTTAAATTGGATGCCTTGATAGAATGCAGAAACACAAAGCAGAAGACTTCAGTGGCAAAATGGCTTATGTGTATAGTATGAATGTATGATGCAGAACATCACTAAATTGAACCCAGCAAAGTGTATAAGACTTCAGGTAAGATTTGACAGACAGATACTAATGGAAACGAATGGTTCACCAGTCAGATACAAAATTCAAGAGCGCACTGAGGTTGAACAGGCAAAGTGGCTTCAGAACTAGAGCCTAGCGCCAACTAATCTAGAAAACCATCTCGTGGGGCTTGTCGCCGTCCCTGAGAGAAAACCGCGCACCAAGGTAAGTTTTCAGATCCGGGACAGCTTCAATAGCTTTGATCAACTCGGCATCCACAACTTTCTGGTCCTCCTTTTTGAACTCCGGCAGGTTCTTGGTTGCCTAAAAGAATAGATGAATCGCATAATAAGAACAGACCACAATATCAAAATATACAATGATCAGAAGTTTTCAGATTATATAAAACATTTACCTCCTTCTCAGTCTCAAAAAGTTCACCCTCGGTCTTCTTCGCCTTCTGCTTCTTGTCCCTAGAGAAGTACTTGTCATCAAACTTCTCCACATTAACACCAGAGATATCAACCTTTGTGGACGTAGCAATGACGTAGGGCTGGTTCACACGGCGGATCGGAACTCCATTGATCTTAAAAGGTCCTGAAAGGGATGGATTGTAAGTCTCAACGTTATTGTGATCATGAGTGTCTGAATGCAATATAGAACTCAAAAAGATATAAATCATTGACAATACAAATTCACATCAAGCCAGTTGCGTTTTGCACAACTTGGTTCTATACAAAGAAACATTGGGCAAACTTATTGCATATACAACAGAATGAAGGGGTAGAGCAGATAAAAACTACCAAGCTGAATTAACATATGAAAATTGAACTGTATAATACACATGCATGCTAAATTTATGCAAAACGTCACCATATCTCAGAGGTAACTTCAACATCATTGCAATTCTATTGCAGATGAACACTGTGTGCACGAAAACGCCACATGCTGTCCATGGGAAGTAAAGGAATCCAGCACAAAGGACATTTCTATGAAAGCTATGATGAAATAGCACTATTACGATGCTAGCAACCGTTTGCATGGCATTCTTAACCCTACAATGAAAGTATTAGAGTGTTCTAAAATAACTTTCATTAAGGTTGTTGGTAAAAAGACAATTACCAGTCCATCTTAAATGTTTTCTAAGAAATTGAACCATATGATTATTATAACTACAATAAAAGGTCAACAGACCAAAAAATCTGCCTTGGATAAATTATACGGTCTGGTCTGTTACAGAGAAACTCATTATTTCAACCAAACATTTCAAACCATTTCTGCTAATATGTGTGACACTTGCCTAAACCTAACTTCACCTAGTAGTGCTATACCAATGACCATAGCCCCACATTTTTTACTTATAACCATCTCCAAACCTTCAGCAAACATTTATCCCAAAAATTACCGTGCTAATCGAAGGCACAATCTACACTGCTACTGTAAATGACTGCCAAGAGATTAATACCGAAGCTAATCAAGGAGACCAGTTATTTTCATCACAAATATATCAATGTTACACGATAACAACTAGTCAAATGACCATTCATCACAGATTCAGTGCGTACGAAACTATACTGTGGTATACCAATCTAACAGATTTTGATTCTTAAACTATATTGTGTCACACTATCAACGTTGGCTTACCGGTGACGAGAAGCAGGCCGGATTTGAGCTGCTTGAGGAACACGACGCGCTTCCCCATGAACCTCCCGGCGAGCAGGATCAGCACTGTCCCAGGCGTGATGGACGACCTGCATCCGCAAAGCGGTCAGCAAGCAATCGAACCACCTCATCAGCAAAATGAACCGGAACAGAGAGAACTCGGGCAAGTTGCTGCTGCTCGGAGACCTGAGCTTGGTAGGGTTGGGCTTGCGGGTGCTGGGCTGGCGGGGCTTGACGTCGTCGGCGGGGTAGAACTTGGGCGCGGCGGCGGCGGCTGCGGCGGCGGGCTTCTCGGCCTTGGGGAAGGCGCCGCCGTGCTTGGCCTTGATGGCCCACAGCCCGCGGCGGTGGTACGTGTGCGACCGCGACGCCTTCTTGATGCCCTGCGACAGCTTCGACGTCGGCGCCATTGGATCAGCTCGCGGCGGCGGCGGCGGGGAGCTGGTGCGGAGAGGGCGAGAGCAGCGGGCGGCGGCGGGTCAGGGTTCGCCTTTATACCTCGTGGCGGCGGGGAGGATTTGGGAGGTCGTAAACCCTAGCTTTCGTGCTATCCGTAATGGGCTTCTTTTTTGGCCTCTTGGCCCATTTGGCTCATAAGGTGTAGTATGCTAGTGGAGTAAGTCCATAATGGCTCCCTTAAATGTGCCTCCAGCCTGATTGATACCCCTCAATCGGAATACCATATATGTTCATCCTCAAGCTATTAAAACCGGTGCAGTTCGTCGCCGACGGTTTTGAGAGTGATTTTCGCTGATATAGTTTGTTGACTTAGTCCATGCAGCTGAGTCAGCGAGTAAGGCCTATGGCAATGTTTGGCTAATGGAAATGGAAATGATTTCCCACCCACAAAAAGACATCTTTAAATCCTAACTATTCATTCTCCTTCTTTCATTTAATCCTAACCCTTCATTCATTTCCTAATCCTAATCCCACCCCCCATTTCCCATTATCCAAACACACCCTGTATGTCATTGCCTCCTCTCTTCTTTCTTTCGTCCCTCTCTCTACGCTCTTTTTTGCGGCTTTGCACATTCTCGCTTGCTCTGCCGCACGCCCCAGCTAGTCTACGCACGGAGCAGCGGGTGCACGGAGAGGGAGGCGACGAGGCGGGTGGGATCCCCGATATCTTGCAGCTAGAGCGCCACGACAGGGGACCGCAGCAGCGACGTTGACCAACACGCGCACCGTGTTTGGCTGACCAGCTGATGACTCAGTTGCTTAGACCAAGTCAATAAGCCACGTCAGCGAAAAACACTCTCAAAACCGCTAAGGAAATTGTCAGGGTTACGGGTTAGGCATACCCTCTACCCTTCGATATACGTCGCATATCGGTATGGCATACCCACGCGCATACAGATACTCTCTGCATACATTAAGGAAATCCTTCACGGAGTTTACGGATAGAAAGAGTCCTACTCAGACAAGACTGGGTCGTCAATGTATCGTGTAAGGTCTGATGTCTCTGAGTTCTACTGGGAAACCGCCTGACCTGCGATATAAAAGGGACCCCCCGGGGAGGACCTAAGGCATCGAATCTCAGAGCCAACACAACCCCCACAGCCTACGAAGTCGGAGCCTGCAGGAGCCAAATCGTCGGGGATCTAGTCGAACCAACTCGACTACGATCTCGCCGGATCCATCGAGTTCCATTGTTCCCTTTGTAACCTGTGTTTTCCATCATATAATCCTGCATCAACTGGATTAGGACTATTACCTATCAAGGGGCCTGAACCAGTATAATCTTCGTCTTTTGTCTGCTTGATGTCGTATTACGTAGACCCTTGTACCAGTGTACCCCAATACTCTATATCCGGTCTACGGGTATCACCCGTCGACAGTGGCGCGCCAGGTAGGGGGACTTGGTGCTCAAGGTTCTACTACTATATCATCCAGCTTCGTCGACAACAGCGTCAACACCAACCTCAACCAAGTATTCCCTGCTTCAACAATGCTGGTGTGTACTCAAGTCGGCGAAATCGTCTTCCCGGTTTACACCATGATGCCGATCTCAGCCGGTCCATCAATGACCGGAAACGAGAACGCAGTGGCTACAAACCAAGACGACCCCATGTCGAAAGATCCTCCCGCCGAGACGGAGAACGGAACATCGACGACATACAAGCTCGAGAAGGATTCTAATGCGGCCAAACCTTGTCATTCCGACAAGAACGACGAGCCGACGAGGATGACTTCCGAAGCGACAAGGTCCTAGTGTCCTATCCACAAAACCAGGAAACACACTTTGCAAGCCTGCTGGGTTTTTCTCAACGTCCGCGCTGAAATTCGAGCCTGCAAAGAGCGTGGAATTCAACGTATTTCTCCAACCCGTGATGTCTATTGTCCTATTCACAAGACAAAGAATCACGACCTCTCAAGCTGCAAGGTCTTTCTCAGCGCTATGAAAGCGCCATCTCCTAAGGTCCAACAGTCACACATCCCCATCAGGGATAAAGACAAGGAACGAGGAGCGACGCCAACTTCAGATCGATTTGTTGGGGTAATCGACGTCGATCCCCACGAATCATCAGTCTTGCACCTCCTCGAAGACTATGGATCATCGACAACGAGCGCGCCGCGGGAGGTATTGGCTATCGATGATGTCGGCACGTCAGCGCGCACCAATGCAGAAGCTGAGAATCAAGTGGCCACTCCGGCCCAACACATCAGAGCCGTCAACGCTATACTGAGGGAAACCCCCTACGATCCCGTTCTGAATGACGATCTCGCGCGTTGGACAGAACGACTACGGGAATCAGTGACCAACCTCAGCAACGCGTTCGAAGAGGCCGCTACCGCAGCGCACCCAGAGCAGCCACCAACTGGCGATGCCAATGGTGAAAACCCTGAACGGAGGGAATCACCTCATCGAGCCACCCCTCCACCTCGCGGCACCGACGATCTCCGCGATCACCTCAACGGCCGCCGAGAGGCACGACGCACACGGGACAACGAGAACCGTTCCCGGCGTCATGTCTCTTCACGGCGTCATGATAACGAAGATCGAGGAGACCGTTCAAACGAAGACCGAGACCGTGATAACCGCCACAACCGCCACGATCACAACGATCGCGAACGGCGGATGCCAGGCGATACTGGTCGAGGACGTCGCCATAATGACGACGATGATGGAGACCGGCGTTGAGACAACAGCGGGAGACAACGACAGGATTCTCGAGAGCCAGGCCGACATCCTCATAATCATAAGCCGGAACCAAGCGACCCATCGTCATCGTCATCATCCTCGTCTTTCTCATCATCAGACAGACATCCACGAAGGACACACGATCGCTGACAACCCACCGCCCCCAGCGCTGGGTGTAGAGCTTTCAGTCGTTCCCTGCGTGATGTCCGATGGACTGAGAGATTCCGACCCGGAGCAATAGAAAAGTACGATGGGAGCACCAACCCAGAAGAGTTCCTTCAAGTCTACTCCACAGTACTCTACGCTGCCGGAGCAGACGACAACGCATTGGCGAATTATTTGCCAACTGCGTTAAAAGGCTCTGCACGTTCATGGCTGATGCATCTCCCGCCCTACTCAATCTCTTCGTGGGCAGACCTGTGGCAGCAGTTCGTCGCCAACTTCCAAGGAACCTACAAGCGTCACGCGATCGAAGACGACCTACACGCGTTGACACAGAACTCGGGTGAATCCTTGAGGGAATATGTTCGGCGCTTCAACGAGTGCAGACATACAATCCCCGAAATCACCGACGCTTATGTAATTCGCGCCTTCAAGTCCGGTGTCAGAGATTGCTATACTACCCAGGAGTTGGCAACAAGACGCATCACAACTACTTGGAGATTGTTCGAGATTGTTGAGCGATGCGCCCACGCAGATGATGTGCTAAGACGCAAAAACGATAAGCCGAAGACCAGGGGAGAGAAGAAACCAGCCACGGACGCACCTGAGTCAAGCAAGAAGAAAAATAGCAAAAATGGGAAAAGGAAAGCTCAAGCGGAAGTCCTCGCAGCAGAATACGCGAACCCTCCCAAGCGCCCAGACCCACAAGGTAGCGACACAAAGAAAGCATGGTGCCCCATACACAAGACGGACAGACATTCTTTGGAAGATTGCCTTGTTTTCAAAAGGTCGCTCGAGAAGCACATTGCATTTGAAAAAGGCAAGCGAGTACGCGTGGTCGAAAAGGATGCGAAGGCGGCTCCCTAGGAATCAGACTCAGCATATCCAGACTCTGACCTCCACGTTTCACACATCTTCGGAGGTTCCACAACATACTCCTCAAAGCGAGAATACAAGAAAGTGGAACGTGAAGTCTGTTCGACATGGCAGGGGGCTGCACCCAAGATGAAGTGGTCTGAACAGAAGATAGAATTTTCGGAAGAAGACCACCCCAAGACTGCCGTCATCCCAGGACGATATCCGATCATGGTTGAACCCACTATTCGGAACATCAAGGTCGCGCGGGTTCTCATCGATGGTGGCAGCTCAATCAACCTTCTTTTCGCCAGCACTTTGGACGCGATGGGAATTCCGCAAAGCGAGTTGACACCAACCGATCAACCCTTTCATGGAATTACTCTCTAGTCCTCGTCCAGACCATTGGGCAAGATTACGTTGCCTGTGACTTTCGGCCAAGCTAACAACTTCCGAACGGAGCAGATCACCTTTGATGTCGCTGAATTCAATACAGCTTACAACGCCATCATCGGGAGAACTGCACTTGCGAAGTTTATGGCCGCATCTCACTACGCGTATCAAGTGCTCAAGATGCCGGGACCGAAGGGAACAATCACTATTCAAGGGAACGCAAAGCTGGCGGTGCAATGCGACAAACGGAGCCTTGACATGGTCGAGCAAACGCCCAGCCCACCCGCCATGACTGAGCCACCCAAGAAAGTGAGCAAGACAAACAAGACGCCGAAACCGGACGGCGCAATCAAGATCATTCCACTCTCCAGTGCTAACCCCGACAAGACCGTCAAGATCGGGGCGACACTAAGCGAGAAATAGGAACTCGCGCTCATCACCTTCCTCCGCGACAATACTAACGTGTTCGTTTGGCAGCCGTCCGACATGCCGGGGGTCCCCAGGGAGGTGATTGAGCACAAACTCATGGTGCGACCTGATGCCAAGCCAGTAAAGCAAAGACTGCGGAGATTTGCACAAGACTGAAAACAAGCCATACGAGAAGAGCTCGACAAACTTCTCAAAGCTGGCTTCATCAGAGAAGTACTTCATCCAGAGTGGCTAGCCAATCCAGTCATGGTGCGGAAGGCCAACGGGAAATGGAGAATGTGTGTCGACTTCACCGACCTCAACAAGGCGTGTCCCAAGGATCACTTCCCTCTTCCTCGAATAGATCAACTGGTGGACTCAACAGCCGGTTGTGAGCTGTTGAGCTTTCTCGACGCTTACTCTGGCTACCACCAAATCAGCATGGCAAAAGAGGACGAAGAGAAGACAGCATTCATCACGCCGTTCGGGGTATTTTGCTATGTTAAGATGCCGTTCGGACTGATAACCGCAGGGAATACTTTCCAGCGCATGGTCCAGGGCGCACTTAGCGACCAGCTCGGCAACAATGTTGAGGCATACATCGACGGCATCGTTGTCAAGACCAAGACAAGCGACTCATTGATTGACGATCTGCGGGAAACGTTTGACAACCTCCGACGATATTGCCTCATGCTCAATCCAGAGAAGTGCACTTTCGGAGTACCGTCGACCAAGCTGCTCGGATTCCTTGTCTCTGGCAGAGGAATAGAAGCAAATCCCAAGAAGATCAAGGCAATCGAGAACATGAAGTCGCCCACAAGACTCAAGGAAGTACAAAAGCTAACCGGATGCATGGCAGCACTGAGCAGGTTCGTCGCTAGGATGGGAGAACGAGGGCAACCTTTTTTCGCTCTGCTGAAGAAACAAGACAAATTTGTATGGACACAGGAAATCGAAGAGGCATTCATTGCACTCAAGCGCTACCTATCAAACCTCCCTGTACTTGTTGCTCCCCAACCTAATGAAGAATTATTCCTCTATATTGCCGCCACGCCATATTCCGTTAGCACCGTCATTGTTGTCGAGAGAGAGAAAGTACAACGACTAGTCTATTACGTCAGCGAAGCTCTCCACGACGCAAAGACAAGATATCCACAGATCCAAAAGCTGCTTTATGCGGTCATCATGACATCAAGGAAGCTACGCCACTACTTTCAAGCCCACAAAGTCATAGTAGTCTCCTCCTTTCCTCTTGGTGAAGTTGTGAGAAACAAAGACGTTGTCGGCCGCATCGCGAAATGGGTAGTCGAGCTCAGCCAGTTTGATGTCCACTTTGTGCCACGAACAGCCATCAAGTCCCAGGCACTCGCAAACTTCGTAGCCGATTGGACTATGCCCAATAACAAATCAGACAACCAAATCGACAACGAAACGTGGACAATGGCGTTCGATGGTGCACTCAACAGCCAAGGAGCAGGGGCAAGATTTATCTTGACGTCTCCTTCCGGAGATCAATTCAAGCACGCAATCCACCTCAACTTCAGGGCGACCAATAACACAGCCGAATACGAGGGACTACTCGCCGGGATAAGAGCTGCAGGCGCACTTGGGGTCAAGCGACTAATCGTGAAAGGGGACTCCGAGCTAGTCGCGAACCAGGTGCACAAAGATTATAAATGCTCTAAACCCGAGTTATCCAAGTATCTCGCAGAAGTCAGGAAGCTAGAGAAAAGGTTCGATGGGATCGAGGTCCGACACATCTACCGCAAGGACAACATCGAGCCAGATAACCTAGCACGACGTGCGTCCAGACGAGAACCGCTCGAGCCTGGCACTTTTCTGGACATCCTGACGAAGCCATCAGTAAAAGAGGTTAGCGGCGAAGTTAGCCCGGCCGCCCCCGACATTAGCTCGGAGGCCACAAAGGCAGAACGCGCCGTTGCCGATATCGAGACCACAGATAACTGGCGCATCCCAGTAATCAAATTCATCAACAGCAAGGAGTTGCCCGAGGACGATACAGAGGCCGAGAAAATAACCCGTAAAGCAAAAATCTACTGTATGGTCGGCAACGATCTATACAAGAAAGTGCCAAACGGGGTACTTCTCAAATGCGTCTCGTCCGACGATGGCAAACACCTCCTCCTTGATATACATGAAGGCATCTGTGGGTCACACGCCGCTGGTCGGACATTGGTCAGGAAAGCTTTTCGACAAGGGTTTTTTTGGCCAACCGCCCTCAAAGATGCATGCGACATGGTCCAGCGATGTGAAGCCTGTCAATTCCACAGTAAGCACACAAAGCTACCCGCGCAAGCGCTCCAGACTATCCCTCTTACTTGGCCGTTCTCGTGCTGGGGGCTAGATATACTCGGGCCATTCCCACGAGGACAGGGCGGCTACAAGTTCCTATTCGTGGCGATAGACAAATTCACTAAGTGGATCGAAGCAGTACCCACGGGGGAAATCAAGGCCGACAACGCCATCAAATTCATCAAGGGGATATTCTGCAGATACGGACTACCGCACCGCATCATAACCGACAACGGCTCCCAGTTCATCAGCGCCGATTTCCAGGATTACTGCATCGGGCTGGGAGTCAAGATATGCTTCGCCTCGGTCTCTCATCCTCAAAGCAACGGACAAGTCGAAAGGGCAAACGGCATAGTACTATAAGGGATCAAAACCCGCGTCTACGACAGGCTCATGTCACATGACAAAAAATGGGTCGAAGAACTCCCATCAGTACTATGGGCCGTATGCACCACACCGACAACGTCTAACAAGGAAACGCCCTTCTTTCTCGTGTACGGCTCTGAGGCCATGCTCCCCAACGAGCTACGACATCAGAGTACACGAGTACAGAAGTATTCCGACGAGGATCAAGAGGAGCAATGAAACGTCGATGTGAATCTACTCGAGAAACATCACGAACGAGTTGCCGTCCGAGCAGCCAATTACCAACAGGCCCTCCGCCGTTACCACGAGAAGCGCATCCGAGCACGCATACTTTCGATCGGCGACTACGTCCTCCGACGGGTTCAAAGCCAAGCAGGGCGAAACAAGCTCTCACCCAAATGGGAAGGACCTTACACGATCACACAAGTCTTGCGGCCAGGCGTATTCAAAATTGCAGATGGTGATGGTCGCGAGATGGCAAATTCTTGGAACATTGACCAACTACGTAAATTCTATGTATGAGTCAATATCATCCATACATGTAAGACACCTTACAACATCAATAAAGCCTATTCCTAGGTCCATATTACAATCAAAGTGTTCTTGCCCGATGATCCCTTACCCAGATGACACCTAGCGTTGAAACCTATCCTCATGTCCCTTTACGCCGTCTTGACAAGGCCTCCGAGGAACCTAAGGGATCTTCGGCTGGAGACGCCCAGAGCCGATAAGGCCTTGTCAGATCTTGTAGAGACGAAAGACCATGTAAGACCTGGTCGTGTAAGAGTTCTCGCCATGCGTATTAACCAAGCCGTGTAATCGGAAACTAACTCTCCAACTTCACGGCTGGGGGCTAGGATCAGTGCTTATTCAACCAAGGCAGGCCAAAGGTCCAAGAGCCTTATCCTCCGAGAAAATTTCTCCGACGACAAGGCTGGGGGCTAGGGAGAGTGTGCGACTCAAATGACCGACTAAAGTCGTGAACTGAGAACACACTCTGACACACGATATCCGGAGTAAGAAAGATCTGTTAAGATAGATTTCTTTTCCATTTCACAAAATACTCCTTACAATTTTTACAAGTCTAAGGCTATATTACACTTTTCCGTAAGATGACAATCACAGGATACAAAGACTACCAAGAAGGCCAACGCCAGTCCATAGATTAGAAGACCTTCTCCGCCAACGGCGCCATCGACTTCGCCAAGTGGTCTATCTCCGCCGGAGTCCTCCAAGAACGAGCAAAACCTTCACGGAGAAAATCGAGGTCCAGTCGCGGGCGATGGTCTCGTATGCAGGCCAACATGTGCCCTCCGGCATATCGGCTCGATCGACGACACTACTGCGTCAAGGCTTCGTCGATGCGCTTGCCGACGCCTTCAAGCTGAGCATAGGCCCCGTTCAGCCATGAGATATATCCGGCCGCCGACTCTTCGGGATCCCCACGGGGTACTCGGAGCTCTCTACAGACCTTGGCCATGGATGTGCAGCAACTCTTCAAGTACGAGTTGAACCACACCTCACGACCTCGGAGCGTTTCCACAGCTTGCTCCTTCTTTACTGCCAGCATTGTCCTCTCGAGTTCCGCTACTTCAAACTTCGTCTTCCAATATTGGATACGACAATCTTGCCCAGCAAGAGCACCCTCGAGATATGTTCAATGTGGGAATAACTTAGTCAAGCTTCACTTCTCTTTCGAGAACACGGCCGATCTAGTCGGAGGAGCAAAAAAGGGACGAGGGGACCACTAACCTAAAGAAGTCATTGCCGTCTCCGTCCTCGTAGCTAGGATCTGGTCTATATTGTCTGGCGACGCATGTGGTTCAAACGTGAGAGCCGGAATGATCGCCGGTGACTCAGGCTGCCCGCGTTGCTGGACATCCTCGTCATCAACATCTCTACAAGGGACAAAGAGTACTCAAGATCAAAATGCAAGAGAAAGCTAGGATAATGACTGCACGCACAAAGGCGGTTGAAATCCATTAAAGTTTTACACAGCATGTCTAAGGGATACAAGAGATCCTACTCTTCAAAAAGGGGGAGAACAGATTCCCCCAGATCGCCGACTTCTTCCATCACCTCCTTACGCGTGTCGCTAGCCGCCCCCTGATCCAAGATCTCGCGCAGATCGAGTTCAGGATGCGCCAGCCTCACACACGCAAGGACGTGGCACGCACCGGTGTAGATCCCGTTGGACGTCTCCTCTCCGATCATGGCCGCATGCTTGGAGGGAATCTCCTCCATCGCCGCCGCCAGCTCCGCTAGAGAAGATGTCAGCGAGAACTCATCGGGATTTGCCGGGATGGTAGACTTAATGCCGCACTCCCCGGCGAGCTGGTGCAGACCAGTGTAGGTGACCCGCAACGAGTCACGGATTTCCGACAAATTGTTCCCGAGCTCCGACATGCGGTGCTCGAGCCCCTGCCGTTGTCGCTCGTTGCCGGCCACCAATTCCCTCATCTTCTTGAGGTCTTTACGACCTTCCGCCAGCTTGTGTGCCAGCCGGTCAGCACGCTCGTTTGCCGACGCCGCCGCCGACCTCACCTCCGCAATCTCGCGACCAATGCCGCGAGCACCAGCTTTGAGGAGACGCCCCATCTCGACCTGGAGCTCCTCCCAGGTGAGGACGGCAGCCGGTGGACCACGACCAGCCGCGGGATCGCTGGCTGGGCCGCTTGGTGTCACCTCGCGGCTCCCAGGCACAAGCACAACATCTGTCGAGGCTACAACGGGAGACGCGCCGGAAGTCCCTCCGGACTCGTCCTGCACCGCTTCGCCCGCGCCGCCCTATGAGACAGCCATGGCTCAGACAACGCTCGAACAAAATCGCGAAAACTTAAATTCATCCACTTACTTCTCGCCAAGTGTCACAAGTCGTTGTCGTCGTGGAGGCGAGGGAGACGCGTCCGAGGCCTGGAGAACGGTTGATGCAAAGTAAGGCGAAATTGTTCTGGCTGTATGATCAGACAACAGGATAGCTTACCGAGGGGGTAGATGCCTTGCGACGATGTCCGCTTACAGAGGAGAACTTCCTCCCCTTTGTCGGAACATTGCCACCACTTGTGGTAGCAGCAGCAGCAGCATCGGATGCCTCCTTCGCGACTTTCTCTTTCAGTGACGCCGCCACCTGATGGTCCACGAGCGGCCCGATGATGTCAGTCAGAGGAAGAGCCTACGCTTCATAAAGTCACAAAGCGATCTCGGAAGAAAAACGCAGAATGACTACTGAGTACACTTACATTGATGGCGGCATCACGTTCGGCCACCCCCTTCTCGCAAAGGGGAACGGGGACATCACTCGCCGTCGTCGGGCCACTGATCATCACCTGGCCGACACGACGTCCCACAGCTTCGCTGCTCAGACCTGTGAATCGAGAACCAAGTTTCGATGAGCCAGGAGGAACACGCACACAAGCATATCGGGATAAATGCGAGAAAGATACCCTGAGGAGAAACCCGGGTCGCGTCCTCCGGTCTAGAATAGTCAAAGGTTGGGTGGGCCCGAGCCTGGAGCAGCTGGATCCGTCTACCAATGAAGTCAGTAGCGACTTCATACCCCGACAAACCTCGCACTCGGAGATCGTCGACGACATCGATGAACGACTGAAGAGAAGGGGTCAAAGGGGGTTTTGCGGTCCAAGACGAAATCTTGTCTGATTGTTCCTCAGGAACAACGAAGACAGGGTCCGAATCTTCTATCTGAAGATAGAACCACCTCGTCCGCCATTTGCTGCGAGAGGAGGGACACTGTAAGGGGATATAACGCGACTTCAGGCCATCCCAAAGTCGGAATCCAACGCATCCTGATACCCTGTTGGATTCCATCCAACGCAACTCGTAGTAGAAGCAGAAGAGATCGAGAAAGGGCTCTACCCCAATGTAGACCTCACAAAGATGTGAAAAAATACTAAGGAAGGCTATAGAATTGGGGTTCAGATGGAGCAAAGAAAGACCATAGAAGTTCAAAACCAAAAGAAGAAATTCAGAAGGTGAAGGGAGAAAACCGCAGAGAACGTAGTCCTCGATCGCAACCATGCGACCTAAGACGGGCTGGGGTTCAGTACCTCCTGCTTCCCTTTCCATGGTTCCATGACCGGGAAGGGCGCCGTCCTCCTGAAGCTTCTTCAGCGACGCGCTGGTGGAGGATGATTTGCCGAGATCCATCGCCGATCGGAGATCGCCGGAGAAAGGGTGGAGGTTGACGAGCTAGGGTTTCTTGTGGGAGCGGAGAAGACGAAGAACGCTTGTAGGCGGGATGTTCTCTTCACAATAGGCGGACTTCAAAATGGATCCCCAAAATTCCTTTAAATAGATGCACTACCGACGGTGCGAATTCCAAGGAAAGGAGAGAGATGGCCGCCGGAAATTTCTAGGTCCGTTACGCGCGGCAGTTTTTTGGACTTCAGTTTAAATTCACTCGTGACCGTTGGGCTTCACATGGTGTTCTCGACTACGTCCTGTCTCTACGGTCCTCACGCCGGGAACGACAACAGCCTTGACACGAGAAGTCGCGAATGGTTACACGAGTTCATTTTAGCAGAAGTCGGGGGCTACTGTTAGGGTTACGGGTTAGGTATACCCTCTACCCTTCGATATACGTCGCATATCGGTATGGCATACCCACGCGCATACGGATACTCTCTGCATACATTAAGGAAATCCTTCACGGAGTTTACGGATAGAAAGAGTCCTACTCGGACAAGACTGGGTCGTCAATGTATCGTGTAAGGTCTGATGTCTCCGAGTTCTACTGGGAAACCGGCTGACCTGCGATATAAAAGGGACCCCCCGTGGAGGACCTAAGGCATCGAATCTCAGAGCCAACACAACCCCCACAGCCTACGAAGTCGGAGCCTGCAGGAGCCAAATCGCCGGGGATCTAGTCGAACCAACTCGACTACGATCTCGCCGGATCCATCGAGTTCCATTGTTCCCTTTGTAACCTGTGTTTTCCATCATATAATCCCACATCAACTGGATTAGGGCTATTACCTATCAAGGGGCCTGAACCAGTATAATCTTCGTCTTTTGTCTGCTTGATGTCATATTACGTAGACCCTTGTACCAGCGTACCCCAATACTCTCTATATCCGGTCTACTGGTATCACTCGTCGACAGAAATTAAATTGCATCGTTTTAATGGTTAGGGGGTTAAGATATCTGGTATTGTGGTTAAGAGATACGAATCAGATAGGACCTACATTTAAAGGAGTCAAACTGTACCTATTTCTGTACTAGTAGGAGTACTTGGTCGTTGTATGCTTTATTTATTTCCCCCATTTTTGGCTAAAAATACTTGAATTCTGCTCTGATCATTAAACATTTCTACTGCGTGTTTGTTTCCAACATGCTCTCTCAGTGATTTGTGTAAGCTGTACACCGTCAGCAAACGGTGAACTGCAATACGTCAACTACAATCATTTCAAGTAAATCACAAGAATGCGAGCTTTTGGATCCATTGCTGGAAATCAAACCAGGTAGTCGACATGAATTGCAATGTCATGGAACAGAAGGTAATTCATACTGTCATTGTGTCAACTAAATATAACGTTCTACATCAACTTCAGATGCTCTCTACCTTGATCATTGCAATATTGCAAATCGCAGTACACCAAAAGCTACGGATTACATAGTTTATAGATAAGTTGTTCTGAAAATCTTAGTTTTGAAGGGAACCTGAAAATGGTTCTAACCACATACATAGATCAAACAACATAAGAAACGTACCCTCACACCTCACTGATACTCTCAGTTCACTCATAGCTAACACAAAATGCCCATTTTCTGAATTATATAAACACACAACCATATTCTCTTGTGCAGTGGAGTTGCATTATACGATTATGAAAGGTTGAACATGATAGTATTGTATGACTTGTTGCACCAAATTAAAAAGTGGAGTACAACAAGAAAGTCATTACAACAGGCAAGCATGCTTGCTACTCCAGCAAGTAGCAGCAACCAGGTAGAATTTCGAATCAAGTCTTGTGCACTTCTGAGCCGAGATATATGCACATTGGACCAAGCTGCTGCTCCAGGCCTCAAAAAGGGCCAGCACATATCAGAAGACTAGACATGAACTCTTTTCATTGCACACAACAGAACAAAGCTGCAGTTTTCATCCTTCCATGAACAGAAAAAGGAACAAAAAGTTTTGCTGCTTCTTTCCTCAACTTGAACAATCAATCATGCATCAACATACAGAATACTTGAACAGGAACAAGCTCCCTGTTCAAAACTCAAATCCATCACAATACAAGAAGAGAGAGTAAAGAGGAACTATCCGGAAGCATGCAAAGATTCCATAGGAAGAAGAACTTAGGGAGAACTTATGAATCGTATTTTTTTTCCTTAGTTTGGTATGCAAAAAACAAAGATAATGGTGGTAAGCTAGCTGCCTAGTTCTTCAGACATACTACTGTGTTCCCTACAGCAAGAAATGAATCTGAATAAAATCCCCAAGTGCATCACAGATTCAGCAAAACGAATTGAAGAGCACAATCTTTCTTTCATAGACCATCGCGTCTCATGGGATTCTGGGTTCACGCCCGATTCGTTAACCCGGCGACGGCGACGGGGGATTCGCACTCACGGTGACTGCCGCCTGGGCCCCCGGCCGTGGTGGTGGATCGGGTCCGGCCCGGTGGGCACCTCCCTCTCCGACTCCGCGCCGAACCCCGTCGTCGTCGTGGTGGTGGTCACGTCCTCCTCCGCGCCCTGCAACCCCCCAAATCAACTACACCACCATGAGATCGATCGAACAGGGCAAGAAAGCCATGAAAAGAGCTACCTTTTTTTGAGCTCAGACCGACCTTGGTCACGTCCTGCTTCTCCCGCAACTCCTTCGCGGTGTACATGGTCGCCGTCGTCTCGGCCCGTTGCAATGCCGCCGCCGCCGCTACAAAAAGCCGCGTCGTCAAGAACTCACGTTACAAGAAAAGACCCCGCACTTTTTGAACCTACCTGGTTGTGACGACGATGCGGCGGCGGCGGGCGGCGACATGGCCAGGAAGACGGCGACGGTGAGCACGGCGGCGACGAGGAGGCAGCAGCAGCAGCAGCACGGCTTGACGGCACAATGAGGATGAGCCATCCAGAGTCTAGCCGCGCGCCCGCGCCTCAATCGTGTACGCGCAGCAACGGGAAGACGCACAGGAAAAAAGGGTGAAGAAGACTAGTAGAAGAGGCTTTTCTTTCCTTTTCTGCTCCTTCCAACCTTCGCAGCGGGGGCGAGGTGCAGTACTGCAGTGCAGCGCAGGTGCCTCACGCCGTACGGTCTCGCGTACTCGAGTGTCGCGAAAGGGACACGTTGCCTCTGTGTGGCGAGCGCTGATGCGGTGGGGCCCCGGTGCAGAGGGAGAGAGATGAGGGGGTGGGGCCCACGTGCAGTGGTTGTGGCTTGCTGGGCCTGGGATTCCATCCTTTGGCGGCGGCGCTGCCGGTTGCTGACGTCAGGGCCAGCTGGTGTAGGGGAAGGCTGGGTGTTGTTGAGGCTGTCAGAGTCGTTGCACGATACCGCTCCGTATTTACAGGTTTGCCATTGCCTGCCTCCTTTTTTTTCTCTCTTTGCTTTGGACGGTAGCAGGAGATCGGTTTAAAATTCATAATAGTATCCTCAACCTTTTCGCCAACAGTGTGGAAAGCTTTGTTTGGTTTGGAAACGATCACCAACATGGTCATGGACTCGAAACGATCCCCATATATCCCTTTTTCCGTATGGCAGACAAAGCCATCACAAAATTTTGAAGTTTAAACAGGGAAAAAGACCATCACCGAGACAGCGACGCAGGTGCCGATCTTGCTTATATGCTGCTGCTGCTGCTAATGCTGTTCAGATATATATGCTGACCACGATGGTGGTCGATTTATTTGTTTCATTATATTCCGTATAATTCCATCTAACCCGTTACAAATATGCAGGCAAATTATACCGATCATTTATTTCTTCTTCCAACGGTCACTTATTGATCATAGGAGTACTACCATATTATGATCACCAAGATCCTAATTCGCGTACGTATATAAAACAAGTTCAAAGAAGTGAAAAAGAAGAGTAAAAGCAGCACAGCAACTGATCATGCATGCATGCATGCCTCCTCGTCATCGTCCTGCTTACATGCTGTGCTTCACCGTCTCCCCCTTCATGGCCAGCCCGAGCGCGGCGAGGCAGCCGCCGTCGTCCACCGTGACGCTGGGCATGGCCACGGCGCGGCTGCCGACGAACCCGTCCTCCCCGACGGACACGGCGCCGAACTTCACCTTCCCGGCCTCGCCCTCGTACACGTGGCCGAACAGCAGCGCGTCCCGCCCGACGGCGGCGCCGCGCTCCAGGCGCACCATCTCCGGGTTCAGCAGCGCGCCCATGGAGTCCACGTACACGCCGTCGCCGGGGGACACGGAGGCGCCCATCACCCGCATCCACGCCGCGAACGGCGCCGACCCGGGCGTCAGCTCGGCGAAGTACTCCGCCGTGGCGGCGCGCACGGCCTGCCAGACCGTGTCCAGGAACACGGCCGGCGACCAGATGTGCGCCGTGTCGCCGTCGACCCTGCTGCCGACCAGCGCCCACTTCGCCGCCGCGCACGTGGCCATGGCGGCGACGCCCGACGCGGCCCAGAACGCCGGGAGGAGCCAGTAGAGCGGGAAGCGGGTGGCCGCGGCGACGGCGAGGAGGCCCCTGAGCGGGAGGAAGATGACGAGGCCCAGGACAGAGTACGGCACCAGCGTTTGCAGCAGCGGCTGGCACAGCGTGGCCCAGAGCGCCTGGTACCACGTCCTGGCCAGCGTCACCTTCGTGGCGTCGCCGGCGTTAGACCTTGTGGGTGTCGCGGCGGCAGCGACCGGGCATCCTGACAGGTCGATCTTGGTGTCCGACTGCTCCAGGAAAGCCCGCCACGACGCGGGCAGCGGCTCGCCGTTCCGCAGGCGCTGGCATATCTCGTAGACCAGCGAGCGGCCGTGGTCGATGGACGCGCTCTGCGCGCACGACGTCGCCGGGATGACGTCCACCTCGGGGCACCGGAGGAACGGGTTGAACTCGAGCTTCTCCGTCTCCTCCGTCGGGAGGTTGCGGCCGATGCTGACCTCGCCGACGTCGATGTAAGGGAACTCGGCCTCGTCCCACGGCCGGGTGCAGTCGAGGGCGACGTCGCGGGCGGCGGCGTCGGTGGGCACCTCCCTGAGCTGCAGCTGGAAGACGTAGCGCACCCCGTCCGGTGAGCCCACTCTCCGGCGGAAGTCGTCGGCGAGGAAGAGCAGAGGGCGCGTGTCATCCTCGTCCCTGGGGATCGCGCCGGTCTCCGGCGGCAGGATGCCCCTCGGCACCACCTTGCCGGAGTCCTCGGGGACGTCTGGGTCAGCAGGACGGAGCTTGAACTTGGCGTACATCTCCCTGCCGTCGTCGAACCGCAGCAGCCGGCATATGTTGGAGTAGTAGTGGAGCACGGTGTACGAGTCGGTGCTCCGGAGAGAGCCCCAGACGGCGTCGCGGATGTGCGGCGAGCGCTTGACCTGCTCCTCCCTCGCCGGCAGGCCGCAGACCAGCCAGGTGGCGAAGTCGGCGATGGTGCGCGCGTAGAACGCCTTGCCGCTCTTGAGTGTGAGGTCGAGGAGAGGCGCCTCGCCGTCGTTGTCCGAGAGGATCCGCACCGCGGCGCCGCGGGCGTCGAGCCTCGCGTCGTCGTCGGCGCTCAGGCTGTTGCTGTGGCGGACGATCACCGGGAAGGACTTGCCGGAGGCGAAGATCTTGTGCCGGGGAAACGACGGTATCTCCTCGTACATCCTCAGGACGCCGCGGCCGCTCACGCCGATGCGGTGGAAGTACCTCGACTTGACGTTCATGGTGGTGATGGCCAAGTTCGCCGCGAGGTTGCCAACAATCTTCTTGTATGCCTGATCCATCTCTTCGATCCGTTCATCCTCGTCAAGCAAGGTGTTCTTCACCATGGCCGGAGACTGTGACCCGACGTAAACGCCGCCACGCCGGAGAACAGCGTTCTCCGGCGCGACGGAGAGCGCGCCGAGGATGACATTCTCCTGGAGGACACAGCCAGGGAGGAGCAAGCTGGCACTGCCAACCACGGTGTTCTCCTGGACCTTAATCTCTGCACTGGTGAATCCCCCCTTGGAGTAGAACCCTGGAATAATATTGCAGAAGTCACCTAGATGGACGCCATCACCGACGCTGATCAGCTCAGGATTCGCCACCGGATTGATGGCTCGGATAGAGCAATGCCTGCCAATCTTTGCTCCGAGAAGCCTCAGGTACACGCAGAAGGCTTCTGTTCCAGATAGCATCTTGGCAAACCTGACATGAGCAGAGATGGTTATGCACCGGTGGATCAAACTCGCAATGCCATTCTGCTTGGTTCCAGGCTTTGCAGCAAGGGCTCTGCTGGTTATACTGGTGAGAATACTGAGGATGACACCATAGCTCAGGTAGGCGAAGGCAGTGAAGAGAGCAAATGACAGTGCACTTGTGGGTGTCTCCTGGACAATAACAGCATAGGCAGTGATGGCAGCTGGTAACCAGTGGAACGCACCAGCAATGCATGCAAAGGAGAAATGCAGAGGCGAAGCCGCTTTGCCGGACAAGTGAGTGTATAGTGTGTAGACGATTGCACCGGACAGAGCACCCAGGATGCCAACTGCGTAGATGCTAACGAGGTGTTCAAGTATCATGTTTGCTTTGGCTGCTTCTTTCTGCAAAGAAAAAAATACTCGGTTTGTATTCGAATAACATTATATAAATATGGCCATGAACAAACATGTTCTGCAGAAGCAATCGAGAACTTTGAAGGCAGTTAGATATATACCCCACTGTCGAATGAAAATGCACACACGCAGACACTATGCACCATGCAGAAAAGAGTTTGGGCTAGTTTGATTTGAAGCCATTTTTTTGTCTTACCAAAATACTGGAAGTGCCAAAACATTGGTAAATTTCGGCACTACCAAATTTGTTAAGAGTAGAATTTGCACTAGTGTGGGAAAAATTTGGTATCGGACCAAATATCTATACAATACTATTGAAGTTGCCAAAAGATTGACTTCAATCCAAACAAACCCTTCATCTTGTTTAATTTATATGATTTTTCTGCTTGACCACTTGTACATAAATGATTTGCTTATGGTTCCCTGATAAAATATATGTCCCTTCCTGAATCTCAAAAAATATTTTCACTAAATGTAAAAAGGTAGGGAAGTTCTTTGGTGGCAGCTTCATCCATGTTAAAGACCACAAGGAAATTCAAATGGCCTATGGTGTAATTATAAGTCTGTAGCTTACTATATTCAATGTCTAGAAATAATCAACTATACGTTTCTGGTCAGGAAGGAACAAACTATCGTTGTATACCATAACAAATCATAGTTTTATTACACCGAAGTAGATTATGAAGTCTACATACTTTAGTTACCTTTATGCTTACAGAAGTTCTGCTAGTCCGACGTGTTGATTTCCCAGCCCCAGTCTTCTGCAATGGTGGAACAACAGCTCCATCTTCCACAACAGTTCCCTTCTGAAGCACCGCATAAGGACCAATCGAAGCCTCACAGCCAATCCAGATAGGCCTAAAACTCAGCACTTCATTACAGACTTCATGGCCCTGAACAAGAGCGCCTTCTGCAAGAACTGCACCATCTGCAACCGTCAACAGGGATGGATCGGTTATGTCTACTGTGTCGATGACAACAGATGAACCAATCCGAGCTCCTTGCATCTTGAACCAATAATTTAAGAAAATTGTGCCCTTTAGATGCACAGCTAGCATCTTTGCAGCTAATGCTTGTGCTTTGTTTAGTGCCCACCATTTCACAAAGTCAACTGACCATATTGAAACATCAGGGATCAGAACATAATTTGGCTGTAGGAAGGACTTCCCCAAGATAGACAGTGATAAAGAAGTGAGCGAGATATAAAAGATCCACACAATAGGTGCCATAACCAAAGAACTAAGATAGCTCAGCAATGGTGATCTGACCAGACTGACTGTAGAGAAAATGTTCATGTATGTCGAACTAGCAAGATATGCTGGGAGTAGCAGCACAAAACAGACATAAGTAAGAGCCAGCAGCTGCAGGATGCCCGTACCCAAAACACTGAATTCTGGACTAATGGCATCCATGGGATCCACTTGAGTCTCATCCTCAATATAGCAAGATGCACCAGGTGCCAACTGTGACTGTGACTTATGCGCCAAATTCTCCAAGAAGGTAGCTAGCTCAGAAATGCAACCAGCTGTAAATATGTCAATGGCTCCAACAGGTACACCGAGAAAATCAGAGAGTTTCTGTGCTGCTTGGACCACCGCAATTGAATCAAAACCATATGAAGGTAGGCTATCCGTCGGAGAAATTTTATCCTTTGGAATCCCTGTTTGATCTGATACAATCTTTGTCAGAAACTCGATAATCTCCTTGGAGTTTTTCACTTTGCTTTTGGGCCAAGGTGCCAACTGTGGTTGTGACTTATGCACCAAATTCTCCAAGAAGCTTGCAAGCTCCGAAATGCAGCTTGCTGTAAAGATGTCAATGGCCCCAACAGGAACACCAAGAAAATCTGAGAGCTTCTGGGCTGCTCGTACCACTGCAATAGAATCAAAACCATACGAAGGTAGACTGTCAGTTAGAGAAATTTTATCCTTTGAAATGCCAGTGTGCTCTGACACTATTTGTGTCAGAAACTCAGTTATTTCATTGGAGTTTTTAACTTGGCTTTTGGGCCAATGGCTAATGGTGAGGTCAACAGTTTGCCTCAAGAGGGACCTCTTTGACTCCATGCTAGTTCCTGTTGTCAGAGACCGAAAAAGACCCTTTTTCTTAGATACATGGTTGCCCTTAGCCAAACTAAGAGTATTGTCAACAAACTGCCTCATGCATTCAAATCTTCGTATCTTCCCAGATGTTGTCTTGCATATGGTTCTAGGCTTGATAAGCTTCACAGATGCAACAGCTACACCATGCTCCTCCACCACACGTGCTTTGATGTTGTTAACAACCTCTTCAGAGACTGCCTTACCCTCTCTAACCTCTGCAATCACAACAAGTCCAACCTGATCAGAAGAATCTGGAATTGAGATGCCTTTCTGAGCCAGAACTTCCTCTGGGATACCGACCACAGCACAACAGCCTGGTCGGAGGACCTCAGAAGAACTTTCCACAGTCTTCTCTACATCCGCAGAATAAATATTTCTACCAGCAACAATGATGAGATCTTTGATCCTTCCTGTAATAAAAAGGTTACCATCGATGGTCCGTCCCAAATCACCGGTTCTTGTGAACTTCTTGTTGGGGTGGTTCTTAAGCTGATTGAAAAAAGTTCTCTGGCTCATTTCCGAATTGCCCCAATAACCTACTCCAGAACTAGGACTGCTAATCCATATCTCACCTTCAACACCATCTTCTTGGTGCTCAGTTAGAGAGTCAGGATCAACAATTCTGATGAGAGTGTCTGTATCATCTTGCTCAACATACCCACAACATACTCTTCCTTGCCAGTCTATGAAAACTGGCTTGCATTCACCGAAGGCACAGGTAACATAGACACAGTTCTCAGCCAGACCATATCCAGGTGCGAGGACACCTTCAGAAAGGCCAAAAGGTTGAGTTAACTCTATGAACCTTCTGACAGTTTTTTGCCTTACTGGCTCTGCCGCAATCATGAGGAAGACCATTGATGAGAGGTCATATACTTTGTTCTTCTCAGCCTCAAGCCTTCTTATCACGAGTTCAAATGCAAAATTTGGACCTGCACTATGGGTTCCATGGTAGTCATTGATCGTTTGCAACCACAGAAGGGGGTTTCTGATAAATGTCATTGGTGAAAATAGAACAGAAGTTCCTCCACTTACAAGAGCAGTGAAAAGACCTCCTATAAGACCCATGTCATGATACTGTGGAAGCCAACTGACAAGGACAGTTTTTGAAGTACTTCTATAACGCTTTTTCATAGTCTTCACGTTGTGGATAAGTCCTTCATGAGTTATCATCACCCCCTTGGCATCACCAGTGGAACCTGAAGTGAACTGTAGAAAGCACAAGTCACTTGGCTGGGGTTTGGTAAATAAAACAGTGTCTGAGTTGAAGCTGTCTGAGCTTCGCCGGTAGTTCTTTATCCATGAGTCGGTATGAATCCATGGGATGTCAGGCCACTGTGCTGAGCATTTCTGAACTCTCTTTGCTAAAGTGACAATGTTCTTGATATAACCTGCTCGTACAGCAGCATGGTACGAAGAGGTGGATAGAATAGCCACAGCATTGCACATCTTAGAGATGTTCTCGACTTTAAGAAGAGCTTGTCCACCACTTTGCATTGGATCAGGGGGCAATACAGGGACTGGTATAACTCCTGCTCTAATACACCCAAAGAATGCATCAATAAACTCCAAACCAGGGAGGTGAATAAGCAGAACTCTATCACCAGGCTTGATAACAGGTTTTGTGCTTGTTAAAAGTTTTTGTGCAATGTAGGATGCATTCCCATGAAGCTCCTGGTAGGTTCTTCGATTCATGAGCTTTCCTTCTTCATTGATCCAAGTATAGATAACATTCTTCTCAGTGACTTTATGAGTTCCCCAGTATTGCAAATATCCATCAAGGGAGGGAAGGTCAGGAAATTCAACACCTTCAAGCTCACCAAGATCTCTAGGAGGTGATGGATTTCTATTATGGGACAAAGGGAATAATCTCTGCAAGTATGGAAAAATATATGCACAATTTCTCTAAGAAATTTGATGAAGGTGGAATTAATAATTGAGATATATTACGCCATTATTTCTTGCTCACCTTGACATAAGGAGTCAGTTCTCCCTCACCATCAATGGCAAAGTGCTTACAAACAGCCATGATGGAGTATGAAGCGTTTCTTTCGGTAAGCTCAAATGCTAGCAAACCTCCAACATAGTAAGTGTTCTGAAAACCTTGTAACTGGGACTCCAACCTCTCATAGAATCCATCTTTCATGTCTGCAATGCAGGAAATTACCAATGTTATCACGAGAAAAAAGAAGACCTTGCAACAGGAGAAATATTATTAACATATATACCTTTACTGCTGACATGAGGGAAATACTTGAACCGCCGTTGCAAAATTACTTTCTGAACATTGCCTCCCATAGAACTCACGACATCAGTCACACATTTAGCCACAAATGAACCCTTGATGTCTGCTGAATTTCCATAAGACCAAAACAAGAAAATGTTTGTGTCAGCAAAGAATCTTTGCATTGCCACAGGGTGTCCTATTGTTGTTGGATCCTCCATGAATTCTCCAAAGTAGTAAAATCCCTTTGGTATGTGCTCGAATCCATTGATCTTAACAACAGTAGTATAGTAGTCGATAGTCTGTACTTTACTGAATAGTTCTCTTTCAAGATTGTTTAGTTCCACCACTTCACTTTCTCCATCTGAACAAAAGATCATACATACTAATAAGGCAGCTGAAATACTATAGCTTCAATGCCAGCCAAACTGAATTTAAAATATGCTCACCAGTAAGACTAGAGGATCGATATGTTTTGCTGTTCTTGAAAGCAACAGCACCTGATAGTATAATTTTGTCGAACTCCAAAACTTGTTTTTCACCATTGTTGTTCTTGATGGTTACATTTGCACCACAACTGTTGCGCTTGACATTCAGAACTTCCGTGTCACAAAAAACTTCAAATGGTAATGATTTACTTAATCTCTCCCACATGCTCATGTAACCATGCTTGAAACGCCGGATTTTACCAGCCATAGAGGTTCTAGTAAACTCCTGAATGAAAGCATAGGGCATGTCTTGAACAAAACCATAGCCCGAAGCGGTGTAACCATATGCTACAGATTTTGGCATTGAATTTATTCCATTTTGCTTCAAAAATTCATGGGTCGGGTCGGATGCCAATCCACTAAGAGCATGAAGTCCAGCTCGGCCTGACTTATTTGCTTCATCCTGTAAGAATTATTGAATAACACGCATGCAAGAAATAGAGAGAATATTATAAATAATTAGATGCTTATTATCCAGTTACCTCAAATTTAAATTTTATTCTAGAACAACTCACCTGTAATTTTAGCGTCAGAGATACCATGGATACATAGTCCTCAGCTACTTCAAGATCTCGAATATTTCCTGTTTGGCTGTCAATCAGGGAGAGTTTGTGTGTATCCATCTCTTCAAAATCAGACCCTAGTTCCTTTGCAAGGTGAGTTATAACTGGGGCACTGTTTGCTGCTATAACTTGTCCTCCCAAATCATATATTCGTCCTACATACGAATGTTGCTGATAACTAAAACTGTGCACAAAATGATGACTGTATAATTTTGCTGAGTAGTTTCCTCACCTTCAATGTCAATGGACTCGCACATCCCTGAAACAGTATGGCATTTCTCAAACAAAGTTACATTGCGGTAACCTAGCTTAGCTAGTGCATAGGCTGCTGATAAGCCACTTGGTCCTGCTCCCACTATGCCAATTCTAGTATCAACTGGTAAACTTGGATGCAACTTAGAAAATTGATCATCTATTGATCTCTTTGGGTCCATTTCTGACGAATTGTTGTCCTTGATAAATCAACCTGTGAAATTTATATAGAAAGCTGTCATTAGTACTTCTGCAACAGAAGTTACACTACTCATTAAAAGTAAATGGGCTAGGCATGCATGTTGACTTGCATTCCTCTTAATAAATTAGAACTTGGTAATCGAACACTATAACCTCAGGATGTCAGCCCCATTATTGTAGTTAACGCAGCAACTAGCCCATAGAAAATTACAGAATTTCTTCCTCACTTGAATTGTGACAAATGTCTATAATATGACAAGTAGGATGAACATTCATATTTGAAATAATAGCTTATTAACCAACAAGGAATGACCAGGTAACTATCATGGAGTGGTCGCAAGTTGCAATTTCATTATATGGACACCAATAACCAACCCATACCATCAAAACAAAATCAAGGTCTATAATGTACTAGCTCATCAAAAGGAAGCAATTACGCAGGCATGTATAAACAGTCTAGTCACTATAAAAGAAGCTGGGAAAATATTTTTCCCCAAATAATAGCTATCTGAAAAGAAGTTTGATGGGCAGGTTAATTGGATATGCACGGAAAGCAAATATTAAGGTGCAAAAATTTGTACTAGTTCAACATGACAAAACAACCACGCTATGTTGGGTGCCATTCATGGTAAGCCGAAAAAGTAGCAGAATTTCCGCTTATTTGACATGTGCCAGTACCGAACGAACCGAAGCATAAACATGATAATGTTCTGATTGATAAACCTAAGCGATAATCTCGCGATTTCAGCAAATTATAAGAGAAGAAGAAGTTCAATACTAGCGCAAATGGACCCCGGGTACTATCAGCAGATAATAAGTAGTACATTGATCAAATCATCCAAGATAGATAGACAACCAAGAAAGAGCTCGAGCAAGCAGAGGAGCATTACATCCCACCATCACATTACTATGGCATGCATACTGACATTGCAGTTGCACTGCACCAACCAAGAACGCTCCGCGACCCATAGAAGCAGAATGATAAAAAGGGGACAAAAAAGAGAGCTCATATTCACTGAATAGAACAAACAGAGTTAGCCAAAAAAAAAAAAAATGGCGCTCACCTCAGATCATCATCACATCTCTACTTCAGTTAAACGACACGCCACAAACTCCCAGCTAACAGAGAAGCGGCACAATGCCGAAGCAAATCAGGCATATCATCAAGTACTACGGTTCATCGGTTCATCACGCAGCGAGTGGGGGAGGGGAATCCATACCTCCGACTCGATCCGAGCGTGGGCAGCGGCGCGCTGGCGCCAAGTGGCAGCTTCCCACCTCCACCTCCACCTCCACCTCTCCAGTCTCCACTCCCGGTTGAGGCCGTGGCGTTGGAGCGGTGACCTCAGCGGGCTACGCTATATATATACGAGGCCGCCCCCAGATTCCCCCCCGCGGCGGCCAAGGGCGTCGCGACAAAAGCTGTGCCGCGACGGCGACGTCGCGCGCCGCTCCTCCATTGTTACCGCCTAGGCGATGGGCGCGCATATTCTTCGTAAGCCACGGGATTTACCGGGCGGTCGAGGGGTTGTGCCGTTGTGGTCTCCGCCGGCCGGCCTCCGCGCCCGTGGGTTTTGGCCTTTTGGGTCGACTTGGGGAAAGGTCGCGGTAGTTTTTGGAAAATATACTGCTCCCTCCGTTACAAATTACTCCAAAAAGGAGTATATTTTTGGGTCGATCTTATACTGCTCCCTCCGTGAGTATAACATATATATTTTTTTAGCCCTCACTTTTATTTTCAATATTGATTTTATCCTTACTTTTTAGGTTTTTCTTTTTTTCCTATTTTTTTAACTAAAAGAGGAGTTTACCTCTGATTTGGATGGAAGTTAGTGGGACGGGTTTATGGCAGTAAAAAAAATAGAGAAATAAAGGAAAAAAAATCGAATTTGTGTTTTGCCTCTTTACCACTAGGAAATATCTAACACTTCCCTTTTTCTTTTCTCGCACACAAATCAACTTTTCCAGGCGGCGGCGACGGCGGCAGCGAGCGGGCTAGGGCGCAGCTCTTTCCGCCGGCGAGCAGAACAGGGGTAGGTGGCGGCGAGCGGCGGCCAAGCTGTGATACATCAATAGCAAACAAGAAGAAAACCAAAAAAAAGGGGAGCAGCGTCTGTCGCGCCGAAGAAGTTGCATCAAGTTTGCCGGCCCGCTGCCCGCCTGCCATGCCCACACAAGGCCGTGTCGCCGTTCCACGGCAACACTCTGCTTCCACACGGCCGTGCCGACACCGTCCCGATGAGCCCCGTCGCCCACAAATGGCAGACGAAGACATCAGGGAAGGAGGAGGAAAAGAAGAAAAGAGAACAAGGGGAGGGGCGGCGAGCAGCACCGATGGCCGGGCCGCTTGTCATATGCCGCCGTCTGTCCACAGTGGCCCCGCGCCTCGGCGCCTGCATCACGATAACCTGGACGCTGTAGCCACCGTTGCACCGCCGTACGGCCTGCCGATGGCAGGTAGCACTGTTTGGTGACACTACTATGCAAATGATTTTCCTGAACAGGGACCCTTTTGAATTGCGTGCGGACGGTAACTCGGTCCGCACGGAAAAATCGGCTCATTTTCCCATGCGGTCCATTTAAGAGGACCGCACGGAAAAATCGCGGTCCTCTTAAGTGAACCGCACGTAAAAATGAGTTTATTTCCGCAGGCGAACGTCTTAACTAAAACACACATAAAAATGCTATTCCCTCCCATACACTTCAAAATTTTCACCTACTCTCTCTACCTTTCTCCTTTTAATATTCACTCCTCTCTCTCTCTCAGCGAAACACTTCTCTCTCTCTCTGCCTTTCAACTCTCCTCTCCTCTGCTTTCTCTAAGCGCCCAGGCGGGAGGCGCCCGCTCGCTGCCGCCGCTGCCGATGAGGCGGCGGTCGGGCTGCTGGCGGCCGAGGCGCAAGAGGCTGGTGCGGCTGCTGCCGGAGGCATTGCGGTGGCCGCCGTCGACGACGATGCCAATGAGGAGACGGCTGCCGGGAGCGGCGCCGTCACCGTGCGCCGACGAGGAGGCGCCCGTCGCAGCTGCTGGCGGAGGTAGCGCGGCGGCCACCACCGACATCGAGGAGGAGGAGGTAGCAGCCGTGAGCGGCACCGCCGCCGCCGACGACGACGAGGAGGCGGCCGGGAACAGCGCCACCCTCCCCACATCATGCAGCCGCCGCCGACGTCGGCGGCGGCGGCCGGGAGCGGCGCCGCCCTCCCCACACCAGGATCCGGCAGTGGCGGCTGCCCTTCGCCCGGATCTGGCGGAGGCGACAGTCCCCCGCCTGGATCCGGTGGCGGGGAGCGGCGGATCTAGGGTTATGGTTTGGGTAATTTGTGAATTTTATTTTTTTCGGATTTTTATTTTTCCGTGCGGGCGATATAAGCATAGAAAAGAAAATCCAATTTTCACGTGCGGGGGCGTCACCTGCATGCAAAAATCATTCATCTGCACGCGAAATTTTTTTTGACCACACGGAAAAACCCTTTTCCGTAGCAGGAAAGAAGAAGAAAGGAAAGAGATGGTAGAGGGTAAAAATGTCCTTTTACGTAGTAGTTAACACCGTTAACTTCTCCATCTAAAACATGGGCAAAAAGTTTGTTTGGTTAAAAAAAGTGAGGGCAAAAACGAAAACTCTAAAAAGTAGGGGTGAAATCAATATTGGAGATGAAAGTGAGAGTAGAAACGATCTTCAATAATATACTTTAATCATTAATTTATTATATGCTATATTCCCAACAAATATAAAATTAGCATCACATAAAAGTATTTTAAAATATGAATCTAGTGATATAATATATATAATATTTAGCATATATATGATTAGTAAAATTATTAGTTAAAAGTTACTGAGTTTGATTTTACTTAAAAAGATGACGCCCTATAATTTAGGATGGACGGAGTACTATTTTTTTTATACTTTTGGAAGATCTTAGGCTTGGTTGCCCAATGAGAGAAGAAAAACCATTTGCTGACCACTCGCATGCAAGCAAGATTGCATCTGATTAGTTTTTTTTCTTCTTCCTTTCTCCTTACTTTAAATTTTTTTCTCCTGTAATTAAACATTTACAACAAGATAACACATGTTTATATCATGCTGAAAGAAAAAAACATGTGTTTTGAAATCATTAAAACTCAATGTTTTAATGCGTGTCTTTACTGTGTTTCACAAAATTCATACAATTACCTGCTTCTATCATCTCTTCGCTTCATCCATGCATGCATTTAGACATCTTCGAAATGATATTTCTCATAAATTATTTATCTGATCTACAATCTGATCATACCGTTGTGTTAATTGTAACTAAATCTTTATAATAGGATATCACATGATTATATTCTGATAAGACAAAACATATGTTTCCATCCGATAACACTCAATGTTTTATATGCGATAGCATTATGTTTCAACATGTATCTTTGTTGTGTTTCACATAATTTTTAAATGTTTCATTGGCTGATTTTTTTCACCATGTATAATTTAATGTTTCACCGGTGATCAACTGAAACATTTTCCATCTGATTTTTTTTTACAAAATCGAGCGTCCGATTTGAAGTTTCCTCCGTAGTTTTTCATCTTCTTCTACATCCTGTTCTTTCTTAGGTGGTGTTATTTTCTAATTAAAGATATATATTTTTTCTCGATTTCCGTTAGCACGTTTTTCAAACAATTAAACGGTATATTTCGTGCAAAAACTTTTTATATAGAAGTTGCTTTAGAACATCAGATAAACTCACTTTCAAGTCTATAATAATTAAAAATCAATTAATCAAACTTTTTTTATTTTATGTGACATAACTTTATCTTCATCTCCATCAACCTCACCACCTAATTAATTGTAGGATGGTGATAAAAAATAAAAAAAAATGAAGAAGATTGGAGTGGATATCCAACAGTCTAAACAAAGGTATAATTTGGCAAGTTTGATGGAACTCTAATCAAACAAAGCCCAAGTTTTTCAAATATGAGCAACGATCAATAATTCAAAGCATGTCTTATGTTATTATATTATGGCACCGCTTGCAAACTAGTTATGTTAGTTCTCAGCTAGAAAACTGAGAACTTATTGTCGCAGCAGTAACTGATGTATGGTTTCATTTGCAAGGTTGTTCTCGCAGTTCATTTTCCCTTACCTTATGTAAGGATGGTCCTTTGCTATAAGATCTTCTACCCGGACGATGCACTGCACTGAAATTATTTCCCATGAACTCTATCCTTAATAAATATTAATAACTTGAGTCTTAAAAAAAACTCTATGTTGCTTAAGATTAAAAAAGAGAGCTACAGTTGCTTATTAATTTCCAGTATTAAACAAAGGAAATTAAACAAGATGGGTACTTTGCTTTAGGCATCTTATTATTGGCCAAAGACAGATAAAAATAGAAAATAAGTAAAAATAATATGAAACGTCACCTACGAAGAATGCATAATGAGTCGGTAAAGTAAGGTAGTAAATTAAAGTGACATCGTAGCATCAGAAGTACAGCCGAAGCAGTTAATTAACCAATTAGTAACCATCGTGACGATTATATTATTCTAGTGTTAGATCGACGACGTAGTCGTAGTCTCGTATATGTACGTACGTCCTACCACACACTACTGAATGTGGACGTAGCGACAAAATGATGATGCATGGCCTGAACAAAGAACAAAAGACAGGATCTTTGCTCGCGTACTAGACCTCTCTAGCTACAAAGACACAAACATAAAAAATAAAATAAATTAATTTAGTTGATAGTCTCGATGTACATGTGCATCTTCTTTTTTTTGAACGGAGCATCATGCATCTTCTTACTTCTATACTCCTACCATGTTATATGAACATGCCCGTAACGCACCATGTAATCATTCTCCATTAATATATTTCCCATTCTTGCTTTGACAGACATGTGTACACACACACAAAAAAAAAAAAAAACACTATCTTGCTTCCTCCCCATGAACAATTGTCCTACGTACCATTAGCTGACACCGATCGAGAGATAAGATAACCTTTGCAAAGCAAACAGACGAGCCAAAAAAAAAAAGATAGAACCGTCACCGTGCTCGATCGATTGGCAGTGTCCAAACCGAAGAATCCATTTCTACCCCCAAAACTATCACTAATCACGGCATATTACGAGCATCGGGCTCGCATCTTAGACCGGGCAAATTAAAACCGGCGTCTTAGGTGGTGTTTGGTTGGAGGGACTAAAGTGGGGCTAAACTTTAGTCCCTCTCACAAAAATATAAGTTCCTACCATAGAGACTTATACTTTTGTGAGAGGGACTAAATTTAGTCCCTAGTTCCCAAACACCCTCTTAGGGTATCACGAACCGCTTCAATCTGCGCGCGTGTGAGTGAGACACGATCAGGATGATATCGATGGTACGTGCGTGCTCGATCTGCTTGGAAGCGAGGCAGGGGACGCGGCGGAGTGGGACGTAGCCGTCGGACGGCGAGGAGAGATATGCCGCCGGGATGCGGATCGGATGCTCGGGGTTTTGGCACGTAACCCACCCGCGTATCCTACTAGGGATTAGCCGGATTATTACTCTAATGTTGCACGGTGTTGTTGGTAGTGTCGGGCAGGATCGTGACACATATTCGGTCGGTTTATCCTAGGCAATGTTTGGTTCGGAATATATCAGAATTATGCTGCCGTGTCATGGTTTATCCGATGTCTTCTTACTCCTGGGCTAGCTTAGTTCAAGTCACTTGATTTATCGACGAAAATCTCTCTCTCTCTCTCTCTCTCTCTCTCTCTCTCTCTCTCTCTGATTTTTCTTTTCAACGAATGCGGAGCCTTGTGATTGACTCCCATTATATCATCAAGAAATCAAACTCCTGTTGTTTTTTGAATCTGGAAGATTTCATTAATCACTTCGATCCAGGTAAAATATCTTATATAGAGGCCAGGTTAGTTAGAAAGTTCGGCGCATCGCATCAGCCAATTCAGTTTAGTCATCCGATATACCATTGTGAAAAGGCACGTAGCCTAACGGTTGCAGTGATTTGAGTAGCATCCCAAGGTCCCGAGTTAAAATCTCCATAGAAGTCAATTTCAGATTGAGCTATTTGAGGGCTAAGTTTCATATTTGATAGGCTAAGTTCCTAATTTTAAAAGGCTCATATATCTGGTTGGATGAAGGCTACATATATCTAGTTGGATGTAGAGACCGGGTAAAAGATATTTTTCTCTAAAAAAACAATAATATAACGAGATGTTCTTTACTATTCCAAATGCAATCATCTGTAAAAAAATAATAATATAACGAGATGTTCTTTACTATTCCAAATGCAATCATCTGATCAAGTAATAATAATAATAATAATATAACGGGCCAACGTCTCGCAGTTGCCTCCACCTCCTGGGGCACCGGTGGATCCGAGAGGAGGGCAATAGGCTTACCGGTGGCGCGACGATGGCCTCGTCCGCGCTTCCTCGTCCCCGACGGTGGCCCGGCATGGAGCAGAAGGGGGATGAGGGGGTGGCATTGATCCGATGGGTGGGTGGGGAGGGGGGAGGAAAGGAAGAGAAGTCACTTTATGGGTGGGTTTCACATGATGACTTAGTAGGTTGGACCAAGTCAAAGCACCACGTTAGCGAAATCGTCCTCCAAAACCGCTTTATGGAGTCAAATTACACCACTTTTAAAAGTTTTTTTTGAGGGGTGGTCATCATATCCGGTATTGCGGATAAGGGTATGAATCAAATTTGAGCTATAGTTAAGGGACTCAAAGTGAACTTATTCCACACCCCTTGTTGGGCTTACAAAAGCTTTTGAGGTGGGCCGGTTTTTAGGATCGAAGATTCGTCCGATTGAGCCCATTACACCAGACGAGGAAAAGGCCAGCTCTCTCGAGCCTCCGCCCTCCAGTCCTCCACGATCCAGCCGACGTCGCCGCCGCGCGCCATGGCTAGCGCCGCCCTCTCGCCATCCTCTCCGTCCCCACGCTCCGGCCACAGATGGCTACTACATTCCACCCGACCAAACTTCGGTCTGCTCGGGCGGGCAGCGTGGATCCGCTTGATCGGTCAGCTCTGCATCCTTACAAGTTACAACCCCCAATCGGAGGAAGGCGGCAGCACCAGCTCCAGCAGCGATGGCCCAATGGGAGACGATTGAAATGACGAGGCAGCGCGAGCTTCCAAGCCTTTGCTAGTCCCTACTCTCGTCGTCCCCTTCATCAGCCACAACACAGTCAACTCAATCCCCCCTCTCCTCGTTCCAGGTGAGGTGAGCCTCCATCCAGTACCCCGTGTGCATTTCTGGCGTAATTCCCTTTTTCTTTTTCTTAGAGAAAATGTGAATCACTTGTCATCTGTTGCTTCTAATAATTTGTGTGGTTTTATTGTAACTTGGACAACAAAATGTGTAGTTTTGTGAAGTTTACTCTTGTATAGCCTAAACAAAGAAGCACATCTCAAACTCATTTCATCTGTGACACTCAATTTCGATGTTCAATGAAAAAAAAGAAGGCAATGCGTGCGACTCTTTTCATCCCTGTTTCATTTCTCGGAGGAACTTCTTGAACCAATGGGCTGAATTCTTGGGGTGTCTCTTCATCCCATCATCGTAATCCACAAAGTTTAGCCCAAACCGGAGTGTGTAGCCATCCGCCCACTCAAAGTTGTCAAGCAGAGACCATGCAAAGTACCCCTTCACGTTTGCTCCATCCCTGTGGAGGCATATGGAATAATGCAGTGTTAGTACCATCTTTAAGTTGTCTACTGATAGCTGAGTGTCTGAATTGATGTTCTGACCTCATAGCATTTCGCAGGGCGAGAAGGTGCTTGTGATAATATTCTATCCTCGTATTATCATTCAGGGCCTCCTTGAGTGGCATGGTCTTGTTATTGACTTCATCAACACCTTGAGATGTACGAGTACAAAGAATCAGTAAGATTCATACACTTTTAGTTAGAAGCTAGAGGAGAACTCTCTCTCTCTCTCACATAGATAGGAGAAGAAAAAATATTCAAGTCCTATGTGCACTTACTGGCTAGATTGGGGAGAAAATAGGAAAATAGAAAGAAGAATCAGAAGGTGTTATAGTAGTGTTGGTTTGAACAAATGCGGAGAAATTGTATGACCTATATGTTTGTGGGAACTTACCATTTTCAGTAATAAAGATGGTAGGATTGCCGTAGTTTTCCTTGATATAAAGCAACAATTCACGGAGCCCTTGAGGGTATATACGAAGCCAAGATGAAGCAGCCTACACACATATTGTTTATAGAGTTCAATCATGTCACCTGATCATTGTTTTGCACTTTTACTAATAATTTGTTTTGTGGGTAACAAAGCTGTAGGTCACCTGAGGACCAATGAGAGTACCGTTTCGACTACCTAGCATAATTGGGCAAGGTTAGCACCTAGTAGCAAAAAAAAAAAAAAAAGCTACAAAATGCATGTATCCAAAATTCCAAAAAAATTGCCATATGTTTATATTTCATGGTTCAAACGCACAAAAGAAGTTGACTGATCCCAGAATATGTTGACTCACCGGTAATCCTACCGTGGAAATCAGTATTGTAGCTGTTCTTAAGACCATACGATGGAAGAACATTCTCGGCATAGCTTGAAGAGTAGTAATTAAGTCCAATGAAATCAAATGCACCCTTGACCATTTCAGATTGCTCTTTGGTGAACTTTGGCAAGCGATTTCCAACCAATTCTCTCATGTTTAGGGGGTAGTCCCCTCTAATGAGAGGATCCATAAGCCTAGAAAGGATTTCATAGTTAGAATTTTCAGTCTCCTAATGAAGAAATTATGTGTGACAAAGAATTTACCATCCAAGCACGAAATCTAGAACACGTCTTGCTGCATCCTTGTTGGTTTTGGATTGGGAGAAGGGAACATACCACTGTGAGTTCACAATTATTCCAATCTTCCCCTTTTGTAAGGCCTGCATTTGTCAAGCATTTTGTTGTTCCTTTTGATTTGAAAAACAGAATTGATTCTACTAAGCATTCAATCTGCATGCATGGTCAAAGGTTTTGTGTTCCCTAAAAATAATATTAACAACAAATGTATAACAATCATGTTCAAATTATAAGGCCTTGAACGTATTATCATGTAGCAGTAAATTGCAGAAGCTTTGAATATATCACTGGACTAGAATATGCATGTCTCCATTTCATAATATGCAGGATATAAATTAGCGCTGCAGTTAATAAAGTAATTAGCTAGTCAAGTTACCCGCAGAAATTGTGAGCTAGCTATCAGAAACATTTGTGATGTTGGATACTGATATGTGTTCGAATTTGAAGATAACTTAATGGGAGATGTTTTGCTTTTTATGAATTTATTGCTTTTCTTATCAACTCTAAAGTCTTTCATTGAATTTAGCATGAAAATAATAAAATAATAGGAGTATATCTTTAACCTAACCAACAGATCCAGACCTTTGTATTAGGAGGACCGAGATTAAGGCATGATGTTTTGTTTTTATGTGAGAAGGTCTTGTATAATACATAAATATTTTCTCTGACCTATTTTGACCTCTCTAACTAGGGCACATAACACATTGGGATTAAGTGCCAATTTTTATTGTTTTTTTTGTGAATTCTAGAATTTCTTTCCTTTTTTTCCTTATCAACTACTACTAGTAAAGGTTAATGTCTGTACTGGCAAACTCTACCACCAGGACCTGGCTGAAAGTGAATGCCAAGCAATAAGTAATTTTGGATTATGAAACTTAACTTTGCGGATCTTCGATGTAAATCATTATCATGGATGAACTGCGACTGCCTGACAACTTCTTCAGTGAACTGATATTTCTCTCTGTACAACCGAACAGTTTCTGCGTGGGCAAGTAGTTGGTGATGGCATGCAGTGTAAGGCTCACTTCCTGAATCTCCAATGCTGCATTTTCCCATCTCCCAGGGTGAACACCGGCCCGGGGCATAGGTGCCAGATGCATAGGCCTTAGAGCAGAAGATTCAAGGCTCATTGAAGGTGATCCAATGTTTCACACGGTCACCAAACTCTTTGAAGCAGATTTCAGCATAGTCCTTATAGTCATTTCTGCAATAGTTCTTCACAGTCAGTAACTTTAGCACTTTTTTCATGGCAAATAACACTAGGATGTTTTAGCTGAAAATACTATATGAAGGGAACACTAATGTGGATGGTGTCGACGCAACAAGGGTTAAATCTTGTCCTTCAACAAATCACAGTAAACAATATTCACAAGAAAATGGGGAAGGGAACTCCAAAGGCTTTTGGCATTGAAATATTGGGTATTTTAATTGATATGCATGATGACGTGGACAATATTTTTCTGAAGTATATAACATGGTCCCTAGTATTTATGGAAAACATTATTCAGCTGTAGACACTCTCCTATCTTACTGGGTTGTGTTTACTAACCAGGTCAGACCCCAATTTAACTTTTCCAGATTTAACTTGTAATATATTTAAGTAGCAAATGGTACTGAAGAATTGTTGACTTACATGATATTAGGGCTAAGAAATCCTTTGTATTTATCTTCCAGTGCCTGAGGTGTGTCATAATGGAAAAGGGTAACAAATGATTGGACCCCTGCAAATGTATTAAGATTATTTTGCATTTTGGAAAAGGAAATCTGGCATACCAAGGGATGGAGCTAATGGTTTCCACAAGTTTCATCTAGCCACTGAACTTGAAACTAAACAGTGAAGATTAGACACGCATGCCTTTCAATAATAGCTCATTGATCAAATTGTTGTAGTAGTTGATGCCTTCTATGTTGACTCCACCATTCAGACTTCCATCTGCCATGACAGTGAGATTTTAATTCCTTGTGGGATCACCTTGGAGATTGAAAAAGATATGCAAAATATTGTACTTCGAAGAAAAATGAGAACATCTTCAGATAAGCTATATATTTGTTATGCGTGACAGTGCATTATAGTATATATTAGGTGTATCACGCACTTGGAAGAATTCTTGACCATGAGATGGAAAACCTGTATGCATCCATTCCCATCTCCTTCATCATGTGCACATCTTCCTGCAATTTTTCAGGATGTGAGTACTGAACTAGTCCTTCCAATGAAACTTAGAATTGATCTCTGAAGCGATCGCGCCATAGGCAGACTGACATGTGGTATATCTTTTATCTGATAGAAACAAAGAAACTAACAGAAACATGGAGTGCATATTTATTGAAAGTCCTTACAAAATGCCTGTTAAAAAATGCCCAGGACGGCTACTTAAAAATGGTAATTGCTAATACCTTGTAGAGATGGTAGGTGTTGTCAGCCACATCCCCGTTGCTTTTGTCAGCGATTTTATCTGCCATATTAGATAATGGTCAATTCAAAATAATGCCTTATTGCTTTTTCATTCTTGTCATTTACAGTTAAACATGCCTGGATGCTGATATGTGAAGGTGTCCCAGATGCTTGGTCCTCTGCCCCCCTCTGCTGCTCCACCCTCGCACTGCATGTGTGAAGCAACGGCCGATTCTTCAGGTTTCAGACCCGAAACAGTTAATTGAACACTGAATGCTTATTGGATGTTTAGATTTTTTTTTGCTGGAATGACCGAAGGAGGTCATTCAATGTAATTAAGATAAGAAGAAAATGTTACAAGAAAAGTTTTACATCGACAGCTGGCTGTCGAGGAAGGATGTGCACCAGAGTACACGCCCTGAACCATGTGCCAACCGCCCAAACACACGCTACAGAGAGGGAAGCCAAGCACCGAATCGGCCATCGCTATGTGAGACCGATCGCCACTGGACCAACAACACCACGACGACACGAATACTCTAAAACGAAAACCTCACGAGGGTCACGACGCCGAAAGACGCCGTCATCATCCGTCCAAAGAACTAGACAATGTTTTCACCCAGAGCTCCTTAGGAGGGATACCTCAACAATGCCCTCAGGAGGGTTACCACGCCCGAAGACGTAGTCACTGTTGGCCTAAAGAATTGGGCTAAGCTTTCGCTCGGAAACCCCCTACCGCTGTGGTCCGTTGCCCAATCCGAATCCACCATCTAAACATCGGTGGCACATGGCTTCCGCCAACGAACCACCATCCCTGAGAGCTGGCCTAGGACCCCTCTGTTCCACCACCCGCCAGCCTCCTTGCTAGATCTGGCCGAAGGAGAACCCGGGACTGGGTGGCATAGTTTCGGCAACCTGAGCTTCCCCCGCTGACAAGCTGCCGCCTCAATCCAACCTAGAAACTCCCCGCAAAGAAGGGGAGGAGCTCCAGAAAGGGCGAGGGTGCCGACCGGTAACGAGGAAGACGATCCACCACTGCCAGCTCCCTTTGCACTGCCTTCTAGGCCTACGCCGACGCCGGTGAAGCTACTACCCCTCCGGCTCCGGCGCCCCCGTTGCCCGGGCGCCGCGCCCCACCTGGCCACGCCACGCCGCCCACCCGGCCGCAGGGCATCGCGGCGGCACCCCGGCAGCCGAGGACTGGCCGCGCCATGGGGCTGCTCGCGGCCGCACAGCCGAGCCGCGGCACGCCGCCGCCGCGCCCGGGCAGCCGCACCAGTGCCACGCTGCCGCCCGCTCCCAGCCCGTAGCTCCGGGCCGGCCACGCCGCCGCCGTTCCTAGCCGCCGAGCCGCCGCCGCTCGCACCGTCTCCGCGCCCGGGCAGGCTACGCCGCCGCCGTTCCCAACTGCCGAGCTACTGCCGCTCGCATCGTCCCGCGCCTGGGCAAGCCACGCCGCCGCCGAGCCGCCGCCGCAGCTCGCGCCGTATTCACGCCCAGGTAGGCCGCACGCCGCCAACACGCCCAGGCCGGCCAGCCGCCTCGCGCCGCCGCGCCGGAGCAGCTGCTCCGGCCAGATCCAGGCGTCGGAGGGCCAAATCCGGCCTCAAAGAAGCCGGATCCACCGCCTCTCCAAGCAGCCCCACCGTCTCTGCCTCTGGCCGCGGCGGAGAGCTTCGTCGTTCCCCTGTCCTCGTCGCGCCGAGGTGGAGGCCGTCGAGTTGATGTGCCTCGCCGCCGCCTTCCTTGCTCGCTGGCAGCTTTCCCGCCGGCGAGCTCCGGCGGCGGCGAGGTGGAGGAGGCGGAGTGGCGGCGCGGGCGGCTAGGGTTTTCGCCCCCGAGCCGCCCGCGCGAGAGCGACGCGGAGGTTTTTTTAGATGTTTAGATTTCGCCTTGAATTCCTAGCCACATGCAAATTCGAGAACCATTTTCGGAGTAATTTGAGCATTATTTGCACAGTTCATCTTAAGCTGCTCCTTTTTTTTCATGTGTTACTTGTGTATAGTCTGTTCCAGCTTTTTTTCTTTCTTCCTTTTGAAAAGAACAGTCTGTTCCAACCGATGTTCTTGCAAGAATTCAGTTAAGGCGGCAGTCTTATCAAATTGTTCTTGATCTCTTGTAGGAAGAATGATGCGGAAGGGAAGCCTAACCTGATAGGACGCGGAGGACGTCCCGAAGATGAATCCCTTGGGGAAGCTTCTCCGGCTAATCGGCGGCAGCTCGCCGGCTTCGACGCAGGCGGCAGCTAGGAGGAGAATACCGCCGGACATCGCCACTGCCCCGGCAACCGCCATCTGAACGAAGCTTGACCTGCAATTCTGCAAAAGAAAGAGTGATGGATTGCTGAGCACAAGCGACAGCATATAGCGTCACCATGTATAAGAAGTTAGGAACTTGCGTTATCTACTACTCCCTCCGTCCTATAAAATAAAGGATTTTGAGTTTTTATTTGCACTCTTTATCACTCGTCTTATTCAACAAACTTTAGAATTATTATTTATTTTTTTGTGACTTGCTTTATTATCCAAAGTATTTTAAGTATAAATTTTCGTTTTTTTATATTTGCACAAATTTTTTAAATAAGGCGAGTGGTCAAACAGTGCAAGCAAAAACTCAAAATCCCTTATATTATGGGACGGAGGGAGTAGAAAGTAGAAACCCATCATTTTTGGACTTGCGTGGACGGGGGCAATTATGTCACTGCAGAGTGGTGAGACTAGACTTGTGAGGATCCTCTATCATAATGTGACTGCTATTATATTCAATGGTATATTGAATGTCACAATTCCCTCTGATTTTTTTTAGAAAATTGGTTAATTTAATTTTTGCTTAAGGGTATACACCTTCCATATAGGCTATAATTCTGGATATAGTTTTTTCTAGATTCATGGCAAACGCTTTGGTTTTTTTTGAACCGAGGGAGTAGGTAGTATGCAGAATTGATGATAGCGATGGATGATCTTGTACTTCTGTTAGTAGATGCTCGTGTTAAACGGGCACGAAAAATATCATTTTTGCTGCGTTATCTGGCAGGTTGCGTGTGCTCCTTCCCTTCTGAGTAAAGGCAAACCCTATGTTTCCGTGCCAACGTGCCAACGTTTGACTGTCCATATTATATGAAATTTTTTTGTAATTAGTATTTTCATTGTTGTTAGATGATAAAACATGATTAATACTTTATGCGTGACTTATCTTTTTAATTTTTTTTTATAATTTTTTCAAATAAGACGAACGGTCAAACGTTGGATACGGAAACTAGGGTTTGTCTTTTTTTTTTGACGGAGGGAGTAGTTAGCAATCCCTTTCACATACTCCTACATATTCCTAACTCCCTCTCTCTCTCCCATAAAAAATCAATCTAGTATTGGATGGGACATTTTCTAGTGCAACGAATCTGTATACTAGAAAACGTATTTTAGATTGTCTTTTTAGGACGGAGAGATTACACGGCACTACCTGTACATGCCCACTGCAATATTGCTCTTGCATGCAGAGAGAAAAAGAAAGGCCGAGTTTATCCACAGGCAACTTGTTCAGGTTCTGGTACAGCCGCAAAGCTAGCGTGAAATTCTCTCTCTGTTTGTATTTTGAACTTGAGCTAGCTTGAAGTTCTGAATCCCCACAAGATGCACGGAACTCCGGCATGTTATGCAATTTTCACCCATTAAATCGAATGTTTGGACATATGTATGTAGTATTAAATATAGAAAAAAAATAATCAATTACACGGTTTACGTGTGAATTGTGAGACGGATCTTTTAAGCCTAATTGTGCCATGATTTAACAATATGGTGCTACAGTAAACATTTGCTAGTGACGGATTAATTAGGCTTAATAAATCCGTCTCGTAGTTTTCAAGTGAAATCTATAATTTGTTTTGTTATTAGACTACGTTTAATACTTCAAATGTGTGCCCATATATCCGATGTGATAACCAAATCCAAATTTTTTTGCCAACTAAACAAGGCCTTATCTGATCTCTCTTTGTTTCTAATGGTAGCTTTCTCAAAGCCGGGATTGTCCAAGTGTACATGCTAGTGTAACCCTTTTGTTTCTGCGTGTAGAGGTAGCTAATGTAAAAAATACATGTAAATATCATTTGTTTTTAACTTGTTTATCATAGTAAGTAATTTAAGCATGAACTATATTATTAAATATTTATATTAAAATTTAATTTGAATGAGATGAATGATCGAACACCATGACCAAAAGTCAACAACACCATATATTTAAGTAGAAAATAGTAGTTTATTGTGGTATTGGTCAATACAGACTTGCCAGCTAATTAGCCATGATATAGAGTTTATTGCAACCATTGATAGCCAAATTTAACACTATATCAAATTTAGGTGAAGTTTAGAAAAGATTAGAGCCTTCACATTGAGGCTGATATGACCACTAATTTTTGAGCGGTTGGACTGGACAATAAACTGTGGCTCGAGAGAGGTGTACCGGAGGTCAGCGGTTAGACCGTTAGTGTTTGGCCTGTCAGACCTTTGGTCGCGAAAATTTTAGATATTTCTCGTGTTTTCTTGCTTGAGGCTGGGATTTCTTGTGCTCTAGTTGATCTGTGAGTCTAATAGGACATAGAAAATGGCAAACAGATGCAAAACCACCTCTTTTATAGATGTTGGGGGTCAAAGGCTAATTGAAACAACTTCTCAAATTTAATTTACTTCCCTTGCCTATTTCTTCTACATCTTACTCCTTTCTTCATGTATTCCACATCTATTCACCCTTGAATCTCCTAATTGCTTATCATCTCTAAATTCTAATCTCTATGACATCAGAGAACATTCTAACTGACCTACCAAGTCTAAGATAAATCAGCATGCCTTCACTTTAATAGGGTCTTACCCTAATGATTATTTGGAAACGTATGTTCCCCTGCAACGGCATGTCTCTGGTTGTTGCTATGGGGTACTCACAGGGTGCTAAGTGTGCCTAGGCAGACTAGAACCCATTTTCACATGAACACATCCGTTTTGATGTACACATAACATCAGGCCTATCATCATCAAGAAAAAAAAATTATCATGGTCGTCTTCATTCCATTCAAGCAAAAAAAAAAAAAAAAAACAACAGCCAAGTGAGCACACATAAAAGACAACACATTCATCGTGTGATCACAGAAACTTCATACTTTGTTGAGTTAGAACTTTTGTCCTAAATAAGGATTGAGATTATATAAATTTTTATACAGAGTACATATTTTAACAAATTTTATTGAAAATTTTCAAACTTGAGTAAACTGATTCATATTAGTTTTAATCACCTTATTTGTAGCATTATTTTCTTTTAACCCCCCCCCCCCCCCCCCCCCCAACAAAAAAAAAACATCAAAAACCACCTATACGGCGATACGTGTTCGATTCTGGATGGCTTCATAGCCGTGATCTGGTGGTCGCCGGCTCGCCGATCTCTGCTTCCGCGGCGGCGCCATTGCTAGCGCCCCGTCGGCCGGCGCCCTCCTCTCCGCCTCCGCCCCCACGCTCCGAATCCATGGATGGCTACCACCGCACACTCCGCCCCCCGCACTCCAGCCGCCCTCCGCGCTCTTGCCCTTCCCCCCACCGGAGAAGGCGGCAACACTGCAAGCTAGGTAGCAGCGACGACCTTGCTACCGGCTCGCCTCATCAGCCACAGCGGCAGCCTCCCGATCCCCCCAGGGTGAGCATCCGGTAAGTACCCCGTCTGCATGTGCCGATTTCTTTCTGATCGCTCAAACTTGCAGATAGATCTGAACTACCAGTATACCACTGCTTGATTAATGCCGTATAAAAAGCCAATTCCGAGTGCGTTGTAGGCATTATGGAACGCACATTTCTCCTTTTACCACAAGGAGTACATTTTTTTTTCATATACGTTGTGTAATAATCCTTAAGTGCGAAGAACTACTTCTCATGTCCATCTTTCATTAGAGCATCCCTCTTGGATACAAACATACATGCCCATACGGTATTTATCCTTTGCTTAGCTATGTACATATAGTTAAGAGATAGTAGATGCAAACATGCAAGAAGAGGAGAGTGAGATTTATTTACGAACTAATTTCATTTATGGCACTTAACTCATAAAGCTTATATACTATTTTGATGTTCAATGAGAAAAAGGGAGTGTGCGCAACTCTTTTCAACCTTTTGTTTCCATCTCTGTTTCATTTCCGGAGGAACTTCTTGAACCAACGGGCTGAGTTCTTGGGGTATCTCTTCATTCCGTTATCGTAATCCACAAAGTTTATCCCAAACCGAACTGTGTAGCCCTCTGACCACTCAAAGTTGTCAAGCAGAGACCATGCGAAGTACCCCTTCACGTTTGCTCCATCCCTGTGAAGGCATATGGAATAACGCACTGTTACCGAGTAGCATCTTAAGTTGTTTACTGATAGCTGAGTGTCTGAATTGATGTTCTGACCTCATAGCACTTAGCAGGGCGAGAAGGTGCTTGTGATAGTATTCAATCCTGATATCATCCTTCAGGGCCTCCTTGAGTCGCATGGTCTTATTATTGATTTCATCAACACCTTGAGATGTATGTAGAAAGAATCAGTAATGTTAAATCACTTCTAAAAGAGGATAATACCCTTTTTTTTACATAGCTAGGAGAAGAATATTAAGTCCTAACTCCTATGTGCACTATTGTCTAGATTGAAAAAAAAAATCAAATCAGAAGGTGTTATAGTAGTATTGGTTTGCACACATGCTGAGAAAGTGAGAAATTGTATGATCCATATGTTAGTTGGAACTTACCATTTTCAGTGATGTAGATGGTAGGATTGCCATAGTTTTCCTTAATATGAAGCAACAATTCACGCAACCCTTCAGGGTAGATGTAAAACCAAAACGAAGCAGCCTAAACACATGTTGTTTATAGAGTTCAATCATGTCACCTGATCAATTGATTTACTAGTAATTTGTTCTGTGGATAACAAAGTAGTAGGTCACCTGAGGCCCTATGGGAATCCCGTTTCGACTACCTAGCATAGTTGCGAAATGTTAGCACAGTGGCAAAAACAAGCTACACATCCAAAACAATTATCAAATATTCATGATGAGATAATGTTGAGCACCCCGGGGTGCCACCCCCATGTTTGAAAATGTATAGTGTTTTTTTTTATTTTGTCTTCACACACATTAAAGAGATATCATTACCAGACTAATCATAGCCATTATACTGTATTGAAGCATTCCACATTCATTTCATGCATGAAAGGAAAGCTGGGATGCTCATGTAACATGCCCTTTTCAAATAAAGTCGGCATGTTTTTCGAGGGAAAATAAAGTGTGCAATTGACAATGCCTCAAAGGCTATGATGTGAGCTGACCAAATTCTATTTGTTTTTTTAATATGTTGTGTCGAGCAGTTGCCATATGTTTGTATTTCATGGTTCATATGCACAAAACAAGTAGACCGGTCCATGATAATGTTGCTCACCAGTAATCTTAGCATGGGAATCAGTATTATAGCTGTTGTTATGGCCATATGATGGAGGATCATTATCAGCATAGCTTGAAGCGTAGTAGTTGAGTCCAATAAAATCGAATGCACCCTTGACCATTTCAGATTGCTCTTTGCTGAACTCTGGCAAGCGATTTCCAACCAATTCTCTCATGCTTAGTGGGTAGTCTCCTCTAATGAGAGGATCCATAAACCTAGAAGGGATTTCATAGTTAGAATATTCACTCTCATAATGATGAAATTATGTGTGAGACAAAGAATACCATCCAAGCATGAAGTCTAGAACACGTCTTGCAGCATCATTGCTGGATTTGGATTGGGACAAAGGAACAAACCACTCTGAGTTCAAAATTATTCCAATCCTCCCCTTTTGTAAAGCCTGCATTTGATATGCATCTTGTTATTCATTGTGTGGTGTGAGTGCTGAAGCTGAAACCAAGTCCATTGATTTGTAAACAAAATAAGCACTCAATATGCATGCATGGTTAGGGTTTTCGTTGTTCCTTAAAACGATATCGACTACTAATGCATATCTGTTACATCCATGTTTAAATTATAAGGCCTAGAACATATTGTTGTGTAGAAAATTGCAGAAGTTTTGAATATAACTCTATGCACATTTCTGTGTATATGATAGGAATCTGTTTCATGATATGTAGGATATAAAATAGTCCTGCAGTTAACAAAGTAACTAGCTAGCCTTTCATCCAAGTTACCAGCACAAATTTTGCAGCTAGCTATCATAAACTTTAATGCTTACCTGCAAATTTTACATGTTTGTTGGATCCAACTTCCTCGTACAACTGTTTTGTTGGATATTGATATATGTTTGTATTTGAAAATAACTTAACTGGTGATGTGAAATTAACTTAATCGATGATGTTTTGCCGAGATAAGCGGTGGATGCTTTTGCTTTTTAATATTGTTTTCTTTTTTTTTTCCATATCAACTCTAAAGGCCTTTGATTGTATTTTAGTATATACATAATAAAATAACATATCTGATATCTTTGACCTAATCAACAGATCCAGACCTTTGTATCAGGGTGCATCGAGATTAAGACATGATTTTCTGTTTTCATGTGAGAGTCTATAGGATTTCTGTTTTTTTCTCGAGGCTAGAGGGTCTTGCATAATAAACAGATAAATATCTCTCTTACCTATTTTGACCTCTGTACTTAACATAGTGATTAATGGCCAAATGTTTTTCTTTTCTTGTTAGAATTCTAGGATTCCTCTTTTATCCGTATTGACTATGGGGTTCGTTTTCCGAGTATTACTATATTATAGATAATTATAAGAAATAACAATGGAAGATCCGCTAATGTCTGTACTGAAAAAACTCTACCACCACCACCAGGCCCCAGCTGAAATTGAATGCCAAGCAATAAATAATTTTGGATTATGGAACTTAACTTTGCAGATCTTCGATTTAAATTATTATCACGGATGAACAGCGACTGCCTGATAGCTTCTTCAGTGAACTGATATTTCTCTTTATAAAGCCGAACAGTTTCTGCATGAGCAAGTAGTTGGTGATGGCATGCAGTGTAAGGCTCCCTTCCTGAATCTCCAACTCTGCATTTTCCCTTCTCCCAGGATGAACACCGGCCTGGTGCCATGGTGCCAGATGCATAGCCCATAGAGCAGAAGTTCCAAGGCTCATTGAAGGTGATCCAATGTTTCACCCGGTCACCAAACTCTTTGAAGCATATTTCAGCATAGTCCTTATAGTCATTTCTGCAACAGTTCTTTACAGTCAATAACGTTAGCACTTTTTTCATTGCAAGTAACAGTAGCTGAAAAGACTATCACAAGGGAGCACTATTGAGGCTGGTGTCAGTGGAAACAGGGGTTAAATCCTGTCCAAAGCAAAACCCGTCCTGACTCCCTTTCCAAAAATAGCAGTAAACAATATTCGCGACAAAAATCGGAAAGAGAACTCCAAAAGCTGTTGGCATTGAAATTTCGGGTATTCTAATTGATATGCATGATGACGTTGACAATATTTTTAACTGAAGTAGGTAGCACGGTCCCTAGTATTTTGAAGTTAGTGTTTATTTAACATGGTCAGCAAAAGGTACTGAAGAATTGTTGACTTACATGATATTAGGGCTAAGAAATCCTTTATATTTATCTTCCAGTGCCTGAGGTGTATCAAAATGGAATAGGGTAGCAAATGGTTGGACCTCTGCAAATGTATAAGATTATTTTGCATCTTGAATAAAGAAATCTGGTTGTCACAAGTTGCATCTAGTGACTGAACTTGAAACTAAATAGTGAAGACTAGACATGCATACCTTTTGATAATAGTTCATTGATCAAATTGTTGTAGTAGTTGATGCCTTCTCTGTTGACTCCACTGCTGAGACTTCCATCTGCCATGACAGGGAGATTTTAACCCTGGTGGGATCACCTTGGAGATTGAAAAAGAAATGCAGAATATTGTGCTTGAGAACAAAAGAGAAAATGTCTTTAAATAAGCTGTCTGTTAGTAAATCTATGACAGTGCATTGTATCTACTACCTCCATCCCAAAATATTTGGGATTTATATGGGCAAAATCCCTTATATTTTGGGACGGATGTAGTATCATTTTATTTCTAAAAGATATAGTCATGTACTTGGAAGAATTCTTGACCACGAGATGGAAAACCTGTATGCATCCATTCCCATCTCCTTCATAATGCGCACATCTTCCTGCAATTTTTTTTGGTGATCAGGCCCTCAGGCCTCAGGATGAGTACTAAATTAGTCATTTTAAAGAAGAGAATTAAAGTTTTAAGAGATTGTGGCAGAGGAAGACTGGCAAACATGGAGTGTATATTTAATTAAAACCCTTACTCCCTCCATTCCTAAATGATCTTCGCATTACCGAAAGTAAAAAGTTTCAATTTGATCTTCGTATTTCATTAGGAAGCAGCAGAAATCATGGGTAGACGATAATGGCGCTTCGTATTAAGCAGCACTACATGCATGCATTGGCTCTGTGAGAGTTAAGTTGGGAGCTGCTGCATGCGTGGAATTAATGCATTATAACTGATTGGCTGGTGCATGCGGCATGCAAAATTGATGAAGCGACATGCACGGATAGATGGGATAGTAACTGCTCCTTGGTCTTGCTGCTTAGGTGAAATATGAAGATCATTTAGGAATGGAGGGAGTACTAAAGTCAATGCTAGTTGCCAATACCTTGTAGAGATGGTAGCTATTGCAAGCACCATCCCCGTTGCTCTTGTCGGTGATTTTGTCTGCCAAATTAGAGAATTGTCAATCCAAAATAATGTAATGACCTTTTATTTCTGGCCATTTATAGTCAGCATGCCTGGATACTGATGTGTGAAGGTGTCCCAGATGCTTGGTCCTCTGCCACCCTTCGCCGCGGCACCCTCAAACTGCATCATGTGTGAAACAGCAGTCAATTTGTCAGGTTTCAGATCTGAAACAGAGCACATCGTGATGAGATGAGAAGGAATCAGGAAACAGTTAAATTGACTACTGAATACAGTATTGGATCATGGAATTTCTCTCTACATGCAAATATGAGCATTATTCTTATTCTTTAGAGAAATTTCAGCATTTTTCAGTGCCATCATTTTCTGGTTACCTACATCAATGAGGTACTCTAGTTGCACAATTTATCTTAACCTGTTCCTTTTTCATGTGTTTCATTTGTACATTCTGTTCGTACTTTTGTTTCCCCTTCGAAAAGAACAGTCTGTTCCGACTGTTGTCCTTGCAGAATTTACTTTCGGTGGCAGTTTTATGAAATTGTTCTCGATTTCTTGTAGGAAGGATGAGGTTGGATGCCTGACCTGATATGACGACGAGGACGTCCCAAAGATGAACCCCTTGGGGAAGCTTCTCCGGCTGATCGGCGGCAGCTCGCCGGCGTCATTGTAGGCGGCGCAGGTGAAAGCCAAGAGGAGAAGGAGCACGCCACCTGACATCACCATTGCACCTGCAACCGCCATGACCTACATAGACAGAAAAGAGTGATGGGCTGATGAACACAAACGGTGCCCAACATATAGCCTCTCGTACATAGGGACTTGCTTAATACCATATCAGGATATGTGTTTGGACTTGTGGACAAGATGGGGATAATGGTTTTTCAGAGTGGTGACCACCCTGACAAAACACTATCAACACACCCATCAGTAGTAAGTGGGAGTACACTGTTTCCATCCCATAATAAGTTTATTTTTTATTTCTCTCATTTATCTCAAAATAAATTTATTTTGAGTAATTATTGTAACAGAGTTTGTGAAAGGAGGAAATAATTGCATTAGGAGTAATAAAGTAGGAAATAATTGTATTAAGATTAGATAAAATAGGGGTATTCTAGTTTCTTTTGTTTGTATTGGTATGAGTAGTTTGGGTGAAAAATGGACCTATTTTGGAACGGAGAGAGTCCTAGAGCCTCATCGGTTGCCCATATTCACTAATATGACTTGTTAGGAAATAAAAAATAATTTATAGGTAAAACTTTTATATATTTGTTCGTAACGACTTAAAAACCAACGCTAAAAAGAAATTATGTTAAAATATCTTAAAATCAAGTTCAAAAATTTAAATTTTAGCTTTTGCTTTGGCTCGATACAGCGGTCGATTCTACTTTAGATGCTCGTGATAACTGATAACGTGCACGAAGCACATTCGTGGTTCTGCTCTTGCCGCTAGCAACTTCTTCAGGTTCAGGCCGTATGGCTAGCTTCTCAAGAAGTCAAGATGCATGGAACACCATCAAGTTAGGTACCTGTATCTTTTTCACTGCTTCTAGTTCGTGGCATCTGTGACTTGCTACCAAACTGATAGCACTATTAATTATGGAGTTATTGCAATCTTGCTTGGCACAAATCACACCCATACGGCCATACCTATCTCAAAAGAGATATCGAAGCTCCTACCGCCCGAACTCGCGAGCATAAACCTGTCGCATTCCTAATTTTTTTTAAGAGAGAATCACATTCCTAATACTCCATCCGTCCCTAAATATTTGACGCCGTTGATTTTTTTAAACATGTTTGACCGTTCATCTTATTCAAAAACTTGAGCTCGGCTTAGTTAGAGAAACAAGCTAAAACTTAAGCTCGGCTCGGCTCGTTTTTTTGGCTCGAGCTAGCTTGCAAGCCTTCATGTTAAAACACCTCTTCATATATATTTTGTAATTATTAAAAAATCAAATCAGGAACATGTAAAATTTAAATAAGTTTATATATTCAATTCTTTAAAATCTTAATGATAAATTTTTAATTGACAAATAATAACTCTATGAAAAATAAAATAATCGATATAAACACATGATGGTCTAGGCTTGCGAGCCAAAACAAACGACTCGCGAGCCAGCTCGGGCTTGGCTCATTTCAACAACGAGCTAAATAGGAGGCTTGGGCTTAACTTGTTTGGCTTACGAGCCAAGCCAAGCCAACCAAGCTCCTGAGCTTTTTTTTTTTCCACCCCTACAGCCAGCAATCGCACGTCAAAAACTAGCTTAACCTGGCGTGTGGGCAGATAGAACTTTTGGGCTTTGTTGGGCTAAATCCACGCATGGATGAGATCATGAGATGAGGAGTTCAACATACAGTAATCCCACATCCTCTCAGCAAGACAAAAAAAAAAAAACAACATCGCTTTGGGGCAAAGTAATGGCATTCTAAGGTTATGGACACACCATTCTAAAAAGAAAAATCAATCAATAAAAGTATAAAGTTATAGTTTCGACTTTTGAGAAATATGTTGATAGAAGGTGTGTAACATGCAAGAGAGAGATGCAAACATGCAAGAAGAGGAGAGTGAGATTTATTAATTTAGTCGAACCAATTTCATCTATTTTACTTAACTCATAAAACTTATATACTATTTCGATGTTCAATTAGAAAAGGCATTGTATGCAACTCTTTTCAACCTTTTGTTTCCATCTCTGTTTCATTTCTGGAGGAACTTCTTGAACCAACGGGCCGAGTTCTTGGGGTATCTCTTCATTCCGTCATCGTAATCCACAAAGTTTAGCCCAAACCGGAGTGTGTAGCCATCCGCCCACTCAAAGTTGTCAAGCAGAGACCATGCAAAGTACCCCTTCACGTTTGCTCCATCCCTGTGGAGGCATATGGAATAATGCAGTGTTAGTACCATCTTTAAGTTGTCTACTGATAGCTGAGTGTCTGAATTGATGTTCTGACCTCATAGCACTTAGCAGGGCGAGAAGGTGCTTGTGATAGTATTCGATCCTGGTATCATCCTTCAGGGCTTCCTCGAGCGGCATGGTCTTATTATTGACTTCATCAACACCTTGGGATGTATTTAGAAAGAATCAATCATGTTAATTCACTTCTAGAAGAGGATAATGCCCTTTTTTTTACATAGCTAGGAGAAGACTATTAAGTCCTATGTGCACTATTGTCTAGATTGAAAAAAAAACTAACAATCAGAAGGTGTTATACAGTAGTATTGGTTTGCACACATGCTGAGAAACTGTATGACCTATATGTTTGTTGGAACTTACCATTTTCAGTGATGTAGATGGTAGGATTGCCATAGTTCTCCTTAACATAAAGCAACATTTCCCAGATCCCTTCAGGGTAGATGTGAAACCAAAACGAAGCAGCCTACACACATGTTGTTTGTTGAGTTTTCAATCATGTCCTTTGATCAATTGATTTACTAGGAATTTGTTCTGTGGATAACAAAGTAGTAGGTCACCTGAGGCCCTATGGGAATCCCGTTTCGACTACCTAGCATAATTGGACAAGGTTAGCACATAGTAGCAAAAACAAGCTACACAATACATGTATCCAAACCAATATTTATCACATATTCATGATGAGATAATGTTGCTCACCAGTAATCTTAGCATGTGAATCAGTATTATAGCTGTTGTTATGGCCATGCGATGGAGGATCATTATCAGCATAGCTTGAAGTGTAGTAGTTGAGTCCAATGAAATCGAATGCACCCTTGACCATTCCAGATTGCTCTTTGCTGAACTCTGGCAAGCGATTTCCAACCAATTCTCTCATGCTTAGTGGGTAGTCTCCTCTAACGAGAGGATCCATAAACCTAGAAGGGATTTCATAGTTAGAATCTTCACTCTCATAATAATGAAATTATGTGTGAGACAAAGAATACCATCCAAGCATGAAGTCTAGAGCACGTCTTGCAGCATCACTGCTGGATTTGGATTGGGACAATGGAACAAACCAGTCTGCATTTAAAATTATTCCAATCTTCCCCTTTTGTAAAGCCTGCATTTGATAAGCATTTGGTCATTGTGAGGTGTGTGGAGTGTGATGTTGCGAGTGCTGAAGCTAAAGCCTTGATCTACTAGCAAACAGACTCAGCTTCAGCACTCAAACTATCATACACCACAACAATCGCTTATACAATACTAACTACTAATGCATATCTACATTCATGTTCAAATTATAAGGCCTAGAACATATTATGTGTAGTAAAGTGCAGAAGTTTTGAATATAACGGTAGGCTAGAGTATGCGCATGCCTATGTATCTGATAGGAATCTGTTTCATGATAATGCATGATATAAAATAGCGCTGCAGTTAAAAAAGTAACTTGCTAGCCATTTAGCCAAGTTACCTGCACAAATTGTGCAGCTAGCTATCATATACATTAATGCTTATTTGCAAATTGTATTTTACATGTTTGTTGGTTTCAACTTCCTCGTATAACTGTGTTGTTGGCTACTGATATATGTTTGTATTTTGAAAATAACTCAACTGGCGATCTTTTGCCAAGATTAATGGTGAATGTTTTGCTTTTATTTTTTTTCTTTTTTCATATCGACTCTAAAGGCCTTTCATTGTTTTTAGTATATAAATATATCTCCAACCTAACTAATAGATCCAGACCTCTGTATTAGGGCATCGAGATTAAGACATGATGTTTTGTTTTTGTGTGAGAATTTATAGGATTATGTTTTCCCCTTGAGTCTGGAGGGCCTTGCATAATAAACAAATAAATATCTCTCTTACCTATTTTGACCTCTATACCTGACCTTGTGATTAAGGGCCAAATGTTTTATTTTTCTTCTTAGGATTCTAGGATTTCTCTTATCCATATTGACTATTTGGTATTGTGGTGTGTGTTTCATCGAGTTTTACCATATTACAGTTCATAATAAGAAGAGTAAATTTCACACTACATATATTTTGATCAAACTATCACAAAATTATATATTTAAGACGGTGTATCACAAAATTATATATTTAACTATTTCAAAAAAACAAAATTATATATTTAGAGCTAAATTTATTAAGATGAAGTATCACAAATTTACAGATTTGGTAACAAAATTATGACAAAATTACAAGTTTAGCACCAATTTAATCGTAAAACTACAACTTTTATAGCTCAAACATAATAGTAGTGCTTGGGATTTAAACTCTAAAATATGTAATTTTGTGATAATATTAAAGCTGTAGTTTTGTAATGCTTGGCTTTAAATATGTAGTTTTGTGATAACTTTGCTAAATTTGTAGCTTTGTGATACAACATGTTAAATATATAGTTTTATGATAGTTTGTATGAAGTACTTGTATTTTTGTGAAATTTACTACAATGAAAAATAACAATGTAAGATCCGCTAATGTCTCTACTGATAAACTCTACTACCACCACCAGGCCCCAGCTGAAATTGAATACCAAGCAATAAATAATTTTGGATTATGAAACTTAACTTTGCTGATCTTCGATTTAAATTATTATCACGGATGAACTGCAACTGCCTGACATTTCCTTCAGTGAACTGATATTTCTCTTTGTACAACCGAACGGTTTCTGCGTGAGCAAGTAGTTGGTGATGGCATGCAGTGTAAGGCTCCCTTCCTGAATCTCCAACTCTGCATTTTCCCACCTCCCAGGATGAACACCGGCCTGGTGCCATGATGCCAGATGCATAGCCCATAGAGCAGAAGGTCCAAGGCTCATTGAAGGTGATCCAATGTTTCACCCGGTCACCAAACTCTTTGAAGCATGTTTCAGCGTATTCCTTATAGTCATTTCTGCAACAGTTCTTCACAGTCAGTAACTTTAGCACTTCTTTGATTGCAAGTAACAGTAGATGTTTTAGCTGAAAAGACTATCACAATGGAGCACTATTAGGGCTGGTGTCAGTGCAAACAGCGGTTAAATGATAAATCCTGTTCAAAGCAAAACACCTCCCGACTTCCCTTTCCACAAATCACAGTAAACAATACTTCCTCCATTCCAAATTGATCATCATATATATTTATGTACCAAGACTAATGATAATTTAAATTGCATCAATCAAGACACTATGCACACGTTCTTCCATAATGCATGTGTCGATTAAAACATCATGTCAATTACACCCTAGCATGCACACATTCTCCCATGCTGAATTAATTGTATTATGATAAAATCCGTGTCCATGCGGTTATATGTTGATCAATTTGAGAAATTTTAGATTCCATTGTATGATAATCAATTTGGGAAGGAGTGAGTATTTGCGACAAAAATGGGAAGAGAACTCCACAAGCTGTTGACATTGAATTTTCGGGTAATAGCGATGAACTACGGAACCCTTCAACAACTACGTATTTACATCAATGCCATGTATTTTTTTTTTCTAAAATACCCTTCTACTACACTACTACTCAATCTAATAGGTGCAGTAGAAACAAATATGATCTGTTGGATCTACTACAATAAACGGCTTGCATTCACTCAGTGGTACTCTAAAAAAATCCAATTGATGTGCATGATGAGGTTGACAATATTTATAACTGAAGTAGGTAACACTGCCCCAAATATTTTTTTTAAGTTAGTGTTTATTTAACCTGGTCAGCAAAAGGTACCGAAGAATTCGGTTTCAAAAGAAAAAAAAAAGGTACTGAAGAATTGTTGACTTACATGATATTAGGGCTAAGAAATCCTTTATATTTATCTTCCAACGCCTGAGGTGAGTCCCAGTGGAAAAGGGTAACAAATGGTTGCACCCCTGCAAATGTATAAGATTATTTTTGCATCTTGAATAAAGAAATCTGGCATACCAACGAATGGAGCTAATGGTTGTCACAAGCTGCATCTAGATTCTGAACTTGAAAGTAAATGGTGAAGACGAGACTTGCATACCTTTCGATAATAGCTCATTGATCAAATTGTTGTAGTAGTTGATGCCTTCTCTGTTGACTCCACCGCTCAGACTTCCATCTGCCATGTCAGTGAGATTTTAACCCTGGTTGGATCACCTTGGAGATTGAAAAAGAAATGCAAAATATTGTGCTTGAGAACAAAAGAGAAAACATATTTAGATAACCTCTATCTGTTGGTAAGTCTATGACAGTTCATTGTATCTATCATTATTTTTTTCCTAAAAGATATGGTCACGCACTTGGAAGAATTCTTGACCATGAGATGGAGAATCTGTATGCATCCATCCCCATCTCCTTCATACTGCGCACATCTTCCTGCATTTTTTGGTGGCCAGGCCCTCAGGATGAGTACTAAATTAGTCCTTTTAAAGAAGCTTATAATTAAAGTTTGAAGAGATCGTGGCAGAGGCAGACTGGCAAACATGTTGTGTATATTTGACTAAAACCTTTACAAAAGATCAATTAGAAATGGCCATGACAGCAACTTGAAAAATGCTATGAGTAATTGCTAATACCTTGTAGAGATGGTAGCTGTCGCAAGCCACATCGCCATTGCTTCTGTCAGTGATTTTGTCTGCCAAATTGGGGGATGTTCAATTCAAAATAATGTCTCATTGCCTTTCCTTTCTTGCCATTTACAGTTAACATGCCTGGAGACTGATGTGTGAAGGTGTCCCAGATGCTTGGTCCTCTGCCACCCAACGCTGCGCCACCCTCGAACTGCATCATGTGTAAAACAACAGTCAATTCGTCAGGTTTATTTCAGACCTGAAACAGAGCACATCGTTATGAGTTGAGAAGGAATCACGAAACAGTTGAATTGACTACTGAATACGTATTGGATCAGGGCTTGAATTCCTCTCTACCAGCAAATATGAGCATTATTCTTACTCTTATAGGGCAGCTTGAGCATTTTTCAGTGCCATCATTTGCTGGTCACCGATATCTATGAGGTACCCTAGTTGCACAATTTATCTTCATCTGCTCCTTTTTCATGTGTTTCATTCATGATCGATGCTCCGGTGCTATTTGCTAGTGAATTATACTACCAGTAAAAATAATCTAAACTAGTATTTGTTATCAAGCATAAATTAGTAGTTTACTAATACCATTATTAGGGGTAACTTTATTATTTATGTTTGTTTTCCTTTTTAGATTAATACGACGTCATCCATTGTGTTGACATTGCTCATATTCCATCGAAAAAGCTAAAGAAAGAAAAAAAAGTTTTAGTCACTGCTAAATGATGATTATACCCCTCCACACTTATTTCTTTTTGACAATAATATCCCTCTATATTTCTACTACTATTAACTGGGATAGTAGTACAAATAAATCCGAACTCTTCGATCAATTGAAATTAACGGTTCATATTAACTTTCTACTACTAATAGAAAGCATCATGGTGGGGCTATTCATTTATACTGTCTTGAAATTAACCCTTTTTTTTCCAATTTGAAAAGAACACATTCTGTTCCAACTGATGTTCTTGCGATAATTTAGTTTCAGCGGCAGTTTTTATGAAATTATTCCCAAATTCTTGTAGGAAGAATGAGGCGAAAGCCTAACCTGATATGACGACGAGGACGTCCCAAAAATGAACCCCTTGGGGAAGCTCCTCCGGCTGATCGGTGGCAGCTCGCTGCCACCATTGCAGGCGACGCAGGTAAAAGCTAAGAGGTGGAGAAGGAGAAGAGCACCTGACATCACCATTGCCCCTGCAACCGCCATGACCTACATAGACAGAAGAGAGTGATGGGCTGATGAACACAGACAGCTCAACTTAAATAGGGACTTGCATATCTGTTTGGACTTGTCGGCGGTGATGGGGTAGGACGTGGCCACGTGGGAGTACTAGTAATCAGGAAAAAAAACTGTTGTAGATGCTCCTGCTAAGGCCATTTTTAACCCAAGACACTAAACATAGTTTTAATAAACTTTATATCATTAAGAAACTAGTTCTAGGCACTACTCTTCTAATGCAAACACCACTATTCCATATTTAAATTTAATGCCACTTATCTCACATGATATTTTGGATGTTGTGTAGAAACCATATCTCATGCAAGACATGGTTTCATTCACTTTCCTCATTTATTCACTTTGCCACATCATCTTTCATCCTAAATAGCAGCTTATTTAATACTATAGACACTATCCTACTCATTGGGTTGGAAATGACCTAAGCGTGCAGGAAGAGAGATAGGAAAATGATTTTTGGTGGTTCTTGGTTGTACTCTTGCCGCTGACAACTTGTTCGGGTTCAGGCCATATAGCTATCTTGCAGTTCTGAATCCCCACAAGATGCATATGATGCATGGAACACCGTCAAGTTATGTACTCTCTCTTCTAAAATAAGTTAATCTACTACGTAAAATGATATATTTTAGTTCTATAAATTAATCCGTGAGATATATTACGTATTATATTAACTTATTTTGAAATGAAGAGATCACTCGTATCTTTTTCAATGCCTTCAATAATTCGCAGCATCTCAAAGCGAGTACAGTGGATGTTTCCCAGTTTCTGTGTTTAGATGTAACCAGAGCAACTAACTGGATTTCTCGTGCAAAATCTGAATTTCTTGCGCAATTCTGCGGATGTGACAACAATCCAATATGACTTGCTACCAAACTAGCTAGTCCTATATGGAGTTACAGTATATTGCAACCTTATTTGGCACAAATCACACCCGTACCTTAAGAAAAATATCGAAGCTAACACCGCCGGAACGCGCGAGCACAAACATATCGCATTCCTATTCTTTTTTTTCTTTTTAGAGAATCGCATTCCTATTTTTTTTAAAGAGAGAATCGCACTCCTAATTTTTTTTTTGAGAGAATCACATTCGTGATCTTTTTTTTTTTGGAGAATCTTCTTTTCCTATATATTTCACCACCGATTTGTGCATTATGAGAGATGTACGCGAGGGCACCTCGAACAAGCTAGTTCTCCCTCGCACGTGCCTGCATGTTTGGGACAGTTTAGGGCCAATAGGAAGTTCATACAGTATTTCTTTTAACTTATTTTTTGAATTCTATCTTTGGTTGTGTCTAGATTTTAACTTTTTTCTTCAAACTTTTAACTTTTCTGTCATATTAAATGTTTGGACACATGTATGAAGCATTAAATGTGGACAAAAAGAAAAACTAATTGCACAATCCAACTGTAAATCGCGAGACGAATCTTTTGAGCCTAATTACTTCATGATTAACCGTAAGTACTACAGTAATTGCATAGTGCTACAGTGCTACAGTGATTAGCCATAACTTTTCCGTCATATTAAATATTTGGACACATGTATAAAACATCAAATGTGGGCCAAAAGAAAAACTAATTGCACAGTCCGACTGTAAAATCGCGAGACGAATCTTTTGAGCCAAATTACGTCATGATTAGTCATAAGTGCTACAGTAACCCACATGTGCTAATGACGGATTAATTAGGCTCAAAAGATTTGGCTCGCAGTTTACAGTCGGAATCTATAATTTGTTTCGTTAATTAGTCTACGTTTAATACTTCAAATATGTGTCCATATATGTAAAACAAAATTGGCATGGAACTAAACACGGCCTTTGTAAAGTTTCTACGTTTCTACATGGAAGCTTCTACAAAAGAAAATTTTCATCTCAAAAGTTGGGTAGAATCAAGTGAGATATTGTTCGTTCGTGGCAAGCGCTCTGGAATGCTAGAAAATCAGAAAGAAACGTGTTAATTAATATTTTGAAAATTTTAGATTATTCTCTTCATCTTAAAATATAGAAAAAAATTACAAAAGCAACCCTATAAGTCACTTAAAGTTCGATGTTCCATCACATAAGTTATTTTGTTATAAATGCTCACCCATCTACTCAATTTTATAGTAAAAAACACCTTAATGCGCAAGTGCTTAATCAAATTAACCCATTATCACTGATGTAGAACTACCACATGCTAAGCTAGCTGAGTTAGTCTTGTGCAAGTGCTTGCATTAGACTTTTCATATTCCATTCAACATTTTGGTGCATATAGAGAAACTCAGTGCAACAACGTTTCAACTCTCGTCAGCAATTCTATTTGTGGAATCTTTCAAAAAAGGTCAAAAGTACTCTAGAATTATTTAATTTTAGTAAAGATCATATTGACATTTCACAATTTATGAAAACATGTTTATTCGGTTAAGCACAGATTAAACACAAGTTAAAGACATGTTTAAAGGTAGAGCTTATCATAGACTCTTAATCCATAGACAACAGAAAAATATATAACATTTACTGCATCCAAATAATTTTTATTATCTTTCTTTCCTTTTCTCTGTCCTAATGCAAAGTTTCCTTTTACAAATGTTGGGAGTCAATATTAAGCCATTGTTATTATGCATAACAATTACTCCTAACTACTATCCTTCTCTTTCTTCTATGTTAAGTTACCTTTTTAATAACTCTAAAAGCCTGCTATTAATTATCATTGTACGTGCTCTAATGTTGCAAATCTAAACAAACAGACCATGTAATATATAAAATAATATATTAGATTATTCATGAATGCTAGGGGACGGAATACTGTACCCCAATGAGATAACCAACTAGCATCATCAGCGACTAGCAAGAGTCTACGAGAGGAAGCATCGATGGAAGCCGGCGCCAGGCGTGACCCCGTTCTTCTCTCCGCCATCCACGCGGACCACGCCACCTCCGTCGGGCCCATCTTCATCGTCGACTCCTCCTCGTCAAGGTCCACTTCTACGGCCTCCACGACCAACTCATCGCCGCCCTCTCCCCTCTACTCCTCGTCGGTTTCTCCGCCTCTCTCGTCTCCACGCTCTCCTCGCCCTCCGAGCCCTTTCCCACCACCAGTCAGAGGTGGATGGAGAGAGGAGGGGCAGAGGTGGTGGCAGCCGGATTCGGGGGGTGGAAGGGACGCCAGTGGTGGGAGCCAGATTTGGGGGAGAGAGCGGCGGCGGGAGCAGCGGCGGTGGCCGGAGCTAGGGAGGGAGGGGCGCTGGGGCGGCAGTGGTCGTCGTCGGCGTTGGGTATGTATCGCATGATATTGATAGGTATCACCTGATACCTCGCAAGTATTACCTTCTATGTGGTAAGAATCGCATGATGATACCTCGCAAGTATCACCTTTTATATGGTAAGAATTGCATGATACCTGATAGGTATCACCTGATACCTCGCAAGTATCACCTAAAACGTGGTAGATCGTCTGATACCTGACAGGTATCACCCGATATCAGACCTAATACTTAACAAGTATCATCCCGTTCAAAAGCGAAATTCCGCTATATAGCAGCCTTCTAGATTATTATGTTCCAATGTTGTCGTGATACGTTGTATGTAATCAAAGTCAACTTTTAAATCTCGAAGGGGCAAAGCCGCAGTTCCCTGGATTTTGGCCCATAAGACCCCCATCTCTCAAATTTCGCAGCCCACAAGTCCATAAAGGCCCAATACCAATCTCCACACGCTCCAATTCCCTCGTCCGCGCCGTCGCTGCCGCGGCTCCCTTCAGTCCACCGCCCGTCGCCGGCGACGAGGGGGCCCACGGCGCTGCCTACCAACCGCGGCTAGAGCCTCGCGGCGGCGGGGACGGACCTTTCCCCGTTCAGCCCTCTGGCCGCCCCAGTCCCAGCGGCCAACCGACAACCGCCGCCCCGTCGCGGAAGCTCTTGCAGGGTAAGTAGTTAGATTTTGTCTCATTGAGTTGCTTTTTCAACTTTTGTGCTTTGTTGGCCAAATCCATGCATGGATGACGGATCAGATCATGAGATGAGGAGTTCGACATACCGTAATCGCACATTCTCTCAGAAAGAAAAAAAAAAACATCGCCGTGTTGGGGAAAAGTAATGGCATTCCAAGGTTCTGGACACACCATTCTAAAAAATGATCAATCAATTAATAAAAGTATAGAGTTGTAGTGTTGACTTTTGAGAAATGTGTTGATAGAAGGTGTGTAACTATATACCTTTTGCTAAACTATGTGCAGGAAGTTAAGATATAGATGCAGACATGCAGTAAGAGAGGGATTTATTATTTAACTGGATTACTTCCATCTCTTGTACCAAATTCACGCAAAACATATACTCTTTTATTATTCAATGAGAAAAGCAATGAGTGCAATGGTGCTTTTTTATCATTTCAGGAGGAACTTCTTGAACCAATGGGCAGAGTTCTTGGGGTATCTCTTCCTTCCGTCATTGTAATCTACGAAGTTTATCCCAAATCGAACTGTGTAGCCGTTCGACCACTCGAAGTTATCAAGCAGCGACCATGCAAAGTATCCCTTCACGTTTGCTCCATCCCTGTGAAGGCATATGGAGTAATGCATTGTCAACTAGCATCTGAAGAACCCTACTCAGAAATGGGTCTATGATCAATAGTTCAGAGTTCAGACCTTATAGCACTTAGCAGGGAAAGGAGGTGCTTGTGGTAGTATTCTATCCTAGCGTCATCCTTCAAGGCTTCTTGGAGTGGTAAGGTCTTATTGTTGAATTCATCAACGCCTTAAGATGCAGCAATTAAAAATCAGTTAGATTCATTAACTTTTAGAGAATATATATTTTATTTCTTCAAGAAGCTAGGAGAAGAAAAATATTTATGCCATAGGAATTCATTGCTGACTTAATTTAAAAATTAGAATGTGTTACCGTAGTATCGGAGACTTACCATTTTCAGTGATGTAGATGGTAGGATTGCCATAGTTCTCCTTAACATAAAGTAGCAAGTCACGGAAGCCTTGAGGGTAGACGTAAAGCCAAGGTGAAGCAGCCTACATACATGCCATTTTACAAAATTCAATATCTCACCTTAACTATTTACTATTAATTTATTTTGTGTGGAGGACAAAGTATGGAGTTACCTGCGGTCCTATGGGGATGCCATTTCGTACACCTGGCACAATCAGGATAGGTTAGCATATATTGACCCGTCTGAAACAGATAGGTATTGTGCAACAGAGGCTATGACATAAGCTGACCAAAATGCTTATCAGAAATGCTACAGTCTAATGGATATTATATGCTAGAAGCTTGCCATATCTTTGTATTTCAATGTTGCAAACACTATGAATTTAAAATAGAAATATAAACTCATATTGACTCACCGGTAAGATTAGCTCGAGAATCGGTGGTATAGCTGTTGTTAAGGCCATTTGATGGAGGAAGGTTATCAGCATAGTTCGCAGTGTAGTAGTTAAGTCCAATAAAGTCAAATGCACCCTTGACCAACTTAGACTGTTCTTTAGTGAACTGTGGCAAGCGATTCCCAACCAATCCTCTCATGCTTAGGGGGTAGTCGCCTCTAATGAGGGGATCCATAAACCTAGAAGGGAAATTCATTGTTGAAGACTTCTTTCATGTTTTAACAGCTTCAATGATGAAATAATGTGTGACAGAATTTACCATCCAAACATGAAGTCTATAGCACGCTTTGCAGCATCATCGTTGGATTTGGAGCGGGAGAAGGGAACAAACCAGTGCGAGACCAGAGTTATTCCAATCTTCCCTTTTTGTAAGGCCTGCATTTATGAAGGATTTCATTGTTCAAGTGAGTGGTTGTGTAAATGCTGAACTCCAATCCTTTGATTTGGCAATGTATTCTAGTTGTTCTGCTTTCTTTCTCTTGCAGCCAGAGCTTTTCTCGTTCCATAGGACTATAATTAACAAGTAATACATATCTACAAGAGAAATTTTTACGGTCCTGAGGTACTACATTTTCTGGTATAAATTTTGGTACCTCTTACATTATAAAATGTGGTACCACCTGGCATCACTCAAGGACCGTAAAATCACTCTTTCTACAAACATCATCTTCAGATTCAGGTATTTAATTGATAAGGTTTAAATGTATTAGTATTCGATCCGTAAGGACAGTAAAATCATTCTTTTTGAAAGTAACTAGTATATGCACATGTCTGTTGATATGATAGGAATCCAATCCATGATATGTGATATTTTAAACAGATAGCTGAAGTTACTAAAGTAATTTGCTAATGGATGTACTAACAAATTCTACCACCAGGACCGAACTGGAACTAAATGCTAAGCATGGATTATCAAAACCAAATTTGCAGATCTTTGATTTAACTCATTGTCATGGATGAATTGCAAGTGCTCAAAGGGATTCTTCAGTGACCTGATATTTCGCTTTGTACAACCGAACAGTTTCCGCGTGGGCAAGTAGTTGATGATGGCATGCAGTGTAAGGCTCCCTTCCTGAATCTCCAACACTGCAATTTCCCTTCTCCCAGGGCGAACAACGGCCTGGTGCAAACAGGCCAGTTGCATAGCCATTAGAGCAGAAAGTCCAAGGCTCATTGAAGGTGATCCAATTTTTCACTCTGTCACCAAACTCCTTGAAGCAGATTTCAGCATAGTCCTTAAAGTCATTTCTGCAACAGTTTTTCACAAACAGTAAACATAAGAAAATTTTCACTGTAGGCAACTCTTGACATTTTAGCTGAAAATAGTATAGGAAGAGAGTACTACTGTGGGTGGCGTAAGTGCCAATAAAGGGGTTTAATGCTGTCAAAAGAAAAACACATCCCAACTTACCTTCAATTAGTGTTATTCACAAGGAAATTGAGGAGAAAGCTCCAAAAGCCAATGAAATTGAAATAGGAGTCTTCGGCAGTTTAATGGGTATGCACAGTGATGGTCAGGTTAATTGATGTTGTCACATTTAGTTTAAATTTCACTCTCCTATCTTACTGAGTCTGTTTATTAACCTGACCAGTTTCCATTTCAACCTATCAAGGTATAACTAGTGATGTATTGAAGCAGAAGAATTGTTGACATACATGATATTAGGGCTAAGAAATCCGTTATATTTATCTTCCAACGCCTGAGGTGAGTCCCAGTGGAAAAGGGTAATAAACGGTTGCACCCCTGCAAATGTATAAGGTTATTTGCATCTTGAATAAAAGAATATCTGGACTTCTGGAGTGGAACTAATTTGCATCTAGCCACTGAACTTGAAACTAAACACTGTAGACTGGAAAATGCGTACCTTTCGATAATAGCTCATTGATCAAATTATTGTAGTACTTTATGCCTTCTTTGTTGACTCCACCCCTCAGACTTCCATCTGCCATGACAGTGAATTTTCAATGTTTGGTGCCATCAACTTGGAGTATGACCAATGTGCAAATTATTGTACTACTTCAGAACAAAAAGGCTGATCAGCTTCAGATAAGCCAGAGCTGTCTGCTGATAGTTCTGTGATAGTGCATTGTATCAGGTTTGAAATAAGTAGAAGGTCGGGAAGATATGGCCACTCACTTGGAAGGATTCTTGTCCATGAGATGGAGAACCTGTATGCATCCATTCCCATATCCTTCATGAGGCGCACATCTTCCTGCATTATTTTTCACAAGTACCTCTGGATAAGTACTAAATTGTTTTTTTTAAAAGAAGTTTAGAATAGAATTTGAAGAGATTGTGATAGGCAATATCTCCTAGCTGTAGTAGAACAATCTAACACGACTCAGAGTATACTTTTTTTTTTTTGACTAAAGACTCAGAGTATACTTTTAGTTACAATCATTACGAAAAATCAATTAGAAATGCATGTTTGCTACTTGAAAAATGTACTAACTGCTAATATACCTTGTAGAGATGGTAGGAATCCGAAGCCACATCCCCGTTGCTTCTGTCGGCGATTTTCTCTGCCAAATCAGATAATCGTCAATCCAAAAATGTTGTGTCCTTGTCCATTGATTTCTTATCATTTCACATCAATCATGTGCTTAAGTTACCCCTGATTTCTACATTTCCCTTTAGACTATTCAGTGCATTACATCCCAGGTAGGACAAGAATATCAACGGCCTCTTTTGAAAACCACGCGCAGGAAATAATATGTGGACGAAAAGCAATTCGAGAAGATGGTGACTGTTTAGACCAATCGTCTGAATTGTGATGATGATTTTTTGAAAAGCGACGTGATTGGATTACTAGGTCAAGATTGAAGATACTCGCTGAGCTATCGTAGGAAGAGCAAAAATCTTGCTCACAGCAAAATATTGGACCATTCGCAAAGATAGGATGGTCTAGTTGTATAGATAATCCACCAAACAGGAAAAAATATACTCAGAACATAATCGCGCGTAATTTGTTTTTCAGATACTGCTATGGTACCATATGTGTAGTGTATGCATGCAACTTCTACTGGCTGGGATTGCTAAATAGGGTCAGATTTCATTCTTGTTGAGATATATATATAGAGTGCACGTAATTAAAGTTGATTAACACAAGTCTGCACTTGTTATCTTTTAGGGAATGTAATTTTTTTTAATTAGGGAATGTGCACTTGTTATCCTAAAAAAAGAAGAAAATAAATCTGTACGTAGCACAGCTTGCAGGCAGAGATGCAATTAACATGCCTGGGTGCTGATGTGTGAAGGTGTCCCAGATGCTTGGTCCTCTGCCGCCCTCCGCTGCGCCACCCTCATACTGCATCTCAAGAACAGCCAATTCCTCAGATTTCAGACCAATACAAAAACATGTCTCAGTGTGACAGTTAAAATTTTAGCAACCGATTCATTCCTTGGTGCCAATTGGAGCATTACTCAGTAGCATTGCCTTTCTGTGTGAATCTGTGTATTTTCGGTGGAGAAGTTTCACAATCTGTTCTTAGTTTTGCTCCTCTTTTTATGAGAAAACTGAATTTCTTCTGCATACAGTTACATTCATGGAACTGGAAACTTTCTTTGCTGTAGGAATGGAAGGGAAGTGGAAGCTTAATTAACCTGATACGACGACGAGGCTGTCCCGAAGATGAACCCCTTGGGGAAGCTTCTCCGGCTGACCGGCGGCTCGCCGGCGCCATTGTAGGCGCCGGAAGCGACGACAGCTAGGAGGAGGAACGTGAGGAGAAGGCCACCGGGCATTGGCCCTGCTGCCGCCATGGCAGTGTGATCTTGATACGAACAGAAGAAAAAAAAAAAGATGAGATGGCTGTGCAAAGTAGCTCAATTTAGCTCCCATATATAGCCTCACGCGTGGTAAAACGACGACTCCCTTGGGTAATAAATACTTCCTTCGTTTTTTAATATATTATGCCGCTGATTTTTTTTAACAAATATTTAATCATTTTTCTTACTCAAAAAATTTGTGCAAATATAAAAATATTTAAGTCATGCTTAAAAGAACATTTGATTATAATCAAGTCACAATAAAATAAATGATAATTAAATATTTTTTAATATAATAAATGATTAAACGTATATTTAAAAAATCAACGGCATCATACATTGAAAAACTGAGAGAGTATTTAATATTTAGGACAAGATTTTATCAAAGTTTTAAAACTGATGATAAGATTGTATGGAATTTTTAGAACTTGAATCATTAATAATTTGTCAATTATCGGTGCGACCATAATATCCTAATCCTACCAGATCTTATAAACTTATCATAATATAAAATTGGTGGTTCATGACTGCTGGGAGTACTATTTTCCATATATTGTTTACGGGATTACAGCGATGGTTATGTTGACAACGGCAACAACTGGACACAGCGGCCATCTCGATTTCAAGGATGAAAATGAATTTTCAACTACCTCTAGGGTTGTACTTTTTTCCCTATTTAATGAAATATTCCGTTTTAAAAAAATAAAATTTCAACGGCTACGAATTTTCAGCAGCGTAAAGAATACTACTACTGAAAATTGCACTTGGCAAACAATGACAATGAAGAAGTGGCCGGTAATAGAAGAAAGCAAAGGGTTTGTTTTGCGACAGTAGCGGAGGACGAAAAAAAATAGAGGTATGGCCTATGAACTAGGCAAGTGATGAGGGGTTGAACCTAACTCCATAGAACTCGGTGCTAAAACAACAACATATCCCAATAGAGCTATAAACAGCAACACGCGAACAAGAAGTTTTTGTAAAAAAAAAATTCCAAACAAGAACACACGACGTGAGCGAACATAATCATCTCTAATTAAGTTTAACTATGAATCACGAAGCATGCCTTCATCCACTAGTGCGATACGGGGATGCTGCGTCACTGCTAGTTTCTGCTGTGTGCAATTACCTATGGCTCGCCATGTGCTGCTGCGTGTGTGCGGCCTGCCGGCCTACCGCCTGCGCCTCCACTGGCCATGGCACCGCGCCGCGCGCCCACAGCCGCCGCCACATGCTCGCCCAATTAGTGCCTCAGTTGGAGTGTTGGACAATCGATATCAGAAGTTGGGTGCAGGGAGCTATGGTTCACCATTCACCAGGTTCTCAGGTCCAGAACTAAAAGACTAATGGGCCAAGCTAGGGGCCGATGTGCAGGCGCGCAACAGCTCCAGTGCTCTCTGCGCTCGGCAACGGCGCTGCAAGTTGCGATAGAGCCACCATGCGACTGCACCGGGGGAGGTACTCGCGTCAGGAGCAAGGTATGCCGTGCGCCAACCCTTGTCCTACCGAGTCCTCCGCCACTGTTTTGCGACGAGATCCTCTATAGTATTGTTTTGCATGTGCAATATTGCTCATTAACGGTTGTTTCTGGATTCTTTGGAGCTGAGCCTGTAACGCAGTGTTTTTTTTGTTTTTTTTTTCACATTATGTAACGCAGGGTTCTGGTACCAGGCAAACAAAACAGGTGTCGTTCTCAGAACGTTGATATACTGTATTTTGTACCGTCTGATCTTCTCTTATCTTAATGAATTTGGCATTTCGGCTGGTGTACTTGGCCATCACGGGGAAAAAATGCCAAGGATTGTGCGTGGATATTTGGATGGCACTGCAGACACACAGTGACAGTCTGACAGAGACCCAGTAGAAAAACACGCAGAAGACTTGGTATTTTGTTATAGATGCTCGTGCTGCACGCGGACGAAGCTAGCATTTACAAGGGTATATATCAACCTTACTTGATTTGTAGGCTACGTGTGAACTTATTGGTTAATTAAGTACTCCCTCCGTCCTAAAATGTAGCAACGTTATACTGGATGGAACATATTCTATTATAATGAATCTAGACATGGGTATGTCCAGATTCGTTGTATATGTGTCCCATCCAGTACAAGTTGCTATATTTTGAAACATAGGAGTAGTAGCATACTCCATGGATTAGATGCACACATACCCATTGATTTAGTCGTTGGTTTTGTCTCCCAAAAAAAGGAGAGAAGGAATAGATCAGGGATTTTTTTTTTGGGGATGCATATGATTGCAGTTTTGTGTCGGTGTTGATTGTCGCCTCTGTCGCTGCGGCTGGTAACTTTCAGGTTCAGCTACATAATGATTGCAGTTTTGTGTTCACTGTTAGGAAATGATGACATTCAGATATTTACACGGAAAACATGCATATATTGATGCAAATTATGTTTTAAATCGTCCACAAGATGACACGATGCATTCAGAGCAAGTACTTGCTCTATTTGTCTGTTGTTCCTGATGCGTTGCATGCAGAGCCATCAGATTAATACAGACATACAGTAGTGGAACCATGCTGCAAGTTGGTAGCCAAGAAGCTTATCTAGTTTTTGTTTCGTGAGAAACATAGTACAAACGTACGTGTTTTCAACGAGTATGTACTCATCCTCATAAACATATATATGTATACTCTATCCCTATAAATATATCTGAAAGACAAGATTAATATCTTAAGATTGACGAAGTTATCATAAACATTTCGCTATCGATAGATACATTGTCTACTACATAAAAAAATAATTAATCGTCAGTAACTCAGCATTCAGAAAAGCAGAAGTATGTATAGCAATTTTGGAAGGCAAAATATAGCGGACCGACCGCACCGCTGGGAATCACCCATGCGCCGCCGTCTCTGAAATATGAACAAATATACTTCACCCGAATCAACGTGCTAATGTTCAGAGAGACGACAAATGCTTACAGGGTTCCGTGTTCGTAATTTCTTTCTTAGTTATTCCATACAAGTTAATTTTTTTACTCTCTTCGTACTATTCTAAGTACAGTTATGGTTTTCCACGTCTAACTTTAACTATCCGTCTTATTTAAAATTTATTTTAAAAAAATTAAAAACATAAGTCACGAGTAAAGTACTATTTATGTTTTATCATCTCATAATAATAAAAATATTAATTATAAAAAAATTTTCAAATAAGACGAACGATCAAAATTAGGCGCGAAAATTTACGGTTGCTTTTAGACAGAGGAACCGAGGGGTGTGGATGCGTTTGGCTCGTGTGATCTGATCTGCCACTGCCAGAGCACACTGTTTCTATGGGTCTTATATTATTTGGCTATTTGGGACGCTTCTAGCCACCACAGTTTTCTTCTGTAAACTTCATCTTTTATCAAACAGTTCAGATTCTAACTTAAATTTTAACAATTTGTAGCTCTGCAATTTAAAAAATGATTTAGAAACCAGAAGTTAGAAAATCCATTACGAAGACCCATATATAATTACCTCTTAAAATCTTAAACTTTCCAACCGAAATCATAATCTAGCTAGATAATAACTATTGCCAAGACCCCATACGCCCACCTGCACGGATGCACGCACGAAGTGGAGGAGTGGGCGCGTGCATCATGCATATGCGTCACCCTAACTTACTGTAGCCGATCGATCGATCAGTATTTTGTCTGTAGCCGATCGATCGATCAGTATTTTGTCATCGATGTATGTAGCAAATTATCGTTTGGTGGCGGTTTGAACAACGAGCTTTCTTGTACTCCCCTGTCTCATTTTGAGTAATTGTCCGTCTTATTTAAAATTTTTTTATAATTAATATTTCTGTTATTATGAAATGATAAAACATAAATAATAATTTACTTGTGACTTATATTTTTAATTTTTTTAAAAGTAATTTTAAATAAGACAGACGATTAAAGTTTACATAAAAAACCATAACTGTGTTTAAAACGGATGGGGTGAGTACAGTACATATCCACTTCGGTGATCCACCGACGGGCCCGGGTAGCTAAATGCTTGCAACTTGCCGTTTTCTGTGTGTTCATGAAACAATTGACATCGATAAGATCTCACTATTTAACCAAAAACGTGCAAGAGTACGGCCTGGATCGCCCACCGGATCGGATGGCACATTGATAAGATCTCTTTGCTCGTTGTTCAAAATGCGCTGCTTGTTTCTGTTAGTAGCCATCAGATTAATAAATAAATGAAAACAGAGTGGATGTAGACTGATAATGTTTCTACCATTGTATCTGTTTTTATTCATATTTTTTCGTAAACGAAAACCTCAAATATAGAAAACAGATACAAATTATCTCGAATACAAGGTAATTAAGAGTAGTATATATGATTGGATACAAATGGAATTAAATATTTCTCAAAACACAAAACCATCCAAACTATTAAAATATAAATAAATATCGCTACACATAATTAGTGTGTTTCATACGGATAATTTGATTATGGACTAAATATTTTTTAACGTGGATTAATGTTATTGGGCTGAGCTACAATAAAAGGCTGATATGTGTGTGCGCTGAAGGTTTACGTTAAAGTTTGGAAGGAACAAAGTATACTTCACGCCTTTGGCAGTTACAGCGGATATATGCAATTCTGCATAGTAAATATTCAAATACTCAAATTATTATATGTACCTGTCATCAAGAAAAAAAATATTCAATCCGTTTTCATCCCTAAATAGAACCACAATAAAAGTTGGTAGCAAGAAGCTTATCCGCAATCATGTGTTTAGAAAATTAAAAAAAAGTTTTACTCCATTCTAGAAAAAAGTACCTTAAAATATCTTTTATTGAATCGAAGCAAATCTTATAAAAAAAATTAGGACCGCTAATTAAACGTTCAGCTCGAACATCCTATGGACGGTCCCAATTAACCATGCGCGTCCATCTGATGTCTGAAGCACTGAATGCACCCAAATTAATCCACGCGCGTGCTCATCAACTGCTGGTGCTTTCTTCTTTGCTCACGTTGTGACCTCTGTCATGGTGTGTTTTTCTGGAGTCTGTAGACTTCAAAAAGCTTGATGTGTGGGTGTTGAGTTTTTGTTTTTTTTTTCTTTTTCGAACTACTCTGTATGGGCTTTCTCCAAATAGCCGGATCATTATATCGATTCAATATAAGGTGTGTTTAGTTTACATCAAAATTAAAAGTTTGATTGAAATTGGAACGATGTGATGGAAAAGTTAGAAATTTATGTGTGTAGGAAAGATTTGATGTGATGGAAAAATTGAAAGTTTTAAAAAACAGTTTGGAACTAAACAAAGACATAATTGTCATACCATACCACGGAGAGGGGGCCCGGTGCGTACGTACGTGGTGGGATCGCCGTGTGATATGGCCTGAGATCTGCTACCTCATCTTCAAACACTGCACGCACTGCCATGCTTTGGCCTACCTAAGCTAATCCCACGAGATCACAGCGCATGCAGCACGCGCGCGCTGCTCTAACTGATTAGCTTGCCGTCGGCTGTATTCGATCGATCGTTCACGTGAGCTTGCGTTGCATGCCCTCGGCCGGCGCGGACGCGCGGCAAAACAATCGGCGGGCAGCGTACGTACGTGTGGAGGAGAGATGCCGCGCGCGCGCCATGATGATGAGGATCGGAGGAGGCAGGAGGTCGTCAAGGAGAGGACGCGCGCGGCAGTGCTTGTGCTTGGTATGTGTGGTGGTGGCATACTGGTAGTATGTGTGTCGGTGCGTGTGATCTTTGAGCGGCGTCGGGGACGGCGGGGTCGCGTATGTACGTACGTAGCGTGTGACGGTGTGAGAGCGACGCGGAGCCAACTGCAACGAGTTCCTAGTACTTCCTCTGTGAGACGGAGGAAGTATTATATATAAGTGGGCCATGACACATACTCTCTCCGTCCTATAAAAAACAATCTAGTACTAGACGTGACATATTCTAGTACTATGAATTTGGATATACCTCTGTCCAAATTTATGGTAGTACAATACGTCATATTCAGTTCTAGATTCGTTTTTTTAGACGGAGAGAGTAATGCGGTTGAACCGGTCCAAATTGGAAGCAGATTTTCCTGTAGTACTGTGTATGACTTTGAGTGACTGGTAAGAGGATACTAGGACGGTACCGCGTAGAGGAGATTCATCCGTCCAGATTACAAGTTTCAGCCATGTGACCATCAACCAAACAATAAGTTTTGCTACTCTTAATTACTCCCTACATTTCAAATTATGAGACGTTTTAACTTTGGTCAAAGTCAAACTGTTTTAAGTTTGACTAAATTTATAGATAAATATAGTAATATTTATAATATTAAATTAGTTTCATCAAATCAATAATTGAATATATTTTCATAATAAATTTATCTTAGGTTGAAAATGTTACGATTTTTTTCTACAAATTTATAAGAGTGTCAAAACGTCTTATAACCTGAACGGAAGAAGTAGATACCAAGGAAGTATTTGGTATCAACGGTTTTAGAAGAGAAGACAAAATATTCTTGGTGAGCGTGCTCAAAGAGAATCGAACCTGAGTGGACGGGGTGCATACCAGCAACCTCTACCGCTGTGCTATGATCGCATCTCCAAAATATGATGAAGAAGTTACTGCAACCTCTTAATTTTTTGAAATATACGTAATAGAAGATGTAACTCTCTATCCATCGCTTAGCTAGCTATACGCAGAGAGTGAAGACAAATATTTATATAGTTGCAAACTTGCAATACCTCCATCTGTTGTAACATATATGCTCTCTGCTGTTCAAATTGGGAAGAGCAATGTGTGCAACTCTTCACACGCTTTTATTTTCATCATTTCTGGAGGAACTCCTTGAACCAATGGGCAGACTTTTTGGGGTATCTCTTCGCTCCGTCATTGTAATCCACAAAGTTTATCCCAAAGCGAACAGTGTAGCCGTTCGACCACTCGAAGTTATCAAGCAGCGACCATGCAAAGTATCCCTTCACATTTGCTCCGTCCCTAGAAATTCATATGGAGTAATGCACTGTCAACTAACATCTGAAGTACTCTTACTCAAAGATGAGTGTATGATATGCTCGAAGTTCATACCTTATTGCACTTAGCAGTGAAAGGAGGTGCTTGTGGTAGTAATCTATTCTGGTGTCATCCTTCAAGGCTTCCTGGAGTGGTAAGGTCTTATTGTTGAATTCATCAACACCTTAAGACACCAAAAAAAAAAGAGAAAGAAAATCAATAAGATTCATTAACTCTTAGGAAAGGAGATATTCCCCCCTCTTCAAATAGCCAGGAGAGGAAAATATAATTGATTCAAATGTGTTTTTACTGTATTGTTGACTTAATTCATTGCAATGTCGGAAGGTGTAATAGTAGTATCAGTTACACACTAAACACTGGATAACATATTGACTAGCACAGTAGCACTTACCATTTTCGGTGATGTAGATGGTAGGATTGCCATAGTTTTCCTTAACATAAAGCACCAATTCACGGAACCCTTGAGGATAGATGTAAAGCCAAGGCGAAGCAGCCTACATACATGTCATTTACAGAATTCAATATCTCACGTGAATTATTTAGCTGTTAATTCATTTTGTGTGGAGGACAAAGTATGGAGTTACCTGAGGACCTATGGGAATGCCGTTTCGAACAGCTGGCATAATCAGCCAAGGTTAGCATATATTGATGAGGCAATAATGTCGGGGAGTACATAGTATTTGATAATGCATTTAGTGTGTATTGTTTCCTTGTGCACAAACTAATTAAAAACGTACTGAAAATTACTAGATTACCTATACTTGCTTATCTTTGTGCATTACTTTCATTTCATTCATGCATGAAAGAGCATGGATATTTATAGGGAGGAAATTTGATGAACCCTTTTGAAACAAAAAGGATAATTGAAAAATGCAACAGAGGCCATGATATGAGCTGGCTAAATGCTTATGCTACAGTTTTAAGTATATTTTGTGCCAGAAAGTTGTCATATGATTGTATTTCACGGTTGCAAACACTGTGAAATGCGAATTTAAAACAGAAAAACAAATTCATTACTTTTTTTGACTCACCAGTAAGATTAGCTCGAGCATCAGTACTATAGCTGTTATTGAGGCCATTTGATGGAGGAAGGCTACCAGCATAATTTGAAGTGTAGTAATTAAGTCCAATAAAATCAAATGAACCCTTGATCAACTCAGATTGTTCTTTAGTGAACTGAGGCAAGCGATTCCGAACCAATTCTCTCATGCTTAGGGGGTACTCGCCTCTAATTAGGGGATCCATAAACCTACAAAGGGAATTCATAGTTAGTGCCTTCTGCCTGGTTTAGACATGAATGTTCAAATTATGTGTGGCAGAGAATTTACCATCCAAGCATGAAGTCTAAAGCACGCCTTGCAGCATCAATGTTGGATTTGGAGCGGGAGAAGGGAACAAACCAGTTCGAGACCAAAGTTATTCCAATCTTCCCCTTTTGTAAGACCTGAATTTGACAAGCATTTTATTGATCAACCGCAAGGATGTCTGTATGTTGAACCCAAATCTTTGATGTTGCAAACATTACATATATTCTACTAAGTGTTCTGTGTTTTCTTTTCTTGCATGCAGTACTTCTTGAGTTCGATGTGCATGTACAGTCAGGGTGTTTTTCATTCCATATTAATTAGAACTAAAACATATCTACAAACATTACATTCGGATTCAAATATCAATTTATAAGGTTTACAATATATTATTATGAGTAGTAAATTGCATGAGTTTTTTTTTAATAAAAGACATACATTAGTCTATCCAAATGTATATGTAATAACCTAGTCATTATATTCGATGTCTAGAATAGCTAGCTGCGGTTCCTAAAGTAATTGGCTAAGAGCTCTACTAACAAATCTACTACCAGGACAGCACTGAAACTAAATAACAAGCAAGAAAAACATTTTGGACTATCAAAATCATTATCATGGATGATTTGCAAGTGATAAACGGATTCTTTTGGTGACCTGATATTTCTCTTTGTACAACCGAACAGTTTCCGCATGAGCAAGTAGTTGATGATGGCATGCGGTGTAAGGCTCCCTTCCTGAATCGCCAGCACTGCAATTTCCCTCCCAAGGCGAACAGCGGCCTGGTGCAAACATGCCACCTGATGCATATCCCGCAACACAGAAGCTCAAAGGCTCATTGAAGGTGATCCAATGTTTCACTCTGTCACCAAACTCTTTGAAGCAGGTTTCAGCGTACTCCTTATAGTCATTTCTGCAACGATTTTTCAGTCAGTAATTTTAGCACCTTCTTTTTCGCAGTAACTTTAGATGTTTTAGCTGAAAAGATACAGGAAGGTATTATTTTGGGTGAAGTCAGCGCGTATTTGATTTTTGGTACAATAACATCTCTATCTTACAAACTTGAACAGTTTCCAATTCAACTAATCCATGTTTAACTAGTGATTTATTTATCAAGAAAAAGGTACTGAAGAATTGTGGACTCACATGATATTAGGGCTAAGAAATCCATTATATTTATCTTCTAATGCCTGTGGCGAGTCCCAGTGGAAAAGGGTAACAAATGGTTGCACCCCTGCAAGTGTAAGACTATTATGCATCTTGAAAAAAAAAATCCAATGGTCCACACATATTGCATGTAGCCACTGAACTGAACTGGAAACTTAACACTGAACACTTCTTTTTAGATAAAACCACTGAAGAGTTGCATACCTTTCAGTAATAGCTCATTGATCAAATTGTTGTAGTAGCTGATGCCTTCTCTGTTGATTCCACCGCTCAGACTTCCATCTGCCATGACAAGTGAGATTTTAATGTCTCTCCAGGGATCAACTTGTAGTCAGAAAGATATGCAAATTCTTATACTTCAGAATAAAAATGAGATCAACTTCAGATGAGTTAAAGTTATCTTTCTATATGCGTTTGACAGTGCATTGCATCAGGTCTGGAAGATATAGCCACACACTTGGAAGAATTCTTGTCCATGAGATGGAGAACCTATATGCATCCACTCCCATGTCCTTCATGATGCGCACATCTTCCTGCATTGTTTTTGCAAGTTCCTCTGGATAAGTAGTAAATTATTTTTTCCGAAAGAAGGTTGGAATTAAAATGTGAAGAGATTATCTCCTACTCTCCTAGAGGGAGTAGAACAACCTAACACAATTTAGAGTATATTTTAATTGGAGCATAACCCTTACAAAAAAAATCAATTAAAAAAACCATAAGCTGCTACTTGAAAAAGGCTAATTTCTATACCTTGTATAGATGGTAGGAGTCTGCAGCCACGTCCCCATTGCTTTTGTCAGCAATCTTATCTGTCAAACCAGAGATTTGTCAATAAAAAAAGGATGTGTCCTTGTCTGTTGTTTCTTGTCATTTATATCAATCATACGCTCAAGTTTCTTCATTTGCCCTTTTGGACTATTGTGTACAATAGGTCAAGAATTCAAAGCTTGTTTTGCTAATTGAATGCAATAACAAATGTGTGGATGAAAGGTCTTGGAGAACGATAGTGACTGCTTGATCAATCATCTTAATTGGGCTATGATTGTTTTTTTAAAAAAAAGACATGATTGGACTACTAGTTCAAGATACCCACTGAACTATTAGGAAGAGCAAAATCTTCCACACAACCTCCCCATGAATCGCCACGATCAATAACAGATAATGATTCCATTTTAGATAATCAGATCGTCTAACTATAAATAAAACCAACCAACCTGGAAAGCAAAAAACATGATCACACAGCCAGACGCACATCTTCTACAATACCATATGTATATGCAGGGTATCGTTGATTGAAGTAGAGAGGTTGCTAATTATGATTAATTTTTTTTGTCAACATATAAATCATACTTAGTTAAGCTTGACTAACACAAAACTGTATTGATGTGTAGCATGGAAGGCGGAGGCAAACGGGAGATGTAATTAACATGCCTGGGTGCTGGTGTGTGAATGTGTCCCAGATGCTTGGTCCTCTGCCCCCCTCTCTGGCGCCACCCTCATACTGCATGTGTGAAGCAACGGCCAATTCTTCAGATTTCAGACCAAAACAAAGACACAATTGGCACCCAATGCCTATTAGATCAGGCCATACATTCCTGACAATTTTGGCATTATTCAAAAGAAAATATTGTGTCTGTCATTTTAGTGTTGTACATCTATCATATCTGTAGATTGAGAGAGAGAGAGAGCCTTTTGCAACTTGTAACAAATGTTCTTGAGAGAAGTAGAGAACTGAGTTCGGTACCAATCGAACTGTAGGATTGGAAGGGAAGTGGAAGCTTAACCTGATACGACGACGAGGCCGTCCCGAAGATGAACCCCTCGGGGAAGCTTCTCCGGCTGATCGGCGGCAGCTCACCGGAGACGGCGACAACCAGGAGGAGAGGGAGGAGAATGCCACCAAGCATCACCACTTCCCCTGCAGCTGCCATGGGGAGTATGTGTGTGTGACCCAGAGGCTGAAAGAGAGACATATGGCTGTGCAAGGATGCTCAACTTAGCAATTAGCATCCCCATATAAAGACCCATGCTTGATAAGATGTCAACAACGACATTATTTTGCCACCGTGCTTGTGTGAAATAGCGATGCACAGTGGTGAGACCACTGACCACCATGACAGAGACCCAGCAGAAAGAAAATATAGAAGAGTAGCTTCATTTGGCAGGTTGCGTGTGAACTTATTGGCTAATAACATGAGCTTGCCTGCATCAAAAGAAAAACTAAAAAAAAAAAAACATGAGATTGCCTGCAACCAGTCACTGCTTAATATCCAAAAAAAAAAAGGAAAGAAAAGAAAAGAAGAAAACACCAGTCCTCACTCTTACTGAATCTTTGATTTGAGACTGGTGCAGGTTCAGACTTCAGTGCAGAGTACTCACTTCACTGGATCCTCGTTTCTTTGTTCTTAATGCGTTGGATGTTTCCCTCAGTAGCCAGGGAGCTTATCTGCGGCTGCCATTTGGACTGTGAAATCGAACCGGCCGGCAGCGTCAGGATCATGCACAAGCCATCTACTATTATCTCTGAATATTCTCCCAGAACAATGCGCCCGAATGCTCTCTGGTCACGCCCAGTGACAGCGACGCCATGAACTGGAGAGACGCGACGACGAGGAGAAGAACCAAAGCCGCGGCCTGTTTGGATGAGTTGAGATGGGCAGAGAAGTGGCCCAGATCAGATTGAGGCCCATCATCCCAACCGAGGCCCGGGGAGACGGGGCGTGAGCCCACAGAGATTAAGCCGAAGCACACAGAGTTATTAGCAGATAACATGACAGCATAATGCAAGTTACAACAAACCCTGTCGGCCGTGAGAAGAAAAGATGACAGCCGTGTTCACTGCTCAATGGATCAGACAGAACAGCAACACGATGGGTCAGTCAATGGACAGTTGCTCCAGTTCAGGGCAGTACTTTTTTTTTTGGTGATTTGGCCCATGTGCTTTGGCAAGTTACGGCTTGACTTCATCTTTCAAGTTTGCTACATACAGGTCGTCATTCTGACCATTTCCATAGGCAACAGGCTAATGAATTTGGGACCTACTCCTTGTCAGCTTGACAATTGCATTGCACACTCCGTTCAGTGAGTCTCCCATATGACTCAGCACCAGTCCAGCGCAAGTCGACTGCCTTCTTCTGAAAATGACAATGGAGGAAAAACAACTGCGAATAAGTTCATTGAAAATAAAATGACAAGCAGCTCTCTAGCTTTGACCTGAACATGGTAAAACAGAACTGAATATGTAGATGACCACAAAAAATACTTTTCCTAGTACCATTTTAGGAGATAAGTCCATGTCAGCGCTGCCGGCGCCAAGTCTCTGCCCTCGTCGACCCCCGCTGCATCACCACCATCCCTAACACTGGACACAAGACATTTCGGTGTGGCAATGCTGCATGCACCATTTTTTTCCGCTTTGATTCAAAACAGCCTCTTGTTTGATTTGCCGTTTCAAAAACGAACAGATATCCCTTCGATTTGAAATCGGTCAATATTCCATTTAAATTTAGTCACAAAGGATTTGCTCCTTTCCCCGCTTGTTGACCACTTCACGCACCATTGCACACTTGTCGATTGCTCGCTGGTCGGCTGGTGTGATGTTGCTGTTGCAATATCTCCTCTATAAACAGATGCATTCAAACCACTCACCTCATTAGCTCGGTAGGTAACTGACTGACTGAAATCTGTATGACTGTATCAGCATGTCCAGTGGCAAGTGGCAATCTAGACGGAGACTTGACCTGCGTTCACCAGAAGAAGAAGCCGTCAAACAGATTGCCAGAACACTCTATCCAGTTGGATTTATTTCCATTTTCGGTGTGGGGAAACACTTTACTTCTTTAGATGATTAAACCATAAGTAGAAGATGATTTTCTGTCAGGATATGTACAAAAGGATATAGCATCAATGCATTATAGTTGGGAGTAGTAGGCAAAAAAGGCCTGCAACAAGAACAGCAAGAGAGAAACCAAAAACCTCGTGTTATTGTGTTCCAAATCATCCAAGCTAGTAAGCTACTAGGGACACAGTAGTGATGACTTCAAATTGTAAATCTTCCACAGCCTATAACAACATCGGAAAAAAAAAATTCTAATACGCAATTCATAATGAAATCTGAAACTGAAAAGAGAAGATCTACCTTTTGCAAAGATATGTTTTCGTGAATTTCCTTCCTACATTCTAGTACTCATACTACACAGTACGCTTTCTCTCACAAAATTTAGGACTGTCAATCAATATGTCACCAACTTGATAATGCGGTGCCAAGTTCTCAAATTTTCACATTCTGTAAGTACAAGTAAAATATGAAGCTCTTTAGGAACAACAATGTGCTTTCACCCTAGGTCATCAGTTAAGCCCTTTGCTCAGTTGCTGAACTTTCAGAGTCTCCCCCTTTATCAACGTCCCTAATCAAAGCAGGCCCTTGCTGTCTGTCCTTATTAGTTCAATGATAAATGCTGCAACAGCTAGATTAGATATGCCTTCTCCTTTGGTGGTGGGGGAACCCACTACTGGTCTTTGCAAGTCGTCACTTCAGTGTTCCAAGTCAAGCAGACCCCTGATACCTGCCATGATATAGCTGCGGCAGCACACAAAGCTGTTTCATGAACACATACCATCGCAAAAATGATGGAACCTCTCCTCACCCTCCTCGTCCTCCTCCTAGTGTTCGCAATAGCTCCCTCTAAAGCTCGAAACATCACCCTGGGCTCGTTGCTGACCACCGAAGGCGTGAACACATCGTGGATTTCACCCTCCGGTGATTTTGCATTCGGCTTCCAACTCATCAGCACCAACACTTACCTCCTTGCCGTCTGGTTCGACAAGACTGTCGACAAAAGCATCGCATGGTACGCTAAGACCAACACACAAGTACCAGAGGTAGTATTGGTGCCTTCTGGTTCTCAACTTCAGCTTAGCTCTAATGGTCTGTCACTCCTTGACCCTGGTGGCCATGAGCTTTGGAACCCCCAAGTCCCTGGTGCAGCTTATGCCAACATGCTTGATACTGGAAATTTTGTGCTTCTTGGTGCAGATGGCTCTACAAAGTGGGGAACCTTTGATAGCCCAGCGGACACCATCCTGCCCACACAAGGGCCATTTTCTGAAGTTCAACTCTACAGTAGGCTGACACAAGCAGCCTACTCTAATGGCCGATTTCTACTTCAAGTGAAAGATGGAAACCTTGAATTTGATCTAGTTGCTGTTCCCTCAGGAAACAAGTATCGTTCATACTTGACCCCCAACACTGGTGGAAATGGCTCACAGCTTCTGTTCAATGAAACTGGAGGGGTCTACTTCACCTTGAAGGATGGCACTGAAATTACTATCACATCTACCATCATGGGTTCAATGGTGAACTACTACCAGCGTGCAACCCTAGACCCAGATGGTGTGTTCCGTCAATATGTGTACCCAAAGAAGGAGGCAGTAACCAGAGGGTGGAAGTACATAGGTTGGACTGCTGTGGACTTCATCCCCAGGAACATATGTGATGTCTTCACTACCTCAGATGGAAGTGGTGCATGCGGGTTCAACAGCTATTGCAGCTTCAACTGGAACCAGAACGAGACAGTGGAATGCCAATGTCCACCACATTACTCGTTCATAGATGAGGCACGGAAGTACAAAGGATGCAAAGCAAACTTCCAACAACAAAGCTGTGATTTGGATGAGGCAACCATGATTGATGAATTTGATTTGATCCCAATGAAAGGCATAGATTGGCCAAGTGCAGACTATGAGTCATTCACCTCTGTTGGCATGGATGACTGCCAGAAACTATGCTTGACAGATTGCTTCTGTGCTGTGACAGTGTTTAATGAAGGAAATTGTTGGAAGAAGAAACTCCCCATGTCCAATGGAAGAATGGACAGTAGTGTTGATAGAACACTTTATCTGAAGGTGCCCAAGAACAACAATTCCCTGTCTATAATTAATCCTGGCTCCATCAAATGGAAGAAAGACAAGAAGTATTGGATCCTCGGTAGTTGTCTCCTCCTTGGAAGCTTCTTGTTGGTGTTGATCCTCCTTATCTCATTTATCCTTTTTGGACACTATTTTGCAAAGAAAAGCAAGAAGATAGATCCACCAAAGCAATCATATAGTACCGGGGGACTTCCTTTGAAATCTTTCACTTATGAAGACCTTCACGAGGCAACAGGTGGGTTCTGTGAAGAAATTGGTAGCGGTGGTTCTGGGGTAGTCTACAAGGGGACACTACAAGATCAGCTTGGCACACACATTGCAGTAAAGAAGATCAATAAGGTCTTGCCAGATATTGAAAAGGAGTTTGCTGTGGAAGTTCAGACCATTGGATGGACATTTCACAAAAACCTGGTCAGGTTACTGGGGTTCTGCAATGAAGGTGCTGAGAGATTACTTGTTTATGAGTTCATGCCAAACGGGCCACTTAATGAATTCATTTTCTGCACCATCAGACCATCTTGGTACCAACGAGTTCAGTTTGCATTAGGGGTGGCAAGAGGACTGCTCTACTTGCATGAGGAATGCAGCACACAGATCATCCACTGTGACATAAAGCCTCAAAATATCCTTCTTGACAACAACCTCACGGCAAAAATATCCGACTTTGGTTTAGCAAAGCTGCTGCAGATGGACCAAACACAAACAACAACTGGTATCCGGGGAACTCGAGGGTATGTTGCACCTGAGTGGTTTAAGAACATTGCTGTCACCGCCAAAGTGGATGTCTACAGTTTTGGGGTGATCCTACTAGAGATTGTATGTTGCAGGCGTAATGTGGAGCAAGACATAATTGATGAGGACAGAGCCATACTTACTGACTGGGCAAATGACTGTTATCGCTCTGGAAGAATTGATTTACTGGTGGAGGGTGATGAGGAGGCATCATTTGACATTAAGAGGGTACAGAGGTTTTTGGCAGTAGCACTTTGGTGCATCCAAGAGGACCCAGCCATGCGACCTACCATGCATAAGGTGACCCAAATGCTCGACGGTGCTGTTGAGATCGCGGTGCCTCCTGATCCTGCATCATATATCAGTTCACTACAGTAATGGCCGCCACACTCAGAACTCCAGTAATGCAGCGTGTCATGCTAAATAAATTGCAGCCTCAGATAGCTGCTTAACCTAAGTATTAAGTGCTATGCTAGGCACCTCAACAAGAATCCTCAATTGTTTTCTTAATAAAATGTTAGTTCTCATCTTCACATCTACATCTACTGCTAATGCTTCAGCGCCTAAATAATAATATCTGTGAGAGAGTTCACTATTATGTTTACTAAAAGCTGGCTTGTAATGACAATGTCTAAAGAGATAGTTGATGTCCCATGTTTTTTTGTTTGATTGTTCCATTATTACCATAAATCCATAATTAACGGAAATGTTTCTGTAAGTAAACAGCATAGAGAACAACCAACTGAGAGCGCAAAGCATAGTCACTTACAGTAAAGATTCTAGCAAGAATTGATGCTACCATCACAATGGCAGCTCGTCAAAATTAGGATTCACGCGTGTCTACACGCAGCACCTAGTCCAACGATCGGCGGAACAGAGCGAATAATAAACTAATAACGGAATCGCAGCCGCACGGCTCCCCTACCCCTAGCGACAGAGAATTTCCGAGACCAGATCACCAGATAGCAATCGGGGGTTTCAGACTTCCAGAGGAGAGAGGAGACGACTACCTAACCTACCTGTGCTGCGGAAGAGGATGCGGGAGCCTTCGACGAAGACGCCGCGCGGCGAAGCGCGAGGGGTTGGGCGCGCTACCACCACAGCACCCGCGGTGCCCGCGCTCGCCGCCGCCGCCCGTGTGCTCGGCTCGCTGATGGCTCGGCCTCGCCCCCACCACTCCGACGGCGCCGCCACGGAGGGCAGCGCCTCCGCCGTGGTGGACTCCTAGGGACACGAGTGTACGGGTCGTGGACTTGGAGGCGAGATTTGCCCCCATTTTTTTTTTGGGCGGGAGGGAGGTGGAGAAGGCTGTTCGCCATGGCGGCGGCCGGCGAACCGGAGGGAGAGACGACGCGGAGAGCAGCAGCCGCGCGAGGGGTGATGTCATGTGGAGGGCTATTTTGCAAAGTAAAAAAGAGCCCAACTGGCCAACCACTATTCCGTAGTGAAGATCTAAAGAAGGTCCTATATGCAAAAATCCGACCGTTAGGCTGTCACCAGTATTTTGTTTTTGGTTTTTATAGACTGATGAAAATATAAAGTGAAAAAATTAAACTTTTCAAGAGAAAGCCTAAATGGTTCCTTGTTAAACTACCAACATATTTTTTTCCTCCATGACCGCCCGGAAAAGGATCCCGTGATCCTCCTGTGCACGCCGATCTTCCTCTGCGACCTTCCTGGCTCTACCCCCGAGAAGCGCGCGAAATATATGGGTGGAAACTCCAAGACTAGCTTAGAGTTTTTGGAATCTCGATATAATTTTTTCACTAAAAAAACCTGAAAATCAGTTTTAGAAAGAAAACCGTCAATCAGTTTTGAAAAGGAAATATGAAAATTTTGGTGATGCTAGGGGTCCTATCGAGCTCCAGGCTGCTCGTACTAGGAATGCTATGTAGGAGTACATTTTTAATATACAAATATATGATGAAAACTACATATGTAGTAGATTCATTCACAACATCACAAATAAAATTTTTACTCGTAGATTTACTCAACTCATAAGTAAAATTGTACTTATGGTGACGTGAATCTCAGATGTATATTTTTCTATCCAACATTAGTTTTCAGGTTTTTCACTAAATATTTTCCCTTTTAACCTAAATATAAGGGATTCTAAATTATTGTTTTCTCACTTAACATTACTCGTTTAATTTCCACTTAGTCATACGCCAACCATCTTCCTACTCACGTACACCTCATTTAATAAGGATTATTTTTTCCCTTTCTCCTTAATCTTTAAAAAGAAAACCTTAAAGACCCCTTGTATTTGGAGACAATGAAATATTTTATGAAAAACAAGGGCTAACAAGCAAAACTCCCGGCCCCTATGAATAGTAGTGACAAAACTCAATGGCTTATTCAGATCGAGAAAACTAATGGTTACTGACGCACATGTACATGTGTCAGCTACCGCAGCACAAGGCGGGTGCCATTACGAGTGAAAACGGAAAACCGAAAAAAAAAAACCACAATTTTCACGGTATTTTAGTGCGGATTAGCGCGATTAGTGAATTTTTTTGAGTAACTAAAAAAAATAGGTTGAAGTCTATTTTAACTTTATTATTATTACTAGCTAATATGCCCGTACATTGCAACGGGTGAAAACGTTTTTTTATGCATAACCATATCAATGACAATATTTGATGGATAGTTTGCAGCTAAGCCAATCAGAAAATTAAAACATCTTCAATGTAATGGTCCAACCTCAACGATGGCAACCGTACCAATGCTTGTTTTACCTAAAACAATTGGATTATTCAATATAAACTAAAATACTCTTTCAATATCTTTTATGCGACCAATAATAGGATCAATCAAATCTTACACTGTCTCGCATGGTCAAGTCTACACAAAATAGAGTCGAATCCAAGTGTCCATAAAGTAGGAGATGGAAAAAAAAATTGATGCACCCTATCCAACAAACGTCCATCAATTTTATCTCTCGTTGAGTCGGACGTTTTTCGGAGCGCTTCTTATTATAAATGATAGTTTTGTTTTTCATGTTGAGTTGGACGGTTTTCTCTAACCTTTTTAGAAATGATGTTTTTTTCTCACGTTAAGTTAGACGGTTTTCTCGAACTGTTTTCAGAAACAACGGCTTTTTCTCGCGTTGAATCCGATAGTTTTTTCGACTCGATTTTATTATAAACGGTGTTTTTATTGTTTTTCAGAGCAGCTTGTTTTTCATAATGATGTTTTTTTCTTGCGCGGTTTTCTCAAACCATTTTTCAGAAATGATGCATTTCTTTTTGACAGTATTTTCATAGCATGTTTTTTCTTTACTTTTTTACTGATGATGGAAACCATATTTTTCTCCCGTGTTTTTTTTCTTTTCTTTTCTCGCGTGTTTTTTTCTTGTTTTTCTGACAATTATTTTCTCGCGTGTTTTCTTGCTTGTTTTTTTTAATGTTCTTTTTTTGCTTTTTTTCCAATATAGGAGAATATATGACGAAACAAAAGCAGTGTAGTAATGGCAAAAAATTGATGGATGACTCAAGCGTCTTGTTTTTTCAGAGCGGCTTGTTTTTCAATAGACAGTGTTTTTTTCTTTCGCTTTTTTTCAAACCATTTTTCAGAAATGGCACGTTTTTTCTGACAGTTTTTCCTCGCATGTTTTTTGAAAATATTTTTACCGACAATGGAATTTTTTTTCTCACATATTTTTTTATTTTTTTATGGAAGATGGAAAACTTTTTTTAGCGTGCCTTTTTGCGCTTTTTTCTGACTTTTTGTGGTACGTGTTTTTTTGAACCGTTTTTATTTTCTCATGCATTTTTTTAGTTGTATGATGAAATCTTTTCTTTTTAAATAGTTAGATTACATTAGATTAGAGACAGAGAAGAGATATATACTTACTACTCAAACGAATAGAAATCAGACCTTTTTTCGCCCTTTCTATTTTTTTCTCGCGTGTATTTTTTATTTTATTCAAACCGGCTTTTTATTTTTTACGAACCCTTTTTTTTCGCCACTTTCTTTAGGGAATCAGACAAACTTTTTTAGATGTTTTTTTGGATTTTCGTTCCACTTTATGGGAATCGGACTTTTTTTCCCTTTTTAAAGGAATCGGATCTAGCTTTTTTTCACCATTTTTTAAAGCTTTTTTTCACCTTTTTTTTACCTTTTATAGGAATCGGATTTTTTTAACGTTCAGATCTACAGTTTTTTGACCACTTAGGGGAAACCGACTTTTTTGTTGTTGTTTTTCTTTTTGTTTCTTTATTTTCTTTTCTTGGTGTGGCTTTTCTTTTCTTTTTATGCACCTTTCTGGCTTGGTTCTATCCTTTTTTGTTGTTTTTTTTAACAAAAACGACCTCAAATATCTTATTGCAAGATTACAGGGACTTAAATATAAAATTACAATCCCAAAAATTAAAATCATACAAAAATGGAATGCTCACGTCCTGTAGGTTCCGTTTTTGCAAACAGATCTTCAATCCAGCAAATGAATTTTTTTCACCAGGAATGATTGCCGGGATCACAGTCTCAGATTGGCACCAGCAAGGATTGCAAGTTGCTATTTTTCACAGCGTGTTCTTATTGGTTTTAAGGGGAATTAGATCTACTTAGGGGAGTCGGACTTTTTTTTCCGTTTTTATTTTTATGGATGAATCGGATCTAGGGGAGTCGGGCTTTTTTTTAGTTTATTTTTTTTGCTATTTTTTTTATGGACGAAGGAAACGTTTACCTAGGGGAGTCGGACTTTTTTTTCTGTTTTCATGGGGGAATAGGATCTAGGTGAGTCGGATTTTTTTTTAGTTTATTTTTTTTGCTATTTTTTTTGTTATAACGGACGAAGGAAACGTTTTGTATTTTTTAAGTAGTAGAGATAGAGATAGAGATAGAGATATGGTTTAGTTAATATGAAATTCACTATATTTTTTTAGAAAATCGTGAGCTGTAGTTAGAAGTCCGATCGTCACAAGTTAGCATCTGAGTTTTTTTAAACAGATTTCTTATATGATTTCTTTTGTATTAATAAAAGTGAGCGATCTTATAAACCGACTCAAATACGGATATGCATTTCCAAAAGCAAACGAACTCAAACACGGATAACGAACCGCGAAAACATCTTCAATTTTTATGCCCGGTCTGTGTTTTGATGAACTTCATTGTACGCTGGCGTTACCAGCTTAACCATTGTGGCTTTCTATTAAAAACAGGGTATTTGACATTTCGTCTAAAAAAATTAATGATCAAGGTTTCAAAAGCTTAACAAATCTAATACTCCCTTCATTAATTAACCCTTATTATAAGTCGATTTGACTTTTCTTCTAGTCATTATTTTACTAAGTTTATTAAAAAAAATAGCAGCATCTACTATACAAAATTAGCTTCATCAAATATATCATTGAATATATTTCAATAGCATGTTTGTTTTATGTTCAAAATGTTACCATACATTTCTACATACTTGATCAAAGTTAAACAAGTTTAACTAGATAAAGTCAAAATGACTTATAATATGAAACGGAAATATGAAACGGAGGGGGTAATAAACTTCAAGTACTCCTATATTACTATATATTACTAGAGGGAAGTAACTTTCGCTAATATCTAATCAGGTGTCTCGTTGGTTGCTCTCGCCATCTAACAAACGGCAGCAACAGTGCAGGTGTTACAATCACTTCCCCACGTGTACGGTTCATATTTTTAACACCGATGCAATCACCCTGTTGTTCCAGTAGCATACATGCTGTACGTGGTAGCTGCAGACTGGAGCTTCTATATCAGCATGTCCCAGTCTCCAGGCTCCAGTGGCAATCTAGACAAAGACTTGATTGGGTTATACCTATTTTCTCCAACGAGGAAGCATCAATCATATTCATGTTCATATTCGAGACAAGCCAGATGCTCTGCTTCTTTTCGACGGTTAATTATAGACTGCTCGGTCCTAACATTTGATAGGCCCCGGAAGAACAGAAATAAAAGGCCCTTTTCAAACATATGCAATGTTTCTCAGACAATCAGACCCACAAAGACATTGCATACGTTCCGGAAATCTAAAGATAATTTACATTTGCACTTACTTGCACATAAACTGAGTTCAAACCAGTTAATTTAAGAGGACTGCAACTGTGATATAAAACTGATGGATCATAAATCGATTGATTGTTTCCATGATTAATATGCTATCAATGGCTTGCTTCCTTGTAACTTCAATAGATTATCATATCACCGGTAAATTAAGCAAATCAAAAGTACAGTACAGAAACATCATGCTTTAGTGTTTGCATCCCACAAACTAATCGATCTGAATCAGCTTGCATTAGTTAGGTACTTCATGAACCAGTTAGAATGTTACAATCTCAATGTTCCCATCACAATGTGTGAGAAAACTAGAAAAGGCTTTGTATATGCTGGTCTTTCAAGTGATAGTACAATTACAGAACAAACTCAAAAGACCACGCATTTGACCTTTGTGTTAGTTGGGTTAAGCATTAGTGCATACGGGAGGCCCCTCCCAGTATATAGCCTAAGGGCGACCACCCTTCTTGCCTTACCCAACTACCCAAGGAAGACTTGAAATTGTAAATTTTCTACAATCTGTAAACAAAAATCATGCAATATTATCTGAATTCCCAATACGCAACTCATAATGAAACTGAAACTGAAAAGGATGATCAAGTACCTTTCGAGATGTTTGTTTCCCCTCCTACATTGAGTGCTTGGGAGGTTTTCATTGACATGACAATGTGCCAACACATGATGGGTGTGGCAAATCATCAAATTTTCACATTCTGTAAATTCAAGTGAAAAATATTAATAACTTTAGAAACACCAATACATTATAAACCTTCACTATATGTCACTAGTTCTTTGGCGAACTTTTTAAGTCTTCATTTCATTGTTGTTTCTGGTTAAGCAGGTCCTCGGGGTCCTATTGGTTCAAAAATAAATGTTAAAAAGATCTAGCTTAGCTATCCCTTCACCCTTCTTGTCGTGTAACCCTCTGCTGGTCTTTCCAAGTCGTCGCTTCAATTTTCCTAGTCAAGCTCAAGGCAGCAGACCCCTCATTCCTGCCATGATATAGCTGAGCTGCAGCACACTAAAGTTGCTACCTGAACAACTGAACTCATACCACTGCAAAAAGTATGGAACATCTCTTCACCCTCATCTTCCTCCTAGTGTTCACAGTAGCTCCCTCTAAAGCCCAGCAGAACATCACCAAGGGCTCGTTCTTGACGACTGAAGGCGTGAACATATCGTGGGTTTCACCCTCCGGCGATTTTGCATTTGGCTTCCAACTCATCAATGGTAACAACTCTTACCTCCTTGCTGTCTGGTTTGACAAGACCGTCGACAAAACCTTGGCATGGTATGCTAAGACCAACACACAGGTGCCAGAGCTAGTAGTAGTGCCTTCTGGTTCTCGACTTCAGCTTAGCTCTAATGGTCTGTCACTCCTTGACCCTGGTGGCCATGAGCTTTGGAATCCCCAAGTTACCAGTGCAGCTTATGCCAACATGCTTGACACTGGAAACTTCGTGCTTGCTGGCGCAGATGGTTCTATAAAGTGGGGAACCTTTGCGAGCCCAGCGGACACCATCCTTCCCACACAAGGGCCATTTTCTGAAGTTCAACTCTACAGTCGACTGACACACACAGACTACTCCAATGGCCGGTTTCTACTTCAAGTGAAAGATGGAGACCTTGAATTTGATCTAGTTGCTGTTCCCTCAGGAAACCCGTATTCCACATATTGGACCACCAATACAGGCGGAAATGGATCACAACTTTTCTTCAATGCAACCGGAAGGGTATACTTCACCTTGAAGGATCGCACTGAAATTAATATCACGTCTACCATCATGAGTTCAATGGGGGACTACTACCAGCGTGCAACACTTGACCCAGATGGTGTTTTTCGCCAGTATGTGTACCCAAAGGAGGCAGCGAGGAAGTGGAACAACATAGGATGGACTACTGTGGACTTCATCCCCAGGAACATATGTCAAGCCATCAGAAGTGATGATGGAAGTGGTGCATGCGGGTTCAACAGCTTCTGCAACTTCAACTGGAGCCTGAACGAGACAGTGGATTGCCAATGTCCACCACATTACTCGTTCATAGACCAGGCACTGAAGTACAAAGGCTGCAAAGCAGACTTCCAACCACAGAGCTGTGACTTGGATGAAGAAACCATGATCGATCAGTTCGATTTGATCCCAATGAATGGAGTGGATTGGCCTCTTGCAGACTATGAGCACTACACCTCTGTTGGCATGGATGAGTGCAAGAAACTATGCTTGACAGATTGCTTCTGCGCTGTCGTGGTGTTTAACAATGGAAACTGTTGGAAGAAGAAGCTCCCCATGTCCAATGGAATATTGGACAGTAGTGTTGATAGAACACTTTATCTAAAGGTGCCCAAGAACAACAATACTCAGTCTCAACTTAATAGCAACTCCATCAAGTGGAAGAAACAAAAGAAGCATTGGATCCTCGGTAGCTCTCTACTCCTTGGAAGCTTCTTCTTGATGTGCATTCTCCTTGCCTCATTCATTATTTTTCAAAATTATTTTGCAATGGAAAGCAAGAAAACAGATCTACCAAAGCAATCATCTAGTACTGGGGGACTTGCTTTGAAATCTTTCACTTATGAAGAACTTCATGAGGCAACAGGTGGGTTCAGTGAAGAAGTTGGTAGAGGTGGTTCTGGGGTAGTCTACAAGGGGCAATTACAAGATCCCCTTGGTACATATGTTGCAGTAAAAAAAATTGACAGGATCATGCCAGATATTGAAAAGGAGTTTGCAGTGGAAGTCCAGACCATTGGGTGGACATTTCACAAAAACCTGGTCAGGTTGCTGGGGTTCTGCAATGAAAGGGCTGAAAGATTGCTTGTTTATGAGTTTATGCCAAATGGCTCACTTACTGGATTCCTTTTTGACACTGTCAGGCCATCTTGGTATCTACGAGTTCAGTTTGCAATAGGGGTGGCAAGAGGATTGCTCTATTTGCATGAGGAATGCAGCACACAGATCATCCACTGCGACATAAAGCCTCAGAATATCCTTCTTGACAACAACCTCACAGCAAAAATTTCTGACTTCGGTTTAGCAAAGCTGCTCCGGATGGACCAAACACAAACGCACACTGGAATCCGGGGAACCCGAGGATATGTTGCACCTGAATGGTTCAAGAACATTGCTATCACTGCCAAGGTGGATGTCTACAGTTTTGGGGTGATCCTACTAGAGATTATATGTTGCAGGCGTAATGTGGAGAAAGACATGACCAATGACGATAGAGAAATACTTACTGACTGGGCAAATGATTGTTATCGTTCTGGAAGAATCGATTTGCTGGTGGAGGGTGATGAGGAGGCATCATTTGACATTAAGAGGGTACAGAGGTTTCTTGCAGTAGCACTTTGGTGCATCCAAGAGGACCCGGCCATGCGACCTACCATGCATAAGGTGACCCAAATGCTTGATGGCGCTGTTGAGATCGCGATGCCTCCTGACCCTGCATCATATATCAGTTCACTCCAGTAATGCTCGTGCCCAGGACAGCAGTAATGCAGCATGTTGTGCTATATAACCTACAGTTTTAGACAACCGCAGAAAGTCAAATATTATGGTGGGTACTTCAACAAGAATCCTCAGTTGTTTTCTCTTAAGAAAAATGTAAGTTCTCATCTTCACATCTACATATACTGCTCCAATAAGTAATGCTTCAGTATTGGAACTGTTGTAACTTTTAAGTTGTAACTTCTAAGATATTGTTGTGGACATACCTCTATACTCAACAAAAATAAGAAAGTCTCAGACTTTCAGTACTGGTCTCATCTGATTTGAGCTTCGACATGATTTATGCATACATTCGTTTCTCAGAAACTCTTCCGTTTTGGCTAGCAGGGCTTCTGCCATAGTGCTACACAAATGCTAGCAAGAAGATCTCTGCAAGACTGCAATGAAAAACGCTGTAATTTTTTGGGGGAAAAAACACTGTAAATCTGCGGAACAGCTTGGCGTCATTTTTTTTCTCTCACAAAACGTTTGCAAATGGCATCACATTTCGCAGTTCCAAAACCATGCGACAACATACACTGCTGCGAAACAAGCGCAAGCTTACAACGGATTTCGAAACTTGCGAGAGCTTTATCCCGAGAGCTCAGATGCGGCGGGCCGCCGGGCACAGGGTGCTCCCCGGACGAGAAGCCGGAGGTATTGGCGATAGGCGGTTGAGGAACAAAGGGGTTAAGGTTCCCCAGGGAGTCACCGGCGAGGAACAAAGGGATTAAGTTCCCCCCATAACTCCGCGGAGGCCTTGCCGCCGCCGATGCGTGGAACGGCGGCGCCGCGGCGGCGATCGTCGGCGGAGGACTCCGGAGGCTTTGGGACGGGAAGCGTGTCAGGCGAGCGAGAAGAAGACGGTGGAAGCAAAGCAACGGCGGGTGCAAAGCCGGCGTGTGGTCCACTAGCGCACTAGTGCGCAGATTGTGCAGCCTATAGGGCCTCCGGCCCACTTCCGGTGTGTGCTTGGGCCTCAGGCCTCCGGCCTCCCACTTCGGCCCATCACGATTCGTAAAAGGCCCGCCCCGCTTGGAGCAACCTACTCCTCCGTCTCAAGACTCTCAACATAGTTCCCCTGTCTCATAGAACAAATCTAGCATAAGATAGTTGCCAAATACAAAGTTTTATTTTCCTTTCGTTATCTTCTTTCTTCTTCATATAAGTTTGCTTTTTATGGAACGAAAGAAGAGTAAATAATACACTGTAACGAATTCGGTGTATTATTCAGGTTATTAACTAATTTATTTTGACACTAGGAGTACAAGTAAACCCACAGCCTACCCCACCCGCCATCCTCGCCACTCTCACCGAAACGCGCGGCACATGCCAAGCTCCCGTCTCCGCCGCGGCGCACCCCGCACCTGCAGTATCGCACGCGCGGCGCGGCGTGCTGCTTCTGGAACGGCGGATGTACAGCACAGCAGTATCACTCCCCTCTCTACTATCTCTGTTTGTCCTGTGGGCGTCGCAACGTTACACTTGGACCTTTCGGAAAACGAAACCCATCATCAATGTTCGGCAAGTATAGCAGTATCCGGCGAGCAGAGCCGAAAGGTAGTAAAAAAATTTCGAAATCCACCGTACGTGTACGTGCGGGTGCGTAAACGCGTACTACTCCTGCTCGCTTCCTAGCTGGAGCATACACGTACCGGATTCGAAATCCTAAATGCGCGCCATGAATTACTACTACTCCTACTATATCTCTCCCTCCCCCGCATTTAGTGAGATGGACACCGCGCGTTTGTCCGCCCGTTAATTCCGTGCTGCTCTGCTGCCGCTGCGGCTGCGGCTTTGCCCCTTCTATACTCTGCTCCTGCGCACGCACGCACGCACGCGCATTTCAAATCAAAATCATCCCCCACGCCTTCCTCTTCTTCTTCTCCTTCTTTCGCAGGTGCCCCCATGAGCAGAGGAGACAGAGTGGATAATCAGCGAGTGGTCGGAGGAGGAGGAGGATGCACGCGTGCTTCCATGGCGGCGGTGGTGGTGGTGGCAGGATCAGGTCCATCCGGATCATCAGGGACCTCACCAAGAACGTACGCCAGCAGCTGCGCACACTGTGAATGCATGGTGTTATGGATGGAGGTGTGAGTTTGATTTTTGGTGATTTTTTATGTGCGTTTGCAGATGAAGGCCATGTCGCTCAAGGTGAAGATGGGCGGTGGCGGAGGGAGTCACGGGCGGACGCGGCGGCGGAGACGGGGGAAGCGGCCGGAGGAGGAGGACGAGGAGGAGGTGGTGGAGATGGAGGGGAAGGACATTGCGGCGGCGGCGGCGCCGTCCGCGTCGGCCAAGATCGCGCCGGCGCAGGCGCAGGAAGCCGATGGCAACGAGGCCACGACTAGTGGTGGCGGCGGCGATGACGATCGCCGGCGGGGCAAGGACGAGCAAGGAGGGAGGGGGCAGGAGCACCGCGACAAGTGCTGCTGCCCACCGGAGGACGGCGCCGGGGTGGTGGAGGAAGATGAGGCGATGGCCACCACGGATCATGCCATGGCGGCGGCGGCGGCGGAGGAGGAGGAGAGCGATCACGAGTGGGTGGCGGAGCCGGAGCCCGGGGTGCTGATGACGTTGGTGGCGCGCCCCGACGGCACCAACCACCTCCGCAGGATACGGTTCAGCGAGGAGCTGTTCGACGGCGCCCGGGCGGCGCAGCGGTGGTGGGCGGACAACTACGACGCCATCGTCGAGCTCTACAGCGTGGTCCAGCCCGAGCCCTCGCACGACGGCGGCGACGACGACGACGACTCCGAATCGGTGCCCGCCACCCCGTGCCAGTCCGAGGACGACGACCACCGCCGGCGGCGGGAGCAGGGGTCCGATTCGGCCTCCAACTTCTCCGGCCCGTCCAGTGGCAGCGGTAGCGGCAGCGGCAGCGGTGGCAGGTCGGCCAGCACCGTCGGCTCCCCCATCCTCGGCCTCGTCACCGCGCCCGGCGGCGGCGGCGGCGCGCCCGCGACGCCGACCGAGCACAGCCCGACGTAAACAAATCCATGTTCATCGATCAATCACTAACAAAGCAGTTTTCTTCTTTTCTTTCTTTTTTTTGGGGATTTTGGAGGCAGCACAGCAGAATGAGTACGCCATTTTTTTAATATTTTTTATACTGTTCTAATTGTTCTAGACTCTAGAGTAGTATTGATTCATACAATACCATTTCAAAACATTTTTTTTCGTGATACATCCTGTCTGTTCGTAAATTGGCACTTCCATTACACTGCACTGACCCAGCTGGATAAAACAGGACCAAACATGGGATTCAAGAATTTCAAACACAAGAAATGAAGAAAAGAAGCATAATGTGATCAGTGAGAGTTCAGTAGTAGCTAATGCAGGTGGTTTGGGGGAAAAGCACCAAGAGTAAAACAAAGTACTGAAATCTTTAAAATGTGACGGGTGTTTGAAAGCAGACGAAACGCCTTGTTGCATTCTTTCCACCACAGATGCGTGATTCTAATCAATGATAGTAGAAGGCATCCCAAAATCACGAGTCATCTCCCTGCTCGATTCCCACGCATGCTAAAAATTTCTCAATAAATTGTCCTCCAAAGCGATCGACAAAGAGACTCTTGGTCAGCTGTTGTGCAGGGTAACACCTACAGACCTCCACCTGAACTTTCCCTGAGCTCTCAAACTCTATTTTGAATGAAAGCTCTTAACTCTAAAAATGATGTCCAGAACAAACACGGTTTGATTTGATCACAAACAAATGTACCCACACTTCTATCCAAATAAAGATAGCAGGCCAACTTAAGAGAACAGGCAATATTGTTTATTTTTGTATCAAGAAGAAAAAGGAGGGGGTGATTACAACAAATGTAGCTTTGACACCAAAGGTCCTACCTTACCATTCTCTCAAGAAGAGAACAAGACAAATGTAGCTTGGACAACCTCTGCAGAAGGAATAAATTCAGGGTTGCATTAGCCCCTCGATTGTCCCCATGAGGCGCCACTGTTACTTGTAGCCAGAACCTTGAAAAGAACATGCAGTTACTCATAGTTCTTCCCAGATTTAAGGTAGACTGGTGTCTCCAGTGACTTGCTTGGGTGTCCTATGTAAATTTAACTGGTCAAGCATTTCCTCCCGGTCTTGTGGAACCCAGAAAAACTACAGGTAACTATTACAGTTCCATACCCATGCCTAAAGCCAGAAATCATGATTCAGAGTCATCTCTGTTCCATGTCAACTACGCACTCTGAAGTCTAAACTCATCCTTTTGGCCGCTCAGGGCTCATATGAACAACTCACGGCCTTCACCCTACCGTGACATTGCATTTGGATTCAGAACCATGGACAACAAAACCTTCTCCTGCCCCCTTGATGTCTGATTTAACAACACCGCTGTTTGGTAGACAAGGGCATTGCACCGGTTCACCCCTGATAGGCTCCCCCTCCCTTCATCCAGCCAACCCGCCAAAGGAGAGAACTCCGCAGCTGGCTCATGGCAAGAGATTAATCTGATGGTGGATTTCAACATGGAAGATGATGGAAACTTTGTGCTTCATCCAGTCGCTGCATGCTCTACAAACCACTACATAGATTTCAACATGGCAGAGCTGACTCTACAAACTTTGTGTTTTTCCAGTGAATATTCAGGAATATACAAGTGGTCCTCAACACAAACGGCTAGACATACTTCACCAATTCGCCTTGACTAACACCACAGAATCAATGTGTGTGGAGATAAGATCCAGACTCAATATGGACTGGTACCATTGTGCTACACTTGACCCAGATGGAATATCCCAGCAAAATATCTCTGCCCAATGACGGCAGCCAGTACAACATGTAGCGGACCTGAATGTAGTTATCCCAACGAACATCCGTTACTTTGTCATGACTAGACAATCAAAGAGGCAAGCAGTGTATGCTCAACAGCTCCAAGGACCAATGCCAAAGGTTTGTAGCAGCAGTACTTTAGTGTAACCAACGGACTCGCTAAATGGGCCCTACGCATAATTTGATCCAGATGCCTGATGGAGCTGTTGAGAACTTGAGATCATAGCGCCTCCTGACCCCACAAGCAACATCGGTAGTGGACATCTCGCCATAAATAATCAACAGGTTCAAAAGAGATAGAGCCCCAAATGTGTATCTATGTCATGTACTACAGCATGAATCTATAGCTCTCATGTACTGCTCTGCTTCAATAAAGAAGGCATTCAGTCGGTTGCAAACAAACCACTGGTTGCACTAATTACCAAATCACCAGCATCAGATACAATCTATGTTGAGCTATAATGGAGCCTGCGTTGCCAAGTACCTACAACTTAAATGTTCAGAATCAGTCATTCAGATGAATCCAAATCTCCAGTTGCTTTGCAAAGGCGAACTCTACGACATCCGCAACGTACGAGGCACATAAATTGCATTTGCAATTTGTAGCTTAAAATTTGAAAAGGAGCAATTGCAAACAACATCACAGCCTTGCAGGCTGAGAACGTTTTACACCTAAGTTGCTACCGCGACACGATCGTAAATTCGCAACATGTGAATTTGCACTGCACCACACTTTCACGAAACCCTAGCACCGCCGGTGAAGATCCGCGTACCTCAATGGGCTCAGATGCGGTTAGGCCGGACCCAGAACAGCTCGCGGATGACCGCCGCGACGATGACGACGTTGGGCACGATGGTGAGCACCGCCCCGGCGATGGAGTGCGGCGGCCGCGCCCTCATGGGGCCCCTCTGCGCCCGCTGCCGCCGCGCGTAACCCCGGAGCTCCGCCTCGCCCCACCGCTCCGGCGCCGGCTCGATGGCGGCGGAGGGCACGACCGGCGGCGGGAGCTGGAAGGGGCACCGGGACCGCCACGACGACGGCGGGAGGCAGAGCCTGGCGGCGCGCGGGAGGAACACGGAGGCGAGCGCCCACCGGAGGAGGCCAGCGCCGTCGCCGGCGCCGGGGCAGAGGAACGGCGGGTAGGTGGAGCCCGGTGGCGGGCACGGCACGCGGGACGCGAGGAAGAGCTGCGAGTGGAGCGACGGGGAGTGGGAGGGGTGGATCAGGATATGGGTCAGCGCCTCCACCCGCCGCGGCCAGGTGGGGCTAGTGCTGCTCTGGGGAGCTCGGCATCTAGCTCTCGGCTCCGCCATGGCGGATGCGAGAGGAGAGGTCGCCGGAGGCGGCGTGGCCAGCGCACGCGGCGGCGGTTTGCTTGCTTCCCCGGCGAGTGGATAGAGTTTGATAAGCCCTTGGGCGTCGCCGTGTATACTAATACGTATACTATAGATTACGCCTTTCCATTTTTTTTTATTTCGGGGCTCATAATGGGCTGCGTTTGAGTAGCCCGCTGTCCGGACTCCGGAGACAAGCTATGGGCCTCAAAGCTCAATATTCGAACAAATTTCCAAAAGCAAACCTTCCAAATACTCCCTCCATCTACTTTTGATAGTCATATTTCATCTTGGCACACAGACCAACGATAAGTGATTGTACTAATCATCCATTTAAATATGTTACTAGTCATTCCTCGTAAACAAGCGATTCATTAATATTTACATTTCTCGATGCCCATGTAGCCAATCTTGTGTGAAAGAATGAAAAGTCACGTATTAAATCCAAGAAAGCCATTAAGATGATAAGTTGTTGGATTGAAATATGCCTATCAAAAATAAAATTTTCAGATTTGGAAAAATGACTATCAAAAATAGATGGAGGGAGTAGTTCCAATGGAGTGTCGGGCTTTCTTTCGAAAAAAAAAACATAGGATTTTAGTATGAAACGCAAAAATGTGAAAATGTAAGGATAAATAGAAATACATATATACTCTAAAACAAAGAACCATAAATAAACTTAGTAGAAAAAAAAGCATGAGATTATAGGTGTTTGGAACACAAAATTGAGCTAATTACAAGAATCTCGGTAAACAAGCATGTTTACCTTAACATTCTTACTTATATAGTCATTTGAATGGAAGATTTGCACCTTAATCTGTTTTAGAGTTAGCAAAGAAAAGAAAAAAAAATGTTCCAGCAGATGTTTTAGAATTCTGATTTCTGAAACTGCGTCCAGCCTATAGGATACTTAGGCCCTCTTTGTTTAGGCTTATAAGCCAACTTATAAGCCGAAAAGTATAAGATTAAACAAACAAGCGGCCTTTTCGTTTGGTTTTTTTAAGCCATAAGCCACTCTAACGCTATCAAGCCAAAAGATAGGTTGGAGAAGCTTTTTTGACTTATGTGAGGTAGATGTATGACTCCACCATTAAACTTAGGACAGTAAATTCACCGGCTTATAAATCATATAAGCCAATAAGCTGACTTAAAAGTCTAAGCCAATAAACCTAAGCCTAAACAAAGAGGGCCTTAATTACTAATTTCAACTCCATAAACCTCCTATGAAACTGAAACTTTGCTTAAAGTTTTCATCTCTTCTTACATTTGTGTTTATTTTTCTCTACCTCTATCTAAATTCCAAACAGGTTTTGGTTTTTTTTTTACTTCCCTGCCATCTTATAAATTACAGGCTTACAGCCACTCTATTTCAAAATCCACAAACCTCAATTCCACCGCTCCAATTCCTCCTCTCCAAGGACAAAAAACAGAAGAAGAAAAATAAACTTCTCTCTCCGATTCGAAGCTCCTCGCCGCCCTCGGCAATGGCGTCTTCCGCCCATATGGCTGCCGTGCTGAACCTGCCCTGGGGCTACCGCTTCCGCCCCAGCGACCGCCAGATCATCGCCAACTACCTCGGCCCCATGGCGATCCACGGCGCCGACTCCCTCCCTCAGAGGGGAGACGTCGTGGAGGGCGTGGACGTCTTCGCCACGCGCCCTGCCGCGATCCCCTTCGAGCCGCGGCGCCACGTGTTTGGGCGGGACGAGGTGCGCGCCTACTTCTTCGGGGACCAGCCCACCGACAGCCGGGGCCGCGAGGTGCCCGGAGGTGCATGGCTTCCGTGCGGCGGCGGCGACAAGGCGTACTCCGGCGGCGCGGACGGCGGGGAGGCGGTCGCGTACAGGCGCAAGTACGAGTTCCGCGCCGCCAACGAGGAAGCCGACCGCGCGGGGGAGGAGGCGGCGACGCCGGCGCGGCCGAGATGGCGGATGAAGGAGTACCGGCTCAACAAGAGCGCCGCCGCGTTCCGCCGCGCGTACGCGCAGCCCAACCCCAAGGCGAACATGGACTGCGTGGTCCGCGAGATCTACACGAAGGCGGTGCCACCTCCAACGCCACCGTCCGGCCGCTCCGGCGACGAGGAAATGCAGGAAGGCTCCGACTACTCCGTCATGGACGAGGACGAGTTGGTGGACTACTTGCTTCAGGGCTTCGAGGACGGCAACTTCGACGAGGACCAGGACCAGCCCGCAGCGGCAGAGGACGGCGACTACTCCGACGAGGACGAGGACCAGCCCGCGGCAGCAGAGGACGGCGACTACTCCGACGAGGACCAGGACCAGCCCGCGGCGGCAGAGGACGGCGACTACTCCGACGAGGATGAGCCCTGAGCGGCGGAGTAGGGTGCGCCGTGCGCTCTTGTCTACCTCCGTCGGGGAGCCGATCGATCGGTGCGGCTCCTCCCGCATCCCCCCGCGGCGCCACCGTATCGTGGGTTTCGTCAGACTCGTTCTGTCCCATTCTCCGTTATTCAGTTTCGAGATGGAGCAGCGATGAACCGTTGACAACGCAGCATCGATCATCCAAGTCCTCGGTAGGTTGGTCTATCCTTCACTCAAATCCAGAGAGAACTTTTTGATTTGATGCGAAATGTTGTCGAATTGATCGTGCTTTGCTGCACCTGTATTCTGATCGTGATCGTCACAGACGCATTCTTTTTAGCCGTGCAGGAACTGTTTGTTTCTTCAGTACGTATAGCATTTTTGTTAGCAGTTGGAGGAATATAATGGAATAGAATTCTTATGCTGATTAGACATGAACAGATATGAAGAGAAACTCCAGCTGATCTTTAACTTGCTCTCGATGATTGATCTTCCTTTCTCTATGATAAATGATTGAGATTGTACACATAAGTGGAATTGTATCATATTACTAGATTTCTCAAGTTCAAGTACAAGGCAGCAATGCATGATTATACACAGAACTTTTTAAGGGGGAAAAAAATCTATGGAAAAAAGCATGAACATAAAAAAGATCTCAGATATGCTTTCTTCTACATTAGAATGATCAGGTGAGTATAAGTCGTCACCAGTCATCAAATTCTGCTGGGTGCAATGTCTATCATATTCTTCTCATCTATACTAAAAGCTTCCTGGTATTTCACAATGATCTCCTTGTCAAACAGTCAAACAACCATGTACGCAACCGTGCTAAGTTTCACAAATACTGAAATGCAGATTAGATAGAGTGGTAAGATCACTACCAGTGGCACATCCTGTTAAGAGCTAATTCGTGCCCTCCTATTCTCCGCGATGAGCGATGAACCTCGCCAAATGCTCTTTTGTTCCAGAGTATCGATCATCTCCTCTTCATCAAGAAAGTCCAAGTCACCGTAATCGTTCTGCGCCTCCAACTTTATATCAGCAGATAGACCCATCTCTCCTAGGGACTCAAGGCCTTTAATCAATGTTCTGTATGTTATCCTGTCGGGATCACTGTCCCATAGTTTCATTAGACGGAAGCAGTCCATGGTTAATTGTGTAAACTCGGCATCCAGCAGTGCCTTCAGAAGCACATTGAAGCCTTCAGTGTCAGGTTCCAACTGCTCCCTCTTCAGATATGAACAAACCTTGTCAACCTCAGACCGCAACCCTTTGCTTGCCAGCACTGTCACGATATCGACGTACAACAGCAACTTAGGCTTGTACCAATGCTCCTTCCGGATCTCCTCAAAGACCTAGCAGAAATCATCAACATTGAGAGGCATCTCAGTATCCATTCCTCAGTTCTAGAGAAGTTTCTGCTTGTGAGCACCATCTAGTAATCCTAAATGCAGATAAGAATACATAAAGCAAATCAATCAGGAGAGTTTGGTAAGCAAGGCCACAGCAAATATGTTAACACGACTTTACTGGTATTTAATATTCTACTTGTATTGTCTCACATAGAACCTAATCCATATCCTACAGTAAACAGACGTATATCCCCTGTTGTGCTCTAGAAAAAAGTATCCACGACACATCTCCATTTTTTTTTAAAAAAAAAGAATCATGTTGGGTTAAGGCGAGCAAGAATTTTAGATGGCCAATACTCAATAGCAGGCTAGCAGCCAGAACAGCAGCACATCATGCTACTCCCTCCTTTTCATGATGTAGGATGTATATCTAGATTCATTAACATCTATATGAATGTGGACAATGCTAGAAAGTCTTACATTATGAAACGGGGGAAGTATTTACTAAGGATGGCAGGGTTCTAAGCACTTAACTCAACAACAAAGGCTCTGCAGTGATAAACTGATAATTGATAAATTAGTGGATGAGAAAATAGAACGATAAAATATCCAGTGGAGTGCCTTGAACTGTTCAGGAGTAGTGACTAGTGAGTATATACCGGTGATCACAGATTCACAGATACTCCAGTAATGTCAGGTTTTAGCTGAATCCTTGTTCACAAAATTTCTGATCTCGCCTTGGTTCCTCACGTAATAATAATCCCTAAATTAAGTCATGAGAGAGTAGCACTGTTGAATCCCTAGATCATACTACTTCACAACTTGTAACAATTGACGCCATTTGATATTGCGTTCAAAACGTATTGACATCTGGTACGATTCGCTGACAAACTGAATCACAGAATTGTAGTATATACACTGCGCACGGTGACAGTCACAGGCATAAGAGGGGTGTACCTGGAGAGCGAGGAGGGCCTCGCCCTGCGCGGCGAGCTCGCGGAAGACGGCGACCATGTCGGCCTTGAGCAGCCGCCGGAGCTTGGGCTCCACGGGGACGGCGGCGGCGGCGGCGGAGGGGGAGCCCCGGAGGGCGGCGCGCTTGAGGGACTGGACGGCCTGGATGGCCTCGGTGCTGAGGTAGCGACCCCGCTGCGTCGGCTTCCGGTTCTTGCTCCTGTCCCGCATCGTGATGACGGCGGCGGCGGCGGCGGCGGCTCTCCGACGAGCGGCGGCACGGGGAGGGGCAAGGCGGAGTGGCGAACGGACGACCGCAGCGGGGAGCATCGCCAGTCGCCACCGTAAACGTGCGAAGGATTGGGATTAGTTTGGGGTGGGCCAGCCTGGTTGCTCTATGGCCATATGGCCCATGAGAAATATAAATTGGAGTAAAGGACATCTATCTATCTATCTATCTATTATTAAAACAGTTTTAAAAGGAGACATCACATTGCTGCGGGGCTAAAATTTCCACATTAATCGGAGAAAAAAAAGAGAGTCCAAGAAGAAGTATAATTTAAAAATAGCTGAAAAGTTTCCATATAAGAACCCAATACAATATGAATCAAAATTCGAAATAAAAATAAAATAAAATCCAAAATTAGAAAAGAAAAGGAGAGTCCAAGTAGGAATACAATTTAAAAATAGCTGAAATTCGCAATTAAAAATAAGGAATATTGAGATAAGTTTCCATATAAGAATCCAATATGAGATTAATCAAAATTCGAAATAAAAATAAAATAAAATCCAAAATTAGAAAAGGAATGAGAGTACAAGTAGGAATAAAATTTAAAAATAGCTGAAATTCGGAATTAAAAATAAGAAATATTAAAAGAAGAGTCCGTATAAGAACCCAATACGAGATTAATTAAAATTCGGAATAAAAATAAAAATAAATCCGAAATTAGATAAAGAAAATAAAGAAGAATTCAAGTAGCAATTCGAAATTAAAAATAAGCAATATTGAAAAAAGAATTCATATAAGAACCCAATACGATATTAATTAAAATTTTGAATAAAAAAATAATATCCAAAATTAGAAAAATTAAAAGAGAGCACAAGAAGGAATACAATTTTGAAACAACTGAAATTGAAAATAAAAAATAAAAACATTAAAGAACACAATACGGTATTAAATAATTTTTTAAAAAAAATAAATTTTGAAATTAGAAAAATAAAAATATGATTTTAATTATGAATACAATTTATAAATAACTAAAATTTGTGATAAAAATAAAGATTATTGAAAGAAAAGACCATCTAAAACACACGAAAAGATAAATTAAGTAACATGCCTATAAAGGAGTAGAATGTTGGCGATTGATATGGCATATAAAAACTGCTAATAAAACACCAAATAGAATCCTAATGACGATTAAAAGGAGGGACGACAGGCAGGCCGTGAAGCAAACGAGCAAGACGATTGCCGGTAATTCTAGAAAGTAAAAAAAATAAACCCCATTGATAATCATATTCGATTTTTAAAATCTCAATGACAATAAAAAGGAGAAGCAGCGAGCGGGGTGTATAGAAGTATAATTGCAGAGCCACCGACGGTTGACGGGACTTTTAGAAAATAAAATATGAATTCCAACGATAGTTATGTTCGATTTTTAGAATCACAATGACAATAAAGAGTAGGCGGCGGACGGACCGTATAGTAGCATAGTGGCATCGTTTGACGAGACTTCTAAAAATTATAAAAAATGAAACCCAACAAGACAATAAACTATAAAAACTACAAGGTTAAATTTTAAAAGGTTTGGAACTTCTAAAAAGTAAAGAAAAAACGATAATAATTATGTTCGATTTTAAAATCTCAATGACAATAAAGAAGGGAGGCAGCGGGCGAACCGTAGAGAAGTACAATGGCAAAGCCGCTGACGGTTTGACGGGACTTCTAGAAAGTAAAAATGAACCCAAATGATAATTATGTTCGATTTTTACAATCTCAATGACAATAAAGAGAAAAGACAGTGGACGGGACATAGAGGAGTATAATGGCAACATTTGATGGGACGTCTAGAAATTATAAAAACGAAGCCCAACATGACAATAAACTCTAGAAACTATAAGACACAATTTTTAAAGGTTCCAAGGAGAATGAATAGAAATAGTGGTAGATCGAGCAAGCAAATAAAGAAGAAGATGACATAAGGGGTAGCAACTGGTGTGACTTTTAAAAAAAATTATATAATTAGAAACATGATGATGATAAGGTTTGGCCTTTCAAACTCTTAAGACAATGAGATAGTTATTTAATAAATTTTAAGTAAAATCATACTTTAAAAATAGATTTTGTTTAGGTGCTAGCCGCGCAATTGCGCGGGCCACCCAGCTAGTTTTGCAAAAGAAGAGGTGTTCGTAAATTTGTCCAAGTAAATGTGCTAAGTTATCCCTATTTGTTTATGTACTTCCTCCGTTTCACAATGTAAGTCATTCTAGCATTTTCCATATTTATCTAGATTCATTAACATCAATATAAATGTGAGAAATGCTAGAATGACTTACATTGTGAAACGGATGGAATACTTCACATTTTCAAATACTCCATCCGGTCGATGTTTAGAATAGATTTTGATTAAACTTTTGAAATTTCGACCATCACTAACTTCTCGAATAATTAGTTTTTTTTTTGTTACAAAAGAAATGGTTCACATAGATGTACCTTAAAAGGTACTATCATAAAGGTACTATCATAAATGTATTATATTTTATGAATTTTTTATAATACAAAATTAACGGTCGAAGTTTAAAATTTTACCCAAAACTTATCTAAAATACCATATATTTTATTACCGGAGGGAATTAATTATTGGAAATATTTACTATCATTGTTCTATAGGGTGTGCGTGTTAATAGGGGTGAGTGTACACGTATTGTATTTGAAAAGAAAAAAAATACTGACAAAGATAAGAATTATGGTGATGGAAATTAGATTTTACGTGATGGTGGACGTGTAAGATTCAACTAACTAAAATTAGAGAGCTCAGAAAGGGACTTTCCTCCCAATTATAGTCCTCTATATTAAAAAGGTGGGAATTTACTCACAAACTCCACCTTCCAGTTACTCCTACAACTCATCATCTCCTCCAGCCAAACAAAAGACTTATTAACCCCTAAAATTCCCATCCCCTCAGCATCCTTTACAAATTTTTTTCACTGTCGTACGTCGAAGATTTTATTGTTCAGAATCGACACGGCCATACAGGGAGGCCTAATGGACATTCTAGTCAGCAGTGAGCACTCCGCGTAATAAACGGTCGCGACAATGGACCGTGGCCAGGTGTCAGGCCGCCAGACGCGCGAGCGCCTCGCCGGCGCGCTCGCCAGTGGACAGCCGGAGCCTCCGGTAGTCGTCGTACTTGAACTCCCTGTACCGGCGCGGGTGCTCGCCGTCCACCAGCTCCCCCGGCGCGCTCACCGTGTCGTCCTTGGGCGCCAGCAGGAACATGGCGATCGACACGCGCGGCACCGCCGCCACGCACTGCACCCTGTGCTTCACGTTGTGCAGCCTCCCGTTGCTCCACGCCTGAGACAACACACCGAGATTCGGTGAGAAATTCCCGCGAAAAATGGAGTAGTAGTTACTCCCTTCGTCTCGAATTATAAGTCGTTTGATATTTTCTTAATATTTTTAGGTTGAATTAAATTTATAGAAAAATAACAACACCTACAGCACCGACGGAGGGATATCTTATTAATTTTAGTAATTAAATTGAATATATTTTGATGATATGTTTGTGAACCTGGCCGACGTCGCCGACGTTGACGACGAACGAGCCGGGGAGGGGGTCGACGGGGACGAACTCGCCGGCGGCGGGGTCGAGCACCTCGAGCCCGCCGACGCACTCGTCCTCCTGGAGCACGGTGAGGAAGCCGGAGTCCGTGTGGACCTGCACGCCGGGGGAGCCCACGGAGTCCTGCGTGTAGTTGTACCTGTTCATGCGGAACTGGCACGGCCAGTCCTGGAACGAGGCGCCGTGCAGCCCCAGGCTCGCGGCGACCTTGCCGGCGACGTCCACGATCAGCGAGTGCATCCTCTCGGCGTACGCCTTCACGGTCTCCCTGCTTCATCCGGGCCCGGATTAATTCATCCGTTTCTTGAGACCAAAATCGCAATTCCAATTGGGATTGGGGGGCGGTGCAAGATCAGTAAATGGTCACCTGACGTGGGGCGGCGCGTCGAGGCGGGCGCAGAAGGCGTCGACGTCGGCGGGGGCGGCGGCGTCGCAGAGGCCGAAGGCCTCGTAGAGCGGGTTGGCTGTGCCGGGCGGGACGTAGCCGCTGCCCGGGATGATGTCGGCGTTGCGGCGCTTGGCGTCGTCGGGGAGGTCGAAGAGCGCGCGCACCGCGGCCTTCATCTCGGCCTGGAGCCCCGGCGGCACGCCGTGCCCCGACACCCGGAAGCAGCCCAGCCGCGCGCACGCGTCGCGCAGCCTCGCCGTCTCCTCCGCGCCGCCGCCGCCGCCGACCAGCCGCAGGTCGATCGCCGGGATCTCCACCATCTCTCTCACTCTCGCCTTTCGTTCTTGGCGCGGGGGCTCGCCGCCGAGTCCGGGGTGGTGGTATTTAGAGGTGCGACGTGAAAGCGACGCGCGGGGGCGAGGGGGCGCAGGGGGGCGGCGAGTCGCGCCACGGCTTGTCGCCTGGGAGCGACACGGTGCGTGCGAGCAAGGCAAAACGAGGCCGTTTTTTGTTGGCGTTATTTGCCCTGTTCGGCGAGACAGCCGATCGACACACGGGGGGGCGCCGTTTCCCGCTGCTGCCTCTGCCTTTGCTTCGTCACGACACTCACCGCTCGCACCGTGGTGGATCGAACGATCAGCACGACATGTGACACATGTTTCTAGCTTGCACTTTACGAATTCGTGCGCGATATGGACAGGTGAGATTGAGATTGCTTCGGATGATCGCAGTGTTTGCTTCTGGTATCCCACGACAATGAAAGGGAACATTTTTATACGAGGTTTTTGCTCGGAGCACTGCTACACGTATTAAATTTTTCTTACTAAATTTGTACTAACAATCATTTCAACCGTTTGATTCAAGTAGATGTAAGTTATAAAAAATCTAGATGCACTCATAACATGACATGTCAATGTTAGTAAAAATTTAGTAAGAAAAAGTTAGTACGTATAGAATTTTCCTTTTTCTCGTTCAGTATCTTAATTATCCTGCACACCTGGTGTGCCGCTGTTTCATTGTTTGTCTTCTGACATAGACAGAGGCAACGACGAGGATAACGCTGCGCAGAACCGGGGACATCCAGATACGCAATCCACACTGATGAAGTCGTCATCCGTGACGTTTGGTTTCAGCATGCTGCGTTCCATCTCAGTTCGTAGTGGCTCCTCTCCCCTATATACGCGCAGCGCATTGGCATAAATCCATTCTGTGGCCAGCATTGCAGGACACAGGGCGCCTGGGGCGAGTGGGTCGGGTCGCTCGGACGCAGCGTATGCTCAAGTGCGGGGCGGGGTCCAACCAAAGTAGTAGTTGTAGCCACTAGCCGGCGCCACCCACTGGCAGTGGCAGCCAGCGCACTGCGCACGCCCGTTCCCGTGAAATTCTCATACGCGCCCGTGAAATTCTCGTACGGCCATGGACTCGGGCCCCTCGGGTGGATGTGGAACAGGCGCGCGCCGTGGCTCGAGGCGTCCCCCGGTAGGTTGTGGGGGAAGACGAGGCCGTACGTCGCGACCGCGCGCGCGCGCGACGTTGCACGGGCGTTTCGGCGTGAGATAGCTCTCGCGGCTCGGCGGGCTGCGGCCTGCGGGGGTACGTGGGAAACCGGGGGGGAGCGAGCCGTCGGGGTGTTTGCCGCTTTGGGTTCGGGGTGTACGCCTGTCGTCTCCGTCGTCGGAGTTCCGCGAGAACGATGGTTGGTACGCGCCTGACCAATGTTGACGACGGACGAGGCCGGGAGGGGGTCGACGGGAATGAACTTGCCGGCGGCTGGTCCAGCACCTTGGGCTCCTGGAGAACGATGAGGAAGCCGGAGACCGTGTGAATCTGCACGCCGGGTAACCTGCTTCCTTAGGCCCAGTTCGAGTAATGGAGATTAAATACGGACATAAAAAAAAAGATACATGGTAAATAGATTTATATGATATTTTACAGTAATTTCTACATATATATTTTTTTATAAAATTTACTTCCTCCATTAAAAAAAATTCACAACTGCACTTATAATGGGACGGAGGTAGTATCTTTTATCAATTTAGAAAGTATGTTAATGAAACAGAGATAAATTTTGTATCTTTAATCAAAGAAACAATGGACCTTACAACCTCGAACCTGTTTCGAAGGCTAAGTTTACAATACTTTCTTAGAATATCACCGGTTGAAACAGAAACAGCCTGCGGACTTCGTACAAGATCAATTGCAACTGTATACAGATTTTTCTTGAACAACATATCAAGCCTACTTTCCATTGTCTCTCCATTGCAAATAATTTTTTTTATTATTCACTGACAGAATAATATTTCCTCACGAGAGTCTGAAACATCCCCCACCGCCCCACCGGCATATTATGTGCCTATGTGCAAAGTGCAATCAACTAATTCCTGAGATCTCTCCAAAAGAAGAAAAAAACTAATTCCTAAGAGCAGGTACAGTATATAAGCCAGCTATAAACACATATCAGAGCAGATACAATAGCAAGCTATAAGCCAGCTGCAAACATATTTTAAGAAGATAAATGAGAAGAGAGAAGAGCAGCGGACTACAGATTTGTAGTTAGCTGTAGCACAGACTTCAAGACGTAGTGTGTGTATGACAAGTAGGACCAGGTATTAATAGTGTAGTATAACTATTGTATGAATAAGCTATTAGATTGGCTATAGATGAATTGGAGCTAATAGTTGGCTATCCTATTAAACTTGCTCTCAAGGAGATAAAAGAGAAGAATGAAAAGAAGCGGGCTATAGATTTGTAGCCAGTTGCAACACGGACTCCCAGACACAATACATATATATGACAGGTGATACCATATTATATTAATAGTGTAGTATATGTTTACAGATAACTATTGTATGAATTGGCTATTAAATCGACTATAGATGATTTAGAGCTAATAGTTGGCTATATACTATTAAACTTGCTCTAAGATCATAGTATACATTAATGATATTCTTCCGGCTCCTCTGATCTTCAATAACACACAGTAAATAGCCCCGAAACCAACCAACAAACTTTTTCTCGCCATCAAAGGCCCAGGACCTCTACCATCAGCTTCATAGAATACACAGCTTCAGGTCTACCAATAAATTAGATCCTGTATAGATGAACATGAATGGACATAAGAATTGCATTTTACCAAGATAAAATCCTAGTACTAGAAAATGTACTGAGAACAGCACAGGAATTAATGAAATAATCAAATGCACGACACATGTATTATGGCTAGCTTTTGTAATGAATAGCTATAATTTATTATGGATCTGTTTGGTTAATGCCCAATTTTCCATGCACTGTATCTGCCACAGAAAGGATTTTGATGAGAAGAAACTCCAAGCACTTACTGCTTCCCCGTCCTTTTTGCCGTCCTTAGTCTTAAACTCCAGAAAATGGCATGTTGAATGTTGGCAAGATTAAGAAGCGTAAACTGCACAGATCCTGATTCACCCAAATATATGAAAGGACTAACTTCAATCTCAGAGAGAATAAACAGAGGAACAGCACAGTACAAAATGTCTTGTAACCTGTCAATTTGAAGCCTTGAAATTTTCTGGATTTTTATCCTGGTCTTCTGGAGAGGTAGATCATATGTTTATCCTGATCTACCTGGCACCCAAAATATATATAATTGGACATGTGATAGGCATCTGAATCTAAGGTATGTATGTCGCCGTGAACCTCTGTGTGCGACTGAAATAAATAGTACACTCAATATACCACTACTATATCACATCAATCTTTCCACTCATAAAAATGAAATAGACGATTGATCCAAGCTCTGCAGGTTGAAGAGTCGAACAAGCAACTGTTTTCATACTCTTAGAGGGTTCGGAGTACAAATATGATCGGCAATAGCAAAGCAAATATGGCAAAACCAAACAGAAATATGGGTAACCCTGCATTTGAGTCACTAATGCTATCCCTTTGGATATAACATTCTACTCCCTCTGTTTCATAATGTAAGTCATTCTAGCATTTCCTACATTCATATTGATGTTAATGAATCTAGACATATATATCTATCTAGATTCATTAACATCAATATGAATGTGAGAAATGCTAGAATGACTTACATTGTGAAACGGAGGTAGTATATGGATACATAAGTAGCACTAATCTTGTCTGGACAGTCCATTGAAGCAAATAATTGATGACAAATACATAAATAAATGTGGTACATCGTAAATAATCAAAAGGCTTATCATTGTGAATGCATGAGCCTTAATTTGACAACAACATTATGTAGTGTATTCTGTACAAGTGGCCATTAAGGATTTAAAGCTTAGACGAATTATATTTGAAACTTCACACACTCACAGCTCTACTCTCTCAAACAAAATTTTGCAGCAATGCTCAGTGAATAGCAGAAGCTGCAGAATGCCCAAGCTTTATAGTGATTGTAGTAAAAAAAGATCACCAGGATTGTGTAGTATTGTAGTACTAATTGGTGAGGCCAAATAATTTCTGGAGGAATTACCTTGAAGGATGGCTCCATTCTCGAGCACATGCGCTCCCAGGTGGCATAAATGATGGTGCTCTCCCCAGCATAATCAGCTCATAGACAAAAGAATAATACCCTAGAGATATTCCAATCAGATTACAGTTCAAATAGTACACATTAAATGAACTCATCTATCAAAAACGAAGTTGCTAATAAACTGGAAGAAGTGATTCGCTCAACAATAGTTAGGATGGGCAAGCTAGACCCTAGATTGAAACAAACAGGCTAAATCATCAGGTGTTTGGGCTACATTCATAATCTAGATTATTAAGAGAAGTAACTGGTTTTCAGATGAGTTCAGAAAAAATCATTGATTGAAGTATATTTAACCCCACATGAGGTAAATTTAACTCATATAAGTATGACCTGCAGAGATTTCTTTTTGTTTCTCCCATATCAACAAGAAGTCAGTAATAATTTAAAGTAGGATGTAGGAATGGTTTTTCGCTAGCATCTGAATCACCCTACCCAAGGATCCGGCAGCTCTTCACCATTCTCTTCAACCTTCAAGCCTTCATGAAATGCTCCACAATTTGTTGACTGTTGATTAGAAATAGGAAATTTAGAAGAAGAAAAAAAAATACTCTACATGAGCTTGAAAAATGTAACATGCAGTTTTGAAATCAACCTCATGGCCCACAGTACTTGAGCTAAAGAGATGACGGTGCAGTTCAACAACAAAGAATACACATCAGGGGGGAATGGTGGTGCACCTAAAATTTTAGGTGTTTGGGAATTGAAATATCACCACTCAATGACTATGGTTCAATGAGATAATTACTGCACAAATTATTGGTCATTATTGGACGATGTACCAAAACAGTCAAGAGCATATCCACTGGTTGCAGAATAGTACCACAAATGAAGTATAAATCTCCGTGTATATGCAATCTTAATCTTCCCAATCATATGATCAGTACAATCAACAGGTATAAAATTTAGAAATTTTATTTGGATTGGGTGTGGAAAAGGTCAACCAGGTAACTGCATGACCATAGATGTAACTGTAATCTGAAGTTCTGAACAGTACCTTAATCATCAAATTATTGACCATGGAATTACTGCAAGCGCAACAGACCTTGACATCCAACTGAGCCCAATAATCTGACTTCCTTTAAGGCCAAACCAAAGAATGGATGCTACAATCCTACAAGCTTGCTTAGCCCAGCAACAAGAGAAGACCAACCATAAAATTTGCTGATGTCCTCAAGTACCATGCACAAACAGTAGGCTGCCCTGAATTCGCAGACTCTCAACAAGGTTAACACTTTCAGCAAACTTCCCACATTTGTGAAAGTACCGGAGTAAGCATGTCATACTGATGGCATCAAGGTTGATTCCTTCCACATGCATACGATAGAGAACCATACGGATAACTGAAGCATTCTGCTGCCTGCAGGCTGCAGAGAGGATAGTGTTGAAGGAGACTGAATCACAGGGAACACCAGTAGAGCTAAAATGGTCCAACATCTGCAATGCCCCCTGAAGATCCAGCTCCATACAGAAGCCTTTCAGTATAGTGTTATATGTTGTAGTAGATGGTACAAGTCCTCTCTCCATCATTCCACTAACCAAAGCTAATGCTTTCTTAACCTGCCCATCACAGCATAAGCTATGGAGGTATATATTCCAAGTGATAATATCCACATGATTGCTCCTGTTACATACCATTCGTATAAAATTCTGACAGGTCATGACATCCCCAGTTTTCAGAAAGCCAGCAGCCAGAGAAGAAATGGTGAAATAGTCAGGGACCAATCCTGCCTCCTCCATCAAATCAACAATCACCCGAGCTTCTGGTATTCTATCTTCACAGCAGAGTGCATGGAGTAGCACATTGCATATGGTGCTATCAAGACAACAGCCATTTTTGCATGCCATCCTGAAAACATGCATCGCAGCATCAATCTTACCATCTCTACAGAGGAAATTCACAATTACGGTATATGTTACAACAGAGGGTTTGCACTCTTCATCGCACATCTTCTCCAATGCCCTGTATGCGTCGGCCCACATCTTCTCCTTGCATAATCCTAAGACCAATGCTGTATACGAATAAACGTTTAGAGAGAGTCCTCTCTTCTTCAAGTTACAGAACAGAGTCAATGCCTTATTGCTGCAACCTGACTTGCAAAGACCAAACAGAATTTGGTTGTACATATACACATCTGGCACAAACTTCCTATTTACAAGCACCATGAAAACCTCATATGCAATCTCAGCGCTGCCACTTTTCAATAGAATCGAGACAATGGCATTGGCGATAGGGAGAGTCGGAAAGTAACACAGACTGAGCATTAGGTCGAACACCTTCAGTGCAAGTTCAAAGTTAGAGCCACTAACAGCTTTCTTGATGAGTCTATCCACCGTGGTGAACGAAGGCACGAATCCGCAGCGAGACCACATCTCTTCGAGTACCGCGTGCGAGGCGTCGAGGTGGCCTAGCCGGAGCAGCCCGTTGAAGGCGGTATTGAAGGTGAGGGCGTTGGGCGCCGGGCCGACGGAGCGCATGTGACACAGCACGGCGGCTACATGCTCCGCGGCGGCGACGTGTTGCGCGGCGGCTTGCCCGGACCGGAGGTAGGCGTGGAGGAGGGCGTTGTAGTCGTGGGCGCCTGCGGGCGCGGGCCGGAGGAGGGCGAGCGCGTCCAGCGCCGCGGCCAGGTTCCCCTCGGCGGCCGACGCCCGCATGCGGCGGCGGAGGAGCGTGGCATCCGCGGGGCCGTGGGATTCGGGGTCCACGTCGGAGTCGGAGGTGGAAATGGAAGCTTCGACGGGGGAGGCGGCGGCGGTGGCGAGAGCGGAGCGGAAGCGCAGGCGGACGCGGCGGCATGAGGCGAGCATAGGATGGGGGGCAGTTCCTACCAGCTGCGATGTGATGTTCGATTCATGAGGAGGACGGTGATGCCGGAGGCGGAGGTGGTGGTGGTGGTTGGGCGGCGCCGCCGACGCGCGGGCTGTGGAGGAGCGGTGGCGGCGCCGACGGTGGCGGAGGGAGGCAGGAAGCGGCGTGTGGAGGAGGAGGCGGCGGCGCCGCGTCGCGCGTCGGCGTGTGGGCGTGGAGGAGGCGGACTGGCGGTTGCTGGGCTGGATGGTTAGGTTTTTCGGTTAATTGTCTAATTGATGGGCTGAATGGGCCAGTATAGTGTGTCTTATGGCCGAATAAAATGGAATAAGTTCATCATAGGTCCCTTAACCGAATCCGATTTTCGTCCTTCAACTGGAAAACCAGATCGGGTCCCTCAACTATCACACCCGGTGCAGATGAGGTCCCTCAGCGTTTTAGATGGCGGTTTTGGCAGACATGACGCTTAGTGGCTAGTTTGTCTCTGTCTTCATCTGACGTGACGCTTACGTGGCAATTTGAACCGGAAAAGTAATAAAACTCGTGGGACCCACAGATTAGTTTCACACATAAACTAATAAAAAATAGTGAGCCCCACATGTCATCCTCACTCTCTTCTTCCCTCTATCCCCTCTCTCTCTCTCTTCTTCCCTATAATGTGGACTGGGGCGGCGGGCGGACGAGCGCGACCGCGGCCGAAGCAGCAGCGCACGAAGCCGACGGGGCGGTGGCAATCCGCCACCGACGCCGATATCCACAGCGGAGGTGCGCGTCCTCCTCCTCCTTAAACCCGTCACCATCGGTGGCTATCCCCCCTCGGCCTCCGCCCGCGACTCCTCTCCTTCCGTCGGCCGGCAAGCAAGATACACAAACAATTAGCAAAAAGGCCGACCCTATCGGCATCGGCAAGCATTCCCCGATCCAAGCTAGCTTCTACCAAACATCGACTCAGTGGATCTCAAGGATGTGTCCGCCCAGCCAGATTTTACTTAGGCCTCCATCCAAACAGTCTCTAAAACCACCTTCTACCTATGGCCTGTTTGGCACAGCTCCAGCTCCACCCCTCTTGGAGCTAGAGCTCAGCCAAACAGTTTTAGCTCCACCAAAACTGGGAGTGGAGCTAGGTAGAGCTCTCTCACAAAATGAACTTAGAGTTGTTGAGCTGGGTTTAGGCAGCTTCACAACTCTACTCCAGACCCAACTTCTAGAGCTAAATTTAGGAGTTGGAGCTAAATTGAGGGCTTGTTAAATTTGTTTGGTTTAAATAATTAAAAATGTCAAATGTCTGGTCGTATAATTCGGATCAGGAGCGAATCCAGAAAATGAATGGTAGGAGGGCTTGTCTCATTCCTCCTCTAAGAGCATCTCCAACAGCTTCCCCAAATCGAACTCTCTAAACACTCATATAGCCAACTCTTTATCTGATTTAACTAGTCAAACTAGATACTCACTCCAACAGACTCTCTATTAATCCTCTCCAAAATAAAAATAGACCCACATGTCAGCCTCTACCCTCTTCTTTCTCTCTCCCCCACCTTCCTTCTCTTTCCTTCTTTTTCCCCTTTTCCTTCCTTCCCGTCGACCACGTTGATGCCGACGGTGGCTGACACATGACGCGCGGTGGTGCAGCAACGCGGGGAGGCGGCGCTCGCCGAGGTGCTCTCCCTCTCCCTTTGCGGCGACGAGGCGACGGCGGCGGAGCTCGGAGCGGGATGGCGATGGCGGCGGCGGAGCTCGGGGTGGGGATGGCAAAGGCGGCGGCTCGCCACAACGACGACTTGGCGAGGCGATGACGACGGCGAGGAAGATGCAGCCACGACAGCACATGGGCAGGGATGGCACTGGAGGCACATGGCGGCCACGGCGACGGAGTCGAGGGAGAGGCGCGGGAAGCCGCAAGGGGTGGCCCTCTGCTCCTCGCCGGCCTTGCCTGGTCCTCCGTCGCCTTGTCGCCGTGGCTCCGCTGGTTCCGGGAGGCAGGGGCGAGAGAGAGGAGGGAGGGAGTGAGGTGGAGCGCGGGGACTCGGTTCCAGGCGATGGTGGAAGGGGGACGGCAGGGGAGGCAGGGCAAAAGAGGCGCTCGCGCCTCCGGTCCATTTCGGCGGAGGGCGGCGATGGAAGCAGCCGAGGCAGCGTTGAAGAGTTTGGGGACACAGAGAATGCGAGATGTGGGAAGAAAAATATGGTTGTGGGTCCCACAATCCCACAGTTGGAGAGCCAGTTTTGGCTGGCCAAGTTTGGCCACCTAGGAGCCCATTTGGCCAACCAAATAGCTTGGAGAGCAGGATAGCCAGTTTATTGGAGCTCGTTTTTTTTTTTCAAAATTTCTAAATTTTAGTTTAGAGAGTGAAATAGCTATGCTGTTGGAGATGCTCTAAGCCCCTACCCCTTTTCTCCCTCTTCTTCCTCCTCCCATCTCTCCCTTTCTCTTAATGGTCAATTAGCGGGGTAGGGGGCTTGAGCTCCTAGCACCTACGCTGGATCCGTCTCTATTCAGACCGTTACAATCTCTACGGCAATAGTTAAGGGGCATAATTTAGACTTTTTCTATATTTTTATCCTAGTTCTAGGTTAGAACTTAGAACCAAGCAAGCCCTAACCATGCACGTTATTATTCACGGGTAAATCGTAATCGTACTCTCAGCTACCAAAACAGTTAACGTGCAGGGCAATACAGGTTCAAGAATCAAGAGAGAGAAGACTAGGAAATATCCGCACAAATTTTTTAACGCGAGCGATGCAGAGTTAGGCCAAGTAATCCACGATCTCCACGAAACAGATTGAGCATAAATATGGGTTATTATTTGCGACCGCGTTCGTTGAAACCCTACGACGATCTTAATTAGGAGTAGTACGTAGGAGTAGCGCGCTAACCTCTTCTCATCCCATGCAGCACGCCGACGACGACATGCCAACCCACCGGCGGTGGGCCGACCTCCACGCCGGCCTCGTCTCGCGCGTCGCCGACCTCTGCGCGCTCCGGGGCTACGCCTCCTGCCGCGCCGTCTGCGCCTCGTGGCGCGCGGCGCTCCCGCCGCCGACCTCGCGGCCGCTCGCCCCCGTCGCCGACACGGCGAGCCGCCACGGGCCACTGTCGCTGGCCGTCTGCTCCGTCCACGCGCAGCGCTGGTCCCGCCTCCTCGGCCTCCGCCAGCCGTCGGGGCTAGCCAACGCCACCGGCGCCAGCCGCTGCGTCGGCGCGCGCGACGGGTGGGTCGTCCTCGCCGCCGCCAACGCGAAGGGCGCCGCCGCCGCCGCCGCGAGCGTCGTCCTGCTGTTCAACCCGGTCACCGGAGTGGAGATCCCGCTGCACGCGTCGCTGTACGATCCCAACTGCGAGCGCGCGCCGGCGGCGTCGACGTCGCCGGCGCCGAAGGTCGTGTTCTCGCCGTGCCCCACGGCGCGTGACCTCGCCGCGGTGAGCATCTGCCGGCCGAACAGGCTCGCCGTCCAGAGGACAACCGACGGGCACTCCTCCGCCCTCGTCCTGGACACCGCCGCGCTCATGGACAGCGACGACCTCGCCGACGTCGCCTTCGACGGCAACGGCAGGGTGGCGTACTGCCTGACGAGGCACGGCGCCGTGCACGTGCTCCGCCTCAACCGCCGCCGCCACCGCGGCAGGCTGCGACCCATCGAGATCGAGCCACTCGTGGCCGGCGCCGTCTTCCCCTCGCCGTACGACACCATCGCCCGGTTCACGGACGCCAAGAACCTGGTGCTCTGCGGCGGCGCGCTGTACCAGGTGTGGAGGCGGCCGAGCGGCGCGGGCTCCGCCGTCGCGCCGGCCGGGATCTGCGACCAGCAGCTGCTCCGCATCCCGGAGGGCGCCGTCTTCGTCCTGAGGTACGAGCCGCCGGCGTCGGCGGCGGCGGGGGGGAGCCGCCGGCCGCCGTGCTGGTCGGAGTCGAAGGATCTCGGCGGCCACGCGGTGTTCCTCGGGGCGAACGACGCCGCGGCGGCGGCGCGCTGCGGCGACGGCGCGGCGGAGCTGATGAGAGGCGACTGCTTGTACTACTGGGCCAGCCGCGCAGAGGGGGACTACGAGGCCTTCGTGTACAGCATGGCGGACAGGATGTCCACGCGGTTGCCGCCGGCGACCGGTGGCGTGTCGAGCCCGCTTTGGTACTTCTTGCCGGCCGGCGCGGCGAACGTGGAAGCAACGACGACGACCGCCATGGAAGCTGCATCAGAGGAAGTGAGCGTCGCAGTTATTACAGTATAATTTTATGGTTCATATCACACCGGTCTCTCTATATAGGAGTATGTGCTAGTACTAGCTACTATCTTAGCTTAGTAGCTTGTTAGGATGGGTGGTTTGATCATTAATTAGCCAAGAGTTCTTTGTTTTTTTTGGTGCGAACTATGCTAGTATATATACTATTTATATTAAGCTTCATGTTGTCATTTTGGGTTCGATTTACTGTATGCTTGCTCAAAAGTATGCGTGAGCACGGGAAGAGTTTATCCCGTACGTCCTCGAGGGAACGTTCTCGTGTTTTTCTATGTCGCCCAAAAAATCGTCAAAAAAAATTAAAATGATTTAGTAAGATAGATTAGTATAGTGTGTATGGCTTCATAAACATTCAAGTCATATTTAACATATACAAGTAGACAAAAATATGACAAATTTGACCCTAAATATAACACATAATTCATGGTTAAATTTATTATTTTGCTTGATCAACCTTATCATTTTTTTTTCAAATTCTTTTGATATTCTTTTAGATAGCATGCATAAAATAGGGAGCGTCCTCTCGAGGGACAAAAATCAATCTCCACACGAGCATATTAATTGTCATGTTACACGAGCATATTAATTGTCATGTTGTTAGTTTCGAGGTCGATTAATATATTCTTTTCTTATATAAAAAGGCATACTATTAGTTCACATGGGATACCCTTACAAGCATCGCATAGATGGCGTGATGCTGAGCGTAGTGCTACAACCAAAGGCATATCACTTTCGATGGTAATACTGAAAGCAACTTAGGTGTTCCAAAAAAGGGAACGGGAACATCGTCTTCTCGCTATTGTTCTTTGTGTTCCTAAAAGGGAACATAAAGCAATGCCTCTCTTTACGGGCTTAAGGTAATGAGGAGTGTGCGAAGGTAGACACCAAAGACAGTTAAGAGTGCTAAAGTGTTTAGGAGTGTTGTTAGTGGCACACAATTCTCGATATATAGAATCAATTATTCTCTATCCACCTTTGAAACTAATAAAAATTCACTGACCATTATTGGTGGGAATATCTTTACAATTTTGATGACTATGATTTGAACTTTACTTGTAGATCCAGTGAGTTGGGCTTCTCTAGTTGAGGCATGGATTAGGGCATGTTGGTTGCAGCCCTGGTGGTTTTGTCTGACCTGATATGCAAGCCTGAGGTCCGCCTATAGCTTGTTTGGTTGACCTCCTGGTGCACTCGCTCAGTTGTCTAACTTGACAACCGGTCCATGTTGATTAGCCAGGCTCAGGCCACCAAATTGCAACGCCTCACTCATGCAACTAAGGAGGCAAGGGAGATAAAGGTGATTTGGTAGCTATGGGTCCAATTATAATTGCTTTCTTACTGATCTCCTCGAGCATATGTCTTGAACCAAACAATCTCAGGCAACAAGTCAGGGATCTATCTTCAATTTCTCCTGCTAGCTTCAGGCGTTGGTTTTCGTTAGGCATTTCTCTTAGGTCAGCAACCAAACATGCCATTAGTTTTGAACCCGTGATACCTCTTTTTTTTTTTAAAAAAAAACTCTGGTTTTGGTCTTCACTAGTTGAAGTCGGTCATGGCATCAACCTAATCAATATTTTCTTCTTGAAGGCATCACACATGAGAATTGGTAGGTAAAAAACTTGATTTTAACTCTATTGATTGGATCGGGCAGTGACGATGCAAATTATATACTTTTAAAATGCATTTCATGAAACCGAGACTTCAAATACCTCTTTGTTGCGATCTTACTTTCCGCTTACACTTGGTTTCCTATTGGTTGCGATGGCTGATGACAAGGCTATATATTTTCTTTCTTTTCAAGACCGGCCATAACTTTCGGTGTTAGTGTTTATAGTTAGTAATGGTGTAACCTGTAATGCATCTGTATTTGTACTTGATGAACCCTTTTTTTATGATGTTGGTTAGTTTTTTTAGATAATAGAATATAATATCCCGGCCTTTACTTAAAAAGAGTTACAGTCAATTATTATAAAGTAGCACTCCAGAAAAGAGTGTAGTTCAAATAAAATAGGACGCACAAAACACACAAAAGAGTGAACCAAACCAAAATAAGGAGAACACATTTATTCTAGCCTATTTGTGAATCACCATCCATAGTTTGTAAAAAGTTGCATAACAGTCGTCTCCATCTTGCGACATGCAACTTTTAAAAACTCCCAATCATTATCACACCTTTGTAACTGTGCCCACAACCGGAGCCAGTGTGTTGCCCTGAAAATTACCTGCATATAGGTGATAGATGTTGATTTGTCAAAAACCATATCATTTCTACTCAACCATAGAGCCCAACAAATTGCAGAAGCTCCAACAAGTATCAGTTTTTTCTTTTCCTTGTCAACACCCAAAAGCCACCCTAAAAAATATAAGATATACTTGTAGGAAGATTAAAACCAAAAGAAAACTGAACTGCTCTCCATATGAACTTTGCATAATGACAATAAAAAAAGAGATGTTGAGTAGAGATATACTTGTAGGAAAATTAAAACAAAAAAAAAACTGAACTACTCTTCATATGAACTTTACATAATGACAATCTAAAAAGAGAGGCTGAATAGACTTATTTTTCATAAAAAAAACAACACCTCAAGCTGCCATTCCAATTCTGTCTCACCAAATTATCTTTAGTTAACACAACTCCTTTAAGTAAGTATCACACAAAGATTTTAATCAATGGTAAACATTTTGAAAGGGAGGGATCGGAGTAGATGACGAGTTTATAACTCCCTTATATAGAAAACAAGTTTCTTTGAGGTCAATTTCTGTAACTTGCAAAAGTATTTGATATGCGTACGTGTTTCTTGTTTTTATGTACATAACCTTGCTCTGACGAGTTAGCTTCAGCTCAGTCTGCTTAGATAAGCATATCGTTGCTACGACAGCTGCAATTGCAGCCACAAACAGCTGGAATGATATTTTAAGATGCGTTGCTAAAATAACCTCTTATATATATGCTTATCTTGCTTCTAACCAAGAAAATAAGTTATGAAGAACAAATACCAAGTCGGTTTGACTTACATTAGCCAAATTGTAAGAAAGTTTAACCCAAATCAAACAAGCAACTTTTCTATTAGTATTTTGCAAATAAATGTCACTCTTACATGACAGGAAAAAAAAAACTATCTTATAACCGACGTTGTCAATATGACTTTGATTTTTTTTCACCTTAATTAAAAGTTACTACTCACTTATAGACTAAATACTCCTGAAGCATTTCTTATTACTCCTTAAGGGCCTGTTCACTTTTGGCCTGTTCACTTTGATACCATTTTTAAGCTTACCAAATTTTGGTAAAGTTGCTAAAAAAGTGGCTACATTTAGTTTGCTACTAAATTTTGATAGCTATATACTGCCAAAATTTTGGTAAGTTACCAAAAAATTTTAGCAACTATGTTAAAATTTTGGTAATGCCAAAATTTGGTAATGTTTTTTTTTGGCATCAAAATGTACAGACTCTTTGATGCAAAAAAAACCTTACCAAATTTTGACAACTTACCAAAATTTTATCATGATTTCTTATATAGTTACCAAAATTTAGCAGCAAATTAAATGTAGCCACTTTTTTTAACAACTTTATCAAAATTTGGTAATATTGAAAATGACATCAAATGAACAGGTCCTAAATGAGAGAGTTGTCCTCCTTTCTTTCGCCTCACTTCCTGGCTCCTGCTATAAGAAACACTTCTCTTCCCGTAAAAACCGATTAAAGAAACCAATCATGATACATAAAACCAATCAACCTATTCTGTTCAAATACTTTCACTAAACTGAATAAAGAAACGTTACGACAGACGGGCCTATAACCAGTAACAAGTTGAAAAACAGTTTGGCACGAGGCAAAACATACTCCCTCCATCGTATAAAAACCAATCTAATACTAAATATAAGTTTTCTAGTATAATGTATCTAGACATTAGTATGTCTAGATTCGTTGTATTAGGAAACGTCTAATCTAATACGAGGTTAAGTTTTTTTTAACGGGGGAGTAGACGGTAATCATAAAGAGGGCTTAATCACCTTTTTTTTTTTTAACCACGCACATAGGAAAAACATCAGGGTATGCGGGTATGCAGGCGTTCAACACTTCAACGTACTACGAGACAAGGACGCCAACAAAATACTTCAGCCGACCGCTCCGACGTGTAACTGTCACCGGGCCCAATAATTCGTGGGCCCCACACGCCATCCACATAATAACTCCCTCACCCCCACAGCCCATTGACCTCCTTCCTCCTACACCCACCCACCCAACCCAAGCCGTCGTCGCGTTCACACACGCGCACCCTCTCTCCCCCCACAATCCATCCCGTCCTCTCCTCCTCCCTCGCCCGACGCGCATCGCCTTCGCCATGGACGCCGCGAGCCGCACCTGGCCGCCCCCGACCCCCTCCCCGCCGCCCTTCTCCTCCCGCCCCCGCGTCGTGGGCCCCCCGCCGCCGCCGCCGCCGCCGTCCGACCCTCCGCCGCTGCCGCCGCCCCACCACCACCACCACCATCGCCGCCGCCACCGCCACTCCAAGAAACCGAAGCCTCAGCCTCAGCCTCAACCTCCGCCTTCGCCGCTGCCGCCGCAGCAGCAGCAGCAAGAGCCCGCCGCCGGCGCCGGCGCCGGCGCGGACTTCTCCGCGCTGCCGCCGGAGCTCGTGCACAGGGCGCTGGCGGCCGCGGGGGCGTCGGACGTCGCGGCGGCAAGCCGGGCGTGCCGCGCGTGGCGGGACGCGCTGCGGCCGCTCCGGGAGGCCGCGGCGCTGCACGCGCGGGGGCGACGCGTCAAGCACGCGGCAGGCGCGGCCGCGGCCGCGGGCGCCGAGGGGCGGAAGGCGGAGAGGCAGCGCGCGCTGGGGCTGTTCCAGCGCGCGGCGAGGCTGGGGTCCGCGGCGGCGATGGTGGACGCCGGGCTGATGTGCTGGGAGGAAGGGCGGCGTGACGAGGCGGTGGGGTGCTACCAGAAGGCGGCGGAGCTAGGGCACCCCGTCGGGATGTGCAATCTCGGCGTCTCCTACCTAGAAGGTACCCCCGGATTTTGGCCTACGGGATCAATAGCTTTCTTGGATACTCGATCGAGACTGTAGCCGAAAGCTTTGACGAATCTTAGGACGAATTGGGTTTGCTCACAGCATGATTAGAACCATTCGTGTTTAGGGCAAAGTTTTGACCTTGCTCTGTCGCTGGCGTTTGTCTTTTTGTGATTCTTTTAGTAACCTTTAACTCAAGTCTGATTCTAAACTAGCAGGGGAGAAACCTACTGGGTTGTTGTTGTTGCTGCAATCATATTCTTCATCTCAACGAATTGCAACTGATTGTTGCTGCCAAATCATTTTTTAGCTGATCCACCCAAGGCTGAGGAAGCTGTTAGATGGTTTTATCCAGCTGCGGCTGCTGGCAATGCTCGTGCTCAATACAACCTGGGCCTTTGCTTGCAGAATGGGAAAGGAATCAAGCGTAACCAGCGGGAAGCTGTAAGATGCCTCCTCTTGTTACATTTACATCTGCATATCGCAAATTTTCCCCGAAACAGAAATACGCAGTTACTATAGATGTATCCAATTGTTGAACCAGCATCATTTATTCTTTGTTGTGGTATCTTGTTTCTACTCCTACAAGCTATGGACTGTATGAACTAAATTATAGTCAGGCAATTTAGAGCTGTACGATTTAGGGATAATTTACCAATTTATCAGCTCCGTTGTGGTTTTGTAGCGAGTTTTATTTTGATCTCACATTCCATTGTTTACAATGTGATCTATCAAAACTGAGATAACCAGAGTTTTTGACAGAAAGGAGCTTTTTGATCTGGTTGGGTTTCCCTACCGATGTACTCATAATTGCACCATCATGATCAGTCTGAATTTGCTAAATTGGCGGTCTCAAGATTACCACCACTGTAGCGCACAAAGTTGACTGTGTGCTTTATTGCCTTGAATCTGCTTGTTTAAAATAAGGAACTTTGTAAATGCAGGCAAAATGGTACCTGCGAGCTGCAGAGGGAGGAAATGTGCGAGCCATGTACAACATTTCCTTGTGCTACAACTATGGTGAAGGATTTTCACAGGATCAAGTGCGTTCAAAGAGGTGGCTGCAATTAGCTGCTGATTGCGGTCACAAGAAAGCTCTTTATGAATGTGGTATTAAACTTTGTGCGGTATGTCATTCCATTTCACCTAGTGAATGAATCATCTAACTGTGTGGAAACAACGTATTCATTATATATTCCTTTTCTGTTAGCCACCATGCAGTTCTTCCAATTGTACATTTTAGTGCATAAGTTTAGGCCATGTAATAAGGTAAGATATGTAAATACTTGTCATAACGGTTTGGTTAAGGGCATTTCAAGAAACAGAATACGGTGTGTGTACTATTTTAAATTTTAAAAAGCCAATATCTTTAATAACAGAATTAGTTTGAAATTGCCAAAAACTTGTATGTTTGTACTGAAGTAGTATCAGCTGTATAACTTATGTCATCGTCGTTCGTACTATTCCTACTGCTTCATCAATGTTGGCGTGTTATGCATTTACTTATGCCTTTTTTTTTATGATGATTCTTCTCTTATTTAGGCAGGAGACAAGGTGAGGTCTCTTATGTACCTAGAGTTGGCGACGCGCCGTGGAGAAGCTGCTGCCTCACATATGAGGGATGTAATACTTGAATCACTTTCCCTTGTGAATGCGCAACGTGCCCTGTCAGATGCGGATAAATGGAGACCAAGAGCACTGTATACCAGAAGATGAGCAAATGGGCCCATCTCACGTATACCAAGTTAATAACCCCTTGATGCCAAAAGTAAAATGGAAATTCACCACCTGAAGGCCCAAGTGAGCAATATGCATCTGTGGCATACTCTAGTGTATGTGGAACTGTGTATATGTTAACTTTCAAGCCCCTCTCTCCTTTTCTTTTGTACAGAAATTATGACAGCAGAAATACTGTTACAGAAGGTCAAGTGGCAATAATATCCCTGATGCAGCATAGGATAGAACTTTATAGTTGAATTGTTTCAGATTGTAATAAATAGGAACAACTGGTGTGTTTTTTTTCGCTGAAAAAGTGTGGATGTAGGTCCAATGCAGTGAAAAGTAATTCTGTGATCAGCTGTTCTAAATTGATGGTTGGTGGAATTTGCCTTTGAGAAATTTGAAGGGTTAAGGGAATCTCTGTGCGACTGTGGCCCATACATTGTTGACGGCAATGTACTAGTGAACAAATTCTAGGTGATTTTATCGTGCTATATAGTCATCTCCAGATGGATGTTGGTTATGATCGCATCAAATTCATCCTTTGGTTTCTATTTTGAACATCAGTCTTCCCTACGGTGCATCAGTTCCAATTTAGCTCAACCGTTTTATGCACATGGCCGCTTTTGATCTGCAGATGTTATTGATGTCACAATAATTGTACTACTAAACGGTACCGTATGTCTAGTTGAGTCTGCAGTTCCCATCGCAATCGCTGTATACATCAGCAACCCCACAGAATCTGCAAACTGCATCTAGTTTCTTCACAGAGAAAATGATAAGCACATGACAAGGCTGTCTAACACGCGCTTTTATTAATACAGGCATTAACGTCAGCCATCCCAAATTTCACCAGACGTGGCTCAAGTTCACAAATCAAATGGCGCAACAGGACACATTTCACAAATCAAACAGCGCAGCAGGAAAGTCATAACAGTACAGAACACAGGAATAACACCATGGGAGTAGCTTTTATTTGGGGCAATATAGTGACGAGAAGCATACGTAGCAGTGACATGCCACAGTTGCATTTCTTCGAAACGAAGAGCAGCGGAAAGCTCTTCAGAGCTTCGAGATGAGGCCGTTCTGGATGGCTTTGGGCGACTCGGCTTCCTTGATGTCAGCGTCGGAGGAGCCGGGAGGCACGTCGACCGCCGGCGAGCAGTTGAAGAACCCATGTGGCTGAAAAGAATTAAACAAGACACAAACAGGCTTTGAGCTGATACTGTAAAAACCAGAACGGTGGAAACTAGAGAAGTCGTCTGCCAAAGAGGAGATATGAAAGGCTACAAGAGAAGGTCTTTGTTCTAAAAAAAAAAAGGTCTTTACCATGAGCATGAAGCCGATGCGTTCCACTGGCATGACAGGCCAGTCCTCCAGCCTTGGGATATGGGTGAGCCCAAACACATACCTGCAGATGCAGTGTATAGTTAACAACAATATTCCCAGTCGTGAACCGAAGAAAGTTACACAGATGCATCGTAGTAGCAAGTATACCAGAGAACAATGTCAGTTTCCTCCAGGGGCCTATCCTTCTTGACCCAGGTAGCTAAGCCCTCGTGGATACGTGGATTCTGATTGGGGAACTCCCCTCCAGGGAACACCTCGTCGCTCTTGTACTGCGTGACCCAGAGATTGTGCTTCAGGAAACCCGCTCTCCTCAGAAACTTTGCCTCGGGTAGAGCCAGCGGCAAACAGTTTGAACCAGGCACGAGCCTGTAGCCGGTTGGCTGCCCAGTACGATTAACAGCCCTTGTGTTCCTTACCTGATCAGATGTCAACAATGTTAGGTAGGAAAGAAAGATCGGTATGTATGATCAGCTGCCACAACACAAAAATAATGTTCTTTACTCTGAGAGTTAGAGTTGTGGCCTAAGCTATCTGTTATTAGGTCAAGAGTAATGCAGCTAATAAGTGCAAAATAATAGCACTGCTATAAAGCAGCAAGTCAATGCGTCATTTCTGAAGAAAGAAAACAATGACCAGGTACTGGAAACGTTATCATGGTACATCAACACCAGCACAATATAAAAGGGATGATACTGAAAGATGATGCTCTTACGATCCAATGCCGTGCAGATGAAGGGTCACAATCTCGCATTGCTTGCAGCTCAGATTTCAGTAGTTTTTCCTCGGCGTAGAAAGCGTTGTTGTGCACATTATGTGTGCCTGCATTTTCAACTTTCACATTTACCTCAACCACCTGTGATAGAAAGCAACATATCAGACTATCAATACATGCCAAGTTCAAGCAAAAGGCCCTACTACTACTAGAACTAAACTTCACCCACTGTAGACAAGTTACTTGTACAAACAGCAGGTCTAAATCAAAGTAACATTATGATAGGCCTTATTGTGGAACTAGGTGGAAAACTTCTATTCAGTATATCCAGCAAAACTTTAATTGAAATGCATAAAAAGCAACCCACCTGATTATGAGCCTCGTTAGGTTTACAATCAACAGCCATGTCCATACGGGCAACAAAAAAGTGTTGGTGAACAGGTGCATACAGACCAGGAGCAATGGTTGTACCATATTTTCTTGATTCCCCAGGCATCAGAGCTCCCAAACTAAGAATTCCAGTAAGTTTTACTTCTGCTTCTATCTTGCCATCCTATATCCAACAGAATGAACAAATAAATTATATTGCAAAAATATGTGGTAGCAGAAAATTAAAGCATCAAAAAATTCATTAAGGAACTAAATTCAAATATGTATTCACTATCTCATGATGTTTGCAACAGCCAAATCGGAAATAATTCATGCATAACCGTACCAAAAGCTAAAGAAGGAATATAAGGAATAGTCAGTTGAAACAATTACCTGATAAAAGTGCCAGTAAAAACCATATTCATAGTTGGCAACTGTGCAGATAAATGAAACAGTAAGCCTCCTTGACCTCCTAACTTCTGCTAAACCAGTTCTCCAATCCTGGTGTTTCCAAAGGATTCCGTGGTCTTCCTCATGCAAACATACACAATTCTCAATTGTTTCCACACCACCCGTAAAATTCGTGAAGTGTGCATCAAAATACTTTATGAAACCTAAACAGTCACATCCCTACAAAAAAAAAAAGGCATATAATAGTCAGATGAAAGTTAAAACTCTCTGGAGGTAAAAAATCATTAAGAACTGAGCAAGCACCCTCTTAAGAGAATGAGCATTCTTCCCAAGTCCATCTTCTCCAGCATCAAAAGCATTCTTGCGATAATGTGGTTCATTGGGATCTCCATAAGGAACAACCATCTCAACAAAGCTGAGCCTATGAGCTATCGGCCGACGTCCACGGCTGCCATCAACATATGCAACAGAATAGATGACCAAACCCTCTTTAGGGGTGAAGCCAATACGGAAGTTCCACTGCTCAACATCATTAAAAGTGTTATTAATTCCAGGGGGAAATATTTTTTTGTTTATCTCATCATAATAGATAAAAGCTTTACACAACAATGCACCTTCTGCCATTCCACAAAATATCCATTAATGCGGAAGCTCGGGCCCTCAGGTTGATTGATAATAAGAGGTTTCAAATCACTTCGATCAACACCACCTCTCGTTTCCCCAGGAGTGTAGTTTCTCAGATGATCTGGTGGGGGGAGAGGAACCAACTTCCTATCTTCAAATTCTATGACAACGTTATTCTGCATATCAACAATAACATGGATCCCTTCCACAGGACGTGCATAACCATTCTCCATGGGACTATCACTGTCAGTTCTGCAAAAGATTAGAGGCTTGCCAAGTCTGCGGCTGGGAGCATCAGCATCACTGTAGTAGCCAGCACACCTGATGATTTAGAACAATGTTCACATTATCATTTTCCATATGATGATTCTAAGACAACAAAGCCAGCTATGAGATATGAAACAAAAGAAGTTTCCTAAAGCTTAGCTTACCAGGCATCTACCATGACAAGTTCCATGTCATCTACACCTCTTCTCTTCATAGCTTCAATAAATGGAGGATAGCTTTTGACAGTAGCTTCACATTCAGCATACTCCATAGCATCCTGTGAAATATAGAAATTTGAACTGAGCGCTCCAAAAGGTTCTAAAAAACTTCAAAAGAAAAAACAGTTCAAGCTGTAATACAAGCATAAATATCGGAAAACTAATAAATTGTGTCCTAAAAGCAATGACAGCAAACAATTCAAGCTGTAATGCAAGCATAAATACCGGAAAACTAAGAAATCATGTTCTACAAGCAATATTTGCAGAGTAAATTTAAATGTTGTCTTGAAGAAATTTCACAGACTAAATGATTGGAAAATTGGGACAAAACAATCAAAGGAAGGAAAAAAAACTAAACAAATTTATTTTAGGCAATACCATTGCAGGCTGAACTTCTGGAACAACTTCAGATGATATCACTTTCCCTCTGTGATGTCCACCCCTAGTAGCCGCATGCACCTCAGAGAGTTCTACTATCCAAATGCTAGTCTCATTTGATTGTCTATTGTAGACTGTGAGCTTGGCCCTCCTAGGGGGCAACCTGCTTGGAATGACAGCAGAGCCTTTGGTTCTAGGAAGCAGTGATGGTTGGAATGGTGGGAAAAAGTAGGCATCAGCTAATGCCACGACATTCTTTTCTGGCTCCAATAGCACCACTTCAACAAAACGCATGCCATCACGTTCCTGCAAATTCAGAAACCTCTATGTCAGCTCCTTTTTTTTAAGGTTGTAGACAAAAGTACATGGAATATTATTTTGACGAACCTCAGGCGATTTTCCAGCAGCTCTTACAGTTGCTATAGCCACTGCAATTTCAGCAGCAGATAATGGATCTAAAGGGTGGCTTCTCTGGGCTCTGGTCATTATAGGTATCCCTGCCATTTTGTTCCATCCAGCAGAACATTAGAAACGGGTAATAATAATGAATATAATTCAATTAAGACATGTATGCTGAACAGGTCACTCAAACAACTTCCAAGAAATTACAAAAATATACATGCATAGACCAACAACAAATAACCAAACTCCTGCATGAACATCCAGACCTCTTCAATAACATAGGCCAACAATCGATAATAGATAATTTGGCAGGTCAAGTAGACCATGCTAGATGTGCTTATCAGGAAGGCTAAAGAAGCAATACATAATTTTTTTTGAACGAATAGAAGCAATACATAATAGTTAATAAAAAAGCAGTTGTTGACCTATCTGAAGATACAGATAAACAAAGCAGCGGTGACATGAATCTTAGTACATTACAGTGCAGATATATTCATTATTGTTCTATCAACTTATGTCCCCCATCTTAGATCTAGTTGTTAACAGGAAATAAAGTCCCTTATTTATACACCACATAGACATGATTGGAGAATTGTTTGATCTAATTAGACGAACACGTAGGGGTATCAACTGCATTACTGTAAATCATCCCTTCATGTAACACAGTTAAAATTAGGAAGGCACGATCTATTTTGAAGTTAAATTTGACGAGGTAGAGTCTTAAGAGACTAATAATTCTTCTCAGTAACCCCTGCCAACATCAGGTGAAGTATTACACCAGTGTTCAACCGTTTTCAGAAAGTATATCTGTTCAAAAAACTGAAAATAACTGTCTGTCTGTCTTTTTAGCTTATAAACTATGAAGCAGAATTTGTCTAATGCGTAACGATATTTTGGATGAGATGAGAATCGAAGATTATGCTCAGAATCTTAATAACATTTGGATGGCCTTTTCTACGGCCATCCCGGCAAAGAATAGAAGATCGTGCCCAGTGAGTTTCAAAGGAAAGCCTATTTGGGGTTTGCTACACAAAAATTAAGTGTTCAACTTACGTACACTGCACTTCTTCAGCATCCCGCAAGCATTACTACTTTGTGATGGCCCCGTGGACCAGCCTGCATGATCAGCTTACGACCAGTGCCTAGTGGCGCATACAGATAAAGTGCAGATTCCATATTGCTGATGGCCCCATGATTCACATAGTCAACAAGCCTATTGGTCCATCGCTGTACGGGCATCGTTATCCATTTCAGACATTTTACTCGTTTCCCTATATCAAAGAATTTATTGGCCCATCACTAAACAGACATCATTATCCATATTCAGACATTTTCCTTGTTTCCCATATCAAAACTCACCATCAACCAAAAACTATGGAAGAAGAAAGATAGAAGCGATCGCTGCTACTAGTGATCAAAGAAAAAAGTTGAAGGTTGCAACGCACGACGACAAAGCAGAAAGCCAGAACAGTAAACAACAAGCCCGGACTACCGGAAGATATGTGACAGCAAGTCCCACAAGTAGGTGTCGCAACATCACGTCATGCCCCCATGATCCATTCACCAATGATGTTGACATGGAGTGGGGATAACCTCTTAATTTTTTCTTTGCGGGGGACAACCTCTTTTTAATTGATAATTTGTTTAAGGCAGATTAATGATTTAGTGCACCTATAGATCTAAACAAATACATATGAACAGTTCGCAAGCTATAATCTGCATACTCTGCCTGCATGCATCGATCGAGAACTACGATTGAGCAAACGTACGTAACGAGTACTGTCCGATCGTACGCGCAAATAAATAAATCTGCATCCTCTACTTGCATGAGCACGAGAAGTCCAGAACTATGCACTTTGCACAAAACCAACTGACTACATTTCCCGAACTCACACCTGAGCTCGCGAGGAAATCATGATCTCGAGTTCTCCACGAATACCACTGTCACGTAATCACGTCCTTATCCTACTGTCTTTTACGACCCATGCACGGCACGGCACGGCACTTCCGCAACATTTCCCATGACCCAATCGCCAACCACTCACACAAATCCACCACGCATCACCAGCAAAATAGCGCAAAATGCCCAATCCAACTCAATCGAGAGAGAGAGAAGGGTGGAGATCCCCGTATACCTTTCGAGGAGACCTTCGCGGTGGTGGGCTGGACCGCGGCGGCGATCTCCTCCATCACGGCGCCGCCGCCACCCCCGGCCGCCGCGGCGACGCGGGGATCATCGCCCGAGACCATGGAGACCTTCCCAGCAGCAGCAGCAGCCGCGGGCGCCGCGACGATCGCCCCGCGTGACGACGACCCGGGGCCGCCGTCGACGCGCCGAGCAGCCGCAGCGCCGCCACCGCCGCAGCAGACGACGACCGGCGCCTTTTCCTGAGTTGCGGCCATTGGAGCGGATTCGCGAGCTGACCGTGTCCGTATTCTCCGCCTCCGCCTCCGCCTCGCCGGCTCACACGATCTGACATACAGCACAGGCCTCCGCCCTCCCGCGCGCCTTCGTCCTCCCCTCCCCTCCCCTCCCCCCACCTCCCGCTTCCTCCTCCTCCCCCAACTCCTCCTCCGGCTTCTGGGGTTTCTACGGGCTTAGGGCTACCGCGAACCCTAGGACGAAGGGGAAGGACCAGGCCGGCCTCGTGCGTTTCCTCCTCCTCCGCGAGAGAAGCCGACGAGGAATGGGGAAGAGAGAGAGAGAGAGAGAGAGAGAGAGAGAAGCCGGTGGCGAGTTTGGAATGGTGGTGGTGGCGGTGGAGGAGGAGGAGGAGGAGACGGGGGCTTTGGGTTGTTTTGGAGGGCGAACGCCTCGGGGCTCACGTGCTTTTATAAAGGCGAACGGGGGAAAGGTGGCTGGGCGAGGGGAGGGGAAGTGGGTGGGCTGGATTCTTCTGGGCTCCCTTTCCCGCAAATGCTACATGCACGGGTAAAGCTGTACCCCACATTGTGTTGATCCCGGTATGTAAGTTTTTCTTCTTTTTCATTTATTTCCTTTTGAGACGATCACTCCATGAAAAGTTGGCATTTTCGCCAAAACGCCAATAAGAATGCCTTTTCTGTGGTGGTGGTAGTTGATTTTTGTTAAAAATGTCTAGCGACAGCTGGAAATTGATTTTTGTTTTTTTTCTCGGGGGTGGTTTTTTTGTGATCATGTCTCGAAGGAAATTGAGGTTGATGGCTTATCAATGTCATTGCAATTGCCGTGATGGTATCCTAGTGGTAATTTTTGTGGTATCTTTTGTATTCTAAAGAATTATGGGGTGCTTTGATACGTCCCTATACTCGCCGGTAGCTATCAAGGGAAATAATGCAGAATTGTGATAACTTTTTTTCATAATCACCAAGTGCTACTTATGGATTTGTGTTATTTTATAAACATATCAGCTTTGGATACTTTAGTGATGTGATTGAAATTATTCCTTTATGAGATACAAGAAGAGATCATTCGATCATTCCGGATCCTATGCAATTGCTAGGTAATGTGAGAAGTGATGAGCCTGAGGTCACATGAAACGCTCTATCAACATCGTACAATAAAATCGGGTAGTACTAAAATGGTGGAATCATTTGAAACTATTGGATAGAAAATAAATGGTCATAACTATATGGAATTGCTATTATATACTCCCTACACCGGATCTCCACTTCAAAAAAGATTACCGTGTACTTTGACAATATTTACTATGGTTGTTGAAGTGTATATTGTGGCTGCGCATCCACAAGTTAGAGAATATGAGGATCATCAAACTTTTCTATAGCCCTTAATCATTTGTCATCTTCATTGCCATTGCCGTGATAGCATATTAATGTTGTGTATCACATAAGTTATTGAAAAAACTATTTCGACGATAATACCATAAAGACGACTCGATTGTTTTTTTAAATAAAGTACTCCTATTAAGCGAAAGTATTTCTATGAACTACTTCCGCTCAATAAGTACTCCTACAGAGTACTCCTTACAACTATTTTAGCGACATGGCATAAAGTACTCCTACAAAGTATCATTTCAAAATGTATTAAAGTACTACCTCCATTTTAGGTTATAAGACTTTCTAGTATTACACACATTTATATAGATGTTAATGCATTTAGGCACACATATATGTCTAGATTCATTAACATATATATGAATGTGGACGATGTTAGAAAGTCTTATAATATGAAACGGAGGAAGTATGATTTATCACCTTTAGGAAGATATTTGGGGATTTGCCGCCTATATATCTGTGATATATTAATATGTGATCTCAAAACATTGCAGATCTTGAATAAATAATAGAACCTTACCTTTTTGAAACAGCTCGTAAAAATCACAAGAGGGCGTGACAATAAATAATGAGTGAAAATACTTAATTGGTCTCTCAAATTAATTAAAAAAAACCGGCAACTAGGTAGCACTGGTCATATTCATGCACCAGAAAGCACTTTTGTCTGCGCTGCTTGTCATGTATCCCAAGAGGAATATTGCAGCATGGCGAACGCAGACACCGCAACCTAATCCTAACCCGTTAAAGTGCTGAGTGTTTTTGCTTCACGAGATTACTGCATCGATCGATCCCGTTAATTACATACTCCTTGTATACTAAATTAAAAAGGTTAATTGGGTGTGCACCTGACAGGGTACGTGTGAGTACGTGAGCCGTGAGGCGCGAGAGCACAAGCATGCGCACCGAGCTCCGATGACAAGGACGGGAGATGAAGCCGTTCTTATCATCTGAGCCGGAAGCAAAACGAATCAGGATGCTCGAGCCCTTCTCACGTTGGCATGCATTACTCAGCGTAGTACTCCAGCTAGGTGCCGAGCGGATATTTTGTAATGCGGGCTGATTAGGATCGACTAGCAAAAATTACTACGTCGACATTACTTCACGACGAAAATTTTTGTGATTAATTTATCAGGTGCCAGCACCGTATCAATCAAAGACTGAATCCCAGGGGAGAAGTATGCTGTGGTACGGGTGAGAATTACCAAGTATCCACATGCCAACCAGCGGCGGATCTAAAAGTTTTCTTGAGCCTCGGCAAACCTATCAACGGGTGAAGCATGCACATAAAACCTTGACCATTAATCACAAACACAAGTAGATTTGGCATGTAAAATCTTGCTTTGTGCTGGTTGATCATGCGTGTTGGGCTCTATTAGATTGAACGAAGCAAGGTAATAGCCAATTAGGTATGTACTTAACGAGCAATATGTTGTATGCCATGGAGTAATACGCTGTCGCAGGTCTAGGAGCCTGGGCACCCGCCCATGCTGGCTGGGCCCTGGCTCCGCCACTGATGCCAACTACTATAGTTGATACGGAGTATGATAATTTAGTGGGACTATCAATATAGTATTTGACAGAACACACATCCATTAAATGTAAATTATGGATCGTTGAATTGCTTTTAGATTTGTGCAGCAATGCCTAACCCTAATACTTTATTCTCATTCCCTCAGTCCCAACTCACACCATTGTCGCTTCTCCTTTTCCTCGTGCGCACACTCCACTCGCCGCCGCACCAAGCCACTGCCTTGCCTAGTCGACTGGGCGGAAGGCTTCAATGGTGTCGGTGAGGCCCCTCCTTTCCCCCTCCCTCTTCTTTCTGGCGTGAACTGTTCGCATGTCATCGTCTTCTATGTCTCTGGCAGCTCCCCACCAATACCATTGGATCCACCACCACCGGTCATCACCACCTAACCAATCTTTCTGCTTTGTCCCCACCGTCAACACCAGGTCCCCACTCTGCTTCTAACCTCGCGGCTTCGGCAGCACCATTACCATCTCATCGCTCGTCCGATCCACCGCCCACCGTGGGGCTATCACCTCCCATTGCCATCTCCCTAGAGCTAACGAACTCCTTCATCTTTTCTCGTTCCCCTTCCTCCACCCCTGATCCCAACATGGGACCTAACAGTGTAAGTCCCCTACTGAAGTTTGGAGTGCCACCGACGCCGAAAAAGATGAGGAGATTGTCGGACCCGAAGGAGAAGGGCAAGAGCATGAATCACGAAGATGGACTTTATGACCAATGATATATTAGCAATTTTGTGATTTAATTTAGCAATTTATTTTTCTTATAACAATCTTGTTTGTATAGGTGGACCAAAGCCCGAGCATCATGGAGCCACATGTAATGGCTCACTGCTGCGGGTAAGAGGATACTAGCATGTCTAATGCACCTTTCAGTCGATTGATGCTGACAGCTAGTAGTTGTAGCGAGGTTTGTTTGTACTCCTATTCATAAATATGTTCCAAACGTACTAGATACATTTTGTTACCAAACGTTGAAAATGGTTTATGAGAAAGCAATATCATTTTGTATTGTACTTCCTCCATTTCACAATTTAAGATTTTTAGCATTGCCCACATTCATATAGGTGTTATATGTGACTAGATTCATTAACATCTATATGAATGTGGGCAATGCTAAAAAATCTTACATTATGAAACGGAGGAAGTAGTATATGTGATGTGAATAGATGCTTGCACATTGGAATATATGAAAAGAAAAAAAGAGACCGCCCACCAACCGATTACACTATCCCAACTTAAAATGAGTGAGCTAACTTAACTCGTAGCGCAATTGAAAGAGTTTATTTCAAAATGTTTACTAGATATTTTTTTAATATAAAATTATATTTTGTCCGCTTAAATTCCTGCAGTAATTATGCGGGAGGGATGGCGAGGTTTGATGGCTACGCGCCTATGAATTTTGAAACCATATGGTGTATTGTCAACAGGGGTGAGATGAACACCATGGGTTGGAATTTTGGATAACGATAAGAGAGCTGTCTGATAGGAGTGGGTGTGTATGATAGGAGCACGCACTACTCGATCACCTGCTACAACCTCTCAACAGCTCAGTGTTACTGGAGCACTCAGCTTGAGGAGACTGCCACCTCCATCGTTTGTTTATTTTTTATTATCAGCCATAACCATAAAATTAATTCAAAAGTTAAATTCTGGTTAAGTAGTATAGTAGATAACAATACATATATAAAAATTTTACTTATAAACTACTCTCTCCATCTACTTTTGATAGTCATATTTCTAAATCTGAAAAATCTATTTTTGATAGGCATATTTCAATCCAACAACCTATCATCTTAATGACTTTTTCAGATTTAATGCATGACTCTCCATTCTTCCACACAAGATTGGTTGCATGGACATCGAGAAATGTAAATATTAATGAATCGCTTGTTTACGAGGAATGACTAGTAGCATATTTAAATGGATGATAAGTAAAATCATTTATCATTGGTCTGTGTGTCAAGATGAAATATGACTATCAAAAGTAGATGGAGGGAGTATTATTTTCTCAACTTACAATCAGCTATAGACAAAATGATGTGCTCACCCACAACAACTATTTTTCACAGCTGCCGTAAATATTTTGGTGACTGGATGGCTCCACGTCACCATGGGCCCACATGTCTGCTGCCTTTTCCGCTCACGGGCCACATCACCAGGGTCCACCAGGGCTTTTGAGAAAAGCGTGGGCTCCAGCCTCCATGTCGGTCGCTTTTCGCAGCAGCAGCGCGACAGCGTACTCCGGTGGCTTTGGCTTCGCGCGAGCGAGGAGAGGTGCAGCGGTGTACACTGTACAGTGCGCTACAGGTTAACGCAGCAGAAGTGCAGGCGAGGCAGGGCAGGTGCGGCCGCCGTGGTGGTGGTATCCAGCGGTGGAGCAACCGGCGGCGGCGGCCGATTATTGGTTCCTCGGTTCACGGGAGTGGTGAAGCGCAGCGTGGCCACCGGCCACGTACTCGCGTACGTACTCACGCCCGCACGCCTGCGTGCGCTTGTGCCACTTTGGCGACGAGTTGACAACTGTGAGTCCGCGACAGCGATCACCCTTCGAGTGTGTTGGGTGGTGCACCGACGTTGCTGTCCATTATATCGGCCACCATTTGCCAATTTGCTGATTGCCGATTGCTACGGATACGGCACTGGCTTTTCGGCTGGTTAATCGAGATGCTCTCCTTTAATTTGTGATTCGCTAAAAAAGATGAAGAAAAAGATATGCTTATTCTGATCCATGATTAGGATGCACGAACGCTTAACAAATGCTACGGATCACTTGTGTGTAGTGCGGTACAGCGGTAACACCCTTGCCGTGATGAGGAGGAGTTCAGGGAGGATCTACGGTTCATACGTACGGTCGTGGAACATCGTGAGGTGAAGTCATCCGCTCAGGCCAAATCTGCGTGCCCGGGCAGCTGCAACTGCAATATATGATCACTCAAAAAACTTTCCAACGATGTCAGCTCGTGGAAGCTGACGTGTCCAGGCGTCAAATTGATGGAATTCCATTTCCGGAGAGACCAAAGCGAGATCCCCATAAAAAAACGTCTCATCATGCGTCCACGCTTGCATCGACGTACAGTACTACGATCGTAAAATATTATGCTTCTTTTTCGAAAGGGCCCGGCTAATGTCACCAGTTCAAGTATCCTATCCAACTCCAAGTCATCCAACCTTTGCTAGGATGAGAACGACACGGATTAGTGCACTCAGCATGGCATGATTATGTAGGAATCCAATGCTAACTATACTCGTCTGTTTTATGATGCCATCGAGCCTAGCTTGCTTGATTGATTTCGATCAGGATGATATGCCCCTTCAACCACTCTATCCTGCATGCTTAGTTTGCCCTCACTCCACCCTCCACAGTGGCAAAGAAAGCTGCGTGAGCGTGACGGCCTGAATATTCCTTTTTAATTTGGCCAAATGAAAGCTCAGATTCGCGATATACGTAGACACGTAGTGCGCCTCATCATGCACGATTAAGAAAAGGAAAACGCCGAGGGCTGGTGGTCTCAAACAAAACGGTGTGCGTGATGGAACACGCATACGTACGTATACTACATTATACTCGCTTGCTCCAGCTTTGGGGCCTCTTTAAATCACAGGAATAAAAAAACAAAGAAATAGGAAAAACATAGGATTTTGACAGGAATGAAAGTGTAAAACAGAGGAGTGCAAAACACAGAAAAAATATAGGAATGACCGTTTGATTGGACCACAGGAAAAACACAGGAATTTGAGGAAAGATAAAGACTTAAAAGATTTCTTCCATGAGGTTCTACCTCTTGTTAAAATTCCTTCATAACTTGTATGAGAAGAGGCATTCCATAGGAATTTTATGGGATTCCATAAGGCTCATTCCTTTGAGTCAAAGGGCTTTATAGGAAAAATTTCTATAGAAATAAAATCCTCTAAAATTTCTATAAATTTCCATTGAATCAAAGTAGCCTTAATTTAGTCCCATCGATATCCAAAACCATGCGTACGAGTGCATCCTGCCATCAGGCCATTCTGATGCACGGCGCACCGTCGTCCGTCGTCGCGACAAGCCAATATGCACATATAAACGAATCCACCGAGCAAGCCGGAGCACGACGTCGTGCTGCATAGCTGGATGCATCATGCCTGAGTGCGTTTGATACGTACGTACGCTCATCCACCAACGGGCCCACGACAAAACGACTCGATCGATCGGTGAACATTGCTCGCGTTGCCGTACGTGCTTCGTCGGTAGTCGTGGGTGGGGTCTTGGTCACCCCGCATGGGTAGGAGCTGACGCGTCACGCGTACCGCCGCACGTTCGTGTAGACGAGAATTTTTTTTAATGTTTTGAACTTTTAAAAACATTAAACCATTCCAAAACTTATTATTAGACTTTGAAACTTTTTTATCATGTCAACATGCTAGATACAACGAGCGTGATAATTTTGTTATGCCACGCAGGATGGCGTGGCCAGATAACGCTGTCACGCCAAATAGACCGGCATGACAGTGTTCCAAAAGGTTTAGAGTTTTTGAAAATGTTTAGTTTTAAAATTTAAAATTTGAAAAGTTTAAAAAATAAAAAAAAAATTGTGTAGACGATAACGACGGTCGCGCAGGCTTGGCCGATCCCGACCCGACCAGCCGGGGGCGCTGCCGCATGTGAAGTGGGCTGCGCGCGTGGGATTCTCAGTGGGCTTTGCTGGAGTAGCTTCTTTCGGCCCGCTTTGCTGCCATGGGCCGATATGTTTATTTCCGTCTTACTCAGAGCCCAATTCGGGATATGTGGTTTCGTTTCCGCGGGCGGAAGCGGAGAGAAACGGCGCGGGCCCCGGGGAGAGAACCGGCATTTCCCGCTGCGCGCATTGCCGGCGAGGCGCCAAAACCCTACCGCGCGATAATCCTCTTCCTCTCCGCTGCGCTCCCTTCCCAGCCGGCGGCGCCAACTTTAGTAGCCGCAGGCCGCAGCCGCCCACGAACCGCCGGCGACGAGATCGGAGAGGAGGCTGGCCGGGGCTGTCCATGGCGTCGTGGTGCGGCGACCTGGCTGCGCCGCCCCGCCTCCTCGTCGCCCCTCGTGAGTGCCCCTCCTCCGCCCCCGGCCATCGTTGTGCTGTCTGGTCTGTTTAGGCTCGCATGTTTCAGGGCGGTAGTGCGATTAGTGATTCTAATTCCAAATCCCCAATTGGAAGCATCTGGTAGCAGTAGTTTGTTTTCGTCTTCAATTTTCAAGATTCCTTTGAGCTCGGTGGATTTATGTGGCTTGGTCGAAATGCCAGCGGACTTAAAAATTGTGCGAACTGAAGATTACCGCCTGAGTTTTTTGGTTGGGCCTTGGGGGTCTTTTAAACACTGGATTACGGAGCAATAAGTGTATCACATGGAGGAGCATCACATGCATAAATGTATAATCAGTTAATCACATCCCATTTTGTGTTTTCCTTGCAGGTCCTTCTGATGGCAATTGTCAAGGGAATGTTTTGTCTCTCCGCCACCCGAGATCAGGTGCTCTTATTCCTCCTTGCTTCTGTTTTCTTTGTCGGTTATTAAATCTGCACTAGTAATGTAGACTAATTTGGTAGCCTGTTAGCATCTGAAGAATAGCCATGCAGAAGTAGATTATCAGCATTCAACAGTTTTGCGTTAACTCTTGCCTCATCATCAAACAGATGAAGAAACAGGGTATCTGTTCATCGACGGTCAACTTCACGAGTTCAATTGGTTTAAGGAGCGATTTGGATCTTGGTTCTTGGGTGATTATGTTTGTGAAGGTATGGCAGACACATAGCTATGCAGTTGTCATTTCTAAGAAAAACTTTGTATTTTGCCTTTATGGTAAGGTTTGTCTATTATTATCTTGTGTGGGCTATAGGAAGACATTTTGATAGGAATTATTGCCCTGCCTCTGAAATCACCCATTTAGATTTTGTTAGCAAGTAATTAAAATATGGAATCAGACAGACATGTTGTTAAAGGAGTGGTGCTATTCTTGTTCTAACACAGCAACATAAATAACTTCCAAATGGCACAATCTATTCCAGATAAAGTTTTTGAAAAATATCGTACTGCGGAGAAATTCAATACCTGAGTTTATTGACCTGCTGTCCTTCCTGACTTCTTGTAGATGGCAGCCTCTACTACTGCACAGTTGTTGATCCCATTTTTATTCTTCTACCAATTTTGAAAGCTGCACGTATGTCGGTATGCCAAATCAAATCAGAAATATTTCTAATATGAGGTTCACATTCAACATATTTGCCTGTTGAAAATTTGAAAAGCTAGTCCCTCAACAGCTTTACTGTGCTGCAGAATGGTAAAGATCCAGGAAAATTTAGGCAACTGGATGAAATATTGTATGTTGAAGGATATCCTGGATATCAACACCTCATGGGTATAGCAGGAAACCATATTGATCTGGTCTGTGAAGTTAAAGGTAGATGTTTGACTTGTATGTTTGTTCTGAAGTTAAATGTTATATGTAGTTAAATATTATAGCAAACTGCTGTCAGAATGCTGCCTACTTGTATTTGTAGTCCGGTGATTGTGCGGTGCATTTTTACCGCTTCATTACCTTGCTGAACTGAAACACTTATTGGATATGGATGTTTATGTTTCATCCGTGCTTTCCTGTGTGTTTTCATGGAAGAGAAGTTTTACTTAACCATCTCTCATGGATGTTTTCTTTCCTGCAGAAGTTGCTAATGTGAAGTTCTTTAGGCTGGACGATTCCAAGGTCTTATCTTGGTTGTGCTGTAAGGTTAGCTTGTGTCAGTAATTACATCTACTAACTCGATTTGCACTATGCTATTCCGCTGATACTTATTCTTATCAGAAGCTAACCCACCTTTTATCTTTACTTGTCCTTTTCATATTACAAAAGCAAGGATCTAACATGAAGTTAGGGTGGAATGTTGCTTATGTGGGTTAGGAAAAGAGGCATCTTATTGTTTTTAGACTGTTTGCCTTGAATAAGGATGCAACAATCCAACAAACTGAGCACAACATTGAGAATGTTGATGGGCTAAAACTTAATTCTTCCACACCATGTTTTAATTTATATTTGTATATAAACTATGTGCACCAAACATTAGTCTTTAAGTTCACTTTGGTTTTGAAGATGATAAATAAAGCATGAATTGGGACCCTAGTGAATTTCCTATATATTTAAGAACATGAATGCACATGGTCATTCTTGTAAACGTCCCTAAATAGGTGTCAGAGGGTAGTGGCTGCTATTCCTTGACTGCTGTTTGTAGCATTCTGCCTACCTTATGTTACAACCTTCTACAACCATTATAATGTACGGTGTGTTCCAGTACTGTTTATTTGTTGCATATTTCCTGCCATTTTCCAGTTGAACAATTTTACTTCATAAATTTCATTTAACTATGTTCTTGCAAAAATATAGCTAGCATGTGTTGTGCCCACTATAACACCACTGCTATCTGCTGTACCAACACTTTGCCACATGCTACATGCAACTCAAAACATCATACAATATTTTTGCATGATTAACCTAGTAATGGCTATTGTTATCTGCAAGAAACAAATGCCACTTTGGGATATCACTTAGATTTTTTAAAAAATTATGCTGCCTTGCAAATTCAAAATAACAGTTTGTCTTGGTAGCATCATGAGAACATACCAGTTCATGTGCCCTCATAATTTATGTTTTGATACGTCCTTTAGCTGTACTTAATATTCATGCCTGTGAATTTCGAATCATATTGATCTCACTTCACTTGTTACTCTGTAGTTTCGAAAATACTCTTATGAATCTCATATACAGGTTCACAATCTAAAAGAGGTTTTCCCCAAGCTAGGCAAAAATTATGCTGCCCAAGGAGAAAAAGAATTATGTATGTTGCTGCAACTCTTTTTGTTAAGTCTAATACAACTGTATTAGTCTATTATAAGAAGGATATAGCTCCTTGTAAACTTATGTTTCTGTTTATTTTTATGAGTGTTTTATCAACTGATATCCAAATGTACATAAACATTTTACCGTTGCTAACTTTCACAATTATATGGTAATAAAAACTGTTTGAAAATGGATCGTCAGTGTGATTTACATCCTATTGGATCACTTTTGTCCCAACCTTAATTAGTGAATCCACTTTGCATTACAAAATTGTCTGAGTAAACTTAAAGGAGATTTTGCTTGTGGAGGTGGATCTCCTCTAAAGAAAGGGATATATCAAATTATTTTTAAACATTTTAACTAAAGTTATGTAACTTCAATTCAAGATATTGCACAGGGATTAAATTCCTGAGTTACTTTTGAAGCACAACTCAAGAATTTTATGAAAATGTAAATCATTGTTCTAATGGAGCGGTTTCCATTGTTTTGGTTACAGTGAAGGATGCCGTCCAAATAATTCGCGAATACCTGAACGATGAACCATGGTTAACGTTACTCTGCAAGAAGTTGCAGTAAGACTTCTCCTTGCATTATGTTGAAGATTTTAGTTCAGTACAGACTTTTAATTGACTATGCATTTTTTTTTCTGAGCGAAATCCGATCGACTATGCTCACATTGGTACATTGCATTCTCCACAGGTTGGATATCAAGGAGATCATTGAAGCGAACAAAACTAGCGAAGCTTCCTTCTGTGCAGAGAATTCTCCTGTACCTTTACGCCCTGCTGAGGTAAACTCCTTGAAGATGATCAGGGTGTTCTACACCGGATAGCTCATGTGCTATAAGCTTATTAATCGTGTTAACGCAGGAGAAGCTTGGAAGTAGTAGCACTAGGTCAAGCAAAGGGAGGCCAGCAAAGAAACAAAAGGCTGAGGTAGAATCGAAGAACATCAAAGACATGTTCCGGAGGGTCACAAGGAAAGGAACGTGATCCCATATTATTTATAGTATGACTTGGTTCTGATTTCGCCATCGAGACCTCGCAAGGCGCTTCATATTATTGAGGGAAAGCTGAGGTTTTCAGATTAAAGCATTGTTTATGCTTCAGAAGCATTCGTGCAGCTAATGGAATTAACTGTTTAACAAATTTACTCCAAGTCTCAACTTTGTTAGGTTTGAAATGTAGCATTGCAGGCGTGTATTTAAGTATTTGAGCAAAGAGTCTTGTACTATCCTACTGATTTGTATCGTACCAACCAATTTCCTTGAACATCTTGGCCTTGGGTCACTAGAGTAATCTGAAATGGTTGTTAATGTTATTTGTGAGCTTCAACACTTCCTATTTGAGAACATTTCTAAGATGTTCCGGAGGCCCGGTGTCTGTTATTATCTCCAAATAGTCTGTGTTACTACAGATAGTCTACATGTATGTACGTGCGGATAGGTGCTACTCCAAATAGTCTATACTCTAGGTATTTTAGACAGGTAATTCTGTACCCGGTATTTAAAAAGTACTCGTATGACGTATCACACTAGATGGCGAAAGGCAAGTCACTACGTCTGAAAACAAAAAGGTAAAATGACCTAGCTTTTTTGTCAATCAACTGATTATGTGCTAAATAGAGTATAATCACTTTGGATGCTTAGATTGCTCTACATTAGTTTGCCCGTTGCACCCTCCAGAGGAATAATTAACTTATTTGCCACTATTACGAGTGGTGATAAAAGATTACCATTGAACTCACGTGTCATAGATACATGAGGACTCACATGTCATAGACAATGAGTGATAAATCTCAGAAATACTTCTCTCCGGACGGCCGATTCTATGCGAGAAATCGGATGCCCTTTATATCCTTATGTCTCTCCCACGCGCTCTCGTGCTGCCATGTGTCCCCACCAAGGGAATCCGTTTCATTTTTTGTTCCACTAAAAATGTTTTAGCTAGTGTACTCACAATGTTTCACTATGTATGGATCTCATGTTGCAGTGAATTGAAACATTATTTTGCAACAAATCACCCATATATTATGGAAACTCTCTATTAAGGGAATTTGTTTTATTTTTTTTCCACAAAAAAGTATACTTATAATGTTTCACTTTGTATGGATCAAATGTTGCAGTGACTTGAAACATTCTTTCGCTATTTGCTGAAACATTGTTTTTATATAAGGTGAAACAACGCCCTATTTAAATGATTGAAACATTTTCGATCTACCCAGTGAAACAATTCCGATATACTTGGTGGAACAGCGTGCAACATTTAAAAATAATTCAATAATAAACTATTTTTTTTCATTGGAATATATCCATGTGTGGTCTTGTTTTAAAAATTTAATTGTAACGAATTTAATAGTGCAAACGAATTATGATTTGGACAAATAATTTAAGATAAAAAATAGTTTAAAATAATTTTGCATACATACATGCTTGATGACATCATACTGACATGGGCGTCCGATTCCTAGTCCTCTCTAGTAAATTCTTAATTGCCACCTCTTAAAAGTGGAAAAAAAAAAGAAAAGAAAGTTAAATGTCCCACCAAAGGCTCCGCGCGCCGCGGCCGCACCCTTCCGACGCGGGCTGAGGCGAGCGGACTCCAGTGGAGGCAGAGACGTGGGCTGCTGCTCCAGCCCATGGGCTTCCACCTCGAGCCTGGGCCGTCGCTGACGTCATCAACTCCCCCCCGTCTCCCCACACACGCACTCCCCTGTCCCCTCCCCCCGCTGCTGCTAGGCCCGATCCACTGCTCTACCCATCGGTGGTGAGTCACCACGCTGCGTGGCAAACCCTAGTTAACCGGCGCGGCGTCCGGCGACCGTACACTCGGCGGAGGCCGCAGAGCGGCAGCGGCAGGCGGCGGTGCCGCCGAGGGCAGTCGGCTCGGCTCCCGCGGCAAAGCGGGAACGGGAGAGAGAGCAGGGCGGCACACGCGCGCGCTGAGGCTGCGCGCGGTGGGCGCGGCGTTCGGCGATGCCCGGGCAAAAGCTATAGGAAGGCGAAGTCGCGGGCTACAGCCCCAGTCCCCAGTGCTAAGGCAGTAAGCTGCTGCTCACTCCTAACCATCTCCCCCTTTTTCCCTTGCTTGATTTGTTGGGGGTACTGACCCTTACTAGTAGTTTTAGAAATGAGAAGATTGCTGAAACGATTGCGGTTCTCAACCTTGCTCGCGTAGTCTCATGCTGCTTGAGGGCTTGCCCAGGCTCCAAAATTTCCTGGCTCCGCACTTTTTAGAGGGATGAATCCGATGAAACCCAACCTGGCATTGTCTCGTCGATTCTCTAGTGGTAAATAGGAGTTTACCATAATGACCGAGCTTGTTTGATGATTATAACTTAGTGATATATAGGAGTTTCCCATAATACCTAGTTGATTTGCTGATTACAAATTAATTTTATGGATTGGCTGAACATGGGAATGAAAATTGGGGGCAAAATCTTGCAAATTCCTTACTTTCTGATCCGCTCCATGGTTCGTGCTTCAGTGACCCTTCCCCTCCATCTCGGACAAGCTCATGGACCAGGCAGCGGCGAGGATGATAAGTTAGGATTTGGGGTTGGGGCGGGGGCAGTTTGCTGGGTTTGGAGGGAGGTCTGGGCAGTACTGGCACAACCAGAGTCACTGAGTCAGGAGAGGGCAGTGGGAGGGCTCAGCAGCAGGGACGAAGGGGAACGAGAAGTTCCGAGGTGGATGACAGCACTAGCCGCTGGATATGGGGAAGGAGGTGGCGTAGGGGCAGCGGATGCAAGGAAGATGGATCGGTGCAGTGGGATATGGAGGAAGGCAAAGTGGAGGGGAGGGGGTGGGGTGCATCGTCTGTAGAGGTGGCAGCAGTTGGGGATGGATTTGCTGTCGGCGACCTGACGCCTCTAAGGTAGAGGGTATGCAGGGGTGGAGATTGGTTAGCAGGGGCGGCGTTGAGTGATGGCTGGGGGATGGTGTTTACATTATTGGAGGAGGAGAAGATATGGGATACCATTTAGTGTAAAAAAAAAACTTACCAATTATATATAGTCAGCCCCATAATTTTAGGCACATATATTGGTCATATATTCAAGATGCTGATACCAATTATTTGCATTTCCCCATGTCATATTTAGTAATTACAAGTTACGTTTATGGTCTATCAATAACAGTTGTATCAGCAAAATTACATGTTTATGATCTATTGTCAATTTTGTTTCGTGTACTGTATTCCAAGATGCTTACACTCTCGTGGGTGTTCAATTTCTGTCTCGATATAGGTTTCTGATTACCCAAGTGCAGATGTGATGGACACCCATCACAGCGATCAATATGCAAAGAGCAGCCTGCAGCTGCAATTCAGGGACACCTCTGTTTCCTTTGAAAACAACAATTCTGTTTTGGATAAGCATGATATTACAAGCCCTCAAGTTGGCATGACTTTTGAGACAGCCGATTTGGCATATCGGTTCTACTTAGAATATGGCTACCGTGCAGGGTTCGGGGTCTCAAAGAGGACTTCCCATAGTGTTGATGGGGTGAAATACCGTGCAACATTTGTTTGTTACAAAGGCGGCATTGCTAGGATCAAGCCTGGTCTCAAAGCTCGAAGGAGGCTTGTTGCAAAGACTGGTTGCAAAGCAATGATGGTAGTCAAGTATAACACAACTGAAAACCAGTGGGAGGTAGTTTTTGTTGAGCTGGAGCATAACCATCCATGTAATCCTGAAATGGTTAGATTCATGATGTGCTTTAAAGATCTCCCTGACTGGCAGAGGGAGCACCGCCCATTCAATGCCAAGACTAGATTGAATCCAAAGATTCACTCTGGCAGAGGCAGGCCACCCAACCAAAACAAAGACTTCATGGTGAAAAAAACCTTCTCACAATCAAATTATTCCATTGAAGCAGCAGGCAAGGCTGGAAAGCTGAGATTTGCAGAGGGTGATGTTGAGGCACTCTTGGTCTTCTTTGATAAGATGCAAGCTCAAAATTCAAACTTTTTCTACAACTGGGACATGGATGATGAAGGTCGGCTCAAGAATGTTTGCTGGGTCGATGCTAGATCGAGAGCTGCATACCAGCACTTCTGTGATGTTGTTTGCTTTGATACTGTTTATTTGACATACCAATTTGTCATTCCATTGGTTGCTTTTCTTGGAATCAACCATCATGGGCAATTTGTGTTGTTGGGATGCGGTTTACTTGGGGACGAATCTCCAGAGACTTTTTCTTGGTTATTCAAGAAATGGCTAAAATGTATGAATGATAAATCACCTGAAGCAATTATTACCACCCACTCAAGACCAGTGATCAAAGCTGTTGCTGAGGTATTTCCAAATACTCGTCACAGATACAATCTTTGGCATATCATGAAAGAGCTTCCTGAAATGTCTGGAAGAGTCGAGGATAAGGAGGCAATTAGCCTAAGAATGAAAAAGGTAGTCTTCGACACTATTACATCAACTGATTTTGAGAGGGAATGGGTTGAGATGGTCAATCAGTATAACCTTCATGATAATCATTGGCTTACAACCTTATTTGAAGAGAGGGCAAAATGGGTACCAGCATATGTCAAGGATACTTTCTGGGCTGGTATATCCACTGTTCGCCGCAGTGAGCGGTTGGAGGCCTTTTTTGATGGATACATTACACCAGAGACCACAATTAAGACATTTATTGAACAATTTGATACTGCTATGAAGCTTAGGTCTGACCGAGAAGCGTATGATGATTTTCGCTCATTTCAGCAAAGGCCTCAAGTCTTGTCTGGTCTACTCTTTGAGGAGCAATTTGCAAATGTTTATACAATAAATATGTTTCAGAAGTTCCAAGATCACTTGAAGCAGCTGATGAACGTGACTTGCACTGAAGTCAGTAGGAATGGATCAATAGTGACTTACACTGTGACCGTCATTGGTAAGGAGAGGAAGTATGACTACAAAGTGATGTATAACAGTGCTGAGAAAGAGGTGTGGTGTATCTGCAGGTCCTTCCAGTTTAAAGGTATTTTGTGTAGCCATGCTCTTGCTGTCTTGAGACAGGAACTTGTGATGCTGATACCTTATAAATATATTCTCGATCGCTGGAGGAAGGACTACAAATGCCCCGAGGAATCCAAGGAAACTCCCATCTCACCAAAAGCGATCAAAGCTACAGGGAAGGGCACAAAACCGGAAAATGCCCGTGAAGATAAAGTGGACAATCTGTACAAGCATGGTCACCAGTACTTTGCTGACATTGTGGAAATGGGAGCAACGGACCCTGATGCAATGGAGTATGTTTTGTCGGTCATGAAAGAAGCCAAAGAGAAGGTACGGAAGTTCGAGGAATCTCGAAAAGATAGAAGGCCTGGAGACAGTCCAGTTTCTACTGGTAAGAGAAATGGCAAGTCTTCAAGACCATCCAATGAGGATGGGGGCAATGGCATATCAGATTCAACACCTGCGACTACAACAGTGGCGACAGTCGCGGTGGCCACATCTACAACAATGCAGGCAACGCCAACAATGGTGGCTATAGCGCCTACTTCGGCAACTGTGCCCGCCGGAATGTTTTTGGTACCAATGCACCCACATCCGATGGTTTTCCCACCTTTCACCCCTGCAGTACCACCAGTGGTAGCACCTGCAGTGCCACCTCCAGCACCAGCAGCCAATGTGGGTGATGTGGCTTCCAACTCCACAAGGAAGAGAAAGAAAAGAAAGGGGAACAAATGATGTTCCTAATACTGATTATGTAAGCGCTTCACTTTGCCGCTTCTCCTTTTGTGCTGTACTTTGCTTTGTGGTGTTGATTTATTCAGATAATCTCATCGTGCCCTTACCCCGTATTTTTTGTTCCAGGCCTAACTCAAATTTAGTCCTACAAGCTGCACCAGGCCCTCCTGTCCATGTGTAATAATGGTTTATCATCGTCTCCTGCTGCAGGATGATCTGCCCCTCTGAATGCTTTCTGTGAATTATCCCCCTTGACTTGGAACTGTCCGTGCAGCTTTGGACTGTCTACTGTAAATTGATATGGAAAGTAATGTATTATGTATGTAGTGCAGCTTAGGAATGTTAGTCTCTGTTTCTGCTCATGTGGATTGCGACCTGGAGCAGCGCAGTACCAAGACTACCAGTAGCGTAGCAGTACCCCTTGCTGGTTGGTAGAGTACCATTTTCTTTCCTTTCTGGAGTTTGTCACTTTATGTAATGATGTAATCACACTGAACTTTATGGCCAACCACTAATGCTTAGTTTCATCTTATGCCGTTGGCTGTTGCACTGAGCCCTGAGCATTATTTTCATCGTATGCAAGCTCACCATTTCTTGTCATACTGAAAATCGATCGTGCATATGGTATGAGAATGGTTTTTCAGTTTTCTGAAAATTGATCGTTCACATGTTATGAGAATGGTTTTTCAGCAAGCATATGTAGAATTGTAGATTACCGATACAAGGAGTTGACCCAGGAAGGCAGGAATTGTATTTCAGCATCCGTGGTGCGTAGAATACTTCACTTCACCCTAAGGAGTTGGCCCAGGTGACTCAATTATCAAGCCATGTTTTGACTTGCCCGATTATACTCGTAACAGCCACAGATACGACACTTGACGCGGCTCCAAGAACTCCTGTGTATATTATTCTCCTGCATCAAGCCTCCAGATGAAGGAACCTAACAGTCACATACTCCATCCGTTTTAAAATATTGCAATTTAGTACCGTATTTGACATAACCTAACCTATTAATCTAGACATCTCTGTTACAATCTTGTTCAGAGTCGTAGTAGATTATATCAAATAAGATACCACATTGCTATATTATAGAAAAGATGATGTGCTTATTGTCTTTAATCCTTGTTAGACTGTCTACGCAGACGTAGATTTCCTTTTAAATACGAGGGTAGTTTTTTAAACAATAAACTACCTTTCATAGAGTTCTCATAAAATTCTAAGCCAAAATATAAATATTGAACCTTAATTTTAGATTAATCTAAAGCTTCTTTTAATCATTTTCTTTTTCAAGCCTTCACCTTTAAACCGCTAGAGTAAAAATATAAAAGTTTCATTCTAAATTTATTGTTATCTTTATTTGAATTATTTTATTTTCTATGGCATATCAGTCACGAAATAATGTTTCTAAGCTCTGATGCATTATTTACGTAGAAAAACTGCAAATGTACCATACTCACTCCGTCTAAAATATAAGAGATTTTGGATGGACGAAACACAACATAATATTACAAATTTGGATAGAGAGCATGTCCAGATTCGTAGTATTAGGATGTGTGTCTCATCCACCCAAAATCTTTTATATTTTTAGGGTGGAGGGAGTATAATCCATGTCTCGATGACTTTATATGCTACCCCTGGAGAGGATGTATCCTCATTTTTTTTGCATGTCACTCAAATAATTATGAAAAACTTTGAGAAGATGTATTAATATGTGATATATCCACAAACATTTTCAAATTCAACTTCTACATTTCGCAACGAAAAAAACAAATTTAACTATGAATATATGTTAATCAGCTGTAGTTTAATTTGTTTTTTTCGAGATGTAAAAGTTAAATCTGAACTTGCATGTATATGGAGTGATATACATTCATATTCGTATCTTTTTCATAATTATTTAAGTAATATATAACTAACGAGAGAGAACATCCTCTCGAGGGATTAAAATAGTTTCCATCCTACCAACTTGTTAACGGGCCAAACGTCACCATTGTGAGTCATGACATGGGGGAGGAAGAAGGGCCTATTTACTTAGATGCTTAAAAAAAACCTTATCAAATTTTGGCATTGCCGAAATTTTGGCAACTGTGTTTGCCAAAATTTTTACAGGATTTCTTATATAGTTACAAAAATTTAACAGCAAACTAAATATAGCCACTTTTTTTAACAACTTTATCAAAATTTGGTAAGGTTAAAAATGACATCAAAGCGTCCGAAAACTTTCGACGACGAAGCCGCACAACCTGCCTCGCCCTCGCGCCATGCCATGCCATGCCATGCCATGCCACGACCGAGCGGGAAGCTCTAGAAGGGCCGGAATTCAAAGCCGCGACTCCTCCCCCCACCCCCACCCCCACCCGCACCCGTAACTCCCCCGCCGCGTCGTCGGCTCTCACTGACACCCTCTGGCCCACGCGATTTCCCTCGCCCGCCGCGCCCCTATCCGCCACGTGCCGCGTGTCGCGCCTCCCCCCTCCCGCCGCGTGCCCCCTCCCCCCGCCCACGTCATCACGCCCACACAGAGTTAAAACTCCACCACCACCCTCTCCACCAACCTTTCCCACTGCCCCACTGCACCGCGCTCGCTCGCTTGATATCGATCGATCTCACCATGCGGCTCTACCTGTACGTGATCGAGGCGCGGGGCCTCCCGGAGCACGGCGGCGATGGGGGCGGAGGGCCGTACTACGCGAGGGCGAAGGTGGGGAAGCAGAGGACGCGGACGCGGGAGGTGGAGGCGCGCGGCGGCGGGGCGGTGGCGGCGGCGGCGGAGTGGAACGAGGAGCTGGTGCTCGAGGTGGACGGGGGCGAGGCGGTGGAGGTCGGGGTGGCGCGGCGGCGGGAGGGCGGCGGGCGCGGCGGGAGGGAGGTGGTGGGCAGGGTGAAGCTGCCGGTGCCCGCCGCCGCCGTCCCCGCGGGGAGGAGGAGGAGGACGACCGTGCCGCCGACGTGGTTCACGCTGCAGCCCAAGCACCACCGGCGCCGGAAGAAGGGCGCGGGCGCTGCGGCGGAGGCGGCGGATTGCGGTGCGTGCACGCATTCTCTAGCTTGATTATCGGAGTAAATTACGTGTGATTCCGTCCGTACTTTGGGTTAATCCGCTCCCTTCTCGAATCGGTCGGCGCGCGGCGCGGCGGCCGACTTTTTGGTGAAGCTACCAGTATCTTTGTTAGCTTTGCCAAATGCAGCACGCAATCTCGTAGTAAGAGGGATTAGCATGCTGTTATACGGAATGAAAACTCCTTAGCTTTTTTTTTTTTTTGAGAATTACACAGTACAACGCAGACACTCACAACGCATACACATTCACCCCCATGAACGTACGCGCGCAAACCCTACCCTTACGAGCATCTTTGAAGATTGGGCTGGCAAATCCATCCTGGAGATTGATGAAGTCATAACAGACACCTCGTTGTTGACGGATACATCGCCTACCACTGAAAACACAAAACCGTTAAATCCTAGAAAATTCGCTTCCATGAGGAGTTAAATAGAAAATTCGCTTCCATGAGGAGTTAAACCTAGGACTTATGATGCTACCGAGGCTCTCTGTAACCACTAGGCTACAGGCCCTTTCGCAAAACTGAGTAGCTTTCGAAGTCATTTGAAATTATTTTTTTCCCATTCCAGCATATCCCCGATGGTGCAGTTCGACGACGTCTCTTTCACGGCTGTTCTTTTACTGAGACTCGTGCTGACCAGCAACGACATGCTCTTTTAATTTGCACTGTTTGCGCAATTAATCATGTAGATGTAGCCAGCTTAAGGTCTTCGCAGCATTTGTCCTAAACTAGACTTGGATACATCATACATACTAGTGATCAATGATCAGCAAGGGACTTGAGCAGGCTACAGACTGTATATGAAATTGTTCAACGCGCACATAATTCTCGAGAGTTATTTGAACAAATAGTCTTAATACGATGCAGGAAACCAGGATGAAATTCAGTGTTTGCTAGTAGACAATTAACCAGTGTGTGTGTCAGTTTATGGTAGTGCAGTGTGATCCCCTTTCAGCTGGGAACGGCCTAGTTTCGGCTGTATACACACTCATCGCCGTTTGGTGTAGACATTAACTCCTCTGCTTTTTTTAATATATGACACCATTGACTATTTATCTTATTAAAAAAATATGCAAAAGAGTCGTGCCTAAAGTATGATAACACAAGTCGCAATAAAATAAATGTTAATTACGTATTATTTTAATAAGATGAATTGGCAAACGTATGTCCAAAAGTTAATGACATCATATATAGAAAACGGAGACGGTGTTCTTCTCCTTCAGGTGAATGTTCTGCTGATATGTTCTTTTTTTTTGTATGGTTGTGAACCAGGGAAAATTCTTCTCACCTTTTCACTGCATGGAGAAAACAGCGACAATACTGTTATCCACTCATCACCTTGTTCGAGCTCTAGGAGCGACACTGACATTGAATTTGAGAGATCAACTTATTGGGAACATTCAAGTTCCAACAGTGGGATGGTTGATTCTCCCAGGAGTTTTGCAATAGAACGATCTTCTTTAGAAAATTCTGACCGTTCAGCCCAAGCAAATTCCAATTCCAACTCTGAAGATGATGATCTAATAGAGCCTAGTGCAGCAACAGCAAAGGGCACAAGTGACATCGAACCAATGGTTCCAGATGCAAGCTTTGAAGAAGCTATGGAAATCATGAAGTCTAAAAGCATCCCTGACATGCCAGAAGATCTTAGTGGTGGTGTCATGTTCGATCACACTTACCTTGTGGACTCGAAGAATTTGAACTCTCTTGTCTTTGGGCCTGATTCTCAGTTCTCCAAAGAGTTGCGCGAGTTGCAAGGAACTACAGACTATGAGGAACAGCCATGGACATGGAACAATAATAATCCTCCTAGCTTAACCAGGACATGTCAATACACCAAAGGTGCAACAAAATTTATGAAAGCCGTCAAAACTATTGAAGAGCAAACATATCTTAAAGCAGATGGCAAGAGTTATGTAATTATGACTCGTGTTCGTACTCCTGAGGTTCCATTTGGAAATTGTTTTGAGGTTGTTATGCTGTACAAAATAATTCACTACCCTGAGTCGTCGTCAGGTGAAGGAATGTCACATCTGACTGTATCATACAATGTAGAGTTCCTTCAGAGTACCATGATGAAAAGTATGATTGAGGGAAGTGTTCGGGATGGGCTGAAAGAAAATTTCGAAAGTTACGCAGAAATTTTGTCTCGGCATGTAAAAATTGCTGATTCTGCTGGGATGGATAAAGAGCGGTTATTGGCACCGCTCCAGACTGATCATCAGTCAGATATCAGACTTGCTTACAAGTATTTTTGCAATTTCACAGTCATCTCTACAGTGATAATGGCACTGTATGTTCTTGTACACATCTTTCTGTCAAGACCAGGCCCACTTATGGGTCTTGAGTTCAAAGGTCTTGATTTACCTGACACGTTTGGAGAGCTGATCATATCTGGCATACTAGTTCTTCAGCTAGAACGTTTACTGAGTATGATATCTCGTTTTGTAGAGGCAAGGGTACAGCGAGGTATGTTTGTTTTCTTTGTTGTGTATTTACCGTATTTCGTGCACTAGACATGCAAATTAACATAAAGTCATAACTGTGCTAACTATGTATCTTCTTTTGTCACAGGAAGTGATCATGGGATTAAAGCAAATGGAGATGGTTGGTTGTTAACTGTAGCTCTGCTAGAGGCCACAAGCTTGCCGCCTGTCTCTAGCGGTTCCGTAGATCCTTATGTTGTGTTCAGCTGTAACGGCATAACACGAACAAGCTCTGTGCAACTTCAGACTCATGACCCTCAATGGAACGGTTAGTAGATTTCACACGTTAACTCATTAATCTCCTAGCTTAATTTAATTCATCATCTATTACAAACTGAAAGAACATTTCAGAGATAATGGAGTTTGATGCCATGGAAGAACCACCTGCTACGTTGGATGTTGAGGTTTTCAATTTTGATGGACCATTTGATCTGGCAGTTTCTCTGGGACATGCTGAAATTAACTTCCTTAAACACACGTCAGCAGAACTAGCAGATATATGGGTGCCACTGGAAGGAAAATTAGCTCAGACTTGTCAGAGTAGGTTACATTTGAGAATATTTCTGGAGAACACAAAAGGACCTGAGACATCAATGAGAGAGTACTTAAGTAAGATGGAGAAGGAAGTTGGTAAGAAGGTAACTTTCGACTAACTTGTTCCTGGGTACTGACTCTTAACTAATAATTAAACCTCGTGATGATGCAGTATTTGTAATTATATTGCAGTTACATGTTCAGTCACCTCACAGAAATGCAACGTTCCAGAAGCTTTTTGGTTTACCACACGAAGAATTCCTTATAGCAGATTATGCGTGCTCCTTGAAACGGAAGTTGCCGTTGCAGGTATGATTGTTCTTTATTCCCTTCTCTGTGTCGAGGATTCAGTTTGAGCACATTGCGGTTGACATGATATGAAATCAATCCTAGAATTTTACTTTGAAAACATTATTTTACTTAATAATCCAATATCACCTTATACTACTCTTATGTCTTCTTTTGGACCATTACAATATGAAAACATCAGGTCATTCACATATTATATCTGTGGATATTAGTAGTAACTTGCAGTTGCTTCTGATGCAGGGAAGACTGTTTCTGTCAGCCAGAATAGTTGGTTTCTATGCCAATCTGTTTGGACATAAAACGAAATTCTTCTTTCTGTGGGAAGATGTCGAGGAAATCGAAGAGTTAACTCCATCTTTCACAACAGTAGGTACTCCATCTTTGTTGTTTGTCTTGAAGAGCGGCCGGGGACTCGATGCCAAGAATGGTGCAAAGTCCCAAGATAAGGAAGGCAGGTTGAAGTTTCAGTTCCATTCGTTTGCTTCATTTAGCAAGGCTAACAGGTTGTTTTATCTCTTCCTAGCTTTATCACCAGTAATAAGATAAGGAGAATCTATTTGACGAGAAAACTATCTGTTCTTCATTGTTAGAACAATAATTGGACTATGGAAAACCAAATCATCAGCTATTGAACAGAGGGCTAAACTAGAAGAAGATCAAGAAGATGAAAACTATGTCGATCTTAATGATGTTCAATCTGTGCTGAGCATTGGAGATGTGCCACTGTCAAAGGAGTATACTTTGGAACTGCCTATCGATGTGAGTTTTCTGCTTCATTAGTTCTTCTGCTGATAGAATTGCGTTTGTTTTTCTCCCTTTTTAGTGGAAGAGGCTAGATAAGTTATACTTGTGTAAACATGGATGTGGATTTTCATCCCTCGAGGGTATGTCCCCTCGTTGCTTATATGTCATCTAAATAATTATAAAAAAATGACAAAATGACAAGATGGATTAATATGAAATATATCACTACACAAACATGCAAAACCAACTTCAATTTCTACAAGTTGCAAAAAAAGAACAAATTTAATTGAAAATAGTTATCGTGCATTTACAATTAGGCCCTGTTTAGATCCTCCAAAATGGCACAAGTTTTGCCATTTTGGATCTAAACACTAGTAGCAAAAGTTGGCAATTTGGCATTTGGCATTTGCTAGTCCATAGTAGCAAATTGTGCTAAAAAGTGCTTTGGGACCACTCCCTCTCTCTTTCTCTCTCTCACTTTAGTGCTAGAATGGCAAAACTTTAACATGCATCTAAACACCAACTAGTACTTTTGCAATGACAATTTTTGCCACCAAAACTTTTGCCATTTGCCATTCCAAATGGATCTAAACATGCCCTTATATTTGTTATTTTTGTTACAACTTGTAGAAGTTGAATTTGCCTTTGCATATTTTTATAGTGATATATTTCATATTAATCTATCTTATGATTTTCTAGACTCACAAAAATGTACATGAGTGGAGTATCCTTCTGTTAGCGTACTTATTTTAAAATGTTTGGCGAAGTTACAGGATAATTATTGTTTACTAGTGGCGTTCTTGCATTTAACGGTCACTCGTCAGTGTACTTCACTCCTGGGATTCGTTTTTCTGTACAGCTGCACTGCTTGAAAAGTTCGTTTATACTCGTATTTCTCCAAATTTGGTTGAATTACATTCAAATCAGTTCAAAATTCAAACACATATCGGTGGGATTTTGTCCGACCTCCCAAAATCTTGTTCTTCCATAGTCCATAGATAAGATCCTAAACCCATGCTTGTCAACCAACACGCTGTTGTGCCACCACCATTTGCAGTCTGAACTCTGCAGAAACCCCCGTTTTCCACCGTCCCTTTGTAGTAGGAGTACTGCATTGTGTGCGCACGGTTGTCACTTCAGCATGCTGTTGTGCGCCACCGTTCCTTTGATCGCTTTCTGTACTGTACTCACAATTGTGTGTGCATCGCAGGCGGATCTGCTGATGGGGGTGTTCGACGGGGGCCCCCTGGAGGCGAAGGCGATGAGCAGGGTGGGCTGCCTCGACTACGCCGCCACCCCGTGGCAGGACGCCCGGCCCGGCGTCCTGGAGCGGCACGCCAGCTACAAGTTCAACCGCTACATGTCCATCTTCGGCGGCGAGGTCGTCAGCACCCAGCTCAGGCTCCCCTCCGACGACGGCGACGGCTGGACCGTCTACGACGTCATCACGCTGCGCAACGTCCCCTTCGGCGACTTCTTCCGGGTACGCACCCAACAAATCACAACAACCAACCACACCTATGAACTCTCAGGTACTTGCTACTCCCTCCGTCCCAAAAAAAAAGACAAACCATGAGTTTCCGTGTCCAATTTTAACTGTCCGTCTTATATAAATTTTTTTTATAATTCGTATTTTTATTGTTGTTAGATGATAAAACATGATTAATATTTTATGCGTAACTTGTCTTTTTAATTTTTTTCATAATTTTTTCAAATAAGACGGACGGTCAAACGTTGGGCACGGAAACCAGGGTTTGTATTTTTTTTATGGACGGAGGGAGTACTCACGTTGGATGCTAGTGCTTGCTGTAGCTAAGATGTCGTCATGCCACTGTTTTTTCCTCTCCTTTTTGTTTTGGTGTGGTTTGAGGAGAGTGGTTAGCCAGGCAAGTGGCGGTGAGTGAAAGGGTGGTTATGCTGACAGTGGTTAATATTAAGAGATTTGCATCGGTCCAGCAAAAAGTATCTCGAGATACAAATCCGTTTATTGTTAGAGCTAACGATCGGAAACGATTTAGTACCGTACCGGTACCTCGAGATACTTTTTTTTTTGTTAGACTGAAGCAAATCTCCAGTATTAATGTATTGTGTGCACGATTAATTTGACTATAATGCAGGTGCATTTGAGGCACAACATACGGAGCGTGGAGGCCGCGTCGTCGGAGGCGGCGACGAGCAGCGGGAGCCGGTGCGAGATACTGGTGGGGATCGAGTGGGTGAAGAGGAGCAAGTTCCAGAAGAGGATCGCGAGGAACATCTGCGAGAAGCTGGCGCACAGGGCCAAGGAGGTGCTCGAGGCGGCCGCCAGGGAGATCGCCCCGGCCGTGTCGGGCTAGCGAGAAGCTGGAGGAGACGGCTGTTTTTTTCTTGTTCTTCCAGCAAGGCCGCAACGGAGAGATCTCTGCAGAGGAGCAGAGAGGTTGCATGCACGACTGAACTGTGTCGGCTTTTGCCTTGGGCTGGGCTGCTGTAGCGCAGTACTCTCCAAAACAGAACGGAACAAATGGGGAATACGGAGATGTATACCAACTACACTACTATACGATATCTTCGAGATTATACACATGATCCCAAAGCGTACAAGTGTCAAACCCGAACCGAGCTGTGCGTGCGCGCGCGTGATCAACCGGCCGAATTCCGGTGGTTTTTCCTAGTGTCGAGCCGGCACGTTGTGGTGGGAGGTGGCCAACTGTTGGATGTATATAGAGGTAGATCGGGCGATGCCGTATTGAACATGGGCGTGACTGCTCGTTGGATAGACAAGATCATCATCTGCGGAACGTGGGTGCATGCGACTTCCTGGTGCCACTGCAGTACCGCACCGCTCATGGGATCTCATGAGAGCAAGTTTAATAGTATAGCCCACTACTAGCTCTAATTCATTTTAACCAATCTAATAGCTAATTTATACAATAGTTGCTTACTATACTATTAATATATAATCCCACCTGTCATACACACATTGTGTCTTGGAGTCTGTGCTGCAGCTGGCCATATATCTGTAGTCCACTGCTCTTCTTTCTTATCTTTTATCTCATTATAAAAAATATTTATAGCTGGCTAATAGCAGGCCTGTTATTGTACCTGCTCTGAGAGTCATGGTGGTGGTGCTAGGTTTGTATGGATTTCCAGGTGCACATCCCTCAGTTTCATCTTAGGTGTACAGGCTTGAATGCTAATCAAGTTTCTCATCATAAAAATGTCTGGTTCTATTTTTATGTTTTTATCGATGTTAATCACATAACCAGCTTCTCGGTAAAAATCTGTTAGAATTAACCAATAACTACATCAAAGCTCTTATAAAATTTTCTTCAAGATAAGAAAACGAGTCTTATTGTCAAACAATAAGGAATAAGATGGGGTTCTTTAAAAAACTTTCTAGATCAAATTTAAATAATAAAATTTAATAAGTTTAAAATAAATAAATGTATCGGATCTCTAATACCTTGAAGAATATATAGAACAGTCTATAATCGTATATGAATTACAACCAGACGTGAGCTTTGCTAACGAAACGAGAAAATTGGCTTACGACGTTATAAAGCTTCAAACTGTACTACAACAACATTGAATTGTGCTAAAAAATCGGACGATATAAATTTGAACTCTGATTTATTTCTTCTTTCGGTACGAACAGAGAGACCAATTTCCCCTCAGAGCCGGCGCCGTTCGGCAAAGGGTGAAAGGGCACCCAACTACTACAGTAACCAAGTCGTCGCCGCCGCCTCCCCCCAAAATCGCCCAAAAAACCACCGAGCCAGACGCCGCTACTCCACAAAAGCAGCCTTCACTCTCGCGACTCGCGTTCGCGACTGCTTTCCCCCATCTCCTCCTCCTCCTCCTCGGCCGCCTCGCCCCCTCCCGAATTCCGCCATGGATCCGGCGCCGCAGGCCCACCCCATCCTCTCCTACGTGCTCTCCCGCCTCCCCACCCTCGCCAAGACCCGCCCTGCCGGCGGCGACGGCGGCGGCGGCGACTTCGACATCGAGCAGCCGCCCGTGCACACGCCGTCGCCGCGGACGCCCTCCACCGCGGGGGAGTTCGAGCTCGTGGAGCGCATGCCGGGGCTGCGCCACCCGTCCGTGCTCCGCGCCATGACCCGCGCCGTCGCCGACGTGTCGGCCGCGCGCTCCGCGCTCCAGGTCCTCGGCCCGCGGCCCGACCACGAGCTCGTCGACTCGTCCCGCGCGATCGTCGCCGCGGCCGACGCCGAGGCCGGGGGCTCGCGGCGGGTCCCCGAGGGGGACCTCGAGGCCTGCCGCGCCGTGGTGCGGCTCGAGGAGACGCACGACGCCTACGAGGCGCTGCTGCAGGAGGCCGAGGGGAGGCTCGAGGCGGTGTACCGGTCGGCGATGGAGGGGAAGGACCTGGAGGAGCCCGACGGGAGGGACGAATCGGCGGCGGCGGCCGCCGGGGATGATGCGGCGGTGCAGGAGGAGGTGATCGCGGTACTGAGGCAGGCCGAGGAGGGCAAGCCGGTGGAGAGCTTCCGCCTCGTGGACCGGCAGCTGCGCCACCTGCCGGAGGCGTTCGGGAGGATCCAGGGGCTCCGCGTGCTCGATGTCTCGCGCAATCAGCTCGAGGTGAGAAATCTGTTATCTCTGCATGCTTTAGATCTGCTTGTTTAGAGCCCTGTAACCCAAACAATGCTTTGCACTGGATTTTGCACGCATTTACACATGTGAACGGATGGGATTTTTTCTCTTCTGTACTGTGAAATTGTGAATTCATGGTCATGGATTGAATCTTATGTTGAAGATGATCAGAATTATAGGGCCATATGCAAAATGTGTACGTGAGCCATAAAATGCCTGTTTTGTGGTGTTGTACACAGTCTACCATTTGACCTGTGAATGGATGGATTGAACTGTATGCTGAAAATAGTTTGGGCACTGAATTTTCAGTAGGATCGTGTTTTTTTTGTGTGTATTATGGTATGGTCAGATCCTATTATTTTAGAGTCCTCAAGACTGGGCGCATGTACTATTTTTCTTTATAGATTTATTACTAGTGCAACTTATTTATTGGTGATGAAACAGTTACTAGTACTATCTTAGGCCTTAGGATGTAAATAGTGAAACACTGTATGTTAGTATTTCTTTTTACTGTTTTTGTTTGACTACTAAATTAGGTTATGGGTGGATAAGTGCTGAAAGTTGCACTAGTACTGTGTGTTAGCTGTTGACCTTCTACAATCTGAAACTCAGAATAGCTGGATACTATGTATAATAAGTATTGACAGAACAAATGTAGAACTGGTAGGAGCTTGGTGTGTATGTATTTTCCTGATTAGATTGTGTATTCACTTTATAACATCATCCTGTATTTCATGGTTGGTTTGGATCATTGGAAAATCATAGATAAGAGTAGGGAAGGCTGGGTTTGTTTTGAATTTTGGCCACTTTCTCTATATCTGTGCTTACATTGATGTTTAGAAATTTCATAGTTTATTTTTGGGATAATAGGTTGTGCTCATTTAAGTTTAAAAACAGACATAAACAATTAAGCACATACTAACTATAATTATTTTCTTTGATAAACCTTTATAATCACTTAAGTTTAAAGATAGACATAAACAGTTATGCACGTACTAAATATAATTATTTCCTTTCATAACCCTTTTATCCTCAGTGGCTTGCCTGGTCATATTTCCTTTGCGATATACTCTACACATTTTGTTAAGTATGCTGTTGTTGTGTCCCTTGCTTCATTGGTGAATCAATGTGATTGTAGGTTATTCCAGATGCTATAGGAGGACTTGATCATCTTGAAGAGCTTCGTCTTGCTTCCAATGCCTTGATTTCTCTTCCTGATTCCATTGGACTGCTATTGAATTTGAGGATTCTGAATGTGGGAAGCAACAGGCTAAGGTCATTGCCAGATAGCATCTCAAAGTGCAGGTAGATAATTTTCCTTAGCTTTAATTCTTGGGTTCAGCAAGTGTTACTGTTCAATTGACTGATTGGTGCAACTCCAGGTCGTTAATTGAGCTTGACGCGAGCTACAATGGGCTTGCTTATCTGCCAACCAACATTGGGTATGAGCTGGTAAATCTGCGGAAACTCTGGGTCCATATGAACAAGTTGCGGTCACTTCCGTCATCTATCTGTGAGATGAGGTCATTGTACCTCCTGGATGCACATTTCAATGAACTATGTGGTCTGCCATCTGCCATAGGGAAACTTTCAAGTCTTGAAATTCTGAACCTGAGCAGCAACTTTAGTGACCTGAAGGATCTCCCTGCTTCTTTCGGTGACCTGCTGAATCTGCGCGAGCTTGACCTCAGCAACAACCAGATCCATGCTCTTCCCGACAGTTTTGGTCGGCTGGATAAGCTAGAGAAGCTCAACCTGGAGCAGAATCCTCTTTCTATGCCGCCAATGGAGATCGTGAGCAAAGGCGTGGACGCGGTGAAAGAATACATGTTGCAGAGGTGGCTTGACATCTTGCTCGAGGAAGAACGGAAGAGCATCGCAGCAGCGGAGAGCCCTCAAGCACCGACCACTCCTTCGGCCTGGCTGGCACGCAGCGTCTCCTGGGTCTCCGACGTTTCCGGAAGCCTTGTGGGGTACCTCAGTGGCGAGAACAAGACGGAGAAAGATGCCTACCTGGATCAGCAGTACTGAAAGCGCTCACATGTGTGGTGTTTGAGCATCGTGTACATACTATATGCGTTCCAAGCTTACCATCTCATCTGGGAAAATCGTTTTGTGTTATATTACTTTTCGTAGCTTCACTTGTTACAGTATTATATTACTTTGTCGAATAATAATGTGGAGACTAATATGAGCTGAGAGTGGGCTTTAGGCCTCAATGCGTGTGCCAGTCATATGCTATGGTTTTAGTTGCGCTAGAAATGGAAGCGGCGGCAAAGCGGCCGTGTTGCCGTCGCCGGCAATTGTGATTCACGTTTTGCTCATCCGTTTCTTGGCAATTGTGATTCACGTTTTGCTCATCGTTTCTCGATCTCCTTTCTGTGTATCACGCGTACGAGTAGTGTTCTCAAAATTTTGCAAATACTGTGTTACACGGCGCTATTGCATTCGAGAATTCTTCCAAAAACCAAGCACTTACAACATACTCCCCCACAAAGGGGAGAAGCCGAACCAGCAGCAACATTCACGAGAATAGCGCAAAGAACCAGGCGAGCAACAAGTTTAACACATCATACAGCATAATAAACAACTAATAGGTACGGTACTTATTTCGATTACACACTGATGATTAGAAGTCTTTAAACACCACTACTGGCACTACACCAGACCCTCTCTAAGGTTGCTGGCGAGTAGGGGTAGCACAGCAGCACGAACGCCGCTTTTAACTAGGTAGCTATTTATAAATACTACGGTCTATCTAAGGATACTGCAAGGTGCTCAATAGCTGAACACGACGAGGTCATCACTGGCCCTTCTGGGAGGGGCAAAAAAGATTCACGGCCACATGCTTCCTCGCTGTCCTTGGTGAGCGCCTTGTTCATCTCCGTTCATCTCCGTTCTGATCAGATGCCCTGATGGGGAAATAAGAAGCAAAGGTTCAGAGTAACTCTTACCTGCTATGGCAAAATATGGTGCATAGGAATGAGACATCCTAAACTTACCAGTTCGTGCAGTTCATCATGGAGTGCATCCCATTCGAGGATGCCACAGAGTTCATCAATGGACTGCTCCAGGTTGTACTCGTTCCGCCTAATTATTTCCTTGTTCAGGTCGACTTGCCCAAAGCCCATCTGCCCCAGCTCTCTCAGCATGTTGTCCTCCACGGCACTGATGTGATCAGATGAAGGCTCGGTAGGCAGGCGAGAAGCAACACGAGCAGTTGCAGAGGGCATTCCAATGGCAGCAGCAGGTGCGGTGGGCTCACTGATAGGAGCAGCAGCAGCTCCGATAGGTGCAGCGGTAGTCGCACTAACAGGAGCAGGCGCAGGTCCAGATGCAGGAATGCTAACAGGTTTTGGCAGGGGAATGGCTTGAGGTGCAGGTGCAGGCACGGCAGCAGGCTTCGAAGCCTTTTCAGCTCCAGCAGATGAAGTGAGGAGATCAGTAGCTGGCACTAGCACTGATTCAAATGTTCTAGGTACAGAAGGTGCGCCACTTGAAACAAGCTCAGGTTCCATCGGTTTGGTGGCTTCATGGTATAGTGTATGTGCAAGAGGATCAGTTATGGTGCTTCCAGAGTATTCATCCACAATATCTGCAGACTGAATATTCGTATCAACAGAATGCTTCCATTCTGTGTTGCTTCCTTCTGGGGGCATGTTCAAGTTTATAGCAGCACTCTGCTTGTTGCTACTGGTTTTGCCCGGGTGTTCCACCTGCACATGAATTTGGAATCCAAATGATCAGATAACAAAGGAAGTGCCAAAGCCAATGAGGACGAAAAAGCAATCTATGGTGGAACAAACCTGAATAAAAACCCAAACTCGCTGACCAAACATCTGGCCAGTGGGTGATGCCAATCTCCAGTACGACACGTACCCACCAGGCTTTGCAGGTGTGACAAAATCAACACCAACATCGATCTCTTGATCAATAGGGAAACCATCCACCGAGATCTGCACATGCCGAATCAGAGTTAACATTTTAGTGCGATACTGCCTAACACTCTTGACCATACATTGGTAGTTATACTAAATACGAAAAGGCTAGGGTGTACCCCTAATTTAACTGAGCTGTTGCGTGCAAATAGATGTCCGCCAACCCAGGTAAGACACGTCCCATATGGCCACATGGAAGATCCATTGTTATGTATGCGCCAAATCTTCGTAAATGGGGTTGATGGTGCCATTACTGTGCCATCAGGGACAGTAATATCCTTAATGAAGCGGCAATCATGTAGCTGTCGAAGATGTGGAAAGAGCATCTGGTTCTGAAAAATGGCCAGATGACAGTCAGTTGACACTGTTCTGGAAATGTTTTACGAGAACTATATGATCATGAATTTGAACAAGTTGCTACTTTCACCTGGTTGAGGTCTCTAAATCGTCTACTCCCAAAAGATGGTCTGTCTATTCTGGTATATTCATTCACATTGCCCATTCGAGAAAAACAGGTGCTGCATAAATCATAATCATCTTTACTGCACGCAAAAAACAACAAATCATGTTAGAATAATGACAATTTTTTTCCTTCCATTCCAATTCAACTTTCGATGATGAACTAGAACCATTGAACTCAAAACTCACATATTTGACTTGTAGCGAGAACCAGCGATAGGTGTGACCCCACAGCCATCGCACTGTATCCATCTATGCAGTGTGTGCTGTGCCATACTCTCGTGCTTATCACTGAGATCCCTGTATGGGCACCTATTACAGCTGCTGCCTTCAGAATAAGGTCCATAAAGACCGACTGGTGAAAGATTATCTGGCTTAGATGTGTTATTTTTGCAGGTGCATGGAGGGAAATAGCGACCACCCTTAAAGCTTCTGTCAGCTTGGAGGGACTGAACTGGATAATGGGAGAGATTCTCTGGCTTAGATGTGTTACTTTTGCAGATGCATGGAGGGTAAGAGGAACCACCCTTGTAACTGCTTTTATCAGCTCGGAGAGACTGAAGTGGATAACGGGGAAACAGTGGTGGAGGAGGGCATGTTGAGTTCAAATCACCAGCAATCTTGCCATTAGGCCCAAAGGGCTCAGAAGAAAGGCCTAGTTGTGTCCAGAAAAGATCACTTCTTAACCCTTCCCTGCAATCTGAAGCAGGAGCAGAATGAACAGTAGGTGCACCATGACCAATGCTAGTAACTTGTGGCACAGCAGAGGATGTAACAGACTTGCAGTTACTTTGGGCATTGGTACTTCCTTTGTTATCAACTTTTACCCAGCCTGAAAGGGTATCCACATAATAAGGATATCCCGATACATGTTCAGCTTGAGCTTTGATGTCATCAAGAAGCACACCCTTAAGACCAAGTGATTTAGTTGATCCAGAGTTATGCATATCCAGAGGGTTCGAAGCTGAAACAGCCATGAGCTCAGTGTCATTTTTAATATTCAACCTTCCCATAGTTTGTCCCCTACCACTAGAGGAGCCAGATGAACCATCAGCAGAACCACTGGAAGACTGCATTTTGCTCTTTGGTGCCATCAGTTTAGCAAGCCGGTCCAGCAAATCAGCCAATGATGGCGCTGATGATGCAGCTTTAGAACGTAAGTCATGTGATATTTTTGCAAGGACAGTGGGAACTTGTTCTGGTACAAATTTTAAAGCTTCATCGATAGCTAATTTCACCTGAGCCAATTGATCTTCCAGAGCAGTGGACATTACAGATATGGAATCCAATACCTGCTGTTTTGTCTGATGTACCCCATCACTGCTGCTCTTCAACTCAACATTAATCCTAAGAGGGTTCAGTCTCTGACTAATGGCAGCATCACATAAATCACTATCATCATCCAGTATGACAACATCCCCATCCTCATCAGTATAGGTGAGTACAAACTCAGTATCTGGATTGAACTTAAAAGCACTTGCAATCTTTGACCGCAGAGCAGCCAGATTAAGATCAAAGTGCGGACCATTCACAAAAGCAGTGAACCGCTTAAGAGTGCCACCGAATTTTACCTGAAACGTCAAGCAAATAAAATGAGATAGATAAGAATAACAATCTAGTTAAATTGCACAGGTAAACTTAAATAGAACGGCAAGTGGTTTGCTTTGCAGGCAAGAAGCATAAGCAAATGATAACTCAATTCTGTTCTTATCTTAGCAGCTGATCAATGTTGATTCAGTTAACAGTAGAGTCAAAACACAATTCACGGAACCAAATCTCAACACCTGATGCTACATAAGTACCAAAATTACATGGCATTAATCAATTAAGGATGACTACCAAGTTAAGCCGTTGCATGTTGAGGAAAGTGGGTTGTCTTCTACACTGAAGAGATTTATACAGCCATATCATGCAAACCTAAACAGATTTATTCTACCATAGCATGCAAACCTGGAACATTCAACATACCAACAAATTACAAAGGAACATACATCAAGTGATCAAGATACTCCACAATCAAATCCCCAAAGCAAGTACTCTTATCTAACTAATCAGTAAAACAAAAAGCCCTGCAATAATCTTGATTTCGAAGGAGTCCTCACAATAATCGCCAGCGTTAAGGACTGATATTTCTACACTATTTTACAATCCCTGCAATAATCTTGATTTCGAAGGAGTCCTCACAAAAATCGCCGCGTTAAGGACCGATATACACTGTTTCACAATTGCAAACAACACAGAAACGATCTAATCCTGGGCGCCCAAAAAGATGCAAAATCCATCCTTCGGCGAACAAGATCAAAACCATCGTAAACCTACATGCACCCAGCGAGATGCAAAATCCATCCTTCCAAGAACAACACTACCACCCGGTCGCATCGCTCCACAACCCAGCACGGGCAACAGAACCCACTCCCCACCTCCCTGCGACAAAACCCCCATGCGCGAGCAAACCAAGAACGCGGCATTCCCAGCACAGAAACACCGCACCCGCGAGGAGCCGGGGAAATAAAAAGAAAAAGAAAAGAAAACCTCACCTTCACGACGAGATCCCTCCCGCCCTCGCGCGCCGTCGGTGCAGCGTCCTGGCGGCGAGACATCCCGACCAAACGAAGCCCCGCGGCGGAGACCAGCCGCCCCGGAACACTCACTTGCCCCCGGAGAAGCGACCGGTGACCCTGCACGAACAGATGGGGGATGTGGCGGAGGTGGAGTGCGTCGCGGTGCGATGGCGATGGCGGTGTGACGAAGACGACGAGGCGGAGGGGAGGAGGAGAAGGAGACGGGCTTGAGTCAAGACCTCCCTTTTAATCCGTAAGCAAATTCCGTTTCCTTCGATGGGAAGGGATTGGGAGGAGGAAATTCACGGGTTTTCGCGGGGTTTTTGGGCCCACCTGTCAGTGAGAGGCGTCGCTTGCGTGGCAGCGTCAGAGCTGGGGTAGGTGCCTCGGTGGCGTGACAGGAGGAGAATGGTTTGGGGTTGGGGCGTTTTGTAATTCTAAAATTAGTTTAAGTGTGTGCTTGTGGTTTTGTACTATAGTGCTTATCTCATTGTGGGGTCCATTGGTCAGTGGGATAGGGGCTGGAATTATAATATTATTACTTGTGTAATCCTTGTAGTAATAACCCAACGGAGGACCTCACGAGTCACGACCTTGTGGGCTGTGGCAGCTTGCTTCGCGTTCACCGTCAGCCCGTCACCGATCTTTCTATGACCTGTGGGCCACAGTGTGAATCTTTGTCTTATCCCCGTTTTGCAGCAGCAAGGACGACTGAGACCCAGTTTACATGGGATTAAAACTTTTAAGTTTCTATCACATTGGATGTTTGGATACTAATTATAAATATTAAACGTAGACTATTAATAAAACTCATCCATAATCTTAGACTAATTCGCGAGACGAATCTATTGAGCCTAATTAATCCATAATTAGCCTATGTGATGCTACAGTAAATATTCTTTAATTATAGATTAATTAGGCTTAAAAAATTTATCTCACGAATTAGTTTTTATTTATATAGTTAGTTTTGTAAGTAGTTTATATTTAATACTCTAAATTAGTGTCTAAAGACAGGGACTAAACTTAAGTCCTGGATCCGAAGACCACCTGAATGACCAATGAATGCTGACGAGACCCTTGCAGGGGTGTTGGGTGTTGGGTTACTTTTACTTGTGGATGTAAAAGTACTACGCGTCGATGCCTCGCCTTGGCACGGATGAGCTACAGACCACGGAGGCAGCGAGAGGCCGACAGGTCGGCACCCGCCGCATCTGCGGCGCCTTCCGACTTCGCCGAGGCGAGGCGAGCCGTTGCGCTCGCTGCGCCCGTGCCCCGGAGATACGAATTTCCTTGGCTCGGTCGCGGTCCAGCAGCACAAGACGAAATCCACGATGCGACGGCGTGGAAAAACCCACATCAGCAACACGCCTTTTCTCAGGGCTCTCGTCGTGCTCGCCCCGTCTCGTTCCACGGATGCCCACGACACCCCATCCGCGCGCGTGGCGCGGCTCACTCGCGTAGTCGCGTGGATGGCACTTCCACCGGCTCGCCTCTCTCGCGGCCACCACCACTAGCGACGCGGGCCGCACGGTGCCACAGCCCACGTTCCCCGCCAGCACGCACGCGAGATCGAGGAATTTTTTTTATTTGTACATTTTTTTATTAAAATATTTATGAATATTTTTTTGTTTCGAAAATTTACAAATCTAATCATCGCCCTCCCAAAGAGCGGCAAGGGATCTAAATGCAAAATTTTTATTTGTGTTCAAACCCTTTCCACCGGTTTTAATTGCTTAAAAACTAATAATGCTTATTTGATACTCTAAATGATTTTAAATGGAAAAGTGATAAACTACAAAGTTATAGATCTCATCAATATCTACAACTTTTATATAAAGTTTATCTCCATCCAATGTTGTTCGAAATATAGATATGAGATTTTTTAAAATATGTTTTATATTTTGTAACAAATATTTGGATATCTAAAACATCTTAAATGAAAAAGTTGTCAACTACAAAGTTGTAGATCTCCTTGAGCTCTACAATTTTGATATAAAGTTTTATTTCATCTGACTTTATATAATATAATTTTAAATTAAAATCATAGAGCTAACAAGTTGTGCTGGAAAATTTGCATTTAGGTCCCTTGCCGCCCGCTGAAAGGGCGATTTTTAAAAATTGCCCTCCCAAATGACGGCGGGCGATTAGATTTGTAAATTTTCAAAACAAAAAATTATTTTTGTAAATATTTTAATAAAAAAATGTATAAATAAAAAAAAATTCCGAGATCGAGCCGCGCGGCTAACGGGCCGGACGCACCCACCACGCGTGCCAACGAGCAGAGGAGAGGGGAAAAGTCCACTTAGACTCCCTTAATTGTTCACCGAATTTAATTCGTGATCCTTAACTGGAAAACCGGATAGAATGACTCCCTAAATTATTGAAACCAGTATAATTTGACTACTCCAGCGGTTTTGAAGGGCGGTTTTGCTGACGTGGCGATACCAACCCGGTCTTCATTCCACGTGACGCTGACATGGCGATATTAACCCGGTCTTCATTCCGCATGGCGCTTACGTGGCATTAGAATTAAAAAATATCTATGGGATCCATCTATCATTCACACATAAAATACATCGTGGGATCCACCGACATGTGGGGCCTATATATCATTCTTTCTCCTTCCCTTCTTCTTCCTCCTCCCTCCCTCCTTCTCTCTCTTTTCTCTCCCCCTTTTCTCTTCCCCCTTCGGATGCATCGGTGGCGGCGGCGGCCGGGTGGAGTGGCGACGGATCTGGGCGGCATGGCCGCGGCCCTTGCCCCCCCTTCTGGGTGTCGGTTTCCTCGCCCTGAGTGATAATTAATACTCCCACTAGCTGCTACTACTACATCGCTAGCTTAGCTAATGACGTCGCCGAGCAACCAAGAACACTAAATTAACCAACTAAACACAAGCTAATTAAGCTAGGGTCGTCGTCATGTTGCCTAGCTAGCTAGCTAGCTAATTACTACTCCGGTGAGTGGATGGCGCCATGCCGCCATGGCGGCGCAGCAGCAGCAGCACATGTCCATGTCAGCGTCGTCGTCGCTGGTGACGAGCCTGAGGAATTCGCGCGAGGGGAGCCCCGACCGCGGTGGTGGCCTTCCAGAGGGTGTCGGCGGCGGCGATGTCGGCGGCGGAGTGCACCGGGACTATGGCGGCGCCGTCGTTGCTGGAAGGGAGATTCGGGCTGGGCGGGAGCTCGCGGCGGCGGTCGAGCCTGAACGCGTTCGACATCATCTCCTTCTCTCCGGCAGCTCCAGCGCCGGCGGCAGAGGTGGAGCTGTATCGCTGCGGCAGCCGCACCCGCCACCCGAACTTCCCACCGCCGCCGTCGCCTCGCTGCAGGATACGCGACAGCAGCGACCGCGGTGACTGGCAGCTCTTGATGCCGCCGCATCGCCGCTCCGCGCTGCCTTTGCGCCGGCCTTCTCCACCCACCGCCGCCCATGGCTTCGCGCACTCCCATGCCGCCCTCCGCTCCACCATCCGTTGCCTCGGCAAGCTCTCCGCGCTGCTCGCCGATGGGAAGAGAAAGAGAGAGATAAGGGAGAGAGAGGGGGAGGAAGAAAGGTTGGGAAGAGAATGACATGTGGACCCCACATGTCAGTGGATCCTATTATAATTTTTGTGTGTGAATAATAAATGGGTCCCACATATATATTTTTAAATCTAATCTTACATCAACGCCACGTGGGACGAAGACCAAATCAACATTGCAACGTCAGCGCCACGTCAGCAAAACCGCCCTCTAAAACCGCCAAGAGAGTCTATTTATACCGGTTTTAATAATTGGGGGAGTTGTTCTAACCGGTTTTCTGGTCGAAGGGTATGAATTAGATTCGTTGTACATTTAAGGGAGTCAAAATGGACTTTTTCCGAGGAGAGGAGACGTGCGTCGTCGTGTGTGCCTCCGTGCGAGACGATGTCTGAATCTGAACACCGATCCTTTGCAAAGGTTGGGGCAAGTTAGCACGACACGCTTCGGTCGGAGCAGAAAAGGGGACACTTCGCACAGGCATCAGCGTGGACGATTAACGGAGAACAAAAAAAGCTTGGACGATTAACACACTGCGTGGTAGCATGTCCGTCGCTGCGAGCCTTTGCTGCATGTATATATACACGGATTTTTCTTTCCAGTGGGACTGGAAAAAAGGAAACAGTTCACAGGGAGTAAAGTCCGGTGATTAAAGCGAATACACGCCCGTTCCTTTTCGATATCTTGAGTGCAGATAATTACTAATTGTTTTGGTTCTTCTAGATTAGTACACGTACAACTGAACACGTAGATGAAGAAAGCTTGTGGGCTTGTGGTGGGCTATGGCATGATGGTATATAGAGACTTCTCCGGGACCTACACAATACACAAATACACACTCAACTGAGCATAAAATGCAAGAGGTGGAGGTGGTTGCAACTTGCATGGAAGCAAATGAGTGGACGGTGGCCTGTGGGGAACCAAAAGAACTTCACCGCCCAGAGTAGTTCGTCTAAGTTCAGAACAGTGACCGACTCAGGCAGCTGGACTCAAGCAGCATCACCGCACAGAGTCAATCGTCTTAGAATTGGACACGCATTTTTTTTTTACACGATGGAAACGGTTTACATCCTCAGTAAGTGACGAACCAAAAAAAAACTAGAACCCAATGTGTACTAATTACAAAATTATTAACTGATATATTTAATTAATATGGTATAAATTAGACAGAATTGAATAATCAACCAGGTCCTGTGGCCACACCAAGTAGTACGTAGGGACACCAATGTCTCCTGCATATACTACAATGCACAAGCACTTGAGTATTTTTGTGTAGAAGTGAAAGCATCTTGAAGGTTACTCATGGCTATCAAGTCTTTACCTTCCTACACAATGAATCTAGAGCAAAACATGCGATGAATTAAGATAAACTATCTCCATTTCATTAAGCAGTCAGCTGGTGGACCTGTTATAAGGAGATTAAGATGCTCGTATGTAGATCCGTCCTCAGTGCAGTACGGCTGAAGTTATGTCCTCATAGTATTTGACATCAACATTTCATCTGCCTAGGGAATATGAGCTCTAATGCTCTCGAGTTTCCTTAAGTGGAATGCCAGCCCAAGTTGTTGCAACCTGCAATTGCAACTGCACAGCGCTTGATCCGAGAAATACAGAAGGTCTGAATGTAGCTATGCAGGGCAATGGTCTTCTGAATATTGTATTGGCTAGAACTTCAGGTCAATACATAGGGGAAAGTTTCAGGCAAATTTTCATTACCACGGCCCATTATTTTGTGACAACATCAGAAGAGAAAAGGAGTATTCTGTAGGTCAGTGCAAAATCGAAGTACTGATACCATGCCAAAAAAAAACAGAGAAAAAGAAAAAGAAAGGAAACAAAAACAGAGTTCTCGGGACTAATTAAGTAGAAGAACTTTTAGATTTTGATGATGAATATACTCCCTTTTTTTATAAGAGAACTGATGATGAATGTACCTGAACTGGAGTATTCAAACTTTTCCTCCACATTTTTGGACCACAGTTGATTTCCTTATTGTTTTGTTTACAAACAAGCACTGCAGCAAAGGCTCCCCAAATTTATTAAACCGCACTCAGTCCACTCAACCCTGGCTCAGCTCCGCAATTAGTTGGACTGGATTGCACAACTGTCAAATCAATGGGCTATAATGAATTTGTTATGCACCCACACACACCAAAAAAAAAATGAAAAGAATATAGCCATTTCTGAACCTGCACCTGATAAAAACATCTTTACATAGTTCCAGCTTGGTTTATGTAGTCCATCACAAGTCCATTTCACATAAATATTCCGGAAAAATCTGTGTTTTCTAAAAGATAATGAGAATCCCGCCATTTCAGCCTTTCACTCAACAGGAGCTAGAACCTATTATTATTTATCACATTACATCGTATGTCGACAAAATCCACAAAATAACAAGATAACCAAACATTTCAACTCAAGGAAAAAGATAACATAATCCGGAAAATCTCTCGTTCACAAGTTGAATGACTAGGACTGAAACCCCACTCAGTGACAGGTAATATCTTGTACCGAATGCTGCACAAAAGAGCCAAGTAAACGGAGTGGATTCTAAACTCGAAGGAGATGAAACAATATTTTTTTAAAAAAATCTACAAGATAAATTTATATGTGTTAAATCACTCTATAAACATGAAAGCTCAAATTTAACTTATGCTCCCTTAAATTAAGTTTTTTTTAGAACGGATGAAATACAAGTTAAAAAAAATCTAACTGCGAAATTCAGCAATTTTTTACTGAATTTTGCTCTCCTCTTCTCACCTCTCACTTGTCATCCCTGAAACTCTCCTGGTCCCCGCCTCCCGCACCACGCCGTCTCCGATCAAGATTCTTCCCTGATCCCCTTGCTGCTGCTGCCATCAAATCCTTGGACATTTCCAGTCGCAAATTTAGACTCTTCCCCCGCGATTCCCAGCACTCCCAAGTCCCATCCTTCCCGCTGCCCCATCCCATCCCACTATCTCCCTAACCACTGCGATTTAACCACCGAGGAGGACGCAAGAATCGTGTCCAGCTCCGCACCATTGTTAGGCGGGAGTGGAGTGGACTGGTTATCGTCCACGCGAGACGACGACGACGACGACGGCCGGAGCTCGCCGGAGAATCGGTGTCGTCGGAGATGAGGGTCATGAAGCTCGGGAACAGGCCGGACACCTTCTTCTTGTCAGGCCCCGTCAGGTAGTTTTGTTCTTGTTGTTCATCGCCTTTTACTTCGATCGTTTGGTTGTCGTGTGAATCGTTTTTTGTTTTTGATCGGTGTTGGTGTTGGTTGCAGGTCGGTCTCCACGGATTTGGCCACTGACATGCAGATTCTTGTGGATGGTTGCCTGTTTCGTCTCCACAAGGTAGCTGCAAAGATTTTCTTGTGGTTTGCGTCGATCAAGAACTGATTTGTTTTTTTTTTTTTGGGTGGTTCGTTGGATGGAACAGTTTCCTTTGCTTTCCAAGTGCATGTGGCTGCAAGCGCTATGCGTGGAGTCCGGCGAGGGCGGCGGCGCCGTCGAGCTGCCGGCCTTCCCGGGCGGCGCGGAGGCGTTCGAGGCGTGCGCCAAGTTCTGCTACGGCGTCGCCGTCACGATCGGGCCGCACAACGTGGTCGCCGTCCGCTGCGCCGCCGCGCGGCTCGGCATGTCCGAGGCCGCCGACCGCGGCAACCTCGCCGGGAAGCTCGACGCCTTCCTGTCCTCCTGCCTCCTCCGCCGTTGGAAGGACGCGCTCGCCGTGCTCCACTCCACGCGCCGCTACGCCGCGCTCTGCGAGGAGCTCGGCGTCACGTCCCGCTGCGTCGACGCCGTCGCGGCCCTCGCCGTCGCGGACCCCAGCGGCGATGCCTCCGGCGCCGTTCCGGCCGGTTCGTCTTCGTCGTCGCCGCCGTGGTGGGTGCGTGACATCTCCGAGCTCGGGGTTGACCTCTACTGGCGCGTCATGGTGGCCGTCAAGGCGACCGGCACCGTACACGGGAAGGCCATTGGCGACGCGCTCAAAGCCTACGCGCGCCGGTGGCTGCCGATCGCCGCCAAGAACCACCACGCGGCGGAGCAAACCGCCGCCGGCGGCGGCGGCGGCGCGGCCAATGCCGACCGGGCCACCAAGAACCACCGCCTCCTCGTCGAGAAGATAGCGAGCTTGCTCCCGGCGGAGAGGAACGCCGTCTCCTGCGGCTTCTTGCTGAAGCTTCTCAAGGCGGCGAACATCCTAGGCGCTTCTCCGGCGTCAAAGGAAGAGCTCACGAGGAGGGTAGCGTCGCAGCTGGAAGACGCCAACGTGAGCGACCTCCTGATACCGGCGACGCCGCCGTGCGCGGGCGGGGCGCTGTACGACGTGGACGCCGTGGTGACCATACTCGAGGAATTCGCGCTGCGGCAAGCGGCAGCGTCGGGGAGACCGGAGGGTAGCCCGAGGCGCGCGGGCAGGCACCGGCGATCGATGTCGGCCGAGAGCGGTGAGCTCGAGGGGGCGCGCCGTTCGACGTCCATGGCGGCGGCGTCGCACGGCGCGATGGTCCGGGTGGGGAAGCTGGTGGACGGGTTCTTGGCGGTGGTGGCCACAAAGGACGCCCGCACGCCGCTCGACAAGATGATCGCCGTCGCCGAGGCCGTGCCGGACTTCGCGCGGCCGGAGCACGACGATCTATACCGAGCCATCGACACATATCTCAGGGTGTGCATGCGCGCGACACTTGATCACGCCGACATTACCTCGCCATGGCTAATCTTAGAATTCTTGATCTCTCTCTCACCGTGTGCCTTTGCTTCTGTGCCACGTGTAGGCGCACCCGGAGATGGACAAGAGCTCGAGGAAGAAGCTGTGCAGGGTGCTCAACTGCAGGAAGCTCTCGGAGAAGGCGTCCATGCACGCGGCGCAGAACGAGCTGCTCCCCCTCCGCGTCGTCGTGCAGGTGCTCTTCTTCGAGAACGCGCGCGCCGCCGGACTCTCGTCCGGGCACGGCAACCGCGTCGCCGCGCGCTTTCCCGGCGACGTCAGTGCGCTGCTTGCCAGACCAAGAACGACGGAGGAGAACGGCAAGGACGAGCAGAGGCCCGCCGGGAGCGTGGCGGCGGACGGCGACTGGAGCGTGGAGGGGCGGAGGGACTGGAGCGTGGTGGCGTCGAGGGTGGCGTCGCTGAAGATGAGGCTGGAGGAGGAGGACGGCGAGGACGCCGGCGACGAGGCGTTCGTGCATAGGACGCGCGCGGGGTTGGCACGGAGCGCGTCGTCGCGTATCACGGCGGCGGCGGGGAGGTCCAAGCGGATGCTGAGCAGGCTATGGCCGACGAGCAGAACCTTCACCTAAGGGGCATCGAGACACTTGGCGGCAAGCAAAGCTGATCCGTACATACCGTGTACAAATATGCTTGAATTTGTAAGTAAAATTTGTTCCTTCGAGATTTGATTTTGTTCCAACTAGTTCTTGAAGTTTGGGGAAGTTGTGTGCACTGATATGACTGCGTGTACACTCCCTCCATTTAAAAAAAACATTTTGTAAGGACGAATATGAACAAGGGTTTATCCAAATTAATCCCTAAAAATTAATTTGTTCTGGACAGAGAGTGTACATAGTTGGTACAGAGACACATGAAGCTATACTTCAACGGTTAAAAAAAAAAAACTTATTTCTCTTTTGTTGCAACACACTAACACTACACACCCAACTCACATCCTTATTAGCTACTGCAGAGACCGAAAGTTATACTTTCATCTTATAAACGAAACTCTAAAAGAGTTTATACTCTCCTAATGCAAGATACAGAACGCGGCTACAGAGGCAGAGTTGCAGAGACAGGATAGGCGACCAGTGACTTGGTCTGTGCTGTGTACGTCAATTTTTACACTAAAGTTAGTGTATCTTAAGCAAATTTTCAAAGAAGAAAAAACTAATTCTATTGACCCCTCAAACATATACTTCATCCGTCTAAAAAAATACAACCTAGAAGAGAATGTGACATAAAAAAAAACCGGTGATAAAGCTGTCCAGAATCATTGTAAGTGGAGGCTTTTTTTCGTTGGCTGGCCGTGGCTGAACAGTCGCAACAATTTTTTCTGTCTTTGGTCTTCATCGACTCGGATGATTGCAGCTGCAGCACAGCCGCCACAAAATTTTGTCTCAGGTCCTGGTCACCCGGTTGGCTTGGCTGCCTGTCGCAAGTTCGCAACAAAAAAAAAAAATTGTGCTGAGGGTGCTGTAGGCGCTGCGCAGGAAGCACAAGAGTGCAGGGCATTAGACAACGCCTGTGTTTGATGGCAAAATTTCTGTTTTTTTTATGGCAAAACATCCCTTGCCATCTCACAGAGAGATGTAACATCTAGTTGGAAAAAAACTTTCTCTGCCCCTCTACAAACTCTGAATCTGTTGTAATGTACCTTTTCCCTCTTTATGCAATGACAAAATTCAGGAGGGGAAGTTCTCCCCTGGGTCCAGTGATTTAGTAAAAAAAATAAAAAAAAGAAAATTTTCGCGTCTTAAAGCAAAACGTAAGTGCTAAAACCATGGTTTGATACGGAAAACACGTAGCGCTAGCGACTAATATCCACCACCACCAACATCTTCTTGGCCGCTTGCACACGGTAGCACGTGCGACCGACACGTGTGTCACAATCTCAGACTGACATATGACCATATTTTCAACATGCGCAACGTTTTCAATGATCATAGGCCAAAGGCCAGTCGTAATCCGTCGCTCCAAGGATTGGCCATGTTTTAGCACAGGAGCATAGGACAGGAGTGCACGGTCGGCCAGTCGCTGCCTCACTCCAGTGCGAGAGGGAGATGGACAAGCACACACCCGTGGTCCTCCTCTTGTTATTATTAGCAGGTTTATCCCGCATTCTCAAAAAAAAAAAAAAATCGGTGTTCCAAAGGCCGAAACAATTTCGATGTGAGGGTTAGGCTACGATAAGACTACAGAGCTGTGTGGTATCCACTCACAAGGGAATCAAAAAAATCTGGCGGTGTCAAATCAAATGAACCTGATGAAATCGAAACTGCTGTTACAAATTGTTATAGCTAGCCTGAGCAAAGCAAATACTCCCTCCGTCCCATAATATAAGGGATTTTGAGTTTTTGATTACAACGTTTGATCACTCGTCTTATTCAAAAAATTTTAAAATTATTAATTATTTTATTTGTGACTTACTTTATTATCTACAGTACTTTAAGCAAAAAAAATTAAATAAGACGAGTGGTCAAATGTTGCAAGCAAAAATTGAAAATCCCTTATATTGTGAGACGGAGGGAGTAGTATGCAAACCGGGAGCAGCGGCTGTAGACGTAGGCAATGACCAACGCAGGGTATAACCCCATAAAAAGATGATGCTAAGTGGGATAAAACTACACTAACTATCAGTCGGTCACATTTTGCATTTAAACTCTTAGATTATTTTTATTTATATATACATCTAATATATGCAGTATACTCCCTCCGTCCCAAAAAGAATCAACCTAGGAGGGGACGTGACCCCTCCTAGATTGATGTATGTGGACATATGGGGTGTCCACATACATTGTTCTAGGAGGAGTCACATCCCCTCCTAGATTGATTTTTTTTTTGACGGAGGGAGTATCTCTTAAAAATCACAAACATATATAAGGGTCCACCCCTCCCTCTTCTACCGCCTTTCTCCTTCCCGGACGGTGCGACCTCCCCTCTCCCGTGGCCTCTCCCCTCTCTCTCGTTGGGGCTGCCGCCTCTCTCCTCAGCGCTTTGAGCAGTGGCGGCAGATCGAGCACAACGGCGGCGGATCTAGGCGGCAGCGGCGGATGGAGGCGCAGAAGGTAGGGATCAAGGCGGCGCCGGCGGATCGAAGCAGCAGCGGCGTGGATCGACGCAACGACAGGGAGGGACGCGGCGGCAGCGAAGCTTCCCGGGTATGCCCTTCTCTTCAGTCCAGCCCCTCGCCATCTTCTTCCCCGGCGCGGGGTGACGCCTCTCCCCAACGCGGCTCCTCGCCCGTTCCTCGCCCAAAGTTGACAAAACTACGCGGCCCTCTACTAGGCATCATGACGCTCTGCGGGGGTGCGGTCCCGCCCGAGCTGGCAGGCATATTAGCTTCGGGAGGGGCGAGACCACGCTCCAGTATAGAGCGTTGGCCATGGCCTTACAGAGATCCTCCTCAAGGGACATGGTTATGTCTTATGTGAGCCCATCGCTCACGGGCCCACATGCAGAGGCGAAGCTACAAGTACATGCAATCTGTAGACTGGCTCAATAGGTTTTTGCAAAACAGCTAAAAAGCTATTGATATTTATGTTGAAATAACATAAAACTTGAAAAAAAATATAGCTTTGACCTCATAGGTTTTAGCAGCTAGCTCCGTCACTGCCCACATATCAGTAACACATTAAGGATTTGCTTCCGGAGCAGCGGGTTCTAAAATACGATGGTAACAGCTCTGCTATTGCGGCTTTATCAAATTGGTTCCTATCTAGAACCACTCCATAAACCGGCTAAATTTAAGAAAAATCAAACAAATTTTTTTATTATTTTGACAAAATGTCTGAGAATTTCAGTGGTTTTGGCCGGTAATCGAGGAGACGAGGAGGACAACCATGTACGCGCAAGACGACGTTGGCGAAAATTTATTCCTGTGCTCGTCGTCGGTTGACGGGGTCACGATCACTGGCGGGGCCACAGGGAGCGCACGACCTCGGCGTAGCACGCGAGGACGGCGGCCAGTGCCAGCGTGAGCAGCGCCAAGCCAACGGCGGCCGGCGCGCTCTCGGCCGCCCAGCACGCCATGCTCACCGGCAGCGCCATCGCGAACGGCCACAGCAGCAGCACCCGCGCCCGCGCCCCCGGCGCGCCGGCGATGCTTCGGGGCTTGCCCTCCTCCTCCTCCTCCGGGAGCGCGCACAGCGCGAGCAGCGACGTGAAGACGCCGAAGCTGACCACCTGCGACGCCAGGACGGCGAGGAGGACGTACTCCTCCCGCGCCGCGAGCTGCGCGGCGAAGGCGGCGCCCGCCGCGAGGACGACCAGCGCCAGCGCCCCCGTCGCCAAGGGCGGCGACGCGGTGGTGCCGCAGTCGCAGCCCGACGACGGCTTCTCGTCTGCCGCCGCCGCGGACAGCAGCGGCTGCTGCTTCTCCACGTCGTCGACCGACCCCATCTCTGATTTTGCTTCCATTTTACGCACAATGGATGATTGGATGCTATGCTAGCTTAGCTGCACTGACAAATCCGTGAAATAATGCAATTACATAGCTGGCTATATAGTCTCAATAGTAAAATGAAACGAATTCATTTTAAAAAGCAGATAAGCTCAGCAGCGTAAGAACCAAGAAAATCACATAAATATTAAGCCGGAACTTTGATCAACCAGCGGGCTTTACAATGCTGCAACTGAAAGAGCGTACATACTTCTGAGTATATTAGGCGGCCGCTGGAAATTAATTAAGGAAAGAATGACGTCATAATTAGTAGCACTATAAATTGTGGCTCCAAACGACAAACCAATAGTACAAATTAACAAGAGGAACATTGTTATGGTTTTGGAACAGAACGGTCTCTGCTGTACAGTTTCAATGACCAAACACTCTGCACTCTTACAAAGAAAAGGACAAGCTAGATAAACCTATCGCTCTGTGGTTCACTGTAACAGTGAATCAGTGATGATATGCATCATGATACATAAATCATTACCAACATAGAGTATGACAATGAAACATCAAAATCGACAATGATGAAAAGCAGCACCTCAGGAAGTAACTAAGCACATGCCAACAAAGGCCCTCTTTACTCTATGCAATAAAAATGATCTTCAGTGCTACCTCTTCAGATGATACTTGCAGTAGTAATGGAAACCAGGACCACACAAAGTGCAGACACTGTGATGCTGTCAATGACAAGTAAGCTGGCCAGGGTGATTAACTTTATCCAGTCTCCACTTTGCTGGGCAGGACAGATCATTAAGATGCGTTATGCTTAGCCTTAGCCGTTAGTGACAAGTCACAAGCTGTCTAACCTTATTGTTATCAGATTAATAGAAGATAGTATGACAATGAGAAAACCAAATAAACAGAGTGAGTTCTGATCTAGCCAAGCCGAATCTTGAAAGTTCTAGGTTGGAATGTTTGTTGTCGGGAATCTTCAAAACAGCATGTGTTTCCTTCTTGTCAAAATTACAGGCATACGTCCACAGATGAACTGAGAAAAGATGGACGTCTACAACTTGGGCAAGAACAACGGGGAGACAAAACGTGAGTGCCACCTGATCCTCATCGCCAGATACGCCAGGCTTCAAAATGATTATGTTGCACTCCTGTCAGAAAATGGCCAGGCAATTTAGCATGATATTGCACACATGGCAGAGGTTGAGCAAGTCGTTCAAGCATTTGATTTTCCTCCTTTTTTGAAGGCATGAAGTATTTGAACTGATGCCCAATATGCCTCTCTGCTTAATAGATGGCTCATACTTTCGCAGCATCTGCTGCAGCCAGTCGCTCATCATCAATGGCACGCTCGTCTTCAGTGGTAAGACCCTCAATCAGTGAGATGTATGTGCTGTCATCAGGGGTGATGCCATTCTCTACCATCTCCTTCACCATGTTCTCAGCGTCATCTCCCTGGCCATTCTTACAGAGCCCCTGTATCAGCGCATTATATGTCAAAAGCGTTGGATTGAACCCCTTATTCATCATCTCATTCCGAATCCTCAGAGCATCCTTGACATCACCCTTCATGCTGTAGCCACTGATCAGTGTGTTATAAGTGACAAGGTCTGGCTGGATTCCCCTCTTTGTCATCTCATCAATGAGCTTCCGTGCTTCATCAACACGCCCCAGTAGACACAGCCCCCTCATTAGCGTATTGTAGGTCACATCATCTGGTGCGATCCTTTTCTTCTCCATCTCACCCATTATCTCGAAAGCTCGATCGATGTTGCCAGAAGTGGAGTGACTATTGATCAGAGCATTGTACAAGACAAGGTCAGGCCTAATGCCTCTCCTTACAGCCTCATCAAACAGCTCATCTGTCTCCTGAACTTGCCCCTTCTTAGACAAGGCATATATCAATGACGTATAGGTCACTACTGTCGCACGGACCCCTCTCCTGGACATATTCTCAAAAATCTCTAGTGCTTTCTTCACGTTGCCCTCTTTGCAATGCCCGTTTATCAATATATTGTACGTGAACACATCCGGCGCAAGACCCTTTCCACCCATCTCCTCGACCAACTCATATGCCTCTGTTCCACGCCCATCCATGAACAAGGCGTGCACGAGTAAATTGTAGGTCGCGACTGTCATTGCGACCCCTCTCTCCACCATTCTATCACGGTAAAGGAGTGCAGTATCCAGCTTACCCTGGTCACAGTATCCACCAATCAAGGCGTTGTACATCACAGCTTCCGGTTTAACTTCTCCCTTGGTGAGCATTTCGTCGAACACCTTCACTGCCTCATCGACCTGGCCAACCTTACACCAGCCAGAGATCACCGTGCCGTAGGTGTACTGGTTGGGCGCGATTCCTCCGCGTTCTCGCATCTCCCGCATAATATCCAGCGCCGCCTGGACGCGGCCCCGGGAGCAGAACCCGGCGATGACGGTGTTGTAGGTGACGGCGTTCGGGCGGGGCATCTGGCGGAGGAGCTCGAGCGCGCGGGCGGGCTTCCCGGCGGAGCAGAGGTGGCGGAGCATGATGTTGAAGGTGGTGGTGCAGAGCGGGAGGCGAAGGCGGAACATGTCGGCGAAGAGGGCGAAGGCCGGGGCGGAGGGGAGGGCGGAGAGGAGCGGGTGGAGCGAGGAGGTCGAGATGGGGACGGAGAGGGACTTCATCCGCGAGTAGAGGCGGAGGGAGGTGGCGTGGGGGCGCGCGGCGGCGGAGGCGGTGAGCAGGAGGTTGGGCAGCGACGGCGGCGCGTCGTCGAGGTGCGGGAGCACGGCGAGCGGCGAGAGCGCCTGGTCCGCGGACAACGCCGACTTGAAGAGAGCGAGCGCCGCCGCCGAAGTCGGCGAGGCGCGGGCGGCCGCCGCGACGGCGGCGGCGGCGGAGGTGGGCGGCGCCATGGGGGAACTTTGGAGGAGGGTTTTTCGTGAGTTTTCCACGGAGCTGGGCAAATGGTATTTGATTTTTCTCCCAGGAGATCGACTACCAAAAGGCGGTCTCATGCAGAGATACAGAAACTGAACAAGACTTTTTTTAAAAAAAAAAGAGAGAAAAAAAAACTGAACAAGACAGATAAAAAAAACTGGAAAAATGTCAAGCAACGGCTTACATGTTACAACAACACTTAGGCATGGTTCAAAGTTACAACACATAAACATGGTTCAAAGGTTACAACACATAAACATGTTCTCACAGAACATTTTCAGGTTGAGATGCTACATTTTTTTTTCTTTTTTTTTTTTTGCGGGGAAGAGAGACTACTATACTTACTGCTCGGCTACATAGAGCTGGTGTTAATACGCAGATCCATATACAAAATTTTCGAAGAATCAGCTACATGAAGGGTCGACCACTCCAAATTTCGCCAATCTTATAAAGAGCGCTACAGCTCCAAAAGAGTGTTGCAGCTCACTAGAGTAGCGAACCCTAAACCCTAACCCCTGTAGGAGTCTTCCTGCAGTACCGCTGCCTCCCACAACTCCTCAGAGCATCACTTACGTGTGATCCCCATCGACCCAGCCGAAGCTTTCCTGCGATCCAAATTGAAAATCCTATTGCAAGAAATTCAATTCAGGAAAGGCAAATCAGATTTTGTTCTTAACCGTAACAAATATAAGTCGGAAAAAGAAAGGAGTACTACGAGCAAAGCACACGTACTTCCCAGCTGAAAAGGTCCGTTTCGTCCGTGTAAAGAAAAGGCAGCGTGTCATCAAGAGTTGGGACGGGGTCCCCCGGAAACTCGCAGCGCTGCAGCAGATCTTCGTCGAAGTCCCCGGTTGTTGACGCTCCAGCAGAACACCCTGCACGGTTTCCAGGTTCTACCGTGGGCCGGAGAGTGGATGTGCTGCACTCCCCCTCCTGTGTAAAATTCAGCAATGCAACAACATGAAGTATTGTAAAAAAAAAAAGGAGCAATTAATTTGTTTGCCCTATGCTCATTATCAGTAGCATGGCTTACCCGATCATGTGAAATGGTGCCATTCTGCTCCGTGTCACACGGGCTGTTCATCAGGCAGCGAGGCAGCGGAGGGTTCGTTATGGGTGTAATGGGATCACTTCTTATGGTCAGTGCATCAGATGCTTCTTCAGTAACAGAGTCCATTTCAGGCGAGCCAGTTTGCTTGGAGGATAATTGGTAGAATACCTTGGAAACAACAAGCTCTCCGTCCTCCCCGCCTTCTTCAACACCAAGATTATATTGATGCATAACCCAATTAGCTTGTACTATCTTGTTCTTCTTAGAACCTTTGTAAAGAACCAGTATTTTCTTCCACCCTTTTAAAACACCGTTATGGTAAATCTGTTTGGATTTTCCAGTTTTGTGCCATCTTATGTTCTCGTCAGAAGCAGCATGGCCGGTGTGGCTGATCTTTCTACGCTTGCGCTGACCAGAACCATATGCGTTTGATATTCTGTGGAAGAAATGGCTGCTGGTGCCGTCCAGCTTGATACCTGACAGAATTACAGAGGATTGTATGAGACATGAGCTAACTAATCACTACTAGCTCAAAAGGCCTGATAACAACTTAAAATATATAATCCAGTACCGGGGAGATTTTCAGGATGTGTATAGCAGATTCCTTCCACCCCTTCTAGAGTTGGGATGAAGTGATCAATAAGACCCTGAGGCCCTGGATTTCCAAGGTTAATTTTTCTTTCTAAATGTTCAAGTACTTCAAGATCAGATGGATCAAATTTAACACCGTCAGGGAATTCTGGCCACTGTAAAGTAACCTGCAATGAGATGTTTTATTTAGCACCACCAAGAAATGCATAGAAAATGTGAAACTTACCCTACTGATATTTCTGCTTAAAGCCAACCTCGTCATACCCAAGGTTAGGGAGCCACAAGCTTTGTGGATTTTATATTGAAATTGTGACACGTGGGAGCCAGGACAATAGGAATAAAGTGTAGCACACAGCACAGTAATGGGCAAAACACCTTTTTTAATGAATATGAGTGATACTAGCGCCAAGGGATGATCATAGATCGATTTAGCCGGGAAAAAAAACATAAATGACAGTTACTCCTAATCATAGTATTAGTAAATTACTAATTTACCCCCAATATACTAGTAGTATAATACAACCAATAGACTGGTAGTATAATACTACCAGTAGAGAGTACCGGAGCATCGCTCTTCAAAAGTAATGTTGTCTAGTGTTGATTTTCTACACACAAAACTTTAGTGGCAAAACATCATCAGAGTATCAGACAACTGAACTAAAAAGTTTAATCAAGCATTCATAAGTACAATAGGTAGCTGAACTTACATCGCTATTATCAATGTGACATTTGCAGTTTGGGCATTCCCTCCATGCTTCTGGAACCAATTCTCCAAGTTTACAACTCAGAAGCTGAGTTGCATTTCTTATTTTTGTAGCAATTACCTTTCCACCAGCTATAATCCATGGCCTGCAGTAAAAAGACAGAAGTGAGACATGTTCATCATATTGTAGGATGATTTGAACCTAACAGATACATAACAAAGACCCAACTTATCTCAAGTACAATCTATCGCCTTGTCATTCACCAAAAAGTTCAGATTTTCAGGTTAATCAGCCTAACATAGTATAATTGTGCTAAGTTACAGATATGGAAAGACTTCTTCTACATATACGGAACTTAGTCTGAACTTCTAGATATAGTGACAGGCACTAATTGGTTTAACATAATTAATAGCAACTAATCATGACTATAACAGGGGTCAACATAATTAATCAACAAACCGTACTTCGTGCAGTTACTCGTTCCGGAAATCTTATGTGCATTTACTATCACAAAAATGGTAGGAGTAAGATTAAAATTAACAGCTATCTAATTCAGATGTGTCCTAGGCCTGCATGATTCCAAATGTTGGGCACATGGATGGTAGCACACTAACTAGTACTTAGTCTAGTACTACTTTTGGTCTCCACATCATTCGTCATGCACTGCTGTTGTTGGAAATTCAAAGATTGTCATATTTCCATTCTGTCTTGACTTTCCATGAGTTCCATTTCCTCATTCCCTGCTTTCTAGCATGGGCAGAGCTCACCCTCTGTTTCAAGAAACCAAATGTAAATGGACAGAGCAATCTATAGCAGTGAATGGCTATATGCCTCAAAATTCAAGCACACTCAGGCAATCCACTTTGGATCTGCTTACTTCCCTAAACTGTTGCCACATTACTCTCCATTATGATTGGCTAGGCACGGGTCCAAAAGAACAGGGTAATTTACCACAGGCTCCACAGCTCATTTACTCACTGATCCAGTGTTCCACTACAAACGTATCGAAATATGTAAGCTAAGCCCTTCACCTTGGCAGCTGCAACTGTAACAAGCCTGACCATCAGCAACAATAAGCCTTCACTTAGCAGCTAGAATGCTGAAAAATCCACCCAAACCGGACATTCAGAGTTTCAGGCAGCGTAAGGTTTCGTCCAAAATCACATTCTGACAGCGTAAAAATCTTCTGTCCATCGATTCTGAACGCCATTTCTGCACCATCGCCCAGGCCGGTGGCAATCCAATCGGCAATCAGATGACACGAACCCGAAATCTTCCCCTCTGTTAGCAAGGAGCAGCTGTGAACGATCGGAAGACGACGCATGACCCAGTCTCCATAGAACAGAAGCAGAGCCTTCCTCCTCTGCTTGTTTCTTGGTTGCTTCCAGCGGAAGATTCCCCCTCAAACCTCAGCTGCCTGCAAAAACCCCCACCCCCGCATGCACCATCCGAGACCGCTACATCCACCGATCTCACGCATTCCGGCCACGATTCCATCACGCCACCAGTAACCAGCTCGATCTGCACTCCGCCACACACAAGAACCCAAAGCACCAGATCGATCCCCCCTTCCAAAAACCCCAACACCAGAATGCACCTCTCACCGATCAGACCAACCACCACTGCATTACGCCTCCTCGGGTCAACCCGGAACCACGAGCCAGCTGGCGGAGGCGAAATCCCCAAATCGATCCGCTCATCAGACACGCAAAAGAGAAGTGGGAGAGAGGATAAAAAAAAAACTAGCCCTTGCGAACGAACAGAAGAAAAGCGCAGGAAGAAAACCACCCCCAAGAAACAGGAACCGATTAAACCAAACCAGGCCACACCCCGGTCGATCGGAGAAACCCCCACCCCCCGATGCTCACCTTGCCATGGATGCGGCGCTGCGACGGGAGCTTGGGCTGGGAGGTAGAGAGCATCCGAGGGGGGAGAGAGGAGGAGAAGCGAGAGGAGAGGAGGAACTTCTTGGCAAGTGAGGCAGAGGGGGGAGTGGCCAAGGAAGCCGGGGGTATAAATAGGGGAGCTTGCGCGAGCCAGCCTCGTTGGTGGGTTCGCGTCTGGAAAGGGTTGGGGTTTCTTTGGCTTTACCCATCGTCCGACGAAATCCAAACCAAAACCATCCATCCTGTTCGCTTGGCGGGAAACCGGGCTCGGGTGCGGTGCGGTGCGGCTAGCCCGCTACTGCCTTACTGCCCGCTTCTCATTCAGTCATTCTCATCTCAGCCTTGTATAAACTCTACTGTAGTACTCTCTCAAGCTGCCTACCACTCCCTACCAGTGAATGTTTCTTCAGATATGGAGTAGCAGGATGTGTTCGGCCGTGCTTCTAGCTGGGCTGTACTATGGACATGTTTAGTTCCCCAAAAACATCACATCGAATCTCTGGACATATATATACTCCCTCCGTCCTAAAAAAAAAAGACAAACCTTGTTTCCGTGTCCAACGTTTGACCGTCCGTCTTATTTAAAAAAATTATAAAAAAAATTAAAAAGATAAGTCACACATAAAGTATTAATCATATTTTATCATCTAGCAACAATGAAAATACTAATTATAAAAAAATTCATATAAGACGGACAGTCAAATGTTGGCACGGAAACCCAGGGTTTTCTTTTTTTTTTGACGGAGGGAGTAGAAAATTAAATATAGACAAAAAGAAAAACTAATTGTATAGTTTGCATGTAAATCGCGAGACAAATCTTTTGAGCCTAATTAGGCCATGATTAGCTTTAAGTGCTGCAATAACCCTCATGTGCTAATGATGGATTAATTATGCTCAAAAGATTCATCTCACGGTTTCCAGCCAAGTTATGAAATTAATTTTTTCATTCGTGTTTGAAAACCCCTTCCGACATCCGGTCAAACGTCCGATGTGTCACCCAAAAACTTTCATTTCACCAACTAAACACGCCCTAACAGCCAAAGCAACTGCAGCTGCTAGCTGCTACTCCCTCCGTTTCACAGTATAAGACTTTCTAGTATTGCCCACATACATATAGATGCTAATGAATCTAAACACATATATATGTCTAGATTCATTAACATCTAAATGAATGTGGATAATGCTAGAAAGTCTTACATTGTGAAACGGATGAAGTAGCTCTCTTTTGGTCCTGTAGCACGGTTCGCTGTTTTGCACCCACAGCAATTGCTACTACGTCTACCAAACACTCCCATTGAATTTATATGGGGTCACAAGAGTGTACCATTTCCGTGTTAAAAATCTCTGCCTCCGTGTAATCTTTCCACACAGGGACATGAATACTACTGTACCACTACTAGTCGTTCCCTGGTTCCCATCAGACAGACACGAACAACGCTCATCAGCACTCTCCTACAGGCGCACGTATGCGGTATACGGAGTACTAGTATAGTACTCCTATGCGTCTATGCGGCGAGTGTTCCACGCTTCCTTGCACCGGACAAAAGCCCCCGCCCGCCTTGGCCATTGGCTAGGATCAGGCACACCCGCGGTCGTGGCCCAATGGCAATTGGCCCGGATGCAGGAGTGAGTGGGGCCCACGCGCCCCCTTGTCCCTTCTGGTTCTTGGGATGCCGCCACGTCAACGGCCCACTGGTGGCGCGCCGCGCGCTCACTCTCATCGCCCTGTTTTTCTTCCTCTCCAAGCCAAAGCACGCAACCCCACACTCCCGCGAGGGAGCGACACAGCAGAAACGGAAACTCGCACTCGCGCTTGGTGGCGGTGGCACGCTGAGAGCTCTCTCTCACGTCTCAGTAGCCCCGAGCGAAGGGAAGGGAAAGGAAGGGGAGTAGTACGCGCTGCGCTGTAGCCGCGTGCTGCAGCGGCGGGAAGGGAAGTACTAGACGAGTAGTAGTATGCGCTGCGCGGTAGCCGCGAGCTGCAGGGAAGGGGAGTAGCATGCGATGCGCTGTAGCTGCGTGCTGCGTGCTGCAGCTTGGCTGTCTTGGCTCGGCTCGGGCGTTGGCTACTTGACTTGACTCGCGCGGTGCTACTACGGGCTTTGCCGCTTTGTGTCGAAGGCACCTGCGCTGCGCAAGTGGTCCATCCAGGCGGTGGATGGGTGGTGCGGATCGGAGAGATCGGCCGACCACCGCTCGCTCGTTTGGGCCCATGCACGACCACGTACGCCATGTTCAGAAGATGATCGGAATCAGCTGTGTACAGTACTGTACGGAGTATGTCACAACTCACAAGGAGGCGGCGCAGTGACTTGGGGACCCACTGGCAAGCAGGGGCGACGCTAGAGTCAATCATCGGGGTCTACTGACCCCGACGATTTTTTGCGAACATCATGTACCAGCACTAATTTACCAGCTACGACCCCAGTCAAGGAAACTACTAGACCCCGGTAGTCCGGTGACGTTGTTATGTTCAAGCTCAATTAGCAACTAAACAATACTAACAAGTAGTAATAAATAGAAAATTAACAAAGAAACATACCTACTTACTAGTTCCTCTGGTACTGATTCTCCTCTATCAGTGGAGAGGTTCTTCTCGGTAAAAAAAAGTTGGTAAGAGAATATTACACACAATCGTATCGGTAATAAATATATGAATTACTCCTTGCGTTCTAAAATATAGCTACAGTCCAAATGATGATGATGTATTGATGTGGTTGTTCTTTTTCACAAGATAGAGGATCGTAACTGTACACAGGAGTTATAAGTTTGTAACATGTAAAACATAACCACTTTACTACAACATGACTTTATTTTATTATATTATATGGTCGATAGTTTTGTTCTGTGATTATCTTGAGATTATTATAAGCTATAATCAGTTAGTGGTGACCCCGGTGACTATTTTTCCTAGCTTCGCCCCTGCTGGCAAGGGAAACGTATTGCTGCATGTGCCACGTATTACTTTCAACACAAAATAAATATATTTAATGTTAGATTTAATAAAATTAATTTGATATTTTTATGTTTTGCTACATTTTAATGTAAACTTAATCAAACTTAATAATATTTAACTTAGAAAAAAAAGTCAAAACTACGTAAAACGGAGGGAGCCCTTCAGGGCATACACGGAGCAGAGTATGCGTGGCCTGTCACTTTTGTGGGCTTGCTTGGGCCAAATGGAGGGCCCAAGTCGGCACTCTTTCACGATTAAATAAGCCTATGTTCTCTGCCTATACAAAAGCTCTGAAAAAAAAAATGCATCTTTATACACACTGGGAGGCTTGACATGAGGTGTAATAGTACATGTATATGTTTTATTGCCGCGACGAGCTGGTAAATCCTCTACAGAAGTACGCGTACGACTTCTACTGTTGCGACTTCTGCGCAAGTTCATAGTTCATACCACTGCCAAGCTGCAAAATCTACTCTACCTTCTAGTGCTCCTATTGCACTTTGGTGATGTTCTTTTCTTCTAAAGATAAAGATGAAGATGAAAATTAAGGATTTTACGTAAAACGAGGTGGTACTAACGTATAATTGATTGAGTTTTAATTATTACAAACTTAAAAAATAAATTAATATGATATTTTAGAGAAACTTTAATCTAGAAAGTTTTCACACTACACACACCATTTATCAGTTTGAAAAGCATGCTACAAAAATCTTTATCTTCATCCAACTCTTATTGGAGAAATCTTTATCGTCGTCGTAGTAGTAGTACGTTTACTTCTCATCGTCCTAATGAAACATGTAGGGCTCATTTAAATCGCATGATTGAAAAAAGGGAGAAATAGGAAAAACACATTATTATGATAGGAATGCAAGTGTAAAACAGATTGTCAGGGTTACGGGTTAGGCATACCCTTTACCCTTCGATATACGTTACATATCGGTATGGCATACCCACGCGCATACGGATACTTCCCGCGTACACTAAGGAAATCCTTCACGAAGTCTACGGATGGGAAGAGTCTTACTCGGACAAGACTGGGTCATCAATGTATTGTATAGGGTCTGTGATCTCCGAGTTCTACTTGGAAACCGCCTGACCTGCGATATAAAAGGGACCCCCCGGGGAGGTCCTGGGGCATCGAATCTCAGAGCCAACACAACCCTCACAGCCTACGAAGTCGGAGCCTGCAAGGAGCCAAATCGCCAGGATCTAGTCGAACCAACTCGACCACGATCTCGCCGGATCCGTCAAGTTCCATTGTTCCCTTTGTAACTTGTGTTTTCCACCATATAATCCCACATCAACTGGATTAGGGCTATTACCTACCAAGGGGCCTGAACCAGTATAATCCTCGTCTTTTGTCTGTTTGATGTCATATTACGTAGATCCTTGTACCAACGTACCCCAATACCCTCTATATCCGGTCCACGGGTACCACCCATCGACACAGATGATTGCAAAATATAGGAATGACCGTTTGATTGGACCGCAGGAAAAACATAGGAATCAAATGAGAGAGATAAACTCAGAGGGAATTTTCCAAGAGGTTAGAGTGCATGTTAAATTTTCTACGTTTTTTCTCTGGAATCGTAGGAATAGGAAAGTTTCTACGTTTTTCTTTTTTTTTATTCCTACGAATCAAAGGTATAAATAGTGTAGATTCCAATTTCTTTCTTTTCCTTTCATTTTCCCTCCAATTCAAAGGGGCCGTAGTTTTTTTTATATATAATGAAGGTAATATCTCGCTGTACTAAGGGCAAGTTTAATAGTATAGCCAACTACTAGCTCCAATTCATCTATAGCCAATCTAATAGCTCATTCATACAATAGTTACATACTACACTATTAATACCTGGTCCCACCTGTCATACACACACTGCATCTTGGAGTCCGTGCTACAGCTGGCTACAAATCTGTAGCCCACTGCTCTTCTCTCTCCTCATTTATCTTCTTAAAATATGTTTGCAGCTAGCTTATAGCCTGCTATTATACCTGCTCTAAATGAACAGAGGAAGGCTCCTATGGCCAAAGAAAATCCAACGGCGAGAAGTCCTAAGAGCAAGGATAATACTATAGCTCACTTCCTACTATTAATCCATCTTAAAGCCAACATATATAATATATTGGTTATAAGGTTGGTTACAATTTTCTTCTCTTCTCTCTATCTCTCACTTATACATTTAATGTATTTGTCTTGGAGCTTGTGTTAAGCTAGCTCTTGCATAAGAGCCAACACCTTTGATTTTTTGTTATCTCTCTCCTCCACATAAGCTTTTAGTAGGCTTAGGACGACCACAATGTGGGAAATAGAGGGGGTCTTAAGCCACCTAAGGAGTCCATATACATTGTGGGAGTGGTCTTTATAGTGGTCATTTGGATGAGCTACCATTACACCTAAGGACCGGCCATAAGCAATAAAAAAAATCGCTCTCCTCTTTCCTACCCTGGGAGCCGGTTGCCTGCCACCATGGGGAGGGGAAGAAGGTGATGAACCCGTCATGTGAAAAGAGGAGGAAGACGAAGAGCAGGCTCGGAGCACCTGGATGGAGTTGCCGTCGTGGGATCTGGCCGTGCCCCGAGCACCATCGCCGACATCGCCACCGCCAGATCCGGCCCCGCCCGTGAGCGTCGCCTCCGCTGCCACTGGATCCGGCCATGCCCGCAAGAACTGCCGCCAATATCACCGCCGCCAGATACGCCCCTCCTCCCCCACACACCCCGCGTGAACGCCACCTTCATCGCCGTCGGATCACCATCGCCGCCTCCGGATCTGGCCATGCTGCCACGGGATCTGCCCACGCTCATGCACGCTGCCTCCACCATCCGCGCGGGCGTGCGCCGCCTCCACCGTCCGCACTGGCGTGCGCGCCTCCATCGTCGGCGCTTGTGCATCCATCTCCACCGCCCGCGAGAAAGAAGGGGATTGGATGAGGAGAAACTGAGGAAGAGAAGGGAACGCCAGACCGGGTAGTTGAGGAGTGGTATGTTTTTTATTTAGGTGGGACCCACCATAATGCCTTTTTTGCCATCCACACATTGCAGTAAGTGTTTATTAGCTAAAGGCTGGGTCCACATGGGCCCACCTTATGATACAAGCAGACATTATACACTGCTGATGTCCTTATAGTCCACTATTATACTTGCTCTAATGCACTCTTATGATGTCGCCTCCACCGCCCATTGCTGGAAATCGCGAGACCAAATGATGGCGTATCCTGCGATTGAGATCTCGTCGACTTGACGGGTTGACGAGACGACGAGAAGATGGCACGCAACGCTACCGCCCACCGCCGATCCCTCGAGGCTCGAGCGCTGGACTTTGGTGTCCGGGTTTCCGACAGGTGCAAACGACTCGCGACACCACGGCCAGTTGCGAGTCAGGTCAAGGGTCAGGTCAAGGGCCTCGCACGCTGATCAATCGATCGGTTTTGATTGGACTGATTTTGATATGCGAGATTACTCAAATTTGCTGCTCGGCACATTCGCAATTCATCGGACGATTTTCCGAAGGAATTCTATGAAAAAATAAATTAAGTTCCCGTGCTCGAAGGAAACCTGATTATGTGGCCTCAACTATGTTTCCTGGTCAATGGACTCTGGGCGGGTCTTCGAAAAAGGGAAAGGAAGGACAGCGACAAATAACCATTTTGTGGCTGGCCAACGGAAAAAACAACTGGCTACACGAGTAGTAGTAGTATCCATCTCAAACCTCTTGTTGATTTGAGGCAACTAGAGCACAATAGAACACCGATTTGCTATACCAAGTACGGAGTATCAATAATAGGGTAGTGATCAGAGAATGTTTCACTGACCGCTTCGCCCAACTGCCCAAGTCCTCCGAGCCTATCTATAGTTCTATACGCAATATACCTTGCCCACCGATAATAGAAGCATCCACCTGTCGATCCAGCCAGGCCGGGCCTGCAGACAGCGAGCTGTTTGCACCTAGCAATTCACTACCAACCAGCTGCTAAACCGCTTGGAGAACAGGTCAAGAGACAGTAGATTAGACGCACAAGAAGGAATAACTTAGTTCAACTTGGGCATTGGGTTGTGTACTTGTGTGTGATATTGCCTCGGATTGACCACAGGACACATACCAGACAAGCGCTCAAGTCAATGATGGATGAAGAAACAGAAGAAGTGCTCACGCAATCATGCGGCAATTTCCAACGACGGAGCAACGGAAGCCAGAGTTTTTGGTCAACCAGAAATTGGATGCAGCCATCAAAGAAAGGAACAGAACACGAACGCGAAAAAGAAAGAGAGAGAGAATAAAAGCATGTGTGGATTATCTGCAGGGTAATGCTAGTTCTACAGCATATAAATCTGAAATCTCACTTGATTTTGCAATCTACAGCAGTTCTCAGTTTATGTATCAATCAGGGAAGTAATATGAATGACAGGTGAACTTGTGGTGGCTACCACAGGGTAATGAGCTCCTCTGGGAAGGTAACCATGCCACGACCGGTGTGTATAGTTCTGGCTATACACTATGCTGTAGCCTGTAGGGTCGTCCGGTGTTAGATTGCACAGTGAAGGATGATGAAATCATCCATAGCCACTCATCCCAAGCAATCATCCAGCTAAGTTAGCCAATCATATCAGATGCAACCGTCACGGCCAGTCAATCTCGGAGGTGGAGAACATGGCAGTGACAGGCATGCACATCAGATTGAAGAGTGTAGATCATCAAAATCTACCCACTTTCTCTCCTGCAGTACCCTGGGAGAAGGTATCTGTACCGATCAACATTCTGTAGCAGATAGCTAGGAAGATGAACAGCAGAAAATGTACTTGGAATCGGCCCCAACTTGGCAATGATCTCTTGGAACGTGTATTCTTCAGGAAGCATGTCAAAAAGATCCGCCCCTCTGCATATAACATCTTGAATCCTTTCAGGGTTCAGGAAGTACTTAAATCTAATCCGATCGACATGGCTGTAAGCTTGCATTTTGAAGGCAAAATCACTAATGTAGCGAAAGCAAAAACTGCAGTGCCACCCTGAATCAGCAAGAAGCTCATCTGTCTGCCGGAAGTGTGCATATCTTGTCTTCCCAGACCTGTACCTATGTATCGATGCCCTCCAACTTTTGTCATCCAGGAAAAATTCAAATGAGTAGAGGTAATTCCTAAGCTGAAGATGAAGGATCTCAGGAATGTCGTCACACCATCTCAGGAGATCAATTGTGTGGCCACTTGGGATTTCATCAACATCTGACATGATCAACAGGTCATCATCTTCTATTTTTGCAATCTTAATAAGCTGGTCCAGGGCAACCCTCTGATATGACTCCTCAACAAATGGGTTTTCTCCCTTCACGAACCTTCCCCCAATCATACCATATGTCAGCCGTGATTCAGCAAATCCAAATCGATGACGATTTTCCTTGAAGTGCAGGGGCTTTTTCAATCCAGTGAAGGTTGAGTTCGACTCAAGCAGCACAAACTCTGAGACATAGGGGCTTAGTTCATTCCAACGTATTTCAAGAATATCGAGCTCATTGCTGAATAGTACAGCATCGAAGACACGTCGTGGGGTCTCCCGGACTTTCCAACCATGCAATTTGCAGAGTTTCTCCATAGTGACATTCTCATGGTAGTAATGAGGGATAGTTTTGAAGGGCTTGGGAGGAGACTCCCATATTGGCCTGAGGAAGTATGTGACCTTCTGACCATGAGCATATATCATTAAAATCAGAATTGGCACTCCTATCAACAGGGCCAATAGTGCTCTGAAATCAAATCCCCGAAGTGCACATCTCAGCCTCGACATGGTCAGAACTGCCTTTGACGCAGGCTGGAAATGAATTCACAAAGAAAATAAGAAATCAAACGAGCAGTAGTGGACATAAAAAAGTTATGAAAGAAATAAGAACAGCAACCATCTGCATGCCAACTGCTCCTCCACAAAAACTATTAAAAATTTCAGTATGTGCATATATTAGCACTATTTATTCCTAACGCAGGAGCAAAGTGGGCAATAAGGCCATAATCAAAGCCTGCTTGCCAAAAAGATATAACCTCATGAAGCATTCGCTAAACATTAGCTTTTCAAAATACAGGTCTTATTACAGTCAGCAAAGGCAGCATCTGAAATTCACCGGTAACTCAGAATTCCACTACAACCGCAACAAAGTAGCAAAGGACAAATGAGAGACCTAATGCCACAGCTAAAAGCACAGATGCAAAAAGCCAAAGACAATTTCGCTCGTGAAGATCAGCAAAGCCATGTAAAAAATAGACAACAAGAACCTGGAGCACTAGGTAATCGCAATGCCCAGCTATAACCAAATTAAACTAACTTCATTAACCAATAACACGCACCAGCCATCACAGAAGCCGGTAAGATACCTAACCCAAATTATGCATCTTTTATGGGTAAACCAAAAGGGGTAGGCATCCCAAATTCCACAAGCTTGCAAGAGCCCGAAGCTTTCGCCGCACAAAGCCACGATCCAAGCAAGAAAGAGGGGAAGTCCCAACCTCATCGAAAGAAAAAGATTCTCCACAGTTCGAAAATGCCAGCACGAAGCACGCGGTTCGGCCACGTCGCGAGATTCTACCACCAAAAAGTCGTTACTCGTTAAGAATCCGGACTCCATATCGCCACCCACACCTACCTAATCCCCCCCCCCCCCCTTCGCCCGCAACGGGGCAGATCGAGCGCTGCAGATAAGCATGGGAAAGCAAACCGCCCCCAAATCCGAGCAACATCGCATCCAAAAATCGGAGCATATGGCAATCAGCTTCCAAAAAATCGGCCCGCGCGCGGAGACGGCGACCGGATGCGCCGCGCCGTGCGTCTAGGGGAATCGAAGGAACCGACGCCCGCGACAAGCGGAGCATGTCTGGACTCTGGACGGACGGGGGCATGGGGAGGGAAGGGGGAAGGGAGGGTAGTAATGGCTCACCTCGCCGCACACACCGTCGCAGATGCCGTCGGTCTTCTTGTGGCCGTAGGGCCCGGTCTCCGGCATGGCAGGCGCGGCCTCGCGCCAGCAAAGCCCCACCACCACCACCAGAGCAAACGAATCCGAGCAGGAGAGAAGGTCCTCTCCAATGGCGAGGAGGGCGGGGCGCCTCCCGTGGCCCGGGGGGAGGGGACGTCGCCGGCGATCGCCGGCGGCGGCGGCGGTGGTTGGGGGGGTGGGCCTCGTTCCGATCTCGCCCTCGGAGGGAGGGGGATGCGGACGCTTCTGGGCGTTGCCCGTTACGGTGGTGGCGAGTTGTGTAATTAGCGGGGGAGTCGCGGGGGGTCGTGGGCGCAAAAGCGTGGGGGCGCGTTTTGGAGCCGCCTAATTATAGCCGTTCGCGTGGTGGCCGTGGCCTCTGCCTGCGCCTCCCTCGTATCCATCGTCCCGGTGGTGGGCGGTGCGTGGTGTGGTGCGGTGCGAGCTGGGTACTTTTGTCCTCACGCACGCTTGGGTATTCCCACGGGCACAAATTTAGGGGAGGCCAATTAGGATAGGGGTATATCCGTATCGTAATACTCAACCACTCACACCGTCCTATAAAAAAATATTAGATGTGACACATTTTAATACTACAAATCTGAATATACATATTTCACATTCGATCCTATATTTGTTTTTTATGGGACGGAATGAGAACGTCCTTTGTTGCATAACAAGTTTATTTTTGCTCATTTTATTTATTTTAAAAATAAGTTAATTTGTTAGTAATTATTGCATTAAAGTTTTTGAGAGTGAAAACTAAATATATTGAAAGTAGATATAAAATGATGAATAGTTGTATTAGGATTTGATAATGTAGAGGTACTGCAGTTTTTTTATTTTGTATTGGTATGTGTGTGGGGTGAAAAATGAACTCAGTTTGAGACGGACGTAGTATATATCTAACCCATCTACCAAGGAGAAATATAGTAAGAGAATACTCATAAGATATGTGTAATTATACACTGCATTTTCAACACAAAATAAATATTAAATATTATATTTAAGAAAACTAATTTTATAATGTAGATGCTAGTTTTTTATTATAAACTTAATCAAACCTAGAAAAAATTGACAAAGAAAATCAAAGCGACTTATAATATGGAACGGAAGGATACCTTGCAAAATTTAATTAATGTTATATCATGATCTTTTTCGATCATAATAGATACACACATCATACTTATACACATGCTGAACCCTCACCCTTATTAAAAAAACTTTAGTAAAACGGTACCGCAAATAAGTTTGTACTCCATTCGTCCTAAAAATAATTAAATTCTTGTTATAGCGAACATTTGAGTTTTTTTAGATAGAGGTGTAGGTAATAAGATTAAATTTTAGTGGATAAAGTTATATATCTATGGTTTCTCCTGATCAGCATACCATAGTACTTTCTTAGGTTAATATTAGATATTACTTGGCCATGCAAATGACCTGTATTTTGGTCAGCTAATCTTAAATATGAGGTGTGTCTTTGTAACTATAATATGCCAGGCTACATTTGTACTCCGTATTAGCTAATCATGTAAGGTTTATATAGTATTGAGTGTATTTTGAGACGACGTCTATAAATAACATTCTTAGCAAAGAAAAATCTTTCCTCACAAAGAAAAGGCCTTCTACTTTTACTGTTATGACATGAATGGTTGCCAAACGAGCTACCTCAAGCTTCGGAATCCAACTCACCTCAAAGTATTTGCAGTACAACTCATCATCTTTCCTGCCAAGGATAAGATAAAGAACCGCAAACATCACGAGAAAAGGATATGATATATATATATGCAATTATGAGAGGCCACCCAGGTGAGATGCCAACGTACAAAACGGATTGATCTTTCCATATCTATATTTTGCTTCTTCTCCTAACCAATGCATCATCTACGCTAAAAAAAAAAGTTCTTTTATCACTTTCATCAGCTAGAACAAACCATCTTATACACGACGACTCCACCTATCTCGGCAGCATCACATTCGGAGGGCATCTTTCCCCCAAAGCGCCCGCGAAAACATGCGTGTTCCCAACACAACTCTCCAAGGATGAATTGATCACCTGATTCCCTCCTGGCACAAAATTCCTCTACCACAGTATCCGCAAATTAATCTGTCTCGTTCAACGCTTGCTTTTGCTTACTAGGCCGCTATTGCAAATTTGCGATCGCTACGTTCTCATCCACTATGCACAGTAGCACCATGCTCCTACTACTGCTGTCCTAGCCACTGCAACTGATTACTCTTGCTGTCCAGAATATAGCAATCTAAAATCGGATGAGACGTATCTTAATACTACGAATTTAGATATGGGATATATATATCAGATTCGTATTATTATGATATATTCCATCTGATTTTAGTAGGCTACATTCTGAACGGAAGGAGTAAGTTTTAGAAGTGATCTTAAATTAATTAGATGTCGTCGTGATAGGATACTGGTTGCAAGACGATGTCTAGTGTCTTCCTGTTTTATTATCGAGCATGGGTTGGTTTTTTTTAACCCTGAAAAGGATGGCCACACCCTATCAGTGATGGCACCCGCGAAAGCGAGAAGCACGAGGAGCGCGCGCGCGCGGCCGTTTTCTTCCCTGAAACAGCGTGCGTGGGTCGGAGCGAGATGCAGGGGGCGTCCACGCAGTGCAGACGCATGCAGGCCGCGGTTCTCTCGGCTGAAAAACTACTCGTAGTACTCCAGTACTACGAGCTCTCCGCCGCGGCGATTTGTTTTGTGCGTCGCGTGCGGCGTGGCAAGCCAAAAAGCCGCTGGAGTTCGCGAGGGGCACGGCGGGGCGGGGGCACCGGCCGATCGAGCCAACACGTCGTTGCCGTATGCACGCCGGGGCTTGGAAATTCCGGCGGAAACCGATGCTTTTGTTCGATCCGTTTGGCGTTTAGGCAGGCGTCGCCCCCCATCTTTTCTTTGTTTTTTTTTTTCCGTTCCAATGATGGAGCCGACGAGTTTCTCCGTCTCAAAGTAAGTTCTATTCCACATATAACAATATATAAAAAAAATTAAAAATACCACTATGTTATTAAATCACAATGCAATTAGTTTTTTTATCTACTTCCAATACATTTATTTTCTAATTTCACAAACTCCGATGTAATAATTACTTAAAATAAATAAATTTTAAAACAAATATAAGGGAAAAATTGATGTATTTTGAGACTGAGGATTACCCAAGACTTATCATTGCATATTTGTGTTAATTATTTAATGTGTGCGTATCACTGTATCAGCTGAGCGGAGGGCGCAGTCGATCGATCGACTTGACCGGTTGACTTGCAAAGAAGCACATTATATAAATATATACTACTTCTTGTACAGTTCGGTTGGTCCATGAAGCATGCAAAGTAACAGTGGAAAAAAGGCCATGGAAAATGCGTCGTCCACTGATGAGAGATCCGTCCGTGTCAAGTTGCTAGCTGCTGGTCATTTTCGCGACATGAAACGAGAAAGAAAGGGCAGCATCGCTAGTGGCCCATCGAAAAAATACAAATGGACAGGCACCTCTCGGTGTTTTAGTGCGTTTAGTGGCTCAGGGGCAAAGACCGTGTGAACAAGAATCGCCCTAGACTTACTTTGATTAGACGGCGATCTGTACCGATCCACCACAGCTTCCTCTGCCGCATGCTGAGCTGAAACTAATATGTTGGGGGCGAATTCGACACACAAGAATTTCCATAGAATTTCAGTAATTACTTTAAATTCCACAAAATATGTTACAGGAACCGTCATCATCGATATAGACCTTGGTAGCTAAATGCGAAAGAATATCCAAATATGACAAGACATATATAAACATGATATTTATTGATGAGTTTCCAGTTGAAACATATGTAATATCCGGACACCGATTATGAACGCACCCCCTTAATCCATTATAATCCTCGACCGGCTAGGCCACTGACCTAGTCGTTTCTCTCCTATGTTATTGTTACTATGCGGTTATATAGCTTATGTCACTTTATTTAAGACTGAGAGTATAGGATAAGAGAGCAACTATATTTCTATTCTAAAACATATTACAACTCCAAGCTATACTTTGTAACCAACTTTATACACGTATTCGACACAAAATCTAACAAATTTTACGTGATGTATATGCCATATCAACCTAAACTTGTTCGTGCGTGAACTTCCATATACCTTACTTGAGTTTATTCATTTTTGCTACCCACGTTGAGCTCTTCCACGAGCCTATACCAAGCCCGTCATCTTGAAGAAATCAACCTGGATCTCCTCCTTCACCGCCTCACGCTAACGAACCTCCATGCACATGCCTTTCCAACCATCTCCGATGTATTCTACTCTGCCACCTCCTCTAGCCTAGAGCAAGATCATGTTGAGCCCTACGCCACTTGCACATCACCCACACTAGGGTCATGCACCTTCTACACTAATTTCTTGTTGCTTTAGACCATCACCGCACAAGAAATCTAAGGTTTGGTGCCTCCTTTTTCTTCGGTGATTTGCAAGTTTGGTTGATTGCAATCCCGTGGTTACTCTAGTTGAATTCCATCAACTTCTAGGATCTAGTTGTGGCTTCCGCTACTATTGTTGCTTCATCTCAAGCTCGCAACCCAATTAATCTAGCCGCAAGACAAAGCCGACAAATTGCCATGTCATTTTCATTGCCGCCAAATGACCCAAGCGTCATGTCTGTCTATCTCCCTATTAAATACAACTCATTGAAAAGACGTCTAGGCAACCCATCCGGAGTGTTCAACTATACCGATTGATTCATCGATTGCTTTTAGCCTTTAATCAACCCGCTTGAAGTGTCCAGCACCTTGAATCACCAATTGCTCCAGTCACCAATCAATCTGAGAACCATATTTGGTCGTCTTCTTTTTGATTGCAGGTCATCGAATGGTCCGAGCTACCCTTTAAAGTGTTCAACACCACTGGTTAAAACATTGACCAACACCATACTCCACCTTGCACCAATGTCCCTCCCTAGTCATTATGTGCAGATTGCACGGTGTGGAGCACATTCATCGCACATATCCCCATGGATCTTTCATCATATCTAGGCTCTGATATCACTTGTTATAAAAATCAGCATGACATTGGCCTCGGTTCCGAACAAGAAATAACACCATAAGAGACCCAATCATGATGACCACACCAAGACATTATAGTTATTGACGAGGTTTAGCCGGATTCTACGTCCTCGAGGCATCAGTTACATGCATTCCTCTCTAATCTAACATAATTACAATATATTGGGTATGAAAGTCCCTTAACCAGCTAGACCACCGGTCAATCATTCCCTTCCCTATGCTACTATTGTCATGCGGTTATACCGGGGTAGGGGTGAAAACGGAGCGGATTCGGACGGATAGTAGTTATACCACATCCTAAACCATTTTTTTAAGCGGATGCGGAGCGGGTGTGGATGACGTGCGGATACGGAGCGGATTATTTTGGACGTCAGATTCGGTACTGAGTCGGTGCGGACTCGGTTCGGAAACGGACAAAAAGTTGTCGAATGTTAAGTTTGTATTCAATCCATACAACAAGAGGGCAGCAATACAATTAGCCGCAATACGATGGCAAAACAATATCTGAACATGATCTCAGCTCTCTAGGAAAAACCAATAATATAATTTTGCTTAATTGGTAAAGTACAGCTTGTATAATATAACACATCCAGCAAATTGTCAATTGCTTAAGGGCTCAAATAATCCAAGATACATAGCACGGCTGACGACGGCAAGAAGCAGCAATGGGGACACTGCACGACAGACGATGGGGATGGCATTGGCGACGGGTCGACAGTGGAGCCTAGCGGTGGGGATGGTGCTGGTGACGGTGGCGCCTAGGCGCTGGCACTGGTGACGGGCTGACCGCTGACGGTGGATGGTGGCGACGGGGACGACAGGAGGAGGCGACGGGCCAATGGAGGACGCGCTGACGTATGGGAGTGGGGACAACAGGCGACGGTGCCAGCAATGCCAGAGGCGACGCGCTAGAAGGAGGAGCGGTGGCGGCGCTAGCAGCCTGCAGCGGCGCATGTGTGGAGTTGGAGAAACCGAGAGACGTGTGAGAAGATGAGAGTCAAAAAGATTTGGGGGAGGGTTGGATTAGGTTATGATAGATGGGCCAGATGGGCCACTCGATGAAAAATGGGCTAAATTGAGTAGTTATGTGGCATGAAAATTGTGGATTATCCGCCAAATAGTACATCGGATAATCCGATTAAAATATTGAATAATCCGCATCCGTCGGATATCGTTGATACACATCTGGCTCCGCATCCGCATGAAAAAATCCGCATCCGCCGGATATCTAAAAACCCTTACCATATCCTCACTTCGGACGGACTCGGAGCGGATCGGATCGGATAATATCCGCTCCATTTTCACCCCTATACCGGGGTGTCTCTTTAATTAATTTAAGAGAGGATCTAGAATAAGAGTCCGGCTCTACTTTTACTCTAAAGACCTATTACGACTCTAAGTCTCACTCTGTACTGATTTTGCTAGATATCTATTTTGGGATGGATGTCAACTAACACTGATGGGAACTGAGCTTGCAAGATGTGTGGGTGCAGGAATTGTTGCACGGGATAATGTTAGAGATAAGGATAATAGACATATATTCAACTCCAACAATTGCTATGAAATTTCTCCATTCTAAAAGAGGCCCAAGACATTTTTGAATTATCGGGAATGCGAAGGTCTTCTAAGCGAATTGAACAGATACATCTTCGTAAAATTAATTTATACGCTCCGAAGGAGTTTTCAAATGATACAATAATACGTGATAAAGAATCAATTTGCTAACAGTATTCCTACATAAGCTAGCTACACGAGAACGATGAAAGAGTATGGGCAGAACTGCATAAGTACGTAAGACGGAATACAGCATATATGGTGCCTTGTGGTTGTGGTGATGTGAATGTGATCCTGTGTGATGCGAATATGACCATGACGGCATTTTCGTCAGCCACCTGTGAAGCATGAACTCTCCTAGTTTTTCTTGAAAGAGGATAAGACTTACGCAATCATTGCATTAAGGAGGAGAAAGCTAAGGATGAACTCAAAGCAAATGGAACCTAGTTAAGGTGAGACAAACTAAACCAAGTAACTAATTGGAGTCTAATTTATACTAGTACTCCCTCCGTATTTTAATGTATGACGCCGTTGACTTTTTAACAAACGTTTAACCTTTCGTCTTATTCAAAAATTTATGTAATTATCATTTATTTTACTGTGACTTGATTTATTATCAAATGTTTTTTAAACATGGCATAAGTATTTTTGTATTTGCATAAAAAATTTGAATAAGACGAATGATCAAATGTTGATTAAAAAGCCAACGGCGTCATACATTAAAATACGGAGGAAGTACATCTGTACATGTCAAGACTCAAGACACATCATTCAGGTCAGGTAGATATCTGCTGGACAGTTGGCCAAAACATGACACATCAAAGTATCAAACACCATTGCCACATCAATCATGCCATGGTTAGGTTTATGCTAGTTATCCAGAACACGCAATATTTTTTGTTTGTGAGCTGATACCTGCCTGAGATAAGATGATGAGAAACAAGTTAAGCCAATTCTAAGCAGGTTCTATCTACACACCCACATGGACATGTACACCATGAAGTCCACATGGAGGCTGTCCATTACAAGCACTTGAAATTAATATTTTTGTCATCTTTTTTCTCTCCTACCAACTCTTGTGGCATTTGTCTATTGCCTTGCCTGCTAATCTTTAATCAGATCTCTCCCAATGACATCTTAGGAAAAAGACTTTGGTTAGTTGGTTAAAGGAGTTGCAATTAAGGAAAAATTGGTTATATAGCATTGAAAGTTCACGTTTTTTGTTTTATAGCACCGAAAGTTACCGGTTCACTTTAATAGCACCTAAAGTTCACCATGTTTCCATTTTTAACACTTCCGTTAATTCTTGATCGTTTTGTCCGTCTTATCGTTATTGATCCAACCACACACACGATATGATGTTTCTACCCCTCACAAGTACAAGTATAATGCATGTCAATGAGGGATAGAAATGTCATATCGTGTGTGTGGCTGGATCAATAACGATCAAGACGGACGGAAAAATTGACGGAAGTACTAAAAATGGAAACATGGTGAACTTTGGGTGCTATTAAAGTGAACCGGTAACTTTCGGTGCTATAAAACCAAAAACGTAAACTTTTGATGCTATATAACCAATTTTGCCTGCAATTAATGTGTGCAATTACTTGTAGGTTGCGATTCCGTGCTCTGGTTATGCCGAAGCATACAAGCATTTTGGCTGTAATATGCTGGGGCCATTGCTGTCCTGGCTATGAGCTACTAGCTCTTTCAATCCACCTCAAGAAAAGCATTACTTTAATTAAGGCAATTAATTAATGCCTAAGTCATTTTGAACATATAGGACATACTTTATGAGTAAAAAATTAAAAAAACAAATAGGCTAATATATATAGTACTACTTTATGAGTAGGCAAAAAAAAAATTAAATCTCAATTTAGAATACGGGAATTTCACTTGCGATTTAAATTTGTTCTCTTGCGATTTCTTTTAGCCGTTTAGAGATAAGTGGTCACGTAGGCAGATGACTGCTTTTAACAACCGCAATCCGTATCATTTATCAACCACCAATTCATTCATCAAAGAGTTGAAGATTGTTCGCATCTAAATTGTTGTTTACTCCGCATTATTCTCTCTATCATGTCATCAGATATAGTATATAATTATTGGTCAATTTGCATCGAACACTATAAACAAATCCATCTCATAGTTCTTTCCGATGTCTATTTTATATCCATTGGCGAGGCTACACATTGTTGAGCTTGGACGAGATCAAACAGAGACGTCCGTGGTGTCACTGTCAGAAACGAACTAGCCGGTTAATTAAAATTTTAACTAAAATGGCCAAAGGATGAAACTTGGCATAAATTTACTGGGTGATTCATCGCTTCGTTGGACTTGTGCTGCTGCCTCAATGTCTGAATTGTTGTCTTCTCTTCTGACAGCGATGGCTAGATTGAAATTTTCGTTTCGTTATTTTTTTTGTTTGGCTCGTGGTAGAATCCAAAGGGCGGATTTTCCCTTCAGAGCAATTGTGTCTTAACGCGATTTGGACTTTGTAAGGGCACTTTGAACAAGCAGAGTTCAAAAAAGTTTAAAGTTCTGGTTTGGATTGTTCCTCGAACCAGTGCTTGCGGTTAGAGGGGTTCTTCTTTTTCTCCCTGCTCTAGCAATTGTGCGCAGGATAAATTTTCACTAAGAATTTCTATATAGAGTATAGAGATAGGATGTAGGTGTACACAGGGACGGAAGTAGCAGGGGCCTGAACACCCCTAAGACCATGTTCGGTTGGGCCGGGAACGGCTGGAGCCACTGCCCAACCCCCGTGGATCAACCCGGCGAGGAAACAATCCCGGCCCATATGAAAAGTTGCGTTTGGTTAAGCCCAGTCGCTGATTTTAACCCGGCCCACCATGAGGTTCCCCTATTGTCCATGCCCTAGAAAAAATCACCTAGTACGGAGGCTTGGAAAAAACACTTGAGAGGAGGCGCTGCGGCATGGCTCGGACGCGACGGCAACGACACGTTGTCTCCTCCGATGGCCACCTTCTCCTAGGTGAGTTCCTTCCTTTCCGTCTCCTCTCCTCTTCTAGGGTTAGGGTTTCTCGCGCGCGTGCTACCGCTGCGGTGGCAACAGCGCACGGCGGTGGCAGGCGTGGCAGGGACGCTGCCGCATCACACCCCCTCGCCATGGCGTCGTTGAAGCTCCGCCACTGCTGCAAGGAGAAATAGGAGGACACGGACGCGGCGACAGCTTCAAGTGTTCTTTCTTCCACTGGTTTCTTGATTTGTTCTTCTTTCTCCCCTTTGATCTGTTACCTACGATTTCCATATTTCCACCTCCATTAGTTCTTGAATGTCCTTAAATATGATTGTTTGATGCTCATTATGGCATACATTTACTATTATTCGTGTGCAACTTTTGCTTTATGAGGCAGTGCAAAAAGACTAGCAATATTTGCATATTTGTTTCTGACTCTTGCTTCCATATGCCGCTTCTTCTCCGCAATCAAAGTCATAAGACTATCTATGTTGGGGGAGCAGCTTTGACCTCGCCCGGACAGGAGTACAGGACAAAGGCTCCCATTTTCTCCCACCAATCTTGCTCTCAATGGGCTCACAAGCGGAGGCTCCGGGGAGCCACCGTAGGGCCCTAGGAAGCCGCCCCAAGGGGAAGGGGGCGCTTCGAAGGCTTCGTCAGGCTTCGAGGAATGTGACCCTGAAGGGGGACCCCGGAGGCATCAGCCGGGACACAACATCGCAAAGAACCTTAATGGCACATTGAAGACGGCCAACTACCTCTGACACCGTTTGCTCAACATGCTAGGCGGAGGCCAAGGTGCATCGTTATCACGCCTCAGGCTCGAGTAGTGCACCCTGGGAAACATGGGATCCCCCGGGATGCTGGCTTAATGGGCGTAGTCCCATCCGATGTCCCCTAGAGAGTTACTGGACCGCCCCTGAGCGGGTGGCACTTGTCAACCTCCACCCTGAGTTAAGCCTAGAAGGGCTATATCGGTAATTTCCCATACCAACATAAGACTACATAAAGATGTCATACGCCCCCCTAGGGAACAATGAAATAATAGAGAAAAAACCACATCCCTTATTCCCTTGTGCTTGACCCCTATTGGATTTTGTTCCAACATTGTTGTCGTTCGTGGGGATCGAGCAAAGGGAGAACGGAGCAGTGCAAGTGAAGGATGCCTCTAAAGCAGGCAACGAAGCAGAAGGACATCACGGCAACCACGCGACTGCGTAGGGCAACGTGCCCCCAGGTTTGGCTGGGCAAACCAGTGATCGCATTCCCTCCGGCTGACGCCAACGATAGCACCACCGAGAGTGGCACAAATTTGATGGGCCCAAGCCCGAAACCCTCTGCGATGCGGCCGTAGAACCTGTCCCACAGGCAGTGCCGACGGGTGACCTAGCCACAGACATTCACGCTCCGAGGGTGCCGACGCGCAGTTATCCACGAATTAGGTTTTCGGACCTATCATGGACGGTTTTGGCAATACGAGGGGTGAATATTTCTAGTATTGCGGTTAGGGATATCAATTAAACTCGACGTAAAGATGTGGGATGGAAAGTGAACTTATTCCTTGTTTTCCTTTGCCTAGGCGCATAGCCCCTGCTCTCTGGATTGGGCCGAAAGCCAGCCCACTATCCCTTCTCCCGCAGGCCTGTAATCCTCAATTTGGGCCGCGTTCGTGTTAGCAAAGACCCGACCCCAAGTTCCTCTCGTCTCTCGCCATGACAACAATGTCGTCGAGGCTCGCATCGCGCGCCGCCCGCTTAGCTGCGGCGGCGGCATCTCGCGCCGCCCGCTTAGCTGCGGCGTCCGCATCTCGTGTCGGGGACGGGGACCCCTCGGCGCGCGCCACCGCCACCGCCGCATCTCGCGCCGCCCGCTTAGCCGCGGCGGCGGCATCCCACGCCGGAGGGCCCACAGCGCGCGCGATTGCGGCTGCCGCATCTCGCGCCGCCCGCTCGGTCTCCTCGAAGCTCCTTGACGACGACATCGCTGACCGCCTCTCCTTCCGCTACAGCACCGAGCCCCCAGGTAAACCTTAATCCAATCCCGCTATCTTCATGGTCTCCAATTGAGGCACGGGAATTAGGAATTCATCTGCATTATTATCTTTTAAATATAAATTCTCTCGAGATTACGGTGATATGCAATTTTGTTCGCCAATGCAACCATAGATTTAGTAATAGACTAATATTCGTTTCATCAAAACAATGTTGGCATTTATTGTGTTTAAGTCCTTACACCATTGCCACGTGTGATGTCTCTCAGCTTGAAAGCTCAACTTTTCTACCAATAAAAATTTTGGCTGGAAACCTCTTGAGCCAAATGCTGGGGATCTAATTCCATTATCTAAAACATCATATAAATTCTTCTTTGTGCTTGCGAAAAATCGAATTGCATTGATGTTCACACTAAGCTTTTGCAAATTGAATTGTGATAGATGATGGTAAGTGCGTTACAGCCAAGGACCTTGAGTCAGATCAAGCCGTATGGGCCTTATACGAGCGCTGGTGCAAGTCATACAACAAGAAGCGTGACCATGCTGAGATGATTCGCCGGTTCGACATATTCAAGTTGAAAGCATCGCTTGTGCACAACTGGAACAATTATGTTCATAAAGACAGAGGAATTAGCTCGTGCAAAAAAGAGAAGGGATTTAGGCAAACCTGTCGATCATTGGTACCTACAAGAGGAATTAGGCCCATCCGCCGATGGGGGAGACACTGTTAACCAATACTGGCGGGGCAGGTTGAAGGAAAATGACCAAGGGATGGATCTGCCTGACATCCGAGGAGAAAAAAAAAATGAGCACTGAAGATTGAACATGTTACATAAGAGCGATTTAATTTGCTTATCGAAATCCCTTACCCTCAAGGAGTTGAACTTAACTTCCCAGATAAATCAACTGTAATAAGTTATGCTTTGCCGTTCTATGTTTGGTTATGCTTATGTCGTACCATCTTATGTAAGTGGTCATGATATATTCCATATGCTTCCGCCTGTGAGAAGTTTGTGTATTTTCGCCTTTTGGGTTTACAGGCACAAGTGTTCAAACAGATCAAGATCAAGTGTGAAGATGGTATATATGTCAGTTGTTTGTACATTAATTCGTTGAGCTATAGGACGAAACTGAAGGTGAGTATTGTCTTGTCTAAAAAATTCAACATTTTCACCATTATCATTCATGCATTGTTTGCTTATATATAAAAAAAAGGGAAAAGAAGGAAGGGGGAACAGGAAGAGGTGTGGTGCGCTAGGAAATTGGTACTCCTTTTCAAGTTATAAGACGTTTTGACTTTGGTCAAAGTCAAATTACTTTAAGTTTAACTAAGTTTGTAGAAAAAAAAATATTTCAATCCAAGACAAATTTATTATGAAAATATATTCAATTATTGATTTAGTGAAACTAAGTTGGTATTATAAATATTACTACATTTGTCTACAAACTTAATCAAACTTAAAATAGTTTGACTTTAACCAAAGTCAAAACGTCTTATAACCTTAAACGGAGTATAAACTAATAAAGAGGAAGGCCTCATCAGATGGAGGTATGGGCTGAGGCCTTTCAGCCAAAGCCCATCGAATTGCTTATTGGGCTGAGGACTTTAAGCTGAATTGCTTATTGGGCTGAAGACTTTAGGCCTCATTAAGCCGAATAAGCCAATCAATGGCTTTTCTTTAGCTTAAGGCCCTCTTTGTTTAGGTTTATAAGCCAACTTATAAGTCGAAAAGTCTAAGCCTAAACAAACAAGCAGCTTTTTCGTTTGGCTTTTTTGAAGCCATAAGCCATTCTAACACTATTAAGCCAAAAGCTAGGTTGGAGAAGCTTTTTTTGCTTATGTGAGGTAGATGTATGACTCAAGTACTAAACTTAAGACATTAAATCCACCGGCTTATAAATCATATAAGCCAATAAGCTGACTTAAAAGTCTAGGCCAATAAGTCTAAGCCTAAACAAAGAGGGCCTAAGGAGAAAAGGCAACCTTGGCTTATCAGCCGAAGCTAGACTAATCGATGAGATAGGAAATTTGTTCCATCCTCGATTTTGTCTTTCCTGCCACTTTAGAACGGGGCCTTATTCCATTCATGGGCCGATCAGGCAAGGCCCAGGAAGCGGCGGCTAGCATTGAAGCGCGGGAAATCCAAAATCTCCTCCCCGTTTCATCGGCCGCCTCCTTTCCCCAATCCAAAAACCCTAGCGGAGAAATCTCTCCCCTCACCGTCCCGCGCTGCTCGGCCGCCATGAGCGCCCCCATGGAGGTCTCCTTCTCCGCGCCGCCTCCTCCGGATGCGGCATCTGCTGCCGCCGCCGCCGCCGCGGCCCCATCGCTGGTGCCCGCCGTGGCGGCGGCGGCGGCGGCGACCACCGTTTCCTGCTCGCCGCAGCCACCGACGGGGTCGCCCTCGGCCGACGACAGGATCCTCGTTTCAGGTAGGATGCCTCGGTTACCCCCCGTTCTCGAGCTATGCACGGTTGTCGTGGTTAGCGAATGCTGAATCGTGGTGGCTGTGTTTTTTTTTCCACTGTGATTGCAGTTGAGGTGCTTCTGCACGCCACTAGCACAGCTCGAGCCGAGGACGTCTGCGCGGCGGTGGAGAGGTTGATGTTTATCTCATTTTCTGTTATTTTTTTTCGGGTTGTTGATGTGTGAGCAACGTCAGGCGGGTTGGTTTAGAAAATGGTGGTTTTCTAGAAATGGGGAGCGATTGAGTTTGAGCATTGATGGAAAGCGGTGAAGCTGAACACTGAAGTAACATGGATTTAGGATACAGTATATTTTCTGGGTATCTAATGCATAAAAAACTTGGGTCTTCTGTATGTTATTAAGTTACAGAAACTTGTGGTACTGTAACTAGTGAACCAATGCAAGTATTAAGAGTGAGTTGTAAAATGCATCAACCGCAGCTTTGTGGAAGCCTTGGTGGTGCCATGGCAGCCTTGGGCAGAGGCATCAATGGTTGCTGCAGTGGACTTAACATAGTTTCCGGAAGAGAGTTTCTGGATTTTATTTATTCGCTCACATAATTTGCATGAATACTAGCATCTTATTCATGAGCCATTAGCAGCTGTTATGTCCCGAACTTAATATCTACTACTTGCTTTATCAATCAGGATGTTAGAAGCTCGAAGCTTAAGCTATGTTGATGGTCCTGTCCCGATTCCTAATGATGATCCTTTTCTTCTTGCAAATGTTAAAAGGATCCAAATCTGCGACACTGGTATGGATCTACTTAGCCTGGCAATTGTGCTTTCTTTCTTGGCCTCACTGCTTATGCATCTCTTGGTACTTGCCTTTTATGTAGATGAGTGGACTGAGAATCACAAAGTTCTGTTATTTTGGCAAGTCAGGCCTGTTGTTCATGTGTTCCAGGTATGCTCTATAAATAATGTTAGCTGCCAACTGCCTAAACCTCTTCCACCTCTTTCAAGAACTGTGGTTATGAATTTTGTGTTGACATGTTGGCTATCGTGCTTTATTGATAAATTGCATGTGGAATTTCTTAATACTGTACTTAATTTTCTCATTTGTTTTCTCTAGAGAGTAGACTTCCAAAGATACATTCTACATCCTAATGTCTTAATACTGATCCATAGGAATATGTTCTTTCCAATAGATGGATTGCTTTATGTTGTTTATTGGATTGAAGAGACATTGATCTAATTCAAATGTATTTACCTCAATCTGGTTTGCTTATGCTGCAGTTGAGCGAAGATGGTCCTGGTGAGGAGCCGGGTGAGGACGATACACTCTCTAGCTTCAATGAGTGGGCTCTGCCTGCCAAAGAATTTGATGGGTTGTGGGAAAGGTTTGGTTTACATTCAAGTTAACCTTCACCAGCACAATTCCTTGAAGAAGTACACTATCCTTTTCTGTTGTGTTGGTAACCTCATAAGTCTATGCAGCTTACTGTATGAAGTTGGTCTCAAGCAGAGGTTGCTGAGATATGCTGCTAGTGCTTTGCTGTTTACTGAAAAGGGTGTAGACCCATGTCTTGTTTCCTGGAACAGGTAAGCGTCTTAAGAAACACCTAGGGTGGAAATGCCTGAGCTCTTTACGAGAAAATAGGTCATCTTAAGTTACCTGTAGTTGCATATGTTAAATTGTACACTGATTTTTCATTCTTTTGGTTGTTTTGATTTTCTTTGTCAACACATTGCAGGATTGTACTTTTGCATGGTCCACCCGGAACAGGAAAGACTTCCTTGTGTAAAGCACTTGCTCAAAAACTTTCCATTCGCTTCAAGTCAAGGTTTGTGCTGAATGAGATACAATACTATATAATTTTGGTTAATGAATGTGCGTTATTCATTTCTATAATTCTTTTAGGTATTCCATGTGTCAATTGATTGAAGTCAATGCCCATTCACTGTTCAGCAAGTGGTTTTCTGAAAGCGGAAAACTGGTATGCCTTTTTTGTGCTAACCGAAAGACTGTTATATGCATGTGATGATTCATATGCTGAATGCTATTATCTAATGACACTTGGGCTTGCTCATGATTTTGCATGTGGTGGCTTTTATTCTTATGATTCATTTCGACCTTTTTATACTGGACTTTACCTGGTATAATTAGCCAATGGATATGCATCTTCATTCGCATCTTAAATTCCGTGTACTCTGTGCAATCCTTCTTTTTAGGTGGCCAAACTTTTCCAGAAGATCCAGGAGATGGTGGAAGAAGAAAGCAACCTGGTATTTGTATTGATAGGTACGTCAGTACGTCCTTGAGCAGTGACAAGTTAACACTATATATTGACAACTAGGCAACTAGCCCAAAGTGATGAAATGACTACACGAGTCTTCACTGTATGGTCTGTGAAGTGATTAGATGAGTCCACCAGGTTCATTTTGTATATGAATAGTTTAGAAGGTTAATTTTCATGTCAAATTGTCAATTTGGCTGAGTTCAATTTAAGCTTCCATTATCTAAAAATGTTGAATTGTCAATCACGTTTGTCCTTAAAGATACACCCCTATACTAATGATTATGTATCAACCTTGGCCACCTGTTTGACATATGACTATATGAGCGAAGGATCCTTACAATCTATATTATATTCTTTCACATGGAGTTTGATTTGCTCGATGTTGTATATATTGAATCTTAACCTTATGTGTGTTATTATTGATTTTTCAATTTCTAGATGAAGTTGAAAGCCTAGCTGCTGCCAGACAGGCTGCCATATCTGGATCTGAACCTTCAGATTCCATAAGGGTAAAGTTTTTATTTTTCCATGTACCAATTTATCGTGAAATGCTCATACCTATTCCTTCATCGTGCAACCTGCAGGTTGTAAATGCATTACTTACACAAATGGACAAACTCAAGTCTTGGCCAAATGTTATCATTTTGACAACATCAAATATCACCACAGCTATTGGTATCAAGTTCTGCCTTTTATACCTTTATGAAGTTAGTAAATCGTCCATCTCCTGATGATCTAATTTATCATTTTTGTGAGCGAAAGACACTGTCAGCATTTGTCTGAATTTTGACCAGTATCTCTGCATCGTCTTAACGTACTGGCAATCGTTCTTATGTTATTAGTTCAATTAAATTCCCTACAACAAATGCAATCTGTGCAAACTAGACAAGAGCTAGGATTTTCACTGTAGATGGCAATGTACAACTTACCTTGTCTATAGTGATATTTGCTCTACAGGGAGTAAATCCTAACTCTTCTCTAGTTTGCAGATATTGCATTTGTTGATAGAGCAGACATCAAGGCATACGTTGGACCCCCAACCCTTCAAGCACGATACGAAATTTTGAGGTCATGCTTACAGGAACTTTTGCGAGTTGGAATTCTTACACATACTCAGGTATTTGTTCTGTGCTTGCCAACTTGGTTGATGCCTATGGTGCCCACCTTTTCATTATTATTATCCAACAAGCACCAGAGTTGCTCTGGATTACTCTGTCCATGGGGCACTTGATTGGAGCAAACAATTCTTTTGGATCTTAGTTGATGAATCGATCAAAACTTCTCCACAAGACTTTCAACTTTCTTGTAACCCCTGAATGCTAAATAAACTATTGTCGCAAATTGTAGGGTGGCAATTCTCTTTGCCTTTTGAGTTATTTTAGCCTGATGGAGAACCAGCACTGTCCTGAGGTCGCAGATCCTCATGGTTCGGTTCATCTCTCTGGCCTACTCCATAAAGCTGCAGAAATATGTGAGGTAAATAACATAACTGATACATGCATCATCAACAGTAATCAAGACATTCCCATCAGGCTGACAGCAGCATTTCTTTTCTGCTACAGGGATTAAGCGGTCGAACATTGAGGAAACTTCCTTTCCTGGCACATGCTTCTGTTGCTAACCCTTCATGCTGCGATGCCTCTGCTTTCCTGCACGCTTTGATACAGACTGCTCAAAGAGAGCTCTCCGAGTCGCGTGGTTGATTGATTCCATGCCGGTCACTTCGAAGAGCAAATTGCTAACAGTTTCAATTCCAGAGATAGTTTTTAAGGGAACTCAAAGATAGCTGGAAGCTAATTCAGAGCCTGGTGCTAAATACCGGCAGACCCCTGCAATCTTTAGGTTTAGGACAGCAGAAGTCCAGAATAGATCTGATTGTTGCTTTGATACTTTTGTGTTTTGTAGATTATTATATAGTGTATTGTGCCTCGAAGGATGTCACTGAGTTAAACCAGAAACAAGACTTGATTCGAGTTGCTGAATGTTTAAAAGCATATGTTATCACATCTTGCGCTCTATGCTTGTGGAGGTAGTGTAGTAACCAGGACCTGCTTCACGTCTGCATATACAGGAAGCACACTCAAGTGACTCAACATGGTCATGTCTCAGAGCACTGGAGCTAAAGCATTCAGAAAATTGCCGGGTGTCGTTCTTAACCGGGAATTACAGAGATTCAAGTTGACCGTGATCTATTCGGTATACAACTAATTAAATTCAAGTATCGAACCAAGAGCAGCAATTCGATATACAACTAATTTTCATTGACCGCTAAAATGTATAGGGAAGGAATCTACAAGAAAAACGAACTAGAGCCATGCCGTTGTTGACCTCTCCAAGGATCTTACTACAGCAACACCACAAAATGGGTTTAGCAAATAGTGATTTGGGTCTGAGACTGAAACTATGATTTCACCTCTGGCCTGCTCTGGTTGGGTCGTACGCGACAGGATAAGTAGCTGGTGCTTGTCCTGCATTGGCAGCTCCACTGCTTGACTGAACAACTCCAGCAGGATATCCGGCACTACTGATCGCGCCATACATGCTTGCAACATCTGTAGTTACACCACTACTTATTGGCTGCTGTGGTGCAGCATACGCACCAGGATAACCGGGCAGAGCGGCCTGTGTGTACCCTGCAACTGGATAGCCAGGATAGCCAGCGTATGCATTTGCTTGCGCAGCATGCATCTGGTAAGCGGTAGCAGCATCATAAGTTGGGTAAGCATATGCCCCAGCTTGGGTAGATCCTTGCTGATATGCCCCAGCTTGGGTGGTCCCTTGCTGATAAACCCCAGCTTGGGTGGCTCCTTGGTGATATGCAGAGGGATGACCGGTAAATGCACTTGAATATGGGTTTGAGGCAGCTGGCACTGCCGCAGCTTGTGCTGCCCCTGGTTGTGAAGCAGTCACATGTGCCACCCCCGCCTGTGCTGCTACTGCTTGAGCCGCTGCCACTGATTGTTGCAAGAATCAGATGGAATTGAAACATTAGAGTGCTTTACAAAGCACAAAAGGCATAAAATATGTACACATTGATAGATAGATTATGTGTATGCATGGAAATAAGCCAATCATAAGCAATAAATAAGCAGACACTACAGCGAATACAAAATGGGACATACATAAGCTATATATATGTTGAGTGGCATGAATATGGACATGACAAAACCGGAGTACCAGACTAACGCGTGTGTTGCATATTACAAAAGCACCGACATATATCTATCACAATTCAAAATGCATATGCAAATCACATATAAAACAAAAATATCCTTTAGGATTTATGTAATTAAATACATCAGAGGTTCGCAAGGGAACATAACTGCCGATCTATGAGTACAGGACAGTCCGGTTCTTACCATGAACCAAACACTGAGAAGTTATGGTCAAACAATAAGGGAATGAGGATACCTTGAGCTCGTTTTTCAGCATTTGCCACATCAGCACGTAACTTGTCAGCCTCTTTGGTCATAGTCATTAAATTCATCTCCATCGTCCGCATCTGCTCAACTTGCTTGATGTTTGTGTTTTTCTCATATTCAAAAGCAGATCTATGCATGGTTACGGGAAAACATCATATTATCAGAGGCCTGTTCGCCACCAAAGCTCAGGAGTGTATGGAAAATGTAAAAAAGGAATAATATCACAAACCTTAGACTCTGATGCTCTTTTCGGAGCCCATCTAGCTCAGTCAGTAATTCAGGAAGTTTCTTACTGTCACCAGAGAACTTATGTAGCTCTTTAGTTACTTTATCCATCTCAACAGTGAGCATCTGCCTCTCAGCAATAAGTCTCTTTGCCTCCATATGCACTTGATGAAGTTCCTTCTTCACTGCATCACCAGCTTGTATATCTGCTTCCATCAATCTCATTCTCTCCATCAAATCTCTCATATGCATATCAGTCTCTGTCTGAACATCACCTAGGTGAGCACGGATCATTTGCATTTCTTTCTCAGTATCAACAATATCCTGCCTCAAGACGACATGGCTAGATGCCAATCGCTGATTCTCTCTGATAAGCTTTTCTGCCTCGGCGGTCTGCTCAGCAAGTTTCTTTTCCAAGATCTCCAGAGCGGTGGCCGCACGATCCAAAGGTTGGCGGCCAGAAAGGCTGGCTGCAGGGAAGGCGCCATCACGCATCAAACCTGAAGCTTGGCGTCCATCCAGTTGTCCACGGTATGCCATTATACTGAAATAGCAAGTAACACCAAAAGGACCTTAAATTGGGAAATCGGGAGCTTCAACCAAAAGTGAAAAATGTTATTAAGTAATCATGCTAAGCCATGCATGCATAACGACAATTGACATGGCACTCAACATTAAATACCAGGCACGTTGCGGTCTCATCATAGGTGATGGTAATTTGAAATATTGTACTAGATACTACAGTTACATCCATGAAGTTGTTCAAAAAACATGTGGTGCCAAGAGGTTAACTTACAATAAAAGATACAAAGACTCCCTATTAATCAACAGAACAAATAGAGGAGATTACATTGGTGGAGTTAAAATGCAGAAACGCAAACGGCTCACATGTAATGCAGGTTCGAAATGCAAGCACAAAAATAATCCCCAAATCCACACAAGGCTGAACTCCCGCGAAGCTGACATCAAATCTCTAAGCTAGAACCTACATCAACAATCCATGGCCCTACACTGACAGAGTAACAGAGGCAAACCTAAGGCCATCTCCAATGCAAAATACTTCAATGGGTGCTTAGGAAAATAGAAAAAGCTACAACACCACTAAGCTGAGAACGTCCTAACTTAGGGCATGGGGTGAATTCAGCTCAACCCCAATTTTTTTTTCCTTAAACAATACTGCACCACCCACGTATCAATGTACAGATTAATCGCGAAGAAACTAGATGGCTTAATCGTAGTGAAAAGAAAAAAAAAACAATCCAGGTCCGGATAGATCTCCCCAGGTCACGGAGTGACGCGGAAGAGGGGAGACTGGGAGAGGGGTCTACGAGAGGAGAGGTGATGGATACCTTCAATTCGACTCAACCGAGACGGAGGCCCGATGGAACGAGGGTTCGCCGCGTCGAGTCCCCCCCCCCCCTCCCCCCCCCCGGGGTTCCGAGCCTGCTCGCCGGCGGCGGGGGCCGTGCGCGCCGAGGAGGGCTCACAAGGAAGAGAGAGGGGATAGGGCGCGGTCGGGGGAGGAGATAAGAGGAGCCCGTCCGCACCGCGGGTAGGTATACGGGGGCCGTTCGCCGGCGGCGCGCGCGCGAGGAGGAGGAGGAGAGGCGGCGGGGGAGGGGGAGGAGGTCGGCCTTGCCGCCGCCGGGAACACAGCAGAGAGAGAGAGAGAGAGAGAGAGAAGGGTAGCGGCGGCGACGGAGGAAGGGAAAGAGATGGAGGGAGGGCAGAGGGAGGAGGAAGAATGTGGGGCCCGGTAAAGGCAGAGGAGGCCAGATGTCTCGCCCCTCGCTCCTCGGAGTCACGACTCACGGACCTTGCTGCGTTGGCCTACTAGACCATGGCCCTAGGGCGAAGGCCGGAATTTTGACACGAATATTAAGGATGAACCAATATTAAGGTGCTCTTTGTTTAGGCTTAGGTTTATTGGCCTAAACTTTTAAGTTAGCTTATTGGTTTATATGATTTATAAGCCGGAGGATTTAATATCCTAAGTTTAGTAGTTGAGTCATACATCTACCTCACATAAACAAAAAAACTTCTCCAACCTAGCTTTTGGCTTAATAGTGTTAGAGTGTCTTATGGCTTCAAAAAAGCCAAATGGAAAAGCTGCTTGTTTGTTTAGGCTTAGACTTTTCGACTTATAAGTTGGCTTATAAACCTAAACAAAGAGGGCCTAAATAATTAAAAAGGGTTTCGAATCCATATCGTCTGACCACTGTCTTGTAAAAGCTAGCCGGAATACTCCTGAGCGTTTTTTAGTAGGCTGGAATTTTGGCTATTTATTTTTAGTCTTTTATTTATTTTAAATAATTACACTAAATGTTAGGGGTATACAATTGTATTTATTTTATAATAAAAATATTAGTTTGAGGTAGTTTAATTATTCTTTTGTATTGAATATTAAAATATGTTACGTCTCATTAAGTTATCTTATTTTGGAACGAGTGAGTACTTATTTGCTGGAGAGTTGGCTAGCGTAACAGAGTTACTTCTTGATCCGATGACCCTATTTGTGTTCATAAAAGATCAGCCGAGAGCCACAACCCAACCAGGAAAGGCCATCTAAGTTTTTCATAATCATACCGTGTGTTAGTCCGATCGCTCAGAGCGTGCCCAGTACAAGCCAGGACTTGCTCAAAGACTAAATGTAAAGATGCAAACTAAATGTACGACTGCAGATAGCATTGCAAAGAATCAGATGATAATTGGAAACAACGGTCTTGAGGTCCATGGAGACACAGCCGCGGCTGAGGACCGATAATCAACTCTCATAATCATTTCAGTTAAAGGATTAAGGCTGCCAGCATTTCCCTTTGCAACAAAAGCTGTTCTCTTTACCTTGTTACACAGCATCGTGTGAAGAATACTCCTCGTGGGTTCCTGAATTATTTGTGGAACAGAACTAAGAAACAGATATTGCCTCACGATTCCTTCCGGGGAAGCGTCGTACAAATTGACGATCTAAACTCTATACGAAACAAAAATAATCGGGAGTCGGGACTAATGATCTAGTCCCCCAAAAGAATTAATCTCTCAGGCGTGCACCGGCTGGTATCTAATCCAGATTGGCGATTACTGCATCAGTGACTTCCTGGGTGGTGCTGGTGCCGCCCAGATCCTTTGTTCTGTACTTGCCTTCCGCAATGACACGCTTCACCGCCGTCTCCAGCCGGTCGGCGAATGACGGGAACTGCAGATGCCTCAACATCATGGCGGATGATAGAAGCAGCGCAATAGGGTTTGCTTTCTTCTGCTCTAAGATGTTCTCGTTTCCGACGTTTCCTGCAGAAGCACCTTGCTCAAAGACAGCATGGTCCTGACCCACATTACCTGCAACAGGATGGCGAATATAAGGATTAGTAAACCACGTTGAATTAATTATGGTATACAAAAATGAACCAACTGGGTGGTCCAAACATATAAAATGGGTGGCAAGTGATGACTGATGACAAGAAGTAATAACGTAATTGTTCCAAAAGAACTGATGAAAGGTACAACCATGCGTGATGCACAGACAACAAACTGTCTCCCAGTAAGAGAAAAATATTGTGGGTGACAGAAAAATATTGTCTCCCAGCCGATTGTTTAGTGTGCTGTTGCTTATACGAATTAAAGGAACAAGGTAAAAGTTAAGATCCTACCTCCAGGCATAACACCTGTCCCTCCAGCAATACCTGCAGCCGTGTTAGCAACCAAATTGCCATAAAGGTTTGGTGTAACCTACAAAACGTACCAAAGAGAAGAAAGTTAGAAATTCTGCAGGAATTACACGGGGATACTTAACAGGAATCATTTGGGAAAACCAGTATTCAGGAAAGTGTCCTGCGGAACAGAAAGAAAAAGTAAACAAAAAAAGGGTGAATTCGACAGTTGTCGTTAGCTAACATACTTTATAGTACATCATATCAAGCTAACTAAAACTGCCTGTAGCTGCATGATTGCAACGCTTACATACTGTCAGCTGGTTAGAAGTGCTATAGATTGTCAAAACATTGTTTTCTCAATCCTTATAACAACAAAATTTCATTTGGTTTCTCTTCATTTTCACATTATTGAGTGTTTGCACTTTTCTCTCCTCCCATAAAGATGATGCAAATCTAAGCATTCCCAATTTCTCTGATGTTGTTCAGGACATTAAATTTCTCATAATGCTTTTGAAATTCTACATGATAAATAGGTCAAATTTATAGATAAGGAAGCGGAGCAAAATAAATCATACGATGACACTACTTTTATTTCCTAATGCAAATGACAGAAGGAATTTTAACCTGGAGACTATATATAGCAAATGTGTATCATTAGATTCCTTATTTATCTTGCATCACAAGCAAAATTTCAATATCCTAGTTGCTAAAGCATTTACAGGAATGTATGCTTCCCAAGTACAACAAAATATGTTCTACAATGCTAAAACCACAGCATCTACAATAACTTCTGATAAGCTTCCTCATTCAGAACTGTACTTTCTGAGAAAGTATTACATTCATTCTTCAGACATAAAACAAACAGATTAATAAAAACAGATGTTTGAATTGCATCATAAAATGCAAAGCACACGCAAAGAAACTCAGTGCAATTCAAATAAGGCAGCTCCAAAGTACTGAACAGACAGTGATGCTCCAGATAGAATGTATGAAGTAAAGAGCATACCATGACATCAAATTGCTCAGGCTTTGCAACAAGTTGCATACAGCAGTTGTCGACAATGATCTCATTATACTGAATACCAGGATACTTTGAGGCAACCTCACGGCAAGATTCCAAGAACAAACCATCAGCAAGCTTCATGATGTTTGCTTTATGCACTGCTGTGACTTTCTTTCGGTTGTTAAGGTAAGCATACTCAAAAGCATATTTGGCAATCCTCTCAGAGCAAAACTTTGTTATCACCTGACAAAAGTTAGTCAGTGAGACTAAGATGGAAAAGAAGCTCAGAGAACTGGAAAAAAAAAAGGGTGCATTTCATTCCATTGGCAATCATGTAACACAAAACTAATCAATGGTTCAATTGAAAGAAAAGAAATAAGCACATATCTGATGAGTCCATGTGCCCCAAATCAATAAATTTAACCATCAGTCTACCTATTCCCTCTATTCCATTCCCTACATCCCAAATCCATGAAGCTGACCTGATTACACGTCATATAACAGTCTGGCCAAATAATCACGTCATTAAATTCTTAAAGAGGCCAGTGTTTGATGCAGAATAAACAAATCAGGAACTAAACTAGCACGTTTTACAATTTAATCAACACGCAAATAATGTAAATTCATAGATTGTACCAAACGCTTTACCAGGCAAACAGCAAACAACAAACCGTGAGTTCGATTAAGCTGGTCTGTACTGATAAAACGCCTGCTAATCCACATCTCAAGATTGGACAACCAAAGCAGATGCCAAACATCAGGTCAACAAGACAACAATATATATTAAGACATTCACACCATCCCATCCTTAATAAGACAACAATTCTGCAGATTAGATATATGCAACTTCACTAGAAATTGCATATATAACTCTAACCGTGGACTTATCTGTAATTCAGTATACCACATATTGAGATCATAGGCTAGTGAAATCCCAATCAAAATGAACAATGTGGTCAAAGCCTCGCAGTTTTGCAATAGGATACTCTCATCTATACAATAAGTATGATCTGCAAAATCTACCATCCGTATGAGCAGTACCAGCAATTACGCCAATGAAATTGCAGCATACTAATAACATCACAAAAAAGGAACACATTAGACGTCAAAATCGATGCACGGGTGGCGATTCTCCAACCAACACACAACAACAGAGCAAAGCGCGCGTCACGCGAGATTGGCCCGTACCTTGAGGCTCTCGACGACGCCGGGCACGACCTCGTGCTCGAGCCCCGAGTACTCCCCCTCGGTGTTCTCCCTGATGACGACGATGTCGACGTCCTGGTGCCTGGTGGGGAGGCCGGGGAAGTTGGAGCAGTTGACGAGCGAGGCGTAGAGGTCGAGCTCCTTGCGGAGCTGCATGTTGAGGGAGGAGACCCCGCCGCCGACGGGGGTGGCGAGGCCGCCCTTGAGGCACACCTTGTTGCGGCGGATGGACTCGATGACGGCGGGCGGCACGGTGGGCATGTCGCCGCGGACCTCGTAGGTCTCGAAGTAGACCGGCGCGTGCATCACCTCCATCACCTGCTGCACGGCCCCCGTCACGAGCGGCCCGATCCCGTCCCCCGGGATCAGCGTCACGGCGCGCGGGTTCCCGTCCCCTGGCCTGGGCATGTAGGTCACCGTGCGGCGCGCGCCGGCGCCGCCATGGTGCGCCGGGGCGGGGGCCGGGGAGGAGAGGATGCGGCGGAGGAGGGGGGCGGATCGCCGCGCCATGGGTGGGAGGAGGAGGAGGCGAATTGCGATCGGGAAGGCGGAGGCGAGGCGAGGCGGCCGGGAAGAGAGGAGGAAGGAGACCGGGAGACTTGGAGAGGGGAAGAGGAGAGAGGAGGAGGAGGAGAAAGGGAAGGCGGAGATGTGTACTCGAGTTGTTTTTTGCGGTCTAATCCCTTGGAGATTTTTGTATTTGGAGAATTGCATTTCGAAGTTAGACTTCTTTCATAAGAATAATGACGAGGAGTCCCTGCCAAGTGGGCCCATCAAAAGGCCAATCTATATTTATATATCCCGTAATAATTTAATCGGCAAAAAAAACATAAATGCGTATCAACTTGCAGAACATAAGTTGAGCAATGGAAGAGATGAGAGGTAAACTATTGCTTGCGTGCTTGCTGGAATATTATTTTTTTGGTTCAGCGAATGTATCGATCAATTGCCACTCAATCCATCCAATATTCCAGTAAACTAACCTAACGCCTATCATCAACTATCAGTTGGAGACTGAAGTCTGAAGGTAGCAAATTTGGGCTTTTGTTAGATAATAATAGCAGAGAGAACAAGTAGAATATGGAACGAATTTGATTCGCTGAATGCCACAAAAGATAATACAGGAGTGTAGTATACTTCAGCCATTAAGATGGCAGTTTCAAAAACGATAACGTGTGCGCCTCGTCTTTTTAGATTTACACAAATGTTTCCACAATTTCTTTCTTGGTGTCTACCATCGAATCTGTTTACAACGAGGAGCGAGAACAGGATTGTCAGCCCTGAAAGCAGCTTCTTCGGCTCGAGATTATACTCAAGGCTCATAGCTCCCAACTTTTCTTATAACCAATGCACACAAGCAAAGAAGGTGAGAAGTGGTCAGCGTGCAGTGATAGACTGATAGCTAGCTTTAAAACATTGAAGAATTGAACTGTACTACTACTAGTACTAGTAACGATTCACGAACACCTTTGGTAATGTTGGCAGCACAATGGAACCTTACAAATTACCATTTCATACATAATACAAAGTAACTTGCTCACAATGAGAATTCCTAAAGAGATATATACAGCCTACGCAGGGATAGAGCTTCTACTAGGCTAGCAAGATCCGTATGCTCTCACCCGACCCCCACCCCAATGTTTGAAGATTTTTATGATTAGTACTTCATATATAGTACATAATTGGGTGCATTCTCTTGTTAATTCCTCCATCTACTTAATTGATTTTATTATTTTTAGAGATATTTAATTGTGAAACAAGTCGCTGCGATTAGAGTGTAGAAATCAAGAATATATAATGAAGAAACATAAGTATGCGGTAATGTTGTAATTTAGTATAGATGCTTTTGTTTTAGAGCTGCTGTACTCATGTATTGCTTAGTCATGTATTTTGTATAACTCCAATGTCTATAAATTCCAAAGAACCGCAATCTTATTTTGGCCCCTCTTGAGATTTATTAGTTCAAGCTCCACTATTGTGTGTATTGCTTAACAGCAAAAATAATTATCAGCAAAGACAATGCCCTTATAATGCATTTTAAACAATCGCATGCATACAGATAGTACAACAAAGATGGGAGTTTATCAAATGGCTGATTCTATCAAATAATTACACTTACAGTCAAGGAATAATCACTATAATAAGGAAATAGTGCAACAAAATGAGCAGCCAAAATAGTTTGGCAATTTGGAATGAACAAACAGAACCTTATTGCCTTAATCTTATCAGAGTAAGTAACAGGGTAAGTCAGCAAGCATATACCTTGTTGTTGCTGAGAACAAATCACTGTCCTTATTTCAATCCAGCAACCTTTTTCCTGAGCAAGGTATTCTGTTTTTCCTACAAAACAATATCAGAATACAGATCAGAAATACCACATCAAAGAATAGGCTAGTTGTTACTAACAGTAGCATATCTAAATGCAATCCTTGCAAAATTTGTGGCCAGGCATGACTGGATGAAGTAGTAGTAATAATAATAAGACAACAATAACATGATATAGACCCTGTTAAATTTGAGTTGTATTATAATGTAGTTCAATCACATGCCTATGCAAGATGAAACCATATATATGTGCAGAACCTTAAATTCTGCGCACAGCCAATCTGGATTTATCATTCAAGTATTCAATACAACACTTTGTACTGTTTCTAAAGCCCTTTTCAAACTAAAAAAACATGGATAATAATTATGTATAGTCCAAAGCCCCAAACAAGTTGCATGCTCGTGACCATATTCATTTACCAAGATCAGCAGCATTCCAGGGCTTAAATCGTGATTTTGTGGCTTCTGAGCAACCACCAAAAAGGGCATAACTGCTATAACTGATTCTTGGAAGCATATTTTTCAATTCTATTTTTAGCTTTTTATATATCATAATTTATTAATAATTTAATATGAGTCTTATATTGCTCAAAGTTTATTACGAAGTACATAAAACACCTTTTTTACACATAAAGCATGTCAAAAGAAAAGAACAACGGGTCTTAAACTCTTAATTGACAGTTTAGTATCAATTCACGTGAAATTAAGGGTATTCAAGCTACAGGATTTCTCAAACAGAAGGAAATTATCCATGAGAAATACAGTATCAGATAGAGGTGCTATAGCTATAGCACTCACCTGTACTGCTAATTGCAATTTTAGTTGCCTTTGCAGCTTTTCACAAGATAGATAGCAGTCACCGTCTAAGAAATGTGTCATGGTACTATGGCGGACTATCTAGATGACTAGAACACAGCAGCACTCAATCTCACTTAGACCTAACTTGTTCAGCCAGACTCAACCAAAGCAGAGTGCCTCCTGGCAATCAGAACTGACTCATGATATGGATGAATTACCTCTTTAACTATTAGTCTATCAACAAGCAAGTAAAAAAAACAGCACTAGTTAAATTAGAAATCACAAATTTCAGATTTATACATGGTTTTGGCAGAGCTGTCAAGGCATAGTTTCATTCACACTAGGACCAAAGTAGAGCGTGGATTATACATGTGGTTACTCGAAATTGGTTATGGACTCAAAACTCAAACTATGCAATTTCTTCCATCTCGCATATCACCACAGTAATCCAGCGAAAGAGCTCACCACCTTATTTTGGCTTATGACAACTCAAATAGCCACACTTGTAGTCAAAACAAAATAATACAACACATTGCTACACCAGAAATAGGTGTTCTAAAAAGATGTTTGGTGAATGCCTTATTAACTATTTAGACCTCCCATAGCCACTTGGATCCTGCAGACCTGCATGGCTGGATTCACGCCCTGCTCCAACTCTTCATATACCACTTTATCTCAGCCTCAGGAGATCCCAGACTCCCAGTTACCCAGCATATCCTAGCTAAATCTTATTTTGAAAATTTCCTTGAAGTGGGCGATGCCACATAGCAGATTAAGAAATTAAAGAAGGGTAATACAATCTGCTTCCTTAAGCAAACACGGATATTCAAAAAGAAAATTGGTTTCAGGAGGCAATGTTATTGCGTTAAGCAGAACATGAATTCTTTGGAAACTGATTTAGCCTTTCTATCTAGAAAATATTTCATACCCCCTCTGTCCATGATGGCAGATTCATCCAAATTGTTCAATCGTTTCTTCTATTCTGATGTGAATAAATCTTGCCTAATTCACATAACAGAAATATTGTTTCAAGTTAGCCTAACAATTGACACAGGATCAATCAATTTGTCCATAGAGACAACAATATACTCCAAAAGGCAAAATTCTGACAACACAAAACTCAGGATCCAACAATCACCTGATCGAGCACGCGTTCGTTGCTCCCCTCAACCTGCCGAGCAAGCCCCTCCAGCTTCCTTAGCATCCCACTGTACATCTCCTCCATTTCGGAGGTCAGCACAGAGGCCGAGGTCACCATTGCCCCTACCCTCTCCAGCCCGAACCCTTCTACCATCCCATCAAGCGCCTTCTGCTCACCAATGCTGTAACCCTGCTTTACAGGCTGCTCCGGCAGCGACGGCAACGGCGACTCCGGCGCGAAGGCGTGGTACTGCTCCCTGAATCCGGGCCCAGCGTTGACGACGCTGAGGGAGGCCGGCACAAGGCGGGAGTCAACGAGGAGGAACGCACGGTAGTCGAACGAGTGAACGGAGAGGCCAGCGGCGGAGGAGGATGGTGCCACGAGGAGGAAGACGAGCGGGTGGGCGAGCACCAGGGTCTTCGAGAGGGAGCGCGCGAGGGCGGCCTCGCGCATGGAGGGGCGCAGCGGCGAGCGGCGGCGGGAGGAGGAGAAGAAGCCGATGGCGGCGGAGGGGTCGGGGGAGTAGGACGACCTGGTGAAGCGGCCGAGCGGATCGGCGAGGGAGGAAGGCTGCGCGACCGAGGCGTGCCCCGCGACGGAGATGGAGAGGGAGGGGCCCGAGGAGGCGCGGGCCTGGTCGTCGTCGTCGTCGTCGTAGAAGGAGGGGGGAGCCGCGGCTGCGCGGCTAGCCACGCCGAAGAGGAGCCCGTCGGAGTCGCCGTCGGCCGAGCCGCAGCAGGCGAGCAGCGCCGCGAGGGCGGCGCCGGAGACGGAGAGCTTCGCGGCGTCGGCGGCGGCGGCGGGGGCCATCGCCGTGAGATGGGATTTTCTGGGGGAAGCTTTCTGTTCCGGAGTTCGGCGAGGCTTTTCCGAGACGTGACGGGCGAGACGAAGGTACAGCGCCTTCCAGACTTCCACGGATGAGTGATGGCACACGTGGGCTACTAGGCTGGGCCGTATTGAATTCTTTGTTTTTCATTTGTATTAAGTCTATTTTACCTCCCTCAACTCTTGCCCTTGATTGAATCGCCTCCCTCAACCGCAATACCAGATATAACCGCCAAATCGAGCCCCTCGGCGGTTTGGCTGGTGGTTTGGTCATATGTGGCATCCACGTGGCATGTTGACTATGGGCCAACGTTATAGAGCACGTTGTTGCCTGCCAGAGTAGCTTGTCTCGCAGTGGTGGTGAGCGAGTGAAAGGGGAAGATGACGTGAGGCTGTGGTTGTGGCTCAGAGCGGATTAGGGGAAAGCGGACGCTGCGTGAGGGACGGACACACCTATAGTGGAGGTGTGTCGCTCCCGTGACCGGTTGATTGTGCCACCAGAACCATCGTTTAATCCCCATGCCTCCTCCTCCGCCGTCGACGCCTACATCATCCTCTTGCCGTTGCCATCAGGAAAAAGGGAGATAATTAGGGATAGGGAAAAGAAGAGGATGTGTTAATGATATGTGGGGTCCATCATTTTTTTATTACTCCCTCCGTTTCAGGTTAATGGTCAAAGTGGAAATGACTGGTAAATGAGAATGAGTGGCTTTATGAACCTCTTTGTAAGCACTTTTGGTAGTGCAATCTCCTGATGGAGTATGCTTCCAGCAAAGTTTGTCTGGGTCTTCATTTGGAACAAGCTGAACATTCTGAATGGCTTGGATTGCTTCTTGGTCAAAAATTTGTTGCAGCTTTTGTGTCCCATTTTTTGTTCTCATCCCATAATTCTGCAACCTTAGAGGGCAAGTGCATATTAATAGCCCGAGAGTTTAAATGATTATCAATGTTTTCCCAGATTGAACATCAAGGTTGATTCCAGATGAATACCTGACCTTGAGAGAGTTGCCAAATAGTTGAAGAATTTAGAAATTTTCTAACTTTAAGGATAGAGGACCAGAAGGCAGATTTGGAAATGTTTTCATTAGCTTTCCAGAAAGAGGTATTATTCAAATATTTTGCTTTGATAATAGTAGAAACTAGATCATTTGGATTACTAACAATTCTCCAAGTTGATTGAATAAGAAGACTTTGATTAACATTGAGCAAATCTCGTATACCTAGTCCTCCTTGGTCTGTAGGTTTGCATATACCCTCCCACGATCGCCAACAAACTCATTTTTTACTGTCCTCAGTTTGAACTCCTGTCCACTAAAATTTCCTCATAATAGTTGTTAGTTTATTAAGCAAGCATTTAGAATTAGAATAGTGGACATATATAATAAACATGGATGGAAGCAAAAGTGGACTTAATAAGAGAGTGCATGAGAAAGTTTGTTTGCTTTGATCATTGTCAACTTTGCTATAAATTTATTAGGGGGTGTTTAGATTCATGGGGGTAAAGTTTTAGCGTGTCACGTTGAATATACGGACACACATTTAAAGTATTAAACGTAGACTAATAACAAAACAAATTACAGATTCGTAGTACTAAAATATATCATATCTCTCCAAAATAACTTATATTATGGGACGGATGGAGTAGTAAATACAAGCACCAACATGGCCATGTTAAATATAAGATTTAAATTCGGATAAGCTAATTCCACCACATAAAACTTTACTAGTCGAGCTACGCTCACTTCAATTTGCCTCTAGTTTTATTCTTGGTCTTTTATCAAAAAGAGAAAAAAAAAAGTTATTATTGTTGGTATTTTAATTGTTGTCTTCTGCGGTGTGAGAAACTAAATGGGCCATAGAAACCGAAATATGGGCCAATACATGTCAAGCCCATTTCTCATGGGCCGCCACAACCATCATCTCACTCCCTCTCTCGATTATCCGTTGCCACACGCTCGCAAGCAGAGGCGGCCGGCGACGGCGCGATGCCGCCGAGACGAGGGTCGCAGGCGGCAAGAACAACCGGCTGGCGGCGGGAGCCGGGCGGGCGATGCGAGCAACCGGTGCGGCGGCGGTCCGACGGCCGGGGAGGGAGTGGAAGTTTGGAACCACTCGAGGTAAACCTTCCGAATCGGTAGAAACCCCCCAACTCTGAATTTGCTAGGCTTTTATTTTGGGGATGTTCACTTTGATGCCAAAAAAAACCTTACTAAATTTTGGCATTACCAAAATTTTAGGGCCTGTTCACTTTGATGCCATTTTTAACCTTACCAAATTTTGGTAAAGTTGTCAAAAAAAAAAGTGGCTACATTTAGTTTGCTGCCAAATTTTGGTAACTACATAAGAAATCCTGCTAAAATTTTGTTGCCAAAATATACCAAAATTTTGACAATGGTAAGGTTTTTTTTGGCAACAAAGTGAACAGGCCTTGGTATAGTTGCCAAAATTTTGGCAATGGTAGGATTTCTTATATAGTTGCTAAATTTTGACAGTAAACTAAATGTAGCCATATTTTTAGCAACTTTATTAAAATTTGGTAAGGTTGAAAATGGCATCAAAGTAAACAGGCCATTTATCTTTCCTGTGAATAATCGTATATAATCTTAGGAACCGAATAAACCCAACCAATATAATCGATATAAAAACCATCATGAACTGAGGACATAAATCTCGCACCCCCAATAAAAAAGCTATCGATCAACAGATCAACTGATACAACATTTCAGCCATCTGATAACCTGAGCTAACTAGGCTACACAGTATTCTGAATTTCTGACACAATTCTTGCGTTAAAACGGATAAAGTGGCCTAACAAAGTAACAATGTACCAAAACAACTCATTTAAAAGTTCCGACATTGGAGAAAATCCACGAAGGCGCCATCCATGTTTTCATCTGCATCACAGAAGCCTGAAACTCTATCCCTGTTCTATTAGAAAATCATGCTGATGAATACAATACTAGTAATAGGTGAAATGAAAAAGATTGAAATACCCAAAATCAGTGCCCTCACATGTCAGAATGCAAAGTTGATTTTTTTACACTGGAAGCATGTCTTCCCATTCTAATTGTCGTATCTGATACAAACAACAAGGAATTTCAACATTGAATACGAAAAACGTTTAAGAAATAAAACAAGACAGACATGATCGAATCTCAGTGCGGAACCATTTGGCACTCGAACATGTTCAGTTTATCTGCATTGTTGCTTGAAGTGATAAGTCAAATCTCAGGATAGAACCATTTCGCACTCGAACATGTTCAGTTTATCTATATCGTTGCTAGTAGAGTAGAAGCGAATGAATTGAACCTCCGAATGAACCGTTTTGCACTTGAACAGTTTCTGTATTGTTTTGTTTTTTGACCGATTTATCTGATACTACAGAAACAAAACTTGGCTCATCGTCCATCCAATATTTATAAAACTACTGTACATTTGGCAACCCAATACCCAAGATTTAAAACTATTGTACATTAGGCCACAGCCATAAATAGTTCAGGAAACAAATCTTGGTTCATCTAAATTTATATGATAAATCTTAAGAGTAAATCTTGGTTCATCTAAAATTATATGAGAAAACTTAAGAGTGCAAATGTTGTTGGTTAGACACTCCCCCTTCAGGTTCTCTCATTTGCATGTTGAATCTGATGTACTCATTTTCTCTCTTTTGCTTGTTGATTCTGATGTACTCTCTCTTTTGCTTGTTGATTCTGATGTACTCTCTCTTTTGCTTGTTGATTCTGATGTATTCCACCAAGTGTTCGGTTTGGGCCCAGGAGAAATTATTCCTATCTGCAGCTGCAAATTTTCCATTCAATGTGGCCATAGCTGGCTGGTTGCAGCAGATTGGGCACCAACTTTATAACTGCCAATAACAAACAATATAGCTTGACAAACAAATAATAACACATCCTGTATGTGAAAATTTCAATCTTGGACCAAAATATATGTTGTACTACAAATAATAAACATTAAACAGGTCTGATAAATCAGAGAGAAAGCTTTGTCCATCTAAAATTAAATGGAACTAATGTACATTGGACCACAGCCATAAATAGTTAAGGAAACAAATCTTGGTTCATCTAAAATTATATGGAAACAGCATTGTCCGATTGAGATGATGTTTGCACTCTTCTTCTAACATGGCACCGGCTGCAAGGTTCCAGAACAGTCAAATTAACTGTAGATGGAACTTTATCCTCAATGTATGTTCTGATAGCCGCGAGCCCCCTTGGAGCTTCCGTGAGAACACCATCTATCATGGGAAAACACCGCCTATACTTATCTTGATCACACCTAGGACCATAAATGGTATCCAATGTAAGACACTCAAGTGACACCGCATTATTGAGGATATAACATGTTAGTTCCACCAAGCTCTTCGCAGAGCTGAAACCAGTGATCTTCACACTCTTGAGGTGGCCATGGTGGTGTTCAGGTATGTGTCTCAGTTGTGAATCCGTGAAAATCGATTCATTCACCATACGTAGAGTCACCTGACCATGAAAAGGATGATATGCTTGAATTAGACCCAGAGTGATAAAAAAAGCTTTGGAGGATGAAATGAATGAATGAACAACACTAGTGCCTTACATTTAATATCAAAGTCTCCAAGGAAGGAGATGCATTGATAAAAGAAACCAGAGAGAAATAGTCATATGGCCGGGAAATGGTCGATCCTGTTATCATACGAATGGTCAGGTGCTTAAGGTAGATGAATTTGGTAGGTAGCATTGGTGCATCAACCACCTGCACAACAAATATGGCATGTATCAGATTTATTATACACCAGGTATTATTAATGTAATCCGTATATAACATTCCCTAATGTAATCCATATATATGGTTATACTAATGTAATCTGTATATATCGCTGTACTAAAGTAATCCGTATATATCGCTATACTACAACACCTCATCTTTTAGAGAATATATACCTCATTCACTGATTCAATGACAAGAGTTTCAAGATTTGGCATAATGGATGGCAGATTGGCACGAGCATCATGGATTGCACATCCCATGTCTAGTTTCTTCATTTGCAGCGTTTCCACAACTGAGAAGTTAACCCTGAATCCTCTATGGAAAAAACTAGAGAGATTTGGAGCTTTGCTCTCTATCACTTTCAAGCTTGAGCATTCAAAAACACTAAGTCTGCTGAGCTGCTGTAGGGCGAAAGGTATCTTCAGGCAAGTTATCTTCGTGCATTGAGTGAGCTCTAAATGCTCCAAAGCAAGAGAGTTGGAAAGAAGGCACTCTAACTCAGCCCATGTAGCTCACTAACCACAGAGACAGACTTGTTAGGCTTCTCAAGGGGGCAAGTTCAGGTGTGGGATGGAGGGCACAAAATCGAAGTTTAATGTACCGAAGTGAGTCTCGAACCCCATCAGACAAAAGTGAGCATGGGAAGTTGTATTGTTTGTTTGTCAAACAAAAAAAGGGTGAGTTCTTCGATCCCTGGTTTAAGAGCAATCTGAAGCCAACTGTCAAGATAACTAGTGCCATCGAACCCACACATGCCACTGTAGTCAAGCTTGAACGTTTTCAAGCTAATGCCTGAGTGGTTCCTGAGAATGCACCCAATTTTTCCGTGGAAATTCTCGCCAAACGCATTTCTCTTCAAGCCAATCGTGTCTTTATTAAAGATAAGATTGGGATGACACCTCCAAGAACGTAGAAAAGCACGAGATACGCAAGCAGCACGAGCAGCTTCACGCATTGACATAAAGGAATGTATACGAGACAATATGTCCTGCATTACACAAACATCAGATAAAAGATCAACATTGATATTGCAAATCCATATGATTACTTCAATTGGAGAAAGAAAAAACAGAAGAATCACACAGAGTAATGTTCTGCCCCAGGTAGCTCTCCACATGAATGCACAGGGTGAATTGCGTTACATAGGTTAGATAGTGCAGAGGAACATAACCGTGCTAGGGAAACTCAGTACTGCATAGAGAGGTTTTCCTAACAGTGTTATTTTAGTGGTTTTCTAAATGAAAAAAGAGACAGTTGCTAACAGCTAGCACCAATTAACAACTACATGATATATTTTTACTTGCATTAGTAGTTGACCATAATGTTTCCTTGTTATTGCAAGTAGCACCCAATTATTGTAAGTTATCAACATGGTACTAAAGCATCCCACTTATGCATCAAATTCTGGAGAGATGTTAGCAACCTTTGCAGAGAGAACAGTCACTAATAGTACTGATAATGTAGGACTGTGATCAAATCGCAGCACTAAAATAATCTTTGCTGTTTATAAATGATGCTCCCTCCATTTAGTTTCAAATTGTACTAACCAATGCCATATAAAACAAATGGAGGGAGTAATATACAGCCAGCCTATGGGTGAGACGTGGTGATATTATGCTTGCAATCTAAGCCTGCATCATCAGAATTCAATGCCTCGTACCTCAGGAAGATATGGGATTGAATTTCTCATCATTTTGCCAGCTTGAGAATGACCATCGCCATCATGTTCACACGGTGATATCTTTCTTTTACCCGTTGAGGCAATAAACCCAGCTGCTGCGACACGAAAGGGATTGTTATGGTAGCAGAGACATGAATCGAAGAAAAGCAAGAAAAAGGCACTTCAATCCCCTGAGATCTCACAAAAAAAGGAGCTCAAACGAAGAATGTGGAAAGGCAATAATCTGAGCTGTTCACCAAAGTGAAAAATTTGAAGCCAAACAAATGAAAAATGGGTATCCGGCTCACATCAAACCAGATGAGCCAGTTATTAGTTAGGCAATAAAAAGAGCAGCTTTTTATGAGCTGACAATGACAAACACATCTACCGAGCCAAACGTGACAGAAAAAGAGATGGGCGAAAGAGTTGTTCCTGTTCAGAGAGGAAGGAAGCTTACAGCGGGCTCGGATTTGCGGCCGGCGATGCCGACGCCGCCGCCGGCCGCGCCGCTGGGACATGAGCCGGTCCGGCGCCAACATCCCCAAAGACGAGCTCACGAAGATACCCCCTTCCTCCCTCGGATCTGACCGAGAAATCACTTCCGTTTCCCCCTCCTTCAGATCTCTCCTCTTCTCCTCTCCTGCCTATTTGCGGTTCGGTTTTGAACTCAAATTCGCACCGGCGACGGCGACGGCGCCGGCGAACGGCGGGCGGAGCTATCTACTCGCCTACAGAACGACAAAAGTAACCAAACCCTATTCGGTGTGGGGACTGGGGAGTGGTTTGATCTTTTTTTTTTTTTTTGGCTTTTGGAGATGATCTCTTGCTCCGGTCTTATTGGATTGCGGAATAAGTCAATTCTGACTCCCTCCTGGGCTTGTTGAATCGCATCCCCAACTGTAAAACCAACCAGGTATAAGTCTCCCCCAACTTTAAAAATCGGTGCAAATTGATTCATTTGTGGGCCTGCCACTAGAGAGGGTATTGGTTAGCCCATATTTATACCCAAATTTACCCATCCCCACTACAATTCGTGCCTCTGAGCGTGCACCCGGCTCATGTTGTCTGTCGTCCGTCCACGAGGTGTGCCCCTAGAGGGAGGCGCGACCCCCACGAGGGGAACACGCGCCCTTGACCCCTCAACTCCGCTTTTCTGGAGCCACTCCTTCGAGGCTATGCGTTGGGGGCTTGGGGTGCTCATGGACACTTCTTCTGTATCTGCAATTTCCCCTTCTACCCTTGGCCTCGTCGCTGGGAGGAGGTGGACAGTGGTGGGAAGGAACCAGAAGCGGCGAGGAGGTGGAGACGCAGTCGACGGCCCTGGCGAGGACAGATTTGCGACGATGACGGCCTAGGGACGACGCAGCCGACCAGATCTGGACTCCTAACGCACCGCTCGTCGTCGGCCACCGTACCCCACGCGCCACTCTCCGTCAGCAGTGATGGGAGAGAGAGGTGGCGACAACAGGTGTCAGCGAAAGAGAGGTGGCGGGAGAGAGAGAGTGGATTTGGCTGCCGGCGAGGTGGACGGCGACCGGCGACGAGAGATAGTAGGAGAAACGGCGACGGCCGCCGAGATAGAGAGGGAGAGAGCAGTGACGGGTGAGAGAGGGAGAGAGAGAGGTGAGCGATATAGGCAGGAGAGAGCGGGAGGCGGCGGCACATCTGGGCGAGGAGGGAGAGGAGAAGCGGCGAGGGGATAAAGGGGAAGAAAAACCGCGAAAAGAAAAGACAAAGAAAAAGAGAAGAGATGGGAAGAAGCTAGTGGGTGCTCGGTGGGCTAGGGGTAGGGAAGGAAATCCATACATGTGGCTATGGGTTGAGGCACTCTGTTGTAGGTTAGAGTACCTTCATTGGTTGCTTGAGATTTTGAAGAGCCCAGCTGTGACCTACGAGTATCCCCCATTGGGAGATGGGTGCCCTATGAACTTATGATGTGGCTTTGGTTAGTGAGGGCACCCATGGAGTGACTTTGGTTACAGATGCCTTACGTGGGTATTGCAGAAGCTAACAGCCGACAAAATGAGTGAGATAAAAGAAGAAAAGGAATTGCCCTGGGCAGAAGCCTTGTTCAGCTCGGGGCACCTACGCCATGATATTTCCGTACCTTCGCAGTTCATCCTTGCCATAGAACAACAGCGTCGTCGACCTCATGCCATTGCTCCTGTGCTTCACGGATGCCAAGCAAAAAGAAGCCAGCAACAACAAAGTCTATTGTCTATTTAGGCCTCCTTTAATTCAAAGGAAATTTATAGGAATTTTAGAGGATTTTATTCTTATACGATTTTTTCATATATAGCCCTTTGAATCAAATAAATGAATTCTATGTAATCCTATGAAATTCCTATGAGATGCCTAATACCATGCACATGAGGTTTTATCTCATAGAAACTTTCCTCTGAGTCTTCATCTCTCCTCTAATCCCTGCATTTTTTCGGCGGCCCAATCAAATGGTCATTCCTGTGTTTTGCAATTCTCTGTTTTACCTTACATTTGTATTAAAATCCTACGTTTTTTCTGTTCCTATATTTTTTCAATCCTGCGATTCAAATGGCCCGTAGCATGTTAAAGTCTATTGTCTATTTCACAATATAAATATTTCTTTCTTTTGTGATGATAAGATAGTATTTTCTTTTGAGGGATAAAGATAATCTATTGTTTTATAGTAAAAATGTTGAGGTATGACTTCTTTAAGTTTTCTTTTTATAAATATAATAAATTACCCGCGCAGATGCGCGAGCTTCTTTCCTAATTATTATAAAGATTATAAGTTAGATGACCTTGATTTTACAAAATCATAGCTTAACTAGAGAAACTACTTAGACTACTGGTATAAGGATAAAGACAAACTTCATCTACAGTTGGCGAAAATATACTTAGCCTGTGTTCGCATGGGGTGGATGGGAACTTATTCCCTCCGCACGGAAAACGGAGCGGTCCATTAGCGCGTTATTAATTAAGTATTGGCTATTTTTTTTCAAAAATAGATTAATTTGATTTTTTTAAGCAACTTTTGTATAGAAACTTTTTGTAAAAAACACACTGTTTAGCTGTTTAAAAAGCGCGCGCGCGAAAAACGAGGGAGATGGGTCAGGAAAAGGAGTTGCAAACACAGCCTTAACTGTCATTTATCCTAGTGTCCTTAAAGTTATATGTTGTCATTGTCTTTCTTGATGAATCCGAATATATAAGTTCGAAAACAAGCCGATTATTATACTGATTGAATTTCGTTAACATTACCACTACTAAAACTACAACGAAATATAATAACGAAGAGTAACCGAGCTGTATATCATGGCTCATTATTAGAGTGAGTAGTTTACACATTCCTCGCGAGTCCAAGTTCAGTTGCAACGTCAACTTCAGAGACACATCGCTCGGTTGAAAACTATCATTTCTTACTAGGACTCACATCAGCTAGCTACACGCTACTGGCCGCCCCTGATCTCAAAGCTAAAACCGGTGTGCGAGACCGAAGCGCTATCCGGGTGGGCGATAGCCTGCTGCATGCCGCGCCGGCGCCGGCGCCGTCGCCGTCAGCTTGGGTTCAATTCTGAACACATTTGTTGCCGCTTTCTGCTTGACTTTTATGCTTTTGGCGACTTCGATTGGTGCAGAACTAAAGAAGAATCTGACTTGCATCGCAATATCGCATGGTATGGTAGTAGTACTTGTGATCTCTGGAGAGGAGTTCCTTTTGCCAATGTCAAATAAGATATTATGCTAATATTAACCCCTTTACGGCTTTGTGTTACCTACCGGCAACCGGCTGACTCTGTTTAGATCCAAACTTTTTCTTCAAACTTTCAATTTTTCCATCACATTAAAACTTTCCTACACACATAAACTTTTAACGTTTATGTTACATCGTTCCAATTTCAACCAAACTTCTAATTTTAGCGTGAAGGAAACACACACTACGTCCTGGTAGGCCTCACATCCTTGTCACCGTCTTTTCGTCCTGATTAGTTCCACGCATTTTGTGGAAAAAACTGGTGGCACGATCGACTCATATATCAGAATAATGTTCCTGAGAGGCTTCAACGACGTAGTATTAAAATCAGTGATAAGTTATATGATAAACTGATAATGCGATTAATTGCATGGACTGTGTAGCAAAATTAACGCAGCTTTTATAAGATCTGACAAATTAAAGGTTCTGGAGTATCATTTGTGAATTGCGATGCCCTGGATTCAGGAACCTCTCTGCAAATTGCTGGTGAAGCAGACAAATGAATTGGACGGGAAAGGGAACAGGTGAGAGGATGAAAATGAAAGAAAGAGAGATTAGAGAGAGAAGGAAAACCACGGGATTATTCTGATGGTATTTCACCCGGATAGAAAGAAGATATTCTCCTGGTAGTGGATTCGTGCCCCTCTTTTTTCAATCTGATGCGAGACAGAGTTCTTAGTTTGGCGAGCACGGTTGACAAAGTTATTCAGAAATTATAATATTCTGCTTGTGATTCGCCAACTGGGCATTCATCTATGCAGACATTGAACTGATAATCTATAGTATGCACAGAGATAACGTCAACATTACGAAACCCAAATGAGCATCTTTTCCATCCCAAGCTGCAAGTCTCCATCCGTTTCATATTATAAGTCGCTTTATTTCTTTAATTTTTTAAAAAAGTTTTATCAAATTTATAGAAAAAATAACAATATCTATAATACCAAAGTAGTTTGTTAACTATTATATTGAACATATTTTAATGATATATGTTTGTTTTGTGTTTAAAACGTTACTATATGTTTTTATAAATTTGATTAAACATAAAAACTATTTAACTAGAAAAAAAATTAAAGCAACTTATGATATAAAATGGAGGGAGTAGATTAGCCATGAATCAAAGCAACTTAACGAGAGGCCGTGCAACGTGAGCGCCACGTCAGTGAAGACCGAGTCAAATTAGCCATGTAGACGTCACATCAGCCAAAACCGCTGAGGGATCTCATCTGCACTAGTTTTGACAGGACCTATTGTATATGGTTTTCCCGTTAACAGGTTAAGAGACCTTAGATGAACTTATTCCAAAAAAAAATGTAAAGCATCAAGACCTCCCTAGTATGGATGGCCATAAGGTCCAAGGCTCGACGGCACGGCCCACGTCACGGCATTTTGGCACGGCACGGCCCGACAAGGGTCGGGCCCGTGCCGACCCGCGATGGAAGAGGAGGGAGAGAAAATAGACTTATTTTAAAAAGGCATGATGGGCCACCCGGGCCTTTGAACCGATACGGCACGACCCGACTGCTGGTGGGCCATGCCTGGACCGGAGGTGCAGCCCATGGGCTGACACGGCCCATGCCGGGCGGGTCTTATGGCCATCTATACTCCCTAGTCCCTACTCCCCTCTTCCCAATTTTCCATACCTAATACGTAGCGTTTGGTTATAGCTTTAGCTCCGCCCGCCGCCGCCGTCGCCTGCGCGAAGTTGAGTTCAAAACCGAACCACAAACAGACTGGGATTGCATTTGCAATAGGCAGGAGAGGAGAGGAGTAGAGATCTGAAGGGGGGGGGGGGGGGGGGGCAAGCGGAAGTGATTTTCTCGGCCAGATCCGTGGGAGGAAGGGTATCTTCGTGTACTCGTCTATGGGGATGTTGGCGCTGAACCGGCTCATGCCCCTGCGGCGCGACCGCCGGCGGCGGCGGCGGCATCACCGGCCGCAAATCCGAGCCCGCTGTAAGCCTCTTTCCTCGCTGAACAGCTCACCCGCCCATCTTTATGTTAAGTTTTGGCTCGGTGGATGTGTTCGTTATTGTCAGCTCATAAAAAGATAGTATTTCTTTTTAATACCTATCTAACTCGTCTGGATTGATGTGGGCCTGTTACCGATTTTTCACTTGTTTGACTTCAAATTTTTCACTTTGGTGAATACGGAATAGCAAAGATTATTGATTCTCCACCACTTTCTCCGTTTGAGCTCCTTTTAAGTTTTATTTTTTTTTTCGCACAACTAAGCAACGGGGTATTTCAGATGGGTGATACCCTGCATAGGTTCCTCAGGAAAAAAAAAGATCAAATTAATTTTGGGAGATATCAAGGGATTGAGTGCCTTTTTCTGCTTTTCTTCCGTTCATGTCTCTGCTACCATAACAATCCTTTTTGTGTCGCAGCAGGTGGGCTTATTGCCTCAACGGGTAAAAGAAAGACATCACCCTGTCAACAAGATGACTATGATGGTGATTCTCAAGCTGGCAAAATAATGAGAAATTCAATCCCAGACCTTCCTGAGGTACGAGGCATTGAATTCCGATGATCCAGAAATTTTCTTTAGCCTGGGCATGCTTAGGCTGCGTTTGAGATGACATCTATGATGAGATTATGGTCCACATGCAAAACGAGACAAGTGATTAGGGTATGGTTAATTAGGTATTAATTATCCATAGATTAAAAAAAAGATATAACAAAACAGAAGAGAGAGATAGTGACCTCTGACAATAATCTATCAGCATCAAGAGTCCAATAACATGTTCTGCTTGTTTGCCATTTTTTGTTACCTGTCTTAAACTAGTGCACAATTAAAAGGCTGCTTTGGTGCTCAAATAGTCGTGCAGGATACCATACTAAACTACAGACTGCACCATATAGAAGCATGACGCCTGGCGCCGCTTGTTGCCCAGGAGCGAATGCCATTGGCTAGCAGAGGAACAGCATCAGAGTCCACAGCGGCAAAAGACTGGGAGCCCGGGCAGCTGCCCATGCTGGCCGGGCCCTGAATCCGCCGCTGCTTAGATTTCAAGCATAATATCACCACGACTCACCCATCGGACTGATTATCTTGCTGACTGTGCTAGGCTGGCTGTATATTACTCCATTTTTTTTATATGACCATATGGATTTGCAATATAAATGTTGATCTTTATGTCCTCCATTTTTTCTTCACGCATTCTGATGTTTGTGTATGCAGGACATATTGTTTCGTATACAGTCCTTTATGTCAATGCGTGAAGCTGCTCGTGCTGCTTGCGTATCTCGTGCTTTTCTACATTCTTGGAGGTGTCATCCCAATCTTATCTTTAATAAAGATACGATTGGCTTGAAGAGAAACGCGTTTGGAGAGAATTTCCACGGAAAGATTGGGCGCATTCTCAGGAACCACTCAGGCATTAGCTTGAAAACGTTCCAGCTTGACTATAGTGGCATGTGTGGGTTCGATGGCACTAGTTATCTTGACAGTTGGCTTCAGATTGCTCTTAAACCGGAGATTGAAGAACTCACCCTTTTTTTGCCTGAAACAAACAGACAATACAGCTTCCCATGCTCACTTTTATCTGATGGGGTTCGAGACTCACTTCGGTACATTAAACTTCGATGTTGTGCCCTACATCCCACACCTGAACTTGGCCCCTTGAGAAGCCTATCAAGTATGCATCTGTTGTATGTGAGCATTACATGGGCTGAGTTAGAGTGCCTTCTTTCCAACTCTCTTGCTCTGGAGCATTTAGAGCTCAATCATTGCAAGGGGATAATTTGCCTGAAGATACCTTGCACCCTGCAGCAGCTCAGCAGCCTTAATGTCGTTGAATGCTCAGGCTTGAAAGTGATAGAGAGCAAAGCTCCAAATCTCTCTAGTCTTTTTGTTAGAGGATCCAGGGTAAACTTCTCCCTTGTAGAAACATTGCAAATAAAGAAGCTAGACATGGGACGTGCAATCTGTGATGCTCGGGCCAAGCTGCCATCCATTATGCCAAATCTTGAAACTCTTATCATTGAATCGGGGCATGAGGTATGCATTCTCTAAAAGATGAGGTGCTGTAGTATAGCGATATATACGGATTACTTTAGTACAATGATATATACGGATTACATTAGTATAATGATATATATGGATTACGTTAGTGAGTGTTATATACCGATTACATTAGTAATACCTGTTGTGTAATAAATCTGATACATGCCATATTTGTTGTGCAGGTGGTTGATGCACCAATGCTGCCTACCAAATTCCTCTATCTTAGGCACCTGACCATTCATATGATAACAGGATCGACCATTTCCCGGCCATATGACTATTTCTCTCTGGTTTCTTTTATTGATGCATCTCCGTCCTTGGAGACTTTGATATTAAATGTATGGCGTTGGCGCTGTTCATTCATTCATTTCGTCCTCCAAAGCTTTTTGATCGCTCTGGGTCTGATTCAAGCATTTCATCCTTTTCATGGTCAGGTGACTCAGGTACGTATGGTGCATGAATCGATTTTCACGGATTCACAACTGAGACACATCCCTGGACACCGCCATGGCCACCTCAAGAGTGTGAAGATCACTGGTTTCAGCTCTGCGAAGAGCTTGGTGGAACTGACATGTTATATCCTCAATAATGCGGTGTCACTTGAGTGTCTTACATTGGATACCATTTATGGTCCTAGGTGTGATCAAGATAAGTATAGGCGGTGTTTTCCCATGATAGATGGTGTTCTCACGGAAGCTCCAAGAGGGCTTGCAGCTATCAGAACATACATTGAGGATAAAGTTCCATCTACAGTTAATTTGATTGTTCTGGAACCTTGCAGCCGGTGCCATGTTAGAAGAAGAGGGTGAACATCATCTCAATCATGCAATGCCGATTCCATTCAATTTTAGATGAACCAATATTTGTTTCCTGAGCTATTTATGGCTGTGGCCCAATGTACAAGAGTTTAATTATCTTAGATGGACGATGGACCAAGCTTTATCTCTGTATTATCAGACATGTTTAATGTTTATTTTTTGTTGTACATGTATAAGCTGAAGATTTATATGTTTTTTGTCCAAAGATTGAAATTTTCAGGTGCAGGATGTGTTGTGATTTGTTTGTTACGAGCAGTTACAAAGTTAGTGTTCAATCTGCTGTAACCAGGGTTTGCACTTTTAATTTCAGCAAAAATTTCGGTAGCACCGGTATTTACAAATTTTTGGCACTTTTTGACCGAAATTATTTGAAATTTTAACCATACTTGAATAAACTTTAACCAAAATCAACAAAAAAATTGAGGAAATCCAAAAAATTCGGTTGATATAATGACTTGCTGCAGATAGGAATCTCTTCTCCTGGGCCGAAAGCCCGAAACCGATTGCAAGCAAACTTGCATTCCACACGCTCATTCATTTTTCTATCATTGTATCCAACACTTGGTAGAGTACATAAGAATCAACAAGCAAAACAGAGAAAAGGAAAACTTGCATTCCACACGCTCATTCATTTTTCTATCATTGTATCGAACACCTAGTAGAGTACATAAGAATCAACAAGCAAAACAGAGGAAAGGAACACTTGGTAGAGTATTCGTAAGAATCAACAAGCAAAAGAGTCATCAGATTCAACATGCAAATGAGAAACGAAAGGGGAGTGTAACAGACAACATTCGCACTCTAAAGTTTTCTCATTAGATCGCAGTCTTAGGTGGAGTGCTTTGTACTCCCTCCGTCCCTAAATATTTGACGCCGTTGACTTTTTTAAACATATTTAACTGTTCGTCTTATTCAAAAAATTTAAGCAATTATTAATTTTTTTTTTATCATTTGATTCATTGTTAAATATATACTACTACTCAAGTTTTTGAATAATATTTATAAAAGTTTTTGAACAAGACGAACGTTCAAACATGTTTAAAAAAATCAACGGCGTCAAACATTTAGGAAAGGAGGGAGTATTATGTTTGGTGTACATGAAACAATGAAACAACTAGGTGGCAATGAGAAACTATTATTGCAAAATACTCTATCGAAGATGAATGGCTACAGAAGGTCTTGTTATGAGTGTGTGTACTGAATTCTGGCCAGGATTAACCAGGAGATTTTGTAATCCCCTATAACTCTTGGTTTTGGTTTCTGGTAAGGCTGCAGCCTGATCCTTTTTGAAGCAAACAGGTCTGCCAGAATTAAAACATGCACTAAGAGAGTCCTAGAGACACTAAAATAGTCATCAGATCACAATTCACAAACTTCAAGTTGGCATAGCAAACCTGTTGGTATGATATACCAGAGGGCATTTGGAGTTGGAGACACTTTTCCTTGATGGATGGCACTAGAAAACTCAGTTTCCATCAGGGGCTTACGAACCAAACTCTTGAAAGGGAACCTGAATTTCAGCCATTAAAAATAAAATAACCAGCATTTCTCTGCATTTTAAACTGTAGAAGAAACCCATAGAAATATTTGCCAAGACTAAATCATGAATCAATAACAAACCATTAGAGACAACACGACCCAAACAATGACATCAAACTAGGAGAACGAACCCAATAAGAAAAGCAAAACTTAACTGGGCTGGTTGGGGCTTCCTCAAAGAAGAAAATGCATTTGGAAAAATATGTTCAGTCCTCCATCTGAAGTAGCCTCAAATACCCCCCTAATGTCTCTTTCCTGACACTGAAACACAAAGAGAAGCATACCAACTTTGATCTTCTTTATGGAAGCTGCAGCGTGGCCAGGAAGCCCAAAATGTTTTTTTCGCTACCATAAAGCATACACTTCAGGTTTTGATTAAATCTATTCAGCAGGTACTGTTGCAGATTCCTTTAAAATGAAAGAGGAGATAATGGGACAATGCAAAGTATAACCAATGCAGGTTTTGTTCATCGAACACTTGCGGTTGCTATTCTCCAGAAGATTAGGCACTAGTAACAACAAGCAAGTCACTCACATTTAGACTTCGCATTTCAAAACAAATCAGCAACGATCATGACCAGTATACCTGAAGAACAATGTCAGGACCCCAACACAACAGTGCCAAAATAACAAAACAAAAGCTTCTATGGTTTCAATAAATACCTCAAATCATACAAGATCAAATATCAATCAGGTACAGGTACTACTGTACTAGTGCTTCAGTCTCCAAAATTAGATGATGCAAGAACGGTAAAAAAAAAAGGCATACAAACTGAAAAGAGAACTACGAAAATGAAGGTCAAATGTATTTTCCATTGCAAAGGGAGAGGAAGAACAAAGAATTATCCCACAGTTTACCAGCTCAAATGCAGATGGTTTGTGTTGGACCATATGGTGAAACTTGATGCCCCGATCCACCGGTAGTCAGAAGACCAACGCAGTCGATGCAGAATGAAATAGCCCGTACGCCATGAGAGAAATCCTAGCACGGGAGGAAATCCAGCCGAAGGGGGAAGCTCGCTGCAGCAGGATCTACAGGCGTTGGTGTCGTCGAAATTCATCACATAAATCGGCTAAGCTCATTGCCTTCCCTTTCAGGTGAATTTGGGAAAAATAAATGGCACGGTAACCAAGGAATTCGAGAGAAAAAAAATCTGAACCCGGTGGATCCACAGTTTCCGCTGCAAGAATTTCCACGAACGATCTGATGGCAACAAAAAACGAACGGCAATGGAAGAACACGCAACAGAAATGCAGCAAAATTCAGAAAGGGGATTTCACAACAGATGGAAGAAATCATTCAACGACGTCACAAGCAAAGTAAAATTCTGATGGACAACACTTAGTAGATCGGATGGACATTTCCATTCCATGGTATAGTTGCTTGGATTCAATTTACAATGCTCGAAGCGATCTGCATCTGCTACTAGTATAAGCACATGGACTCATGTACTACTGTTGATGAGATTCTAAGAATGTTACTCATATACTACTAAGGTCTCAGGATCGACAGTCGCAAAAGCAAGAGAAAACGAGAGTAGTCTACTGGAAGAAAATGTAGCAAACAACCCTCACCACACGCTCGGCGCTCGTACTCTTCACAAACGCGCCCCATGGTCATGCATCGTCAGCTTCCTCGTTGTCACCTTGCGGGCTGCCGGACTCCGGGCCGTCCTCCCCGTCGTCGGATCCATCATCGCCACCGAACTCCGGGTCATCCTCGCCGCCGTCCGGTCCGTCGTCGAGGCCGAGCTCGGGGATGAAGACCACCATGGTGTTGAGGTCGGCGACCTTGTCGCGAACTCTCTCGACATTCGCGACAAGCCAGTCCCGATCGCGCGTACCATTGATCATGTGGTCGACGTGGTGGCGGAGGAAATTGCCTGCCGTGACCGCGACCGCGTGGAACGGCCCCTCCGGCCCATCGACATGGCGAGCGATGTGGGGGAGTGACCAGCCGTACTGAAGGAGGAGGCGGGCGGCGTCGTGGTGGAGGGCGTTCTCCCGGAGCATCGGCACCAGAACGTCGACGATGACGACGATCTCGTTCGCCAGGCGCGCGAGCTGACGAAGCTTGTGGTCACGGACCAGATCCCACCCGCGCGGGAGCCGACTGGCCTTCGTCAGCAACTCCAGCAAGGCGGGTGCCTGGCGGAGCTCTACGTCCGTGACGATGACCTTGATGGGGTCGTCGCGGCTGGCGTACAGCATCGCCGCCTCGCGAAGCCCCGAGATTGTGAAGAGAGGCGCCGCCATGCTCTCCTCCTCCTCTTCCTCTTCCGCCGCCTCTCTCTACTCCGGATGGATAATGATTTGTGGCGGTCACGGCGACCCATCTCGTGTGGACTTTATACAGACGAGGGGAGGGAGGGGATTTCTTCCGGAAGTTTCGATCTGACAAGCGGAGATGGCGTGGGAATGGGAGAGAGGGGATTTCTTCCGGAAGTTTCGATCTGACAAAGCGGAGATGGCGCGGGAATATTTGGCCGAAAATTTGAAGGCGGGCGCGCCACCGCCTTGCCCCGCCGCATATGCACGGACGTCTCGAAATCCTCCTCCTTCGTGGTCACCTCCAAAGTAGGCCAAATGGGCGGCCCGGCCCAGCACGGCACAGGCCCACCAAAGGCACGGCCCGATAGGGCACGGCCCGTTAGGCACGGCTCCATAGCGGGCCGTGCCGTGCCAGCCCACGTGCCGTCCCTCCAGCCCAAGCACGGCCCAAGGGGACGTCGTGCCGTGCCGTGCTGGCACGGGCCCATTAGTGGCACGTGGGCCGGCGCCGGCCCGAAGGGAGGCCCAGAGGAGAAGCGCGCCAGCGCCGCGCCGCCACGCGGGTGGTCTCGCCTCGCGCCGTCGCCTACCGCCCGCCTGGTGCGCGACACGTGGAGGCGAAAGATTAGAGTCGCGGCTCGCCCGACGCGGCGCGGCGGCGACGCAAGCGTGCGTAGGAGCGGGAGTTTTGACCCAAAAAAAATGCGAAAAGAAAAGGAATGCATGTTAGTTGGGTGCATCAGTGCATGCATGTTTTTGACGTCGCCGAGGTCATTTATGCAGCAATAATAAACGAGAATTAATTCAAGAAGCAGTTATGATGCATGTTGGTTGGGGTGGCAGTGGCTGCACGCCTGCACTGCCTATTCGGTTCTTGTGCACGCATGCCGCACAAACCAACCATGCACGCATGCATGCTGTGAAAAAGAGCGATTGGTTTAACTAATCTCGGGAAAATCTCTCACAATTAAATCCTCGCATGTATGCACGCAATAAAAAAGAAATTCACTGGTTCATAGTGTACTGCGACGATCAAACATTAATTTTTTCGATTGTAAATAGAGGGAGTATATTGGAAAAATACGTGGGGAAAAAAGAGTAATGATCTTTATTGATGTTTACATGATACATGCTGCCTCGTTAAAAACTTTGTCATGTAAAAACTCATATTTGAGAAAACCATGACAAAGAAAAGAGTACAGCCTAAAGATCAATACTCATAAAATAAAAGTAGCTACTCTGGTTCTTCCTGATCTAAATAAAGATTTTCAAACTGAGCGACCAGCTCCTGATTGTCAGCCGTGTATTGTGCATGTTCTGCAGCTAGCTCCCAGTCTTTTACACTTAGTAGCATTTCTACATGATCACTGCTTAGACATGTTCTTCTGTCTTCGATAATTCTTCCGGTGAGACTGAAGGCCGATTCGGAGGATACCGTAGATACGGGCACCGTCAACACATCTCGTGCTAGTTTTGAAAGCATAGGATATGACATCTTATGATCATTCCACCACGCGAGTACGTTGAAGTCTGATGATTCGTGTCTGATGGCGTCACTGTCCAAATAGTTGGACAACTCTCCGACAGCTCCGGCATCAACGCTTGGTGCTGATGAACTACCACCGCCACCATTGTTGCTGGAAGATGAGCCTCCCCAAATTCTGCTCCATTGTAATTTCTTCTTACCTGCCGTAGGGGCAGGTGGAGGCCTTTGCAAGCGAACTCCCTGAAACTTTAATTCATACTTTCGGAACACCTCATATAATTTAGTCTTAACATCAGAATAATAGTTAGAATAATCAACATTTATAGTTTCTCCAATAAGTGACAGAAGATTGAGTAATCCTCGTAATTTCCCTCTAGGATCAAGAATAAAAGCAAAAGCATACAACATGGGGAGGTTTTTCCAATATTTAAGATATTTTTGTTTCATACTAAAGACCGCCGACCCTAAAAGTTCATCATTTTCGTACTCTTTCAACAAAGTGGCAATTTCAAGAATATTGTGCAAAATTAAATTAGCTGTTGGATGATATACTTGAGATGAAAGAATAGTGCAATCATGGAATGTTTCAAGAAATTGAAAAAACCTTTCGACAACATACCAAGTATGATCTGTCAGTAGCGGTTGTCCATCCCTTGTCAGAACATTTCGTGTTTGAAGAAAAACAGTAAGTAAATCCTTGTAAGGTAATACATTCTTTAACATTAGATAAGTGGCATTCCACCGATGTTCTGCATCAGTTATAAACTTACGTGGAAGCTCCTCCGATGCCACACAATACCTTTTCCATTGTGCAATCCATGGGTTAGAACTAGTTAACCACGTGATTGCTTGACGAACAGCGTCGATGTGTACATTTACTCTCTTAAATCCACTTTTAACAATTAGATTAATTATATGGCATGCACAACGTTGATGCAAAAGAAATGATTCAGCATAAACACAAAACAATGGTTGTAGAATCTCCATAGCCTTAGAATTTGCAGATGCATTATCCAATGTTACTGCAAAGATTTTATCTGCAAGATGATACTCATTAACAACCTCTCGAATTCTCTCTGCAATATTTTCACCCGTATGTGAGACATCAATTAGCCTTAACCCAAGAACTCTTTTTTGCATTTGCCAGTCATCATTAATAAAATGTACAACTACACTAACGTAATCTTCTTTAGCCTTACCACTCCAGATATCCGAGGTCATGCTAACAGAAAAGGTGCATGTACTAAATAATTCCTTTAGTGATTGAGAACCTTCATCATAGACATTTTTCAAATCACGAGTTGTGGTTTGTCTACTAACAGCTTGAAACCTAGGATTATGAGCAGTTTTAATGTAATTTTCAAATGCAGGACTCTCACCAAAGTTCAAGGGTAAATCTTGTCTAGCAATTAAACGTGCAAGAGATTTTTGTGCTACCATAGGATCGTACTCCCATGTACGTACCGTACCATATGGATTCAGTAGGAGTTGTTGTTGTCGCAATTGGATCCCTTGCTTCTTTGCGCATGACTCAACATGACGCCTCAAGTGTCCTGTTCCACCTGTTGATTTTGCAGATAAATTATGTTTGCATATTCTACATTTCGCGTATGTTACCTGCTTTCCGTCGGGGCCTATCACAGCCACTTCATCAAAATGTTGCCAAACACCTGAAGTTCGTGATCTCTTTGAGCCAGTGTTCGTTGATGCACTCCCGCTCACAGTTCCTGATCCATCTGAAGCCACCGGTACCTCGTCCAAAATTGGCGGTGTTGGCGCCGATCCGGTGGCGTCATTTTCGTATGACCCTGATAGGTAATTAGGGTCGAAGTCACCTAAAGTGAATGACGGGCCGCTCGGATCGTCCATGCTGAAATATTACAACCAAATAGACAGAATTTCAAAGACAAAATTGTTCATATAACTAGAATAATAATAATAATATTCTCCAATTCTTTCTTACCTTCTTTACACCTTGTGCATGCAGACTTGCTAGAAAAGTGGACTCCACAAAGTATTTTTGATTTTTCAACAAATCTTGTTCAGATAAGATCAGAACACAAGAGAACACAAAATGGAAGGTTCGGATGATTCAAATCTCATCAGTAGTGGGTGTCCTACTTATAGGGAAAAGTTTAATTTTTTCTGATATTTTTCGCATTTATTTCATATTTTTTCTTCTCCAACGGTCTTCTCTGGCGCAGCCGCAGGGGGACGGCCGGACGGGCGCCGCACCGTTGCGTTGATTGGTGCCGCTGGCGGTGGCGACACGGCGTTGGCGGGCAGGTGGGCCGTGGGCGCAGGCGCGTCCGCGCGTGATTGGCGAGGGGAACACCGGGAGAAGCGACGGGCACGCGAAGCAAGGGAGGGCGCGATCGCGCGAGGCGCCGCGCGACGGGATTGGCGCGCCCCCGCCCTCTCCGCGTGACCGCGTCCGTGTGCTGCGGTTGGGCCGTCGGCCCGTCGGCCTCGGGAGAGCAAGCGCGCCTGCAGTTGGTGGTTGGGGGCGGCACTAACGGGCTGCGACATGCGGCCCGATGGCTTCGGCCTCTCGTGCCGTGCCGGGCCACGTGTCGGGCCGTGCCGTGCCGGGCCACGTGTCGGGCCGTGCCGTGCCGGTACAGTAGCCGTGCCGTGCCGTGCTGGCCCACGGGCTTTGGCGTCGGCCCAGGCACGGCACGCCCGACCGGGCCGTGCTAGCACGGCCCATAATCTCACGGGCACGTGCCGTGCCGTGTCGGTTACTGTAGCATCGTGCTTGGGCCGGCCCGACAGAGCACGGCCCATTTGGCCAGCTATAGTCACCTCCGTCGTGCCGCCGCCATCGCCCTCCTCCTCCTGAGCGGCGACGGCTTCCTCTGCTTTGTCTCTCAGTCCTTCCTCTTCCTCATGTTCGACGGGCGCGTGGACGCCGCCATGCGCCGTCGCCAGCGGCTTCTTGTCCCACATGGACTTGCCCCTGTGCTCCAGCCCGTGCGGCGGTGGCTGGCCGAAGGGGAGAGAATGGGAGAGAAAGATAGGAGGGTGGAAGAGGGGAGGAAGAGGAAGAGAGAGAGGATGATATGTGGGGCCCACATGTCAGTGGGCCCTATAATTTTTATGTGTGTGAATGACAAACGGATCCCACGTATACGTTTTTAATTCAAATGCCAACTAAACACCACGTCAATCCCACATAGTAGGTCAACCCTGCTACATCAGCAAAAATGCCATCTAAAACCATCAAGGGAGTCAAATTGCACCGATTTCAATAATTCGGGGGTCGCGATATCCGGTTTTGCGGTTTAGGGTCATAGATTAGATTCGGGTAAGTAAGTCAAAGTGGACTTCCAAAAGAAAAAAGAAAAAAGAAAGGTAAAGGGCGTGCTCGAGCAGACCATGCCGGGCTGGCCAGCCCGTTGCTGGTGCGGCCCAAAAACAGCACGGCCTACTGCAGTACTGCTAACCGGATTGTGTCTTGTCTCGGTCGTCTACAAAGTGAATAAGTCTACTTTACATTCTTCATCTCGTACCTGATCGAATCGACTGGCTTACCACAAAACCGTATAACACCTCCTTCTCTTTCCCCGCCCATTCATTCTCTCATCATTTCTCTCATCCGGATGGGTAATGATCTTGAGAGTGACATGCTAAAGAAGATTAATTAAGAAGATACCATTGAAGATTTTATTTCGAAATACACTATAATAATGTTTTAGTGCGATGTTTTCCAGGTGAAGATTAGAAAAATATTCTTCTTCCATTTTATTTTATGTTGCTATGAGTATAAAAATATACCATGAGTAAAAAATACAATTGTTTTATTTTATGATTTACTTTCTCCATCCATCCTAAAATAAGTTCACCTAGTATATGATGTGACATTCCCTAAATCTACAAGTTTAAACAGATAAATTTTTCAGATTCATAATACTATAATATGTTACATTCTATACTAGATACATTTATATATTGGGACGAATGGAGTAAGTTTCATACTTGTCTTTTTTTTTTGCATATGACCTCCAAAATTCACGGGATGTCGCTTCTCCTATCTACCACTCCCTCCATCCTAAAATACTCTCTCTGTCCCAAAATAGAACCTAGAATCGGATGAGACATTTCCTAGTACTATAAACCTAAGATCGGATGTGCATATGTCACTTTAAAATCTTATATATTATAGGACAGATGGAGTAGGAACTATAGCCTTTTTCTTTTTCGTGTGTGCGGTACTCGTGGTTTAGAAAACCATACGGTTACCATGGTTATCACGTGCGGTAACCTTCTCATTTTTAAAACCATAGTATATCTCGTGATAATCACACGGTTTTTACAATAACCATGTGGTTACCGCAGTAACCGCCAAATCGCGGAGTGGCGGTAACCTTTTGGGTTTTGGGGAACCCTGGCGGTAGTGCGGTGTGCCTCGCACGATGGAAATGAAAGAAAGGGGGAGAGATGGAAAACTACGCATTTCATGGCTTCATTAGAGTTACACACTCACACAGGCTTTGCAAGTCAAGTTTAACTGCAACGTCAACTTCCGAGACCCATCGGCCATCGCTCGGTAGAAGCCTAATCATTTCTTCACCTCTCATTTTCTCACATCAGCTACTCAAAGCATAAAACAGCGTGCGAGACCCAAGCACTATCCGGGTGATATCAGTAGCTGGCTACTACTAGCTGCTGTATGCATATGCCACCGTTGCTGTCAGCTGGTTCAATTCTGAACACATTTGTTGCCGCTTTTCTGCTTGACTTTCAGGACTTCGATTGGTGCAGAACTAAAGAAGAATCTGACTTGCATCGCAATATCGCACGGTATGACGGTACTTCTGATCTCTGAAAAAGAAAAGGAAGAGGAGTTCGTTTTGCCAATGTCAAATACTCTTTCCATCCCATAATATAAGAGATTTTGAGTTTTTTTTCAACGTTTGACTACTCGTCTTATTCAATTTGTTTTGAAATTATTATTTATTTTATTTGTGACTTACTTTATTATCCACAGTACTTTAAGCATAATTTTTCGTTTTTTATATTTGAAAAAAAATTAAATAAGACGAGTGGTCAAATATTTCGGATATAAACTCAAAATCCCTTGTATTATGAGACTGAAGGAGTAAAAGATATTAAGCTAGTATTAACCCCTTTACGGCTTTGCTTTACCTACCGGTAACCGACTACGTGCTGGTAGGCTTCACATCCTTGTCACCGTCTTTTCGTCCTGATTAGTCCCACGCATTTTGTGGAAAAAGCTGGTGGCACGATCGACTCAGATATCAGAATGCTCCTGAGAGGCTTCGCCGACGTAGTATTAAAATCAGTGATAAGCTATGTGATAAACTGATAATGTGATTAACTGCACGGACTGTGTAGCAAATTTAACGCAGCTTTTTATAAGATCTGACAAATTAAAGGTTTGCTCATTTGTGAATTGTGATGCCCTGGATTCAGGAACCTCTCTGCAAATTGCTGGTGGAGCAGACAAATGAATACCACGGGATTATTCTGGTGGTATTTTCATCCTCTCTGCAAAGGGAACAGGTGAGAGGATGAAAATGAAAGATAGAGAGAGAAGGAAAACCACGGGATTATTCTGGTGGTATTTCACCCGGATTTTTTTTAGACGATGGTATTTCACCCGGATAGAAAGAAGATATTCTCCTGGTAGTGGATTCGTGCCCCTCTTTTCTAAATCTGCTGCAAGACAGAGTTCTTAGTTTGGCGAGCACGGTTGACAAAGTTATTCAGAAATTATACTATTCTGCTTGTGATTCGCCAACTGGGCATTCATCTATGCAGATATTGAACTGATAATCTATACTATGCACAGAGATAACGTCAAAATTATGAAACCCAAACGAGCATTTTTTCCATCCCAAGCTGCAAGTTCCTCCATCCATCTTATATTATAATACGCTTTATTTTTTCAAACTTTTAAGTTTAATCAAATTTATAGAAAAATTTAGCAACATCCACAATACCAAATTAGTTTATATTGAACATATTTCAATGATATATGCTTATTTTGTGTTTAAAACATTACTACATGTTTCTATAAATTTAATTAAACCTAAAATTATTTAACTAGAAAAAAATCAAAGCAACTTATAGTATAGTAAAATGGAGGGAGTAGTATAATATGGTTTAAATCTTAGTGCTCATGCATATGTAGATAGACTTTTAACAGGATCTTAGTGAGAGTGGGGATGGGCCATTGGTTTCCATTTGTTAGGGTCTTAGCTTAGGGAACATATTCATGGGATGTGAGTGTGTTGCTGCAGCTAATGAATGGTAATGCACAAGAAAATATTCCGTGTAATAAAAAAACTAAAAGCGAAGTGAGCGTAGTTTAATTTGTTAGGTCAGCTCTCCTGGTTTAAATCCTGGATTAGATACATGTGCTCGTATTTACGACTAATTCAGCTCAATGGCGGAGCCAAGAATTTTTCTAAGCCCGGAAAAGTCTAATGAATGGTAATGCACAAGAATCTTTCACATATGTAAGATTGTGCAAATAATATTTTTCACTAAAGTATCATCATGGTTCCTTGTATCAACTAAACACCGTGACATTAAGTTTGAGCTAGAGCTAGATATAGATAAACACTGAGGATCCTAATCCAGTACAAATCTAATTGATTAATCAAATATAGATCACAATAAACTAATGACTAATAGAAAAACAATTCTTATTAGCACTTCAGTGCTCCTGCTGATCGGCCAAACGCTGTGCTTGCTACTGCTCTTGCTGCCAAAAAAAAGTGCAGATTTTCATGCAGCTTCGCCAGCAAAACAGAGCAACCGATGTACTGATGCAGACCGAGGAGCCCGAGCAGCTGCCCAGGCTGGCGGGCCCTAAATCCGCCCCTGATTCAGCTGATGTCCATGCTGACGAAGATATACCGAACCCGTAATTTTAGATGAGCTTATAGGAATAAGATATGTGTATGTTTTTACCGGGGTTAGTGCGTGCGCATTGTGAGCGCCACATTTGTCCCGTGTTTTTATAAAAAAAAAAAACGCAATAGCTTCACGCCAAGGTTCTCTGGGTGTGATCGATCGGAGCATCAGACGGCCAGGTCGGCGCGCCAGCTGCCGCCGCGAGAGCAGCCCGCGCGCGACACGAGAGGCCGCGCGCGCCGCCACGAGTCGCTCGCCAAAGCTGCGCGTGCAGCACAGCAGCCAGCCAAGCCAAGCCAGCCAGCACGCAACGCAACGCAACGGCGCGCGCGCGGGCGCGCGGCGATCCCACCCAGTCACCCACAGCTCACGCCGCCGCGGGCCCACCCCCCGGCCCGCACACCATTTTGCCGTTCCGCCCCTGGAACCCGCGCGATTTAGCGCGCGCCCCTCGCATTTCTTTTCCCACCCAACCCACCCACACGGCCACACCACTCCACCACCAGAAGCGCAAGCGACTCCTCTCTCTCTCACCTCCGCTCGCCTCCGCGCCTCCGAGCACCAAACCCTAGATCTCGCGGCGGCGGCGGCGACCGGGGATGGCGAAGCCCTGGGGAGGCGTCGGCGCGTGGGCGCTGGACGCGGAGCGCGCCGAGGAGGAGGAGCGGGAGCAGGCGGCGGCGTTCCCGGCGCCCGAGCCGCCCGCGCCCGCCGGTGGCGCCGCCAGCTTCCCGAGCCTCCGCGAGGCCGCCGCGGCGGCGGGCGGGGGCAAGCAGAAGAAGAAGAACAAGGGCACCACCCTGTCGCTGTCCGAGTTCAGCGGGTACGGCGCGCAGGGGCAGCGTCGGGGCGGCGGTGGCGCCGCCCCCGTGGAGCCGAGGGGGCTCACCCCCGAGGAGATGATGATGCTGCCCACCGGCCCCAGGGAGCGCTCCGCCGAGGAGCTCGACCGCTCCCGAGGGTTCCGCTCCTACGGCGGAGGGTTTGGCGCCGGCGGCGGGGACCGCCGCGGCGGGTTCGACGACGACCGCCGCGGGCCCGGTAGGTCCTCGGATCTCGACATGCCCTCCCGCGCCGACGAGGCGGACAACTGGGGGACGAATAAGAGGTTCACGCCGGCTCTCGGCGACTCTGGCCGCCGTGATAGGTTCGGCGGCCCCTCCCCAGCCGGCCGCTCCGATGACATCGATGACTGGTCGCGCGACAAGAAGCCGATGCCATCGCGCTACCCAAGCCTCGGTTCTGGTGGTGGTGGTGGTGGCGGCTTCCGTGAATCACCTGGTTTCCGCGACTCACCAGGCCCCTCCGACTCTGACCGTTGGTCTCGTGGTGGTAGCTTTGCGCCGATGCCGCACAACGGCGAGCGTGAGAGGCCGCGGCTCAACCTTGATCCACCGAAGCGGGATCCCTTGGCTACTGCTACGCCACCAGCTGAGGTGGCACGCAACCGGCCAAGCCCATTTGGGGCTGCAAGGCCCCGGGAGGAGGTGCTGGCTGAGAAAGGGTTGGATTGGAGGAAGATGGAGACCGAGATTGAACAGAAAACTAGCCGCCCTACCAGCTCGCAGTCCAGCCGGCCGAATAGCGCACATTCCTCCCGCCCTGGGAGCCCTGGATCACAGGTCTCAGCAGTTGGGAGTGAAGGGGCACCGAGGTCACGGCCAAAGGTAAATCCGTTTGGTAATGCCAAGCCACGGGAAGTGGTGCTGCAAGAGAAAGGGAAAGACTGGAGGAAGATAGACCTTGAGCTGGAACATCGTGCCGTTAATAGGTATGTATATGAAGCCACCTCTTGATTGCACTTAGCATTTCTCATGAATCTCATGATACTGCAAACATGCAATGCAAGTGTACTGATATAGCTTAGTGAAGGTGTATTTCTTGTGGTAATGGAAACATGCAATACTGGAGGACTGATATAGGTTAGTAAAAGGAGTGCTTCTTGTGATAATGTAAAACATGCGTATTGCAATACTGGAGTATTGGTATAGGTTAGTAAAGGTGCAGGCGTGCAGCCTTGCATAAAGAATTGTGCAAGTTCTGCTTAGTTCTTTTCTAATATATAAAAAACCTAGCAATTTACGTAGCATGTCCTAACAACAATTGCCCTGCTGTTTTTGTTATGTAATATTTTGGAAGAATTGCTTTTGTGATAACTTCATAATTGAAATCCAAAAAATGAGCAACTAGAAGTGAAGGTTTACCTTTATAGTATACTTCAGTGAATTAAGCATTTAATGTTAATGTCGAACCATTTATTGTTATGAAGTTATCTGCATTAATCCTTTGAACGGTGCAGTGGAGTCAACAATCAACATTTACAGCAATTGTTCAGTTAAATTCAACCTTCTCTTGTGGGTGCTGAATGTAGTGATGCATATGCAGTTATATGTTGTCACTTCCATTCAAACTTGATTGTTCACCGTTACGCTTAGTTTTGTGGGAAGTGAAATTAACTGGGGTCGCTAGCAAAATGTAGCATGCTATTGTGTTGATAAAGACATAATTTGCTTTTATAAGTCATCACTCATGGATGGCAAGGACATGGATACTTGGATTGGTTCCTTCTGAAATTCTGTTCTTTTAGCCAGTGCAGGTTTGTTTTCTATTAATTCAATATATCTGTACCTCATTTTTCAGGCCAGAGACGAATGAAGAAAGGATCTTGAAAGAAGAAATAAACCTCCTCAAGGAGAAACTGAAAGAAAGTGAGGCCAATAAAACTGATGGTCCGGACCAAGCTTCCCCTGAGGATCCAGAGGATTTGTCGGAGAAGATAACTCAGATGGAAAAGCAGCTTGAGTTGCTTACTATTGAGTTGGATGACAAGGTTCGATTTGGGCAAAGACCTGGTTCTGGAGCTGGCAGGGTTTCAGCAGTTCCACCAGCTATTGCAGAGGAACCACAGATTGTGGTATCCATCGTGGATAGGCCACGCTCTCGTGGTGGTATGGAGCCATTTCCAAAACCAGCTGAGGAAAGATGGGGATTCCAAGGTAGCAGAGAGAGGGGCTCTTTTGGTGGAAGCAGAAGTTCAGACAGGTTCGTGCAATTCTTGCTCAATTTCTTTCCAGGTTAATGTTTCCTATTGACAGTTGCATGTAATTTGCTGGTTAGCTGAAATGCCTCCTTAATCCTTCTATATAGTTTAATTCTTTTCGTAAATGTATGATGCATCACACTTTCATATTGACGTTAATTTTTCATGCCTGCCTTGTTGTGTTTGTCATGTTTAGTTGAATACGGAACCTTTTATATAGTTATTCTTCTTGTATGGTGATATACCATGTTTTGATTATAAGCCAAGTAGCACTTCAACTTTGGACAGGTTTGAGATTGAACGTATAGTATACTGTTCGATTGAAGATGAGAGTTGGAATGGGATATTTGTCTAGGTAGGACACTAGAGATTCATAGAGAGGATACAAAGCTCAGAATTGGGGTTTCTTTTTTATTTGAAGATAATTGTCTGCAACTTTGTATAACCTTTTCTTTGTATTTTTTTCCTCTGCTTTGTATTTATCTGTAATTATTCTCTATTTATATTATTTAATAAAGTACATGAGGAGCCTCTCCTGCTGTTTCTTGTAAAAAAAAAAAAGAAAAGGAACCATGATCACCAACAGCTTAAACTTTGTGAACCAGTGGTGAAGTGTTCTTGTATGATGGTTGCTTTTTTTAATGGGTAGAAATAGGAGCGTAGAACCTTTATATCTATCTTGTTCATCTTATTTGCTTTAGTTCTTGATGTGATACAATCTGGTCTATTTAAAAGTATGATGGAAGTTAAATCAGTTTCTAACCAATTGATGTTGATATTATCGGTTCATGTGCAGCTCTTAATCGGTTTTGTCTTGTTTCTGTTCAGGCCAATGACAAGGCAGAGGTGGTGAGATACGGCGTTTGAGCATTTGTTAAGGAAACTCTGGGTCCTCGTTTTTTGTTTCGAAAGAATGGGGAAGAATAAGTCATTTTCTTCTGTGTTTTGACTCCCATTTTGTCTGATCTAGAAAGATTGGAGAGAAGCTTGTCAATGGAGGTTACTCTGCGTGAAGCTATTTATTATCGCCTCTTAAGTTGTAGGGTATTTTGGTTCCCTTTTTGTCATCTCCCATGCCAAAACAAGACCTGGCAAACTTTGATACTAACTATTGTTCCTGATCGGTTCATGTCGCATGTGGTCTCTTAAGCATTCATGGATGGAGACCTTTTGTATGGATATTTTGATATTTTGTACAGTTGCATGTGTTAGCCATCTGTTCTGTTATTTGTTGCTCCTACTATTTTGCCAATGCTTCTTAACTTCTCTTTACTGTGCCCGTTGTACTGGTGCCTTGCAATGACATGCCTGAAGTTCTCTCTCACACCAGTTCCGTTGCAATAGAATGTAGGATAATCCCTGCGCGCTTGTTACTTATACTCTTTTCGTCATAGAAAAAGCCAATGTCCAGGTTTGATACTACCTGAATAGAATAATGGATCTGGATAATTTCATTTCAGATTCGTTATTTCAGATTCGTTGTTTTAGGTGATGTTAAATCTCATTTAGATTTTTTTTTATTTTTTTTACGGAGGGACGGTAGGTGTTTAGTACCTGGAAATATGCAAGTGATTCTCTTCGCTGTTAGTTGCGTCTTGCCAGCTTGTGGATTACTGCTGTCTTTGGTCTTGGTGATTTCTGCCGTACTGCCGTTGCGCGCTCTGTTACTGGCTTAGTTGGTCATATGATTTCTGTTTTTTATGTCAATCGCTACTTCCAAATCAGCTGCAGCCTCACCTGTGCTATTGGAGAAGCAATTCGCCGGAGCGGGTGGAGTGAGGGACCCAGCGCTGTGGTGAATCAGGATCATTTACTTTAGAGGTTCTAATGTACTCCCTTCGGCTAAAAAAAACTCAATCTTCAGGTTTAAATCTGGACACACACCGATTGAGTGTTTTTTGACGAAGGGAGTAGAGAATAAATAGCAGCATGCATTAGGTGAGTTGTATCCCACCCAATCAAGTATGTAAGGCTCAGATGTTGCGCTACAATATTTTAGAAACATTTTTATTGTGTGTTTTGCTTGTATCACGTGACCTGAACGCCGAACTGGAATAGCGATTACTAGGAGACAACCGGCCTTGATGTGGCTACCGCTTCGATCTCCAATTCCATTTTCAGCGGCTAGCGTTACACCAAACTCGTGTAGAAAGCGCCTAGCCGCCAGGGCACCTAAATCGCGGCTCAACTCGAGGAGGCGTGACTATGGCGACTTGTTCGCACAAAACGGCCTCAGAGACTAACGATAGGGCAATTTCTGGTAAGTTATGAGAAGGATGCAGTGAATGGGCTGATTTGAGGCTCGCCGGAAAGGCAGCCTCCGAGAAGGGGAAGAAGGTTGGTGATCGTTATAGTAACATTTTGAATGTACCTTTATCTCAATTCGGCCGTGTATCCATCATCCAATGGCTACTAAAAGCGATGGAATGCCATTTTGCAATTTATCATATAATTTTGAGTTGCTGTCATTCATAGAGAACTTAGTATTAGCCAGTTTACGTACGGCGTTGATCGAAAGTAATCAGTTTTTACCGGTTTTCCACGGTTTTTGGTAACCGATGAGGAGGGTTTTTATTTCAAAAACCAAAAACGTCAGCACATCGCTGGGTGTCCTGTGTTTCTTTCATGCAAGGGTCTTCTCACTCTTCTGCGCCTCTTTGTGGTTTGGAGTACACTTGTACTTATGCTGTTGAATTTTGTGCCATAATAAAAGAGAGAAACTGAGTTGAATTTTGTGCCATCATAAAGAGAGAAACCGAGTCAGGAAGTGGAGGATCATATGAGCAGGTTATTTGCATTGCACTTGCGCCTGAGTTTTTCAAAGATCCATCTATTATTCCGTTGGTTTTGTAGGTTGAACATACGGAGGTGTGTGTGCTGGGCGCTGTAGACACACTCCGTGCTGTCGTACACAGTCACACATTACAATTGTGCAGACTACTAGCACAAGCAAACCACAATCACTTGTTCTTCTTCTTGTTCTCGAGGACGAGGAAGACGGCGAGCGCGGCGACGGAGAACGCGGAGAGCACGCCGGCGGCGACCTCGATGGACGCGGTGACGCCGGTGATGCCCGCGACGGCGAAGCTGGCCGAGGGCGCCGTCTCGCCATAGGCCACCCGCGCCCCCGACGCGTCGAACGCGTAGGCGCGCACGTAGTACGACGCCGTCGGGACGTCGCGTGCCACCGTGTACTCGAACTTGCCGGCGCCGTCGTACGGCTGCTGGGCGATCTTGAACTGACACGCCTTGTCCTTGCTCAGGTCGTCGTGGGCCTTGCGCCACCCGCGGCCCACCTGGCTCACCGGCGCGTAGCACAGGGTCACCTTCACCGCCTTGTAGCCGGCATCCGCCCCGGCCGCCGCCGCCGTCGCGTTCAGCGACCATGTCACGGTGATGGCGTCCTCGCCGGCGTGCAGGACTGGTCATCAATTTGACAGCGTGACAACGTTACATTGACATGCAACATGTTGCCAACTTGGAGTCACTATTCCACTTGAGATTGTAAGAACTAGACGAATTAGAAATTTGTGAGCCAAAACGCTTTTGCAAAGTCAATAATATCAGGCTCTAGAGCCAACCAAGTGAAGAAAACCACGGATTTATTCAAGTATTTGTCCTGAACTATATTTCGCGTGCAGATTATGCTAGGATCGTCCCCATTGAAAGATCAAATCAAGGTGCAAAGTCACAATCCTCTTGATCAGTTTTCACCAAATCAAAGTACACCAAACACAAAACAGCACAGCAAGGGAGAATAATATATATGCATATGGATGCACGCACCTTGGCCGGCGCGGGGCGACGCCTCGACGACGAGCGCCTTCGCGAGCGCGGAGAGGCGCGCCCCCGCCGCCGCCGCCGCCGGCGTGACATGGCAAGCACCGAGAACTACAAGGAGCAGCAACAGCGGTAGAAACACGCGGTGAATTACTGCCCCAAACCGAGCCATGATCGTTCTCTGCTAGAGGTGGAGGCCATTTGAGCGGAGCGGTAGCTTATATATAGGCGTGGTAGCGTCGAGTAAGTTGACTCGTGGAGAGGGAGGGAGATCGGGGGAGTTCAACTTTGTGGGGTCGAGGAGGGTAGCGATGGGTGGTTCCGAAAGTCGGAGCTTGATGGTTCACGCGGGTCTGACTGTCGGAGCACGTACGTTTGGCTGTCTCGTCGGCTCGATGGGGCACCTCGGTCGACCTTTTGAGGGCCATGGCGATGTAAAGCGGCGAATGCAGGCTAATGCAGCTGTGTGGTATCTGTAGTACACTGCACAGTAGTAGTAGTAGACTAGTAGCAGTACCATGTTAACGGTAGTAGTCAGACAGTCTGTTGGTGGTGGTCAGAACACGGTACACTGTTTGCCGGAGAAAAGCACGAGCCCTCCAATCCAAGAAATACCATTAACGAACACAGCTTCCTAGAAATATTATTGTACAAGCGCTTTTATTCTAAAAATATCATCGTCGTTAGATTTTCGTTTGTAGCCATTCGTTGAGTGCTATAAAAAACCATTTTACCCCTACAAATTATTAAATGATTAAAACTTTTACTCTTTCAGTCAATTTTCAATATTTTAGTGTAAAGAGCAAACTAATTGAGTGTAAGCTAATGAAAAGAGCAAAATTTTTAATCAACCTTTAATAATTTTTAGGGTAAAATGATCTTTTTATAGCACTTAACAGATGGATGCAACCGAAAACTTAACAACGATGGTAACTCTAGAACAAAAGCACTTGTACGATGACATTTCTAAAGAGATTAGATTTATCGATGATATTTTTTGAATTGGGATATTTATCGATGATATTTTATGAATTTTCTCTTTTTACTATGGCAGTTCGCCTGTTGGCAATGCAATTTTGCCCAAGTAGCCCATAAAACCTCCGGACCAACACAAGCACAAGCAACAACAGAAGAAAAAGCCCAAAAACAGGTAAGGCCCAAACCGCGAGACAGGAAGCCGCACCAAAAACCCACACGGCCCCCCACGAGAGATCCATCATCCACCGTAATCCTCCTCGACGTCCTCACACGCCTCACCTCACCTCACCTCACCGCCGTCTCCTTCCTCGTCTCGTCTCGTGGCGTCGCCCAAAAATCCCGAGTCCAAAGCCACGCACGCAGCTCAAAACCCCACCGCCACCACACCCTCTGATCCGACGGCCCAGATCGCTCCCCCCCTAATTCCCGCCTTGCCCCCTCCTCCCCATGTCGCCGCCGGTGGCCGGCGCCGCCTCCTCCGGCGACGGGCCGCCGGGGCGCCCGCCGCGCGAGCTCTACACCATCCCTGCCTCCTCGGGTAAGCCTCCGCCCCCCCACCCCGAATCGAGGTTTCCTCCTCCTCCTCTTGCTCCCCCTCGCTCTCCTAGGGTTAGGAGAGGGGAGGATTGGGAGGAGGAGGAGGAGGTTGCGGCACGAGAAATAATTCCGTGTGTGCGTGTGCGTGTGCGCGCTCTCGCAGGTTGGTTCCAGTGGGATGAGATCCACGAGACGGAGCGGCGGGCGCTGCCGGAGTTCTTCGGCGGCGCCGGGGGGAGCGGGTTCGGGACGGCGTCGCGGAACCCGCGGATCTACAGGGAGTACCGCGACTACATCATCAGCAGGTACCGCGAGGACACCTCCCGCCGCCTCACCTTCACCGAGGTCCGCAAGGCGCTCGTCGGCGACGTCACGCTCCTCCGGAAGCTCTTCGCCTTCCTCGACTCCTCGGGCCTCATCAACTTCTCCGCCTCCCCCTCCCGCCCCGAGGCGCAGCAGCAGCAGCGGCAGACGGAGGCGGAGGCCGTCGTGGAGGCGCCCGTGGGGCTGCAGGTGACGCCACGGCCGCCGCCGTCGTACTTCGCGGAGGAGAAGGGAGGAGGGGGCAACGAGAACGGATTCCGTTTGCCGCCGCTGACCTCGTATAGTGATGTATTTGGAGAGTGGGCGCCTGGGATGGCGCCTATATGTGGGCTCTGTGGCATGGAGTGCAGAGACGGGAATGCCCAAATATTGAAGGTACTATCGAGTTATAAAGTTCCTTTTTGCATTAGCTGGGATAAATGTGGGATATCAAGGAGGAATGCGGTATCAATTATTAAGAAAATGGAGGTGATGAGTGGCTACGTCATCGAACGCAGGCTGGCGCAAAGCTCTTGGCAGCTATCTGGCAACTGAGCTGTGCGCCATTCTCTCTCCGTTTTCATTAGGTTGTCTTCTTTAGCAAATTTTGGGTTAGTAATCATGTCTTGCTAGATTTAGGATGCTAATGGTTACAGCGCTACTGTGTGGCAATCAAATGATTGGTTTGAACTTTGTATCATGCATGCAAAAAATGTCCAAAGGTTTAAATTCTAGGCTTTAGGAATGCAAGTATTTAACATTTTACAACCTACAGTTTTGAATAAATTACTTGTCGTCTTGTGGAGAAATAGATTCGTGAATATGTTATGAAATAACAGTTCTTACAAAATATTAAAGGATATTTGGCTCTGAAATAGGTAAAGCGTTTAGATTATAGATTGGATCGCCATGTATGTGTCTAGCATGATGTCCTTCTGCACTAATGGTTTTCATGGAATACATACTCCGAGATGCCATTATTATTATTTTTATTATAGTATTTCTTGCAGCATCATTACTCTATTTATGGCATTCTGTGAGATGTATCTATTATTGTTTTATTATAGGATTTCTTGCAGCATCGCTACTTTATTTATGGCATCCTGTTTATGTTGTCGTACTCCTTGACATGATTTTTGTTGCTTATGCTTCATAGCACACCAAGCTTCGACGGGAATAATCTGAGAAAAGTACATGTTATATGTTTGTTAACATTTGGTATGCTTGCTTTTCAGGATGGTTTTAAAGTATGCTCAAAATGTTATGCCAATAATGATAATAAGGGTGAAGCAAATATACATCCAGGTGACAAAAAGGAGCGGATCGACAATCATTCTTCTAGTGCATGGACAGATGCAGAAACTCTCCTTCTCTTGGAAGGTGTACTAAAACATGGAGATGACTGGGATCTCATCGCCCAGCATGTCCGCACAAAGAATAAATCAGAATGCGTTGCAAGGCTAATTCAGTTGCCTTTTGGTGAACATATGCTGGGCACAGTAAATGGTAAATTGGATAACAGACTCCATAAAATCCAAACAACCGATGGAAAAGTGAACAAGTCCACTGTGAAGGAGTCTTCAAGTCAACCAACTGAAACAGTTGATGACATGCAGATTGATGGAAATGAAGATGGCGCTGATAAATCTGTTGAAGAACATCCTACAAAACATAGACGGTTGTTTTCTTCAATAGATACCACTGTCTCATTAATGGAGCAGGTAATAAATAAATAACAAACAGATAACAAAAAACTCGTGTGTGAGGACACATAGATTTTAAATGGAACGAACTGATGATTGCTATTGGTACCTCAGTTAGCGCATCTTACCACATCGACAAGCCCAGATGTTGTTGCTGCAGCTGCTGATGCCGCAATTAAAGCACTGGGTAATGAAAACCCCCAAGCAAGGAGAGCTTTTCAACTCAGTGAGAAAGAGTACCAAACCAGGGCATTCTCTTCTAACCATGCCCGGCAGAGGTAAAGATATGGTATATATTGTTCTTATTTGCCAGTATCTGTGCAGTTTGTTTGTATTAACTGTTAGGGATTATTGCAGTGATGATGTTGGTGGTGGTGATCGGGATGTAGAAATGCACGGGCACCCAGGTAGGCCAAATATTTGGATCATTGGATGGCTAACTATTACAGAATTCTTTCTATATCTGTTGGTGCAGTTGATCCAACCGGATCTGTTATTATGTTGTCTAGACTTGATCTGAACCACCACGACCAACTATTAAGAATTACAATCAGCGTGAAATTTGTCATCTCTTGTTATTAACGATGAGTAGATGACAAATCTGAACATAAATTATTACTACCAGTTCGGAATCTTGGTTTTGAGCCTCCTGGCTTGAGTTAATGTTATTATCTACTCCCTCCGTTTCATATTATAAGACTTTCTAACATTGCCCACATTCATATAGATTTTAATGAATCTAGACATATATATATATCTAGATTCATTAACATATATATGAATGTGGGCAATGCTAGAAAGTCTTATAATATGAAACGGAGGAAGTATTTGTGTTTATACTGTGATCGTCTAAAAGGTATATCCTTTCTTCATGTAATCATGTTTCAGATAAAAAGCAGGGAAAGATGTTTATTTCTACCACATATCAAGTAAGGGCAGCTGTTGCTACGTCCATAGGTGTAGCTGCTGCCCGTGCTAAAATGCTTGCAGACCAGGAAGAACGGGAAATGGAGCTCCTAATGGCGTCCATAATAGAAACTCAGGTTAAATCTCTTGACCTATTCTTATTTACATCTGCGGGTATAGTTTAAGTTCGTAGTTCTAACACTGTTTATTCATCTGAAAGTTACATATCTGACACATCATGTACATTCCTGCAAACCATTTCAGTTCATGACTTTCACTACCTGAACACTACCATAATTCAATCTCCTAGCTGTTTTTATGTTCTAAAAAACATGATATTGTTTAGAGAGGGATGATATCGCAAACATCGTGCTTAAACGGTTGGGGAATAAATATGCAGCATGTTCTTCTACATCAAATGGCAGAGCGGAGGGTACATAACTCTTTTTTTAGTTCTGTTGTGCGAGCCATTTCCTTTCTATCTGTGTGACATATTGTAATGTGGCTAAAGGGAAGAGGTCCGTCTAGTTAAGTCTGTTCACCTAGATATCATTTTTAACTTCGTTCTGGATCCTGCAAAACCTGATGAATCATGATTCAAGTTATGGGTTTGATTTCTGCTGCTAGCTGAACTCCTACCATGGTGGCACAGCACATGCCACTTCCTTTCACAGGGCTCAAAGAAATGAAATTCTTATTGCTACAAATTCACAACCTTATTCTTACACTATTACTGCTGTCTTGATGATTGTCTGACTGTTTTGTTTCGAAACGAAATAAACTCTGACAGACCTTATCTATACTTTCTGAATGTATTTCCTTAATGATCGACTGCTGTCTACTTTATGTTGACCAGCTAAAAAAGATCCAATACAAGATCAAACACTTTGAGGAGCTAGAGTTGATCATGGATCAGGAATACGCTACTCTACAGCAAATGAAGTCTTCCCTTGTCGATGAATGGCAAAAGGTCCTCAAGCGAGCATTTGAGACTGGAGTACCAATATCGAGGGATGAAGTGCTTATAAAGTTGTTCCAAAACAAGCCAAATCTGTAGAGAAATTGACCAAAGTCGGTTAGATCTCCATGAGGGAGCATTGGAGGTTGGGATATCTGTACTGAGGGATGTGCTGTTCGAGTAACATCCCTATTCCTTAGAGAAGTTGACTGGAGTCGATTATCCCTCCTCTGATCTGCCTCTCCATAGAGCAGTCATCTAGCAGTTTAACATTGTGGTGTCAGAGCGTGGCTGTAAATGTGCTGATTGAGCTTTGGGTTGATCTCAAAATTTTGCGTTTGAGATCACATCGATCCTCTGTAGTTTGTATCATCCTGTGCGATTGCACATGACTGCTCCGTTATACTATCCAACTAGGTTAGACAAGTAGTGTTGCTAATAGCTTCCTGTACCTGTCTACATTTCGTTGATTTCATTTGTTGGGATGTGCAAATCTTCCTCCAGTTGGGAGTTTCTGTATGTTCTATCACATTGTCTGATTGGTTACTTTGATAAATTGATAGCCATTGTATCTAGAGTAAATTTCATGTAACCTAAGGTGTTGAGTTTGTCACAAAATCATGTGTTTTAACATCTGATATATTACTCTCGGTTGTACCCAGACTTTCACAAAACCACACTATGAACCAATTATTCTTTGACCCACAATAATTATGAGTTCTAAAATCGAATCTTAAATTTTTGACATTATTGATCTATTCTATAAAAAGTTTTATCCAAGTTAACCTTTTTCTTAAAAAAATCTCTACCTATATAACCATAATAAGCGGGGTACTGGGTTGTGGTTTTAGTTTTATTTTGAAAGTTCATAACACCCATACCCAGGTTTTATAAAATTTACTCCATGACAGTTCTGCACCTCTAAACTGTGAAAGTTTAATAAAGGAGAATTCTTTCTTTATCTGCGCAGCAAAGCCAGCAATTCGGTGTTTGGAGAATTGGAGCCATCCTGAACCGTTTAGGGTTTGATCGGACGGCTGGTATGGAATCTCACAGAAGGGCACCACCATTTTTCCCCAACGCGGAGCGGCGGAGGCGGCAGCCAAAAACCCCTCCCTCCTCCCCTCCTGGACTCTCGGTTTCCCCTAACCTCGCGCGCCACCTCGCCTCTCCTCGTCCTCCGCCTCCGGACGCGCAGTTCACGGGCGCCCTAATGGCGAAAAAGGGCAAGGCGGCGGCGGCGGAGGCCGCGGCGCCCGACGCGGGGGTATCGAGCCCGCAGGGCGGCGGCGGGGAGAAGGAGGGCAGCTTCCTGCTGGGCTCGCCGACCTGGGAGGACGCCGGGGGCGGGCGGTGGCGGTGCAAGGAGACGGGGCACGAGCTGCCGGAGCGGGAGAAGGAGGCGTACGGGCGGTCCCGCGCGTGCAGGCTCGCGCTCATCGACCAAGCCGTCGCGCGCAAGAAGCCGCCGCTCAACGCCTTCAAGCCTCACCCCGAGCACAAGTGCGTACTAGTACCGGAATCCGCCCCCATCTTGTGCCGCGCTACCCATCTATTATTGCCTTTGCTCTCGCGTTACGCACCAAGGCGTATCCCACGTATCGTGCTCGGAATTTGTTTATGCTTAATCTTGGTTTAATTGGTTATTTTGCTGTTTAATACGAGGGTTCTAAATTCTAATGTCCAACGTTTGATCGTATTTTGTGAAATAAAGTTGGAAAAAAAATCTATGTTCTTTTTAGGATGCAGTCGAGATGTTGAATCGAGTATGTTATGTTGTAGGTCGAAGCTTATATGCAATATTACTGGGGACATTATAAACAAGTCGGAGGAACACATCTGGAAGCACATCAATGGGAAGAGGTTCCTCAACAAACTAGGTAAATAATCCTGTAGCGTTATCTCATATGCAATGCCATGTGTGCCAACGGCCTATTGAACTTTGAACTGAGCTCTGCCTTTTTATATATCGAACTACTAATTTAAGAACCCATGAGGCTGACTATTTCCATGCGGCTATCATTTTCTTCATGCTGTATTCTTCTATAGGCATGTGATTTATCATCTACTAGTATGAATTTTCATCAACAATGATTCTGAGAGAAAAAAATAGTGATTGATATTGGATGAGTAGTTGGTACATTTTCTCAGAACAATTATGAACGGATTTCATCGTTAATGCTTATTCAAGTGGATGATGTGCCTTGCTTTGCAATGGTTATTTGAACTTTCTTATATTTGTTTTCCATTGTTCTGGAAATAATATCTTCCAAAGCAATTTGCATGGAATTCTTTTTTCCCACACAGATAGCCTTTCCATTGCATTGGAATGTTTGGTTGCTCCTATATTTAACATGTCTATTACTCCTATTTAATAGAAAAACTAGAAGAAAAGATGGCATCAGGTGAAATGGCTGAAGGTGAAGCTGAACAGTCAAATGAAGGGGAAAATAAAACCAAGTCAAGGAAGAAGAAGGACAAGAAGAAAGCTGCTGTTGTTAACCCTTCTTTGCCACGAGAACCTAAACCAGAGATTGATGATTCAGATAATTCTGATGATCCAGATTTCTGGGTGCCTCCTGTTGGAAGTCGTTGGGATGATGATGATGGAAAAGACCGATGGACCTCCTCTCCAGTGAAGGATAAGGATGATGCAGCAGAGGATGAAGGTGAACTTGGCAAGCTTTGCTTTTGTTTTATTTAACTGCTTTAACCTAACAAGCCTTAAAGCCATGATCATAACTCTTAGCACATGCGGGAGATATTGTTGCTCCTTTGCTTGAGATAGTATTGGTCTAATACTTTGTATTTATATATACTGAGTTCTTTAGAATATGAGAAACAGATTCGTATGCAGTTGTATGAATGCATGCGAGGTTCGAGAGTGGTTACATTTGATCTGCTCAATACTTTCAGTGGAAATCTTCCGCTTCTGAATTTTGTGATTAGCTTATTATAGTCTTTTGCTATTATAGATATTGAAATTTGAACTATATGATCTGTTATGTTCCATGTCTAATTTGGAATATGATAGATGGTGATGACGATGGTGATGACATGGCTGACAAGGATGACGAGGAGACAAGAGAAATTGCTTCAAGGTACTCTCGAACATTTCTTTCAATATTTCAATAGTGCATACAACATAGTTAAGAGATATTTTTTAATATAGCAGGACAAAGCGACTGTCAGTAGAAGCAGTTGGCCCAAGTAGCTTCGCTTCAAGGAAGAAAAAAACCAAAAAGGAGCAGTAAAGGTTGGTCCACAGCTTTATCATCGAGTTCAATGAAGAACTTATTTGATCTTTCTGTGTGGACGAACAAAGTCCATCTTTGATTCCTCTTGGCTGGCTAGTCAGGTGCGGGTTTTGTATTAATTGGTTTGCTTTTAGTTAGTGCTTCTCTGTGTAGCCCTATCGCTGCACCTTTCTGTGGTATACTATTGCATGACAATTCTCTATACTTGCATTAGTTAATTCCTGTGATTTTGATGTGAGAATGAACTGTGCTACTTGTCCTATATTTATTCTTGCTATATAACTTCATATGTTTCTTTTGTATTACTTGTGCATTTGAGTACGTTTGATGGTAACATAAAATCGTTTAGACTCCTCGTAACTATTGGCTTTGTTTAAATTTATAAGGCATGCCTGGTTAAAATAAAACGATATCGACAGGATGGGCACCTGACATTAAGCCTGCTAATGGATTGGATGGAAATGGATTAATTGGGTTGGATTTTTATTTGGTTAGCTTTGGATTGGAGGGAAATGGGCTCGTGCGGTAAATGGATTGGTGCGGGTTGGGTGCACATACTGTTGGGATACGCGTAGGCTACGATAGCATAAATCAAAATTTTTTATCGCGTAAATCAGGAACCATGCAAGTATTAGATCATAGATCTTTACCACTCGACGCGCTGCGTAGCGGAAGAAGACGCTGAGAAGTCAAAGGAACTCTCGCGAAGTAGCGTGCGTCGATGTAGAGGAAGTAGTCGATCGCACCGGCTCGACCTTCTACTCCTCGTGCGTTCTCCTCGCCGTACTCTAACGCCGATCAGCACCGCAAACCAGTGGCGCCTCTACTGGTATCCACACGCACAGGGACGGAATGCCATGCACAGATGTGCTAGCACGCACGCGCGGCTAGAGTTTTGCTCAGGGAGGGAAGTGACGGCTAGGGTTTCTCACGTGATGCAATGCCTCCGCCGGTCACACCCCTCACGAATATATAGGATCCATCACTCGGGCCTCCAAGGCCCATAGGACTCCTATTCGGATCCCTATCCGAATTAAGCTCATATTGGATCTCTATCCAATCCCCTTATTCCGGTCCATTAAGTGTGCGACCCTGTAGGTTTATATATACTCGGTTGTAACCTGAAAACTCCTTTTCGGTCCACGCGTCAACAGCGGCCCCTAGCAGAACGTATTGACCCACCGGGTATACATAAAGATCATATCGACTGAACCTCTAGTGTATACTTGTATGAACCCCTTTGCCTCACGATATCGATTGAGCTCAAGGCTAAATATGTGCCATTCTCTAATAGCTCAATCATTCACTCGAACTTGTTGATAGATTATATAACTTGTGATTGACTCCTCAATCACCTTTGGCATGGCCATGCACTTCCATAATCTACAACATCGAGGAGCACAGAGATATCTCTCCATAAGAGGGGCAAATCCCATCTTGATTATTCATATCCCACTACATGTTTCATAGCATACCTGAAAACTACTTTTATAACTATCCAATTACGAAGTAGCGTTTAGCAGTCCCTAAATAAGCTACTACATATGTTGAGAACTATGATAATCTCAGGTCTAAGGATTCAACACCAACACTCAATGAGATCACTGATAACACAACACATATGGCTCTTGCAGTGTCTCATGTTGGGTCTATCCAACAACATGTTCACCAACATGTGTCCACATTATTAATTTGGTATCTCTATACCATGATCCATGAGATATGATCATCAATTAATACATGTGCTGTTCATATAAACATATTTGTTCTACATATGATATTTGATCAGGGATCCTTTAGAAATAGTAACAAACAACATAAAGAGTCTTATGAAAGAATCACATATTCATTAACCAATAAGGAGTTATCTATTTCAAGGAACAATGTCAGATAAATATGTAAATATAGTATATGATACAATCATCTCTATGATTGCCTCTAGAGTATATCACTAACACATACCAATTGGTTTGGAGTGGTTTGGTTTTGGATGTAAAATATTGGGGCAAAAATGGGTTGCGTCCATGGGTTCAAATGGATTCTAGGCAATAGCTTCGATCCAAATCAGTTCAGAACACACGGGCAGTCTCCACCTTCCTCTCTCCTGTTCGTCCTCATGCAACCATCCATACCTCCATGCTGCATCAAGCACTTGAGTATCTGCAGCCCGACGAGGATGAAATCGTAGCCGACGGCGAGACGGCGCCGAATAGCAGGTTGACGACGACGACGCCGCCGCCGCCGCCCATCATCATGAGGCGCGCCGCCTCGGCAACGGTGGCCGGGTGGCGGCCTGCTCGCCCCGTACGTCGTCGTCACTGTCACCGCCGCGTGCTCTGGCGGCTGTGCCCTGCGCTGCACGCCTACTGGCCGACCCGTCCACGCGCCGCCGCCGCAGCTGCTGGTACACCATCTGCTGCTACTGCATCGTCGCCGCCGCAGCCGCGGGGTGGTAGCCGTGGCGGCGGCGGCGGTGGTCTTCTCACTCTCGCCTCGCCATCTTGCTCCTCCAGTTTCACGGCACAACGGCGACGACGAGATCGTGGCGGTGGAGGGGGATAGCGCCAGCACGGGGGATGTGGGGCTAGGCGCGCCGCGCGAGTTAGCACGGGGCACTGCAGCCATGGTCTCCGCCACCTCCACGGCTTGATACGAAGTGGCGAAGCCTGCAAGTCTTGCACCGCACACGATTTGGGTTGAGTCCATGGATTGGAAATGGGTTGAGACCATTTGACAATAATGGATTGGGTTGGTTTGGTCCTAAATCTTGCGCGGGTTGGATTGGTTTGGATTTTAGAAGTGATGAAGTGGACTGAACTGGTTTGGTGAACTGTGTATAATGGAGATGGGGTGGGTTGGATTTGGATTGGATTTCTGCCCATTAGCAGGCTGTGACAAGTCGATTGACTGGACGAGGAATAGTAACCCTGCACATTGTGAAGTTCAGATGTTGTTGCGAGGGTCCATTTTCAGCTTATAGGTTTATGTTAGCAGACCAGACCATGTCGCACTGAATTGCCATTTGGCTTACAAAAAGTGGGCAATGATTAATTATCTATTAGTAATGTGTTAATCAGGATAGAATCTCATTATGGTGTTGGCTTTATATCTTTGGTCGAAAAAAAAGGGGATATAATCTCATATTTTTCTTTTCCATACCATATTGAGTTTTGCAAGGGTTTTTTGCACCGAGGATTAGTTTAGATTACCAGAAATCAAATTAATGAGAGGAAAATTTAGAACTCCATAGAATTCATCTGAAAATCATGCAAATTTCATGTAAAACTTGTGTTCCAAATTGACGTTGAGCCCCGCTCACACACGCCCTGCCGTGCACGTCGTGATACCTGTTTTTACCTGTCAAACTATTCACTTTCCTGTCATTTCGGCCTATATCGGCCTCTATGGTTTCCAAATTCCAAGTCTCCTGCCATAACCAAATAGCCCCCGATTGGCCAATCATTTAGTGATCGTCTATGTTGGTTGACTTGACTCGGTACAAGGTAAGCTGGAAACACATGAACAGTAGTGCAAGGTAGGAGCACGAAACACCGAGCCTCGCGGTTGCGGTCTCCGGCGAGTCTAGTATTCGGGAGTCTAGTTTTGGGGTGAATTCAATTGAGGTTGCTACAGTTTAATTTGTTTATTTTATCAATTGACGTGTTCATGCAATCCACAATTGATAAAATAAGCAATTGACATGTAGGGATTGCATGAACACGCCATTGCCGGCTTCCGCCATCACCAGACACCAGCTTGCAGCCTGGCACTCGCACGCACACCTTTCTTCTTCTACATGGAGAGATTACGTACGAGCCGTATCCACGTCTATGGCTTCATCATCATCCTCCTCCTCCTCGTACAAGCTACGGCCGCGGCCACCTCGCGGTGCCCGGCGCAACAGGCCGCCGCGCTGCTCCGGCTCAAACAATCCTTCCACCACCACCACCAGCCGCTCCTCCTGCCGTCGTGGCGCGCCGCCACGGACTGCTGCCTCTGGGAGGGCGTGTCGTGCGACGCGGCGGCCTCCGGCGTCGTCGTCACCGCGCTCGACCTCGGTGGCCACGGGGTACATAGCCCCGGCGGCCTGGACGGCGCCGCCCTCTTCCAGCTCACGTCGCTCCGGCGGCTCAGCCTCGCGGGGAACGACTTCGGCGGCGCGGGGCTCCCGGCGTCCGGGCTCGAGGGGCTCGCCGAGCTCACCCACCTCAACCTCTCCAACGCCGGCTTCGCCGGCCAGATACCCATCGGCGTCGGCAGCCTGAGGGAGCTCGTGTCCCTCGACCTCTCCTCCATGCCACTCTCCTTCAAGCAACCGAGCTTCAGAGCTGTAATGGCCAACCTGACGAAGCTGAGGGAGCTCCGGCTGGACGGGGTGGACATGTCGGCGGCGGCGGCGGCGGCGGCCGGAGACTGGTGCGACGTGCTCGCGGAATCCGCCCCCAAGCTCCAGCTCCTCACCTTGCAGTCCTGCAAGCTCTCCGGCGCCATACGCTCCTCCTTCTCGCGCCTCCGGTCCCTCGCCGTCATCGACCTGTCATACAACCAGGGCTTCTCCGACGCGTCCGGCGAGCCCTTCGCCTTGTCGGGTGAGATCCCCGGCTTCTTCGCCGAGCTCAGCTCACTGGCGATTCTCAACCTCTCCAACAATGGCTTCAACGGCTCGTTTCCTCAAGGAGTGTTCCACCTGGAGAGGCTCAGGGTGCTAGACGTGTCGTCGAACACCAACCTCTCCGGCAGCTTGCCGGAGTTCCCGGCCGCCGGGGAAGCCTCCCTGGAGGTGCTGGACCTGAGCGAGACCAATTTTTCCGGCCAAATTCCGGGCTCCATCGGAAACCTGAAGCGTCTGAAGATGCTGGACATCAGTGGCAGCAACGGCCGCTTCTCTGGTGCTCTTCCTGAATCGATCAGTGAGCTTACATCCTTGAGCTTCTTGGACCTGAGCAGCAGCGGGTTCCAACTCGGGGAATTGCCTGCTTCCATCGGCAGGATGCGGTCACTGTCCACGCTTCGGCTGAGTGAGTGTGCCATCTCCGGCGAGATACCGTCGTCCGTTGGGAATCTCACACGCTTGAGAGAGTTGGATCTCTCACAGAACAATCTCACAGGTCAGTTTCAACTTTCTTGTCGTACACAAAGCACACAAAACTGCTATCTTGGAACTCCTTTTTAGATAGTTTTTGGGTTATGTTATTTGCAGGGCCAATAACCTCCATCAACAGGAAAGGGGCATTCCTGAACCTAGAGATATTGCAGCTATGTTGTAACTCCCTGTCAGGGCCAGTTCCAGCCTTCTTATTCTCACTCCCACGATTGGAGTTCATATCGCTCATGTCAAACAATCTAGCAGGTCCCCTCCAAGAATTCGACAATCCTTCTCCGTCGCTAACATCTGTTTACCTGAATTACAACCAGTTGAATGGATCAATACCCAGGTCTTTCTTTCAGCTCATGGGCTTACAGACACTAGATCTCTCTAGGAACGGCTTGAGTGGGGAAGTACAACTTAGTTACATTTGGAGACTCACAAATCTAAGTAACCTGTGCCTGTCAGCAAACAGACTGACAGTGATAGCTGATGATGAACACATCTACAACAGCTCTTCCTCTGCATCACTCCTTCAACTTAACTCCCTGGGGTTAGCATACTGCAACATGACCAAGATCCCTGCCATACTAAGGTCAGTTGTGGTGAATGACCTTGATCTCTCGTGCAACCAACTTGATGGGCCTATACCCGATTGGATATGGGCAAATCAGAACGAGAACATAGATGTCTTCAAGTTCAATCTTTCGCGCAATAGATTTACTAACATGGAGCTCCCTCTGGCTAATGCCAGCGTATACTATCTTGATCTTAGTTTCAACTATCTTCAAGGGCCTCTACCTGTCCCCTCATCTCCACAGTTCTTGGATTACTCCGACAACCTATTCTCATCAATCCCGGAGAACTTGATGTCAAGGTTGAGCAGTTCTTTCTTTCTGAACTTGGCCAACAATTCACTGCAGGGGGGCATCCCACCTATCATTTGCAATGCAAGTGACCTCAAATTCCTTGACCTGTCTTACAACCATTTCAGTGGTCGTGTTCCACCTTGTCTACTAGATGGACATCTGACCATATTGAAGCTGAGACAAAACAAATTTGAGGGGACCTTGCCTGATGACACCAAAGGAGGATGTGTTTCTCAGACAATAGACCTGAATGGAAAACAATTGGAGGGGAAGCTACCTAGATCACTCACTAACTGCAATGACCTAGAAATCCTTGATGTGGGCAACAACAATTTCGTGGACTCCTTCCCAAGCTGGACAGGGGAGCTACCAAAGCTTAGGGTTCTTGTTCTACGATCCAACAAATTCTTCGGCGCAGTGGGGGGAATTCCTGTCGACAACGGTGATCGAAACAGAACACAATTCTCTAGTTTGCAGATCATCGATCTTGCCTCAAACAACTTCTCTGGCAGTTTGCAGCCGCAATGGTTCGATAGCCTCAAAGCGATGATGGTTACAAGAGAGGGTGACGTGCGAAAGGCCCTGGAGAACAACCTCTCGGGGAAATTCTACCGTGACACAGTCGTGGTCACGTACAAGGGCGCGGCCACGACATTCATCAGGGTCCTGATCGCCTTCACGATGATCGACTTCTCCGACAACGCGTTCACCGGCAACATTCCTGAATCCATTGGAAGGCTCACCTCGCTAAGAGGTCTCAACCTGTCGCATAATGCCTTCACCGGAACAATCCCTTCTCAGCTCAGTGGATTGGCGCAGCTTGAATCGCTCGATCTCTCTTTGAACCAGCTTAGTGGGGAGATCCCAGAGGTGTTGGTGTCTTTAACTTCTGTCGGCTGGTTGAACTTGTCCTACAATCGTTTGGAGGGTGCTATTCCGCAGGGAGGTCAATTTCAGACGTTTGGAAGTAGCTCATTTGAAGGGAATGCCGCCCTATGCGGCAAACCGCTGTCTATTCGGTGCAATGGTTCGAATGCACGGTCCCCTTCGTTGGAGCACAGTGAGAGCTGGGAGGCCAGGACAGAGACCATTGTACTGTATATTTCCGTTGGATCAGGGTTCGGTTTGGGATTTGCAATGGCCTTCTTGTTCCAAGTGTTCCGCGGAAAGTGAAAAATGAAGGTTGGTGGTCAATAATAAATAGAGGGAAACAACAATATGACATGCCTTACCTTTTAGTATACACCCATGATAAGTAATGTACATATAAGCCTATTGTTTCTCTATTTTTAAAGAACTGTCGAGATAAACTTGCTACACTTCCGTTTTAACTGAGTTACTCTAAATAGTTAGACTACCATGAATAAAAGTTCTAATTTTATGGTTGATGCAATACAATTTGATAACATGGCATCCACATATTTAAGTATTTCTAATTTTTCAAGAAAGACCGAGAGGTCAAAACTTGAGGATGAATAGCTGCAATGTCAGTTTTTTTTTTAAAAAAAAGAGATAGGAGTACAGTGTTTTATTCTCTATCACTAAGTTAAAGTTCATGAAACCTTGTACAATTTATTTGGCATGCATATAACCCCATCGGTAACGACCTATACTTGTCGGTACCAATCTCAGAGATACTCGGTGGCACCAAGCCTTATGCCGATCGGTGCAAGATCGATACCCAAATAACAAGCTTAGCACCTACAAGATCAGGGGCATTCTGGCCAAATTAGGTCCTTGTGCGAAATGTTAAAATGGGGCCCTAGTAGCCCTAGTGCCCCTGCTTGGTGGTGTCCTGGTGAACTGGCATGTGAAGCAGCGCGGAGGCTGGAGGGGACTGAGGAGAGGAGACGAAGCGACCCGGTGTCGGGACTTCGGAGACGTGGATGGCTGTACAATGGAAATTGGAAGATGGATTGTTTACCTTCTGCATTATTTTGGGCCTTAGTTTTACTACTATTTGGGTTGCAAATTAACAAAATTAAAGCCTCTAATATCTATTATATTATTAAAGGAATAGAAAAAGGAGACTCCACGTTCGCTCTCATGGCCTAGAAATTCTCACATTAATCGGAGAAAAAGAAAAAACAGAGTTCATATAGAAATACAATTTAGAAATAGCTGAAATTCGGAATTAAAAAATAAGGAATATTAGAAGTAGAGTATATAGTACATATAGAAATACAATTAGGAAATAACTGAAATTTGAAATTAAAAAATAAGGAATATTAGAAGAGGAGACTAGAGTCCATATAGTGGAGACGTACTTGAGATAGATAATTTATGTATTTCGCTATTTCGAATACCTAAACTCAAGCGATGCTAATTTGCTAATCCAAGCCAATTTGGCCACTATTAGTAGATAAAATGATTTCTTTCACTTCACAATCCCAAATAATTCGCTTAGGACTCAGTACATAAAGATTTAATTTCATTTCTTCAATTTGTTTCCAGGACCCAAACAACTCACTTTTCGCCCATGAACCGTTTGTGTCAATGGATTGGTTTGATAAAAAAACATGAGATAAGGGATATGTACCAAAGAAGGTATCGTAAGTAGTTATTAATAAAATCGAGGTTGAAGTTGGAGTTACCAAAGTTTGTGGAGTCGGTTTTGATTGACGTATTAATACTCTACGGATAGTTTTTTGAACCGCATGTTGTAAACGACCAAGAGCTAGTCCGAATTGATCTTGTAACAGATCCGCAACCGAACGAATACGTTTATTTTTCAAGTGATTCATATCGTCATCGTCAAGTATACCCGTTTCAAATTTCATTCCAATCAAATGATCCGTAGCGGCCAATACATCTCGACACTGCCATAAAAAGAGCAGCGACTAACTAAAACCAAGGAATCCATCATCTGGCGTATTGGCAATGGGCGAACTGTCCGGGGGAATTCGACTCACTCTCGTATGGCTCGCCCTCGAGCCCTGGGCGAGTCGGCCGGGTCTTTCCCTCTTGTTCTGTTTCCGTTGTTGCGTTGTTTCAATTTCTGTTCGTCGGTCCTTGGGTTACGAAGGTGTGGGCTTACTAATACGGAGAGGGTTCCGAATGATAAAGTGTCATGAAAGTTCGTGAAAGAATGTTCTTGTTTTTCGTTGGAAAACCCAACGCCACGGCCACAAAACGAAATAGTCTCCCGTTTGTTTTGGTATGAAAGATCTTTTAGAAGCACATACTCCTCCGGGGGGTCAATTAGGGCGTGAAAAAGATCCATCTGCGAGTGGTTCGACTTTTTCCCTCTTTCTTTCTGTGTGGGACGATGCCGGGGAATGTGTTGAGGCGGCGAACAACAACAAGACAACTAACTACATTTGCTTTTTCCCCCATTCCTCAAGTAAGTCAGTTGATGATTCAATTCCATCAAAGATGGCAAGAGCAGGGCATCTAGATCGATTCGTTTTTAAGGTTGTTATATCGAATAAAAAGAATTATGATTCTCTATTGAGGCAGCTATTCATCATTAACAGGAAAGATCCCAAAGCTGTTATTGCAAACATGGGATAGCCTGACTCTACGCTACAATCTCTATTTTCTTATGATATTGAATCTGGCTTCTATTATTGAATCAGGCGGGAAGAGGTTTGATTGCTAATAAAATGAGTGGAAGAAGGCCGTCATGGAAGAGTTTGGGGTCCAAAAAGGAAAAAACACCACTTCGTCTATTTACGATTCCCATAAACCAGGCCGTGCTTTCTTTTATTTAGTAAGCTCAGCCGAAGAGCCCTGGACCGGCAGCACCTGCAAATGAAACATGCATGCCCTGTAAACACATGGTTTTTCCAGCCGTGACCCTAATTTACTTACTGATTTTAAAACCTACCTCCGGCCGTCCATTGGTTAGGATCGCCCTTTGGTTGGTGGAAGCGAGAATCATCTTTTGATTTTTTTTAAGTTTCCCGAAAAAACAATGAAATCCATTTTTATTTTGTAAAAAGAAAACAAAAGACTATTTCGGTTCCTATATAACGGCCGTGCGTGCTAGAAAAGCCAGAGAATTCAGCACCGTACTGCCAGGGAGTCCCATTGAAATGCGGGACAGGAGTCATCATGCCCCGAACTAGGTGTTATTGAAAACTAATCCCTGTCTGGGTTGGAGGTAAATGGATACACAGCTACTGCCTGACTTCTCAGATTTCAGTATGGAACAAAAATCCAGGTCGGATTTGACTACAACTACTTGAAATGCGTTTGGGGCACGAGAGACTGATAAGGCAAGGTTTTCTTATTCCCATAGGGCAAGCTAGGCTTGGCAGAGAAGAAGGATAGAGAAAATAACTGAAATTCGGAATTAAAAATAAGGAATATTAGAAGTAAAGTATGGAGTACATATAGAAATACAATTAGAAAATAACTGAAATTCGGAATTAAAAATAAGGAAAATTAGAAGTAGAGTATAGAGTTCATATAGAAATACAATTAGGAAATAATAGAAATTTGGAATTAAAAATAAGGAATATTAGAAGTAGAGTGTAGAGTCCATATAGAAATACAATTAAGAAAAAAATAGAAATTCGGAATTAAAAATAAGGAATATTAGAAGTAGAGTATAGAGTCTATATAGAAATGCAATTATGAAATAATAGAAATTCAGAATTAAAAATAAGAAATATTCGAAGTAGAGTATAGAATCCATATAGAAATACAATTAGGAAATAATAGGAATTTAAAACTAACTAAAATTTAGAATAAACATAATAAAATTAAAAATAGAGTTTAGAATCCGTATAAAAATACAATTTACAAATAACTAAAATTCGAAATTAAGAAAAACATGGGAAGAAGAGTTTAAAGTCAATATAGGAATACAATTTAGAAGTAACTAAAATTCGAAATTAAAAATTAAAGAATATTAAAAGATGAGTTTAGAGTCCTTATAGAAATACAACCAGAAATAATAAAAATTCAGAAATAAAAATAAATAATATTGGAAGAAGAGCATAGAGTCTATATAGAAATACAATTTACAGAAAATTCGGAATTAAAAATAATTAATAACTGACACGTATATAAAATACAATATGAATATTACACATTCGTAGTTTCGTAAAGCTATTGCAAAATTTAAAATTATGATGTAATTTTAATATTTTTGAATAATATAATGAGAAAACATATATGCTATTATATGAGAGAAAATATAATGATGCTAGCCGCGCAATCTGCACGGGCCACCATGCTAGATATTATATATTGGGTATACTTAATATTTTAGAAGGCCCTTAAGATTTGAGAGCCCAATTTAGTCGCACAGTCCCCACGAGTCCAAGAACGCCCTGACAAGATACAAGATACAGTGACTCTAATCCTCATCCTCTTTCACCTTCACATTACCAATTCATGCACTTCTCTCCCCCCCAAAGACGCACGTACTCATTTTTTTTCCTACTCCTCCAAGGAAAAAAAAACAAAAAAAGAATAAAGATAGTGATTGAATTGATGAATATGTGGACGGACGACAATACCGCCATGATGGAGACCTTTATGGCCTCTGCAGACCTTCACGTGGAGGTAGCTTCCATGCCGCCGCAGCAGCAGCAGGTGGTGCCAACAGCGCTCGCACCCACGGTGACGTTCAACCAGGACATGCTATTACAATTCCTCCAATTCATCATCAAGGTCCTATTAAGAATATACGTAAAACATTTTTTAAAAATTTTCTATGATAATTGTATACACGTAAAAGACTTATATGTATAGGATACATTCCCGTGCAACCCATGACAATTATCAACCGAACCAATTAACCATTCGATTATGTTGTGGGCGACCCATGCATTCACGCCCCGTGGCCGGCCTGCGTTGTCTGATCTCGATCGCGATGGCCCGTGACGCGAGGCTTCCATGACCCGGTTTGTCCAAGTAGTAGTATATTTGTTGCCGTTGCTACAGTACTCAGGCGGGGGCGGCCGGCTAGTTCCACACGTACGCTACCACCGCTTTGCCGAGCCCGCGCGTCGATCGAGCGTGCACGCGTCTCGCATGCATCCTCCACAAACTCCGGCCGTATTCTGCACGTTGATGTTGGCCTCTGGCGGTCCAACACCTGCGCTGCCCCAAGCCATCCAGATACGGTCATACGGGAAAACCAATGGCGATCGGCGACCGGGACGTACGACCATCCGTTTATCTGTACCTCGAAGGCGACCCGTGCGCACGACGCTCGCCGCCGCTTCCTGTACTGTCTTTACCCAATCCTGCACCGGAAACAGGAGAGAGAGAGAGAGAGCTAGTAGGAACCGGGGCAACTTCACGACGGCTTCCATATGCTCCCCGTTCTAGCTGGCCCTCTCTGTAATGTACTACCAGTAGTACTGTCATTTCTCACCAGGACGGCTACACAGCTACTGCGTTTATCTGAGCTGGAAGTAGGAAATTCGGGAACCCACCGAGCTTAAATTTTTACAGTATCACTTTTGATAACTAGATATATACTCCATAGTAATGATACTCCCTAAGTTACATGCCTGCATCGTCAATGAGCATCTCTGTTACTCTTGCTCTTGGTGGCGATGAGCACGAGAGGGTTCTTCTTGCGCACCACCAGCCCGTTCTCCTCCTCCACGTCCACCTCGCGCCCCGGCAGCGCGCGCCAGTCGAAGCAGAAGAGGAGGTTGGCCAGCAGCAGCTCCACCGCCGCCGCCGCGAAGTGCACGCCGGGGCAGCTCCTCCGCCCGATCCCGAACGGCACCAGCGCGAACCCGTCGTGCTCGTGCTGCTGCTGGCCGTCGGCGTCGTGGGCGCGGTGGCGCTCGGGCAAGAACCGCTCCGCGTTAGGGCCCCAGACGCCGGGGTCCGTGTGTATCGCCATCGCGTTGATGACGACGCGCGTCCTGGCCGGTATCTCGACGCCGTGCGCCGTGCGGAACGGCTCCGTCGTCTCCCGTTGCACCAGAGGCGACGCCGGGTGGAGCCGGAGTGTCTCCTTGATGACCAGCCGCAGGTAGTGGAGCTCCGGGAGGTCGGCTTCCCGCACCATGGCGCCGTCCTTGTCGACGCCGCCGCCGGCGGCGATGACGCGGCGCACCTCGTGCTGCGCCTTGGCGAGCACGTCCGGGTTCCTGACGAGCTCCGTCATCGCCCACTGCACCGTCACCGCCGACGTGTCGCTCCCGGCAATGAACATATCCTGCAAGACCACACAATTCGGTTTCGATCGATCAACACGTCCAGGAAAACTGGGAAGCACCAGCGGTGTGGTGTTGGAGTCCTGGGTGCATGACTCCAGTTCATCCACTCAAGTTCGAATCCTATTGCTCACACGAATTTTACACAGACGTAGAGGGGAAACTGTTTTAAACACTCGGGTGGACGTTCACCCGTTTCTTATATGTCATCTAAATAGTTATGAAAAATTTTCAAAAAAAATGACATGATAAGTAAATATGTAATATATCATCTCACAAACATGTAAGTTCAAATTTGACTTCTACAAGTTATAATAAAGATAACAAATTTAACTGTGAATATACGTATACTAGTTAGAGTTTAATTTGTTATTTTTATTACAACTCGTAGAAGTCGAATTTGAACTTACATGTTTGTGAGATGATATATTACATGTTAATCTATCTTATCATTTAGGCGGCATGCAAGAAACGGGTGGACGTCCACCCGAGAGATTAGGGCAGTTCCAACCCATAGTGTCTATAAGTAGTGTCTATGGTGCCATGTCAATAAAACATCACAATATAAACTATACTGTACAACCCATGGTTTCTTAAAGTGGGCCATTAATAAATACATCATCTTTCTTCTCTACCAATCATATTTATTCTTCATCTATTATGAAGACACTATTCTCTCCCAATGCAAAACTTGATAGTGTCTAGTGCATAAATTCTCGTGTTGAAGCTGTGTCTTGCATGAGACCCAGTTTCTTCCTCTTTTCACTCTCTTAATTAATATAGTGCCACATAAGTTAAAAGTTCTACATGGCAATATAGTTAATACCACATACACCATCCTAGGTTTCGACAAAAATTTAGTGAGATGTGAAATGTGTAGCTAGTTTCCGTCTACGAGTTAGGAGACATATCCGCGCGGTGTGAGAGTGGTGCGCGCGCGCATATCGCGTCTTCCCTATGTCCAGGAAAACGTATATCACAGCGTGCTATGCTCTTGTCCAGGTACGTAATATGTACACGTACCGTGAGAATGCCTTTGATGTGGGTGCGGCTGCCGAACATGCTCCGGTGAGCCGGATCGCCGTGGAGGCGGAGGAGCACGTCGACCAAGTCGTCTTCCTCGTCGGATGCATGCTTGCGCTTGTTGATGTGGTCGTCGATGACGCGCTCGTAGAATGCGTCGAGCTGGCGGAACCGCCGCTCCAGCCGCCGCCTCATGCCGCTGAGGGTGTCCACCCACCGGAGCCACGGCACGTAGTCGGCGACCCAGAGACCACCAAGAAGAGACTGGGTCTCGTCGAGGACAGCCTTGACGTCCATGCTCTCGTCGCCGTCGCCGAAGGCGACGTGCCGCACGATCCTGCTGCTGGTGGCGGCGACCATGTCGCTCAGGTTGACGGGGGAGGCGCCGGCGGCCGCCACGGCCGCGATGAGCGCGGCGGCCTCACGCTCCCGGGCGTCACGGAGCTCACGCACCCGCGGCGCGCCGAGGAGCGCCGACATGCACGCGCGGCGCGCGGCGCGCCAGTACGCGCCGTCGGGCGCGAAGGAGACGTTCTTCTGGCCGTAGGAGAGCCTTGTGGCCGCGTACAGCGCCGGGCGCCCCGACAGCGCGCGGTCGTTGTCCCGGAACAGCGCCCGCGCCGCGTCGGCGGTGGAGACGACGAGCGTCGGCACGGAGCCGAGGCGGAGCAGCATGAGCGGCGCCACATGCCTGGCGGCGAGCGCGGCGAGGGAGCGGTGCGGGAGCGCGCCGACCTGGTGGAGGTTGCCGATGAGAGGGAGGCCCCTCGGGCGTGGCAGCGACGGCGAGGCGGCGCGCTTCTTGGACGACGGCGCGAGAAGCTGCTTGAAGAGGAGAATGGTGGCGAGGAGGAGGAGGCAGGAGGCAAGAAACTCAGGAGCTTGGAAAGATGCCATGGACATTGCTGTCTTTGTTGTTCACTTGTTCTCTAGCTTGTCTCTACTCTCTAGAGCGGCTAAGTTTATCTATCTATATATATGTCATGTCAGGAGGAGATATCTTATTTGACTTTCTATCAGAATTATTATCTCTTTGTTTGCTTATTGCTGCAGTCAAATAACTAATTTTTGAAATGTAGTTTGAATTTAACTTCGAGGTTTTTCTTTTATCATACCCTATTTTTCAACTTGGCTTTTAAACAGCAAATATATTTTTTAATACCTAAAAAACTTGCGTATGTTTCATATTAAGAGAGGGAAGTTGTAAACAGCCAATTATAGAAGTTTTCATCAGAAATTTTCTTTGATTAATTTGCTCATATTTCCACGGCCTCTTAGCTCTGGCTCAACCGGCAAGAGTTTATAAGCATTATAGTTTTCATTAGTTAATGCATGTATGATGTACTCCGTATGTATGATAAGTAGCAAAGCATAATAAATACGCTAGAAATATATGCATCGTTTCTTGTTTTTTCTGTGTGGAGCCTACCCGCTAGTGACAGCTAACTACTTCCTCCTTCACAAAGTATAAGGATTTATAGTATTTTGTTTAGTATCATAGCAACATGAAATCTTCATTTCTTTGTCGATGTAAACATATCAGGTTAAATCTTCACGAAGAGGTAGCTTCCATGCCGCCGCTACAACAGCAGGTGGTGCCAACAGCGCTCGCACCCACGGCGACGTTCAACCAGGGCATGTTACAACTTATCCAATTCATCATCAAGGGTCGTATTAAAAATATATGTAAAACATTTCTTAGAATTTTCTTCAATAATTGTTAGTTAGTACGCACTGTATATACATGTAAAAGACTGTGTATAGAATATATTCCCGTGCAACCCATGACAATTATCAACCGAACCAATTAACCATTCGATTATGTTGAGGGCGACCCATGCATTCGCGCCCCGTTGCCAGCCTGCGTTGTCTGATCTCGATCGCGATGGCCCATGACCCGTTTTTATCCAAGTTTACTCTGTACGTAGTATATTTTTTGCTGTTGCCAATGGTTATAGATGGCCATATGGGCCGCTCGGCATGGCACGGCCCAGGCCCGGCCGTGCCTGTGCCGAGGCTTGTTGGGCCGGCACGGCCTGACCGACGCACCGGGCCGTGCCATGCCAGCCCGGAGGCCGCACACACGGCCCAGTCACGGCCCAACACGACTCAGGCTGTGCCAGGCCGGCCCGAAGGCACGATGGTCTATCGTGCTTTTTCTCACAATAAGTCTAATTTTTCGCCCTTCTCTTGGGTTGTGATATATATAGCTAAAAAAGTCTATTTTACCTCCCTCTTCTTTGGCTGTGATATACTAATAGCTTATTAAGTCTATTTTAGGTCCCTATTCTTTGGACCATGAATTTATATGTCTATTTTAGTCCCTATACTTTGTGTGCCAGGCCTAGCCTACCGGCCCATCGTGCTGGGCCAGCCCGATTGTGCCGGGCCAGCCCAACGTGCCGGTGGGGAGGCCCAGGCACGGCCCGGCAGTCGGGCTGGGCCGGCATGGGCCCGACCCAAGTCAGGCCGTGCCGTTTTGGGCCGGGCAAAAATGTCGTGCCGTGGGCCAGGCCTTCGGGCCTCGGGCCTTATGGCCATCTATACCAATGGTACAATACTCAGGCGGGGGCGGCCGGCTAGTTCCACACGTTGCCACCACTTTGCCGAAGGAATAAGTTCACTTTGGGTCCCTCTATTTGTCACTCAGTCCGATTTTCGTTCCTTGGTCGCAAAACCGGGTATGATAGGTCCCCCCAACTTTCAAAGCCGTTTAAACGAGGTCCCTCAGCAGTATTGCGGCCAGTTTTTGCTAAGGTGGCGCCTACGTAGCTCCTTTTGACTAGGTCTTTGTACAACGTGTCAATGACGTGGAAATTAGATCCGCAAAAAATTATAATACCCGTAGGACCCACATGTGAGTCGCACACACAAATAATAAAAAATGATGGGTCCATGAGGACCCACACTTCATCCTCTCTATCCCTCCTCTCTCTATCGTCTCTCTCCCTCTTCTATCGCTCTCCAGCTGGCGGAGCGGTGGCGGAGGCAGAGTAGGGCGGACCGAGGGGCGAAGCGGGGCGGGCGGCGGCTGAAGCGGGGGCGAGTGGATGTCGTCGAGCCGTCGCCATCCTCGCCGCAACGAACACTGTGAACAACGACGTGCTCGCGCCGGTGGTCTTTAAGTCGGTGGTGTTCGACCAGGGGGAGGGCGGCGATGGGCTCCTGGCGCCGTGGTTGGAGGACGCCGACCGTGCCCAAGGACGACGAGTGCGTGGAGAAGGACGAGGTGGCAGAGGCCGTGGTGTTCGTCGATGGGGAGGACGACGAGGCGGCGATCGACGGTGACGGTCTGTCCGTGTTCAGGGGCCTTGTTCTTGATCTCTCTTGTCGGTGACCTCAACTTGATCCGACGATATCATCCAAAGTTGCAATTTGTTTGGAATTCATGGCGAAGGTTAGCTTCTCTGCTTCCAAAATCATTTTTAACTTCACCATCAGTTATTCAAAGTTCATTATTTGAACCTTGATCTGATCAACTTCCATGATTAGTACTGTCAATAATACATGGTTAATATGATGAACTTTTTAGCTCTGCAGGCCGATGTATTGGAGTACTATGATCAGACTGTCTCCTCACCCAGTGAATCATTCTACATCCCTGCAGTTCTCAGGGTATGTATGTGAAACACCACAAGATGTATCCTTTTGATGTTATGAATTTGTTTCTAAATTCAATGCAAAGTTCACAATTCTTCTGCATATTCTTGAAAAAAAAAATCTCATGCCATTAGTACTCTATTAATTTGCTGCTGTTGCCTCTTGTCCAGGTTCCAGAGCTGATGCATATTTTTTTTTTTTGAAAACACATCAACTTTATTAAGCAAGAACAGAATTAGGGGATAAACCCCATTACATAACCAAGGATAAAAACAGAAATCAAAAGAGCCACCCCTGAGAAGGGAAGGTTAACTGAACTACGGAAGCAATCTTCCTGAAATAACCTAACAACAGAAAAAGGAGCAAGTCGACAGGGATCTGCGGCGAAGCCGTGACGACTGCTACCCTTGGCCTCAAAAGATGTGCACTCCGCTTGACAAACCGTTAATCCCCATTGGCTGCCTCCACGGAAACGGCACAAGACTGAGGTTTGTTGCTTAGCTGTAGATTTTGGTGTGTGCGTCACCGGACTCAGCGAAAGATCCCCAAGAGGCTCATCATTGAATATGAGGAGCTCTAACATCGACCCGAAATTGTGCAGGTGGTCCGAACTCAACCCGAATGACAAACCCAGCATGGTTTCCTCTGTTAGGGAACAACAGGAAGGGTGAATCCGAAGAGCAGCCAACCTTCAACGATGGAGCACTTGAATGGCTGGCAAATCAACGTCTGTCTTGCTAAGATGATGGAGATGGTTAAGGAAGAGATGGCCACCATGAAACTAGTGGATCCTGGCCAGTGCAAACACCCATCCACAAAGATCCCAAAAGCTTCAAAGGAGCCGCAGGTTGTAAAGCGAAGAAGAGTTAAGCACAGCCTTAGCCGTAAAAACATGCAACAGTAGAGCTCAGAGGGGCAGAGCAGACGGCGGCAATGGCGGGAGCTTGGCGCTTCGACGGCGTCGCCCAGGTCGTCACGCGCGCCACGCATTCTCCCCGTTGGCCGCCGCTCGTCAGTCGTCCTCCCCATTGGTCGCCGCCCGTCCCGGCGCCCCTTCTCCCCGCCGGTCGCCGCCCGTCGCGCCATCCACCCCGCCGGCCGCTGCTCGTCTCGGCGCCCTGGCCGCATCTACTCCTCCTCCAGCGGCCACCGCCGCACGCCGCCCCTTCTCCCCGGCGGCCCCCGTCCGTCGGCCGTCGCACCCGAGAGAGGAGAAGAGAGGGGAGATGGGGAGCGAGGAGGAAGAAGAGGGCAGTGAGATTGACATGTGGGGCCCACATGGCCCACCTTTATTAATTATTGTTTTTATGTAACTGACCTATGGGTCCCACGGGTATTTTTTTTTTCAAATCGAATTGTCACTTAAGCGCCACGTCAGTGCCACGTGGCATGGAGACCTAGTTAAACTAGCCACGTAGGCCCCACGTCAGCCAAAACCGCTATCCAAACCGTCTTAGGACCTTATGTGCCGGTTTTCGTAAGTTTGGAGACGTGTAATACCCGTTTTGAGGTTTAGAGACGATAATCGGAATGAGCAACGAATAGAGGGACTTAAAGTGAACTTATTCCTTTGCCGAACCTGCGCGTCGATCGTGCGTGCACACGCGTCTCGCAATTCTCCACAAACTCCGGCCGTATTCTGCACGTTGATGTTGGCCTCTGGCGGTCCAACACCAGCACTGCCCCAAGCCATCCAGCTGCGCCCGCGTTTCCTACCTGATCGCGACGGTTAAACCAATGGCGATCGGCGACCGGGACGACCATCCGTTTATCTGTACCTCGAAGGCGACCCGTGCGCACGACGCTCGCCGCCGCTTCCTGTACTGTCTTTACCCAATCCTGCACCGGAAACAGGAGAGAGAGAGAGAGAGCTAGTAGGAACCGGGGCAACTTCACGACGGCTTCCATATGCTCCCCGTTCTAGTTGCTTGTACCAGTAGTACTTTCATTTCTCACCAGGAAGGCTACACCCTCAGTCCCAAAAAAGAATTAAACTCTAGGGATGGATGAGGACTGCCGTTTTTGTGAAAGTTTGGGGACGCAAACGCAACCCATTGGCTCTTGGCAAATGCAACAGTCAGTGTCATCATCTTTCTGAGGGCGACATACGTACCCATCCGATCCGGAACGACCGAGACCGTTCCAGAATCCAGAGTCCGTGGCTTCTGCCTTATGTGAACTTGTGGTATCTCAGTACGGATACGTCTGAGCTCCGTCTTGATGGGAGCAGCATTAATAAACTTTCTTACTGATGATTTAGTGCTTAGAGCTTCTTCAGTTTTTGCTGAAATCAACCTAACCGATATTTAGCATTACCAAATTTTGGCACATTTTAATGTTGTCAAATTTTCATAGCATTAGTTGCATTTAGTTTGTAGCCCTATTAAAATTTGGTAGTGTTTATATAAGAAGAAACTTTTGAAATGCTAAATTTTGATAGAACAGCAATGCAATAATTTGTTTAGTTTGTTAGAATGTGGTAACAAAGTGAACATATCCTTATAATACTATCAAGAGAAATTTTATAATCCTACCTTTTACACATGTTGTATATACCTTCTGATAAAATTACCCTACCAGCAAGGTTACATGTCTTCGTCGTCAATGGCCACCTGTGTTCCTTTTGCCCTTGGTGGCGATGAGCACGAGAGGGTTCTTCTTGTGCACCGCCAGCCCGTTCTCCTCCTCCACGTCCACCTCGCGCCCCGGCGGCGCGCGCCAGTCGAAGCAGAAGAGGAGGTTGGCCAGCAGCAGCTCCACCGCCGCCGCCGCGAAGTGCACGCCGGGGCATCTCCTCCGCCCGATCCCGAATGGCACCAGCGCGAACCCGTCGTGCTGCTGCGCGCAGCCGTCGGCGTCGTCGCGGTGGCGCTCGGGCACGAACCGCTCCGCGTCCGGGCCCCAGACGCCGGGGTCCGTGTGTATCGCCATCGCGTTGACGACGACGCGCGTCCTGGCCGGTATCTCGACGCCGTGCGCCGTGCGGAACGGCTCCGTCGTCTCCCGTGGCACCAGCAGCGGCGCCGCCGGGTGGAGCCGCAGGGTCTCCTTGATGACCAGGCGAAGGTAGTGGAGCTCCGGGAGGTCGGCTTCCCGCACCTTGTCGCCGGCGGCGACGACGCGGCGCACCTCGTGCTGCGCCTTGGCGATCACGTCCGGGTTCCTGACGAGCTCCGTCATCGCCCACTGCACCGTCACCGCCGACGTGTCGCTCCCGGCAATGAACATGTCCTGCAAAACCACACATTCCGGTTTCGATTGATCAACATGTGCAGGAAAACCAGGAAGGATCAGCGGTGTGGTGGTGTAGTAATAGGTGCATGATTTCACCTACTAAAATTTAAATCCTGATGCTCACGAATTTTACGCACACGCAGAGCTTTCGATATAAATTTAGCGAGATAAGAAACGTGTCGCTAGTTTCCGTCTCATAGAGTATTCGCGCATATGCGTCTTCCAAAACATGTCCAGGAAAACGTATATCACAGCGTGCTCTTCTTGTTCATGTACGTAATATGTACAGGTACCGTGAGAGTGCCTTTGATGTGGGTGCGGCTGCCGAACGTGCTCCGGTGAGCCGGATCGCCGTGGAGGCGGAGGAGCACGTCGACCAAGTCGTCTTCCTCGTCGGATGCACGCTTGCGCTTGTTGATGTGGTCGTCGATGACGCGCTCGTAGAGCGCGTCGAGCTGGTGGAACCGCCGCTCCAGCCGCCGCCTCATGCCGCTGAGGGTGTCCACCCACCGGAGCCACGGCACGTAGTCGGCGACCCAGAGACCACCAAGAAGAGCCTGGGTCTCGTCGAGGACAGCCTTGACGTCCATGCTCTCGTAGCCGTCGCCGTCGCCGAAGGCGACGCGCCGCACGATCCTGCTGCTGGTGGCGGCGACCATGTCGCTCAGGTTGACGGGGGAGGCGCCGGCGGCCGCCACGGCCGCGACAAGCGCGGCGGCCTCGCGCTCCCGGGTGTCGCGGAGCCCGCGCACCCGCGGCGGGCCGAGGAGCTCCGACATGCACGCGCGGCGCGCGGCGCGCCAGTACGCGCCGTCGGGCGCGAAGGAGATGCTCTTCTGGCCGTAGGAGAGCCTTGTCGCCGCGTACAGCGCCGGGCGCCCCGACAGCGCGCGGTCGTTGTCCCGGAACAGCTCCCGCGCCGCGTCGGCGGTGGAGACGATGAGCGTCGGCACGGAGCCGAGGCGGAGCAGCATGAGCGGCGCCGCATGCCTGGCGGCGAGCGCGGCGAGGGAGCGGTGCGGGAGCGCGCCGACCTGGTGGAGGTTGCCGATGAGAGGGAGGCCTCTCGGGCATGGCAGCGACGGCGAGGCGGCGCGCTTCTTGGACGACGGCGCGAGAAGCTGCTTGAAGAGGAGAATGGTGGCGAGGAGGAGGAGGCAGGACGCAAGGAACTCAGGAGCTTGGAGAGACGCCATGGACATTGCTGTCTTGGTTGTTCTCTAGCTTGTCTCTAGGGCGGCTGAGTTTATCTATCTATATGTATGTCATGTCAGGAGGAGATATCTTATTTGGCTTGTCTGTTCTATCAGAATTATTGACTCTTTGTTTGCTTGTTGCTGTAGTCAAATAATTAATTTTTGAAATGTAGTTTGAATTTAAGTTTGAGGGTTTTCTTATCATAACCTATTTTTCAACTTGGCTTTTTAAACAGCCAATATATTTTTTAATACCCAAAAGACTTGCGTATGTTTCATATTAAGAGAGGGAAGTTGTAAACAGACAATTATAGAAGTTTTCATCATAAATTTTCTTTGATTATTTCGTTCATATTTCCACGGCCCCTTATGGCTTGCTTAGTTCACCAAAAGAAAATTTTTGAGTGTCACATTGAATATTTGACCGGATGTCGTAAGGGATTTTCGGACACGAATGAAAAAACTAATTGCATAACTCGTCTGGAAACTACAAGACGAATCTTTTAAGCCTAATTAATCCGTTATTAGCACATGTGGGGTTACTGTAACACTTATGGCTAATCCTGGACTAATTAGGCTCAAAAGATTCGTTTTGCGATTTCCCCCTAACTGTGCAATTATTTTTTTAATATATATTTATTGCTCCATGCATGTGTCCAAATATTCGATGTGATGTTTTTGGAAAAAAAAATTTAGGGAACTAAACCAGGCCTTAGCTGTGGCTCAACCAGTAAGAGTTTATAAGCATTATCCTTTTAATCAGTTAATGCATGTATGATGTATTCCGTATCTATGATAAGTAGCAAAGCATAATAAATACGCTAGAAATATATGCATCGTTTCTTGTTTATTTTGTGTGGAGCCTACCCGCTAGTGACGACTAACTAATCCCTCCGTCCCAAAATATAAGAGATTTACTCACATCTAAAATCTCTTATATTTTAGAACGGAGGGAATACTTTTGTTTTAGTATCAGAGCAACATAAAATCATCATTTCTTTGTCGATGTAAACATATCAGGTTTAATCTTTCAATGACATAGAAAAGAGAATACAAAAATGAAAAGAAGCGAGATGCTGATAGCTTTGACTTTTGATAGTGTTACTTCATTTACTCTATAAACTAAAATAGAAAAGGGTTGGTGTAAAGTACTACTCCCTCCATTTCACAATGTAAGTCATTCTAGTATTTCCCACATTCATATTGATGTTAATGAATCTACACATATATATCTATCTAGATTCATTAATATCAATATGAATGTGAGAAATGTTATAATAACTTACATTGTGAAACGGAGGAAGTATATCTGTTTTTTTAATAAATAACACGAATGGCTTTTTTTTTCTTGAACTAAAACCAACAATATTTATTCAATTAGTTACTTAATTAGAGCGAAAAGAATACCAGTACATTCGTCATCAAAACACTTTAAACATGTCTAGCATGTTTAATCTATTTGCACAAATATTCGTAGAAAAAACTTGGATAGTCAAACAAATTTAAAAAGGTCAACTCAATCATATATTAAGAAACAGAGGTTGTAATGGGTAAGAAAGGTAATGGGATGACTAGAGTATTCAAGATTCAAAATGCAAACTGTATCCCTTCCGTAAAAGCTAAGCACGAATTTGAGAGGTTGATTCCTCATTTGAATTCATGCGTAACACAGGCCGAGTTTAGTTCCAAACTTTTCTTCAAACTTCTAATTTTTCTATCACATCAAAACTTTCCTACACATAGAAACTTCTAACTTTTTCGTCGCATCATTCTAATTTCAACCAAACTTCTAATTTAACGTGAACTAAACACACCCACAGTAGCATGTGGTCTGCACACAGTTCACAGTTTCACACCAGTTGATGACTTGATGTTACAGTACCTTCCAAGTCTTTTTCTAGTATTATTTTGGCTTATAGCAGGTTAGCAGGTTTTCCTTCCAACAGTAAATGATAATTGTTGTTACATGTACTCCTCCAACAGTAAACGATATTCGATATTTTGGAGTACTATTTACTCTCTGCTCCAACGAATGAATCAGGACATCAGGACATCAGGTGCGCCTCTTATATACTCCTATATAAAAGAAAGCTCAGCAGAGAGAATTAGTATAACAACTCATCAGTAATCATTGGCTCATTGCAGGAGCAAGAACCATCTTTGAAGTGATTGAAATCTATTCTTGCCACGCACAAGTCAACAATCTCCGTGTTGTACACCTTTGCGATCAACTTTGTGGTAGAGTGGCAGTCGAAACACACTCTCAGATTCTTGGATAACTGAATTGTTGCACCGAGACGCAATTTCACCAGGCTGAAGGCAATGGCCAACTTCTTGCTGTGATGTGTAACGGAGGCTTCCTTCTCATTTTGATCAAAGTCGAGCCTTGCATCATCTGTACCTGGCCATAATGATACTTACAATCATCTCCTCAGCTTTCGCATATATCTCCGTCATCAGCTGGGGGTGGGGGCGGGATGGTCACTGTCTTCAGCGAAGAACTCAAAGAGAATGCACCCTCCAGCTCAATCAGAGTGCACCCTGGATCAGTCCAGTGTGATTGACTGATTGGATCCAGTGGATGCCTCAGTGCATCTTGCATGTTAGTATCAACATTTGTGTGCACAGTGCAGGCAAACACTAGTGCCCTCCAAATTACTGCATTTGGCTCTACCGCATGGTTTTGATAAACTGATATGCCTCATCGATCAGTCCAGCCCGCACTAACAGATCAACCATACAGCCATAGTGCTCCATCCTTGGCTGGCGCCATAATCCCGGGTCATTTGCTAACAAAATGCCTGCGATCCTACTCATCTAAGCAGCTGTGAACTGCAAGACAGGAGAACACCAGTGAATGCCACGTCCGTGGGCTTTAACATTGGCCTCACACATGGATGAGAAGAGCCCCGGTGTTCCTCCGAGTTCCTCACAGGCAGCCACCAACTTGAATGCTTATCTGAATTGTCACTGCATCCACACTTCGCATAGAAGTCCACCAGTAGCAGTGCCAAGAACAACGGTGAGAGTAAGACCCTTCCTCCTTATGTACTACTGACTTACAGTAGCCTCCTTTGGGTTCAGTAACAGCACGGTAGTCTGCATCTCAATGAAAAGAGTAAGTGCCTCCAGACATAGGTCCGTCTGTGTGTAACTGTGTATCCAGAGATCAATGCAATCCAAACAGAGCAAATGCAACCACATCACACCACTGCATACCTGTATTCCATCGAACAACCTCGGCGCCTTGTCAAGAAAACTCAAGATCACCACACCTAGCATACACGTCCACCATTGTATTCTTGAAGTGCCCCCGAACCACTGTATTTCACGTGACCGCGCCGTTGTCCTCCATGGCGTCGAACTGCACCAAGTGATGCCGTGACATCTCCACAGCCAGCAAACGATCAAACATGAGCCCATGCTTGATGGTGGTGTAAGCCTGGACGCCGCGCCTAAATCCAGAGCGCACATCCTCGAGGTGGGCTCGAGAGGTGCAAGCGACAGTGTGCTGTGCTTGTGCAGAATGGGGCCAGTGGCGTCGAGCATTTCCACGAACAGGTGGAGGGCGTCCTCCGGCTCCGAGTGACCAGCGCCGACGAGGGAGGATGCTGTACAACCGTGCGGAGAGAGGCGAACAGGGGCAGAGGAGGAACAGGCGGAGCGCGTGGGCGGTGAAGGTGCCATGGGCGGGGAGTGCGGTGGCGTCAGCTCGAGGAGAGCGTCGACGGATTAGGGCGAGGTGGCGAGCGCGCGCCCGACTTGAGGAGGGCACCCCAGCGTGACGCACGTCGCAGAGCACCACGCCGCGAGGAATGCACAACTCCGGCGCCTTCGCCGGCGCGGTTGGGGGCGCCGGGCGGGGAGAGCCGCCGCCGATCCCGGCGGCGGCGGCCGCCATTTGAGTCCGCTTGGGCAGTTGGGCTTTGGGCCCCAACCGCTTAACCGCACGAGCCGGCTGTCCCGTTTCGCTAATTATCCGAGAGAAAGACCACACGTGACACTGCATCTGGGACCCACCATTTCCCCGGCCCCACCTGTCATAAGCACATATCTTCCTTTTAAACCCCCCTCAGATCCGCCACCGTTGGCCACACTTGTTACCATGGCTTCTTCCTCTCCACTTCTCCTGCTGCTGCTGCTGCTCCCGCTCGCCGCCGCCGCCGCCTCGCTCCCGCCGCTGCCGCTCTCGACGGCGTCGCGGTGGGTGGTGGGCGCGGACGGGCGGCGCGTGAAGCTGGCGTGCGCGAACTGGGCGTCGCACCTGGAGCCCGTGGCGGCGGAGGGCCTATCGCGCCGCGGCGTGGGGGACATCGCGGCGCGCGTGGCGGCGATGGGGTTCAACTGCGTCAGGCTCACCTGGCCGACGTACCTCGCCACCAACGCCACGCTGGCGAACCTGCCGCTGAGAGCGTCGCTGGAACGCCTTGGTATGCCGGAGTCCGTCGCCGGCGTCCGGGTCAACAACCCCGGACTCCTCGACCTGCCCCTCATCGATGTGTTCCAGGTGAGCGTCTCTTCGAATAAGCAAACACGGAGTAAATGGCAACGTTGGTTTCTCCAAGTTGTTAAGTAAACTTATTATTAATGGCAGTTCTAAGAAATGGTTTTTTTTTAACAACCACCATGGGAAATGGAAGCTGTTTCTATTGTTAGCAAGTTCGAGATGGCGCCAAATTTTACCGTGTCTTACCGCTAGATGCTACTATCTGTTATAAGACTTTCTAGCATTACCTATATTTATATAGATATTAATGAATCTAGGCACACGTATACGTCTAGATTCATTAACATATATATGAATGTGGGCAATGCTAGAAAGTCTTATAATATGAAACGGAGGAAGCAGTATTTTCGCTGATAGAGTGCAAGAAAATACTTCGTCCGTCCAAGAGTTGTAGGAGAAATTAAGTAAGGTTAAGGTGAAACCACTTTCATGTACCCTGGTTGAATCCCTATGCCACCATCTGATTCACCGGGAAGGGGAATATAACTATGAGGGATGGTTCAAAACTTGGAATGTGGAAATATACTCTAGAAATGTTTATAGAAAATATTCGTGGACTAAATTTAAACACTAGAAATGCTTATATTTGTGGACGGATGGAGTAGATAACGTTGTACCTAGAAGAACATTTACATTTTTTGTTGTTGAAAGCTATGGGCTCATTTGAACATTTAAGTCAGAGTCCATGTAAATTTTACATTTTTCTGAAGAAATAGCTATTATGATGCATAAGGCTTAATTGTGGAAGCAACAGTATGCAATGAATCAATTGACTTATAGCTAAACCAACTGCAGGTCATGTGGTTTAATTTAACAAAAACAACTTGCTAAGAAGTCAAAATTTTGCAGATTATTGATTTTGAAATCAGATGATCTCGTCACAATCTTTTCACAAGACTTGCCAAAGAAACCTAGGGTATCCTCTTTTTTTTTTTTTTTGCTTATTTAATAAGAACAATCAATTTCAAGTTGAAGGTTTAAGCATAATCAACAATCTGATCGTCCTTTTCTATTTCAGGAAAAACCAATGGTAATTGTTTGAGTAGCTTTCCCTTTTTCCTTTTGTTTCTCTTCCAAACCAGTTTATGTGAAGATGACATTATTCCTAATAGTCACCAAATTGATGGTCCAAGATAAGGGTGCCTTGAAAGTCTCTAGCTAGATAAAATCTTTCTTTGTGAAATATGTTCTGAAGATAGATGGCAACTGGGGTCATTGGGTGGTTTGCTTCCTTTTTTAAAAAAGAAGTCCAAACCAGGGATGTATTAGTTATCTCACATTTTGCAATGATGTATCTAGTTAGTTGACCCAGTAATCTACCAAAACATGTGTTCACATACTCAGGAGTATATTCTGGGAGAGTTCATCCGTACTAAACATTAAATGAACTAAAGTAAACGAGATTTTTGCTATCAAGTGTTGAATTCTGATTATTTGCTCCTGTTAAATTAATAACCATAGGAAGTGGTGTCAGCTTTGGCCAAGAACAATATTATGGTTATACTTGATAACCAAATGACCACTCCAGGATGGTGCTGCAGCGAAAAGGACGGTAATGGCTTTTTTGGTGACACGTACTTTGGCCCAGAAGAATGGTTGAAAGGCCTTAGTGCAATGGCAACAATGTTTAGGAACACAAAAAATGTTGTGGGCATGAGTTTAAGAAACGAGCTCCGAGGCTCCAAGCAAAATGTTAGTTTGTGGTACAGGTTTGTTACTTACACACTGAGTCTAACTTTTGTTTATAGAAGTATTGAAAAGGCTTTTATGTGTGACTCGTGTTATTGGAAAATTTTCGTTTATAATCTATTCCAAACTTAGGTACATGCAACTGGGTGCTGAAGTTGTGCATGCGGCAAACCCTGGCGTTCTTGTTATTTTGTCAGGCCTGAACTTCGACAATACTCTGAATTTCTTGGTCCCAAATCAAATTCAGCTAACATTTACTGGAAAGTTAGTCTTTGAGCAGCACTGGTATGGTTTCTCAGATGATGGAAACTGGGGATCTCAGAACCAAAACGATGCTTGTGGGATGGTTGTTGATTCCATAAAGAAAAAAGGACTGTTCCTACTTCAGCAAGGCTGGCCACTGTTTTTCTCCGAGTTTGGGTTTGACATGTCTGGGACACATGTCGCTGACAATCGCTATATTACCTGCTTCTTAACCGTGGCAGCTGAAATGGATCTGGACTGGGCTATTTGGGCTCTGCAAGGGAGTTATTATATCAGGGAGGGTACTCTAGCTTATGATGAATCTTATGGATTGCTATCCTGGGATTGGTGTACAGCTAGAAACCCCAGCTTTATTAAAAGGATTAATGCTCTGCAATCACCATTCCAAGGTTTGTACTTAACCTATCTCAGTTTTATTTTTACATAGCAACGTTGTTAGTAATACAACTCTCAAGATTTCTGGAACTGTGCTGTTGTTCTACGTTTTGATAATCACATTAAAAATGGAGCTCTTTGGTAAAATTGAAGTTATAATGAACCCTCAGTTGCTGAACCAACAGAAAAAACCTGTGCATATTTCATTGGTTGAATTGGACCGCTTTTCAGTTTTTCACCTTTTTGGGTTGTGTTGGAACAGATTTATTGGAACATATATGAAATCGGAGCATTAACTAGTATGCACACATTGGTTTAGCCCTCATCATAGAATAACAATTATAACATGTCCCTTGAAAAGAAATCACTTGGATGGATACAGAGGCCGATGTGCAAGAAAGTAGGCAAAGGGGCTATGTAACTTGTAAAAGTCCACTAAAAGTTTGGTCACAACAATATGCACTGTATTTCCTTGAGCTATACATATTAATGAATATTCCATCCTCCAGGTCCCGGGCTTCCAAACAGTCAACAGCCTTACAATGTTATATTCCATCCTCTATCTGGGCTTTGTGTCTTGGTGAAATCTTCAGAGGCACTTGAGTTGGGTCCATGTGATAAATCAAATGCTTGGAATTATACCAAAGGATACGAGTTAATACTCAAACAAACTGGACAATGCCTCCAGGCGAAGTCTGTTGGTGAGAATGCAAAGCTTGGCACCAGTTGCAGCAAATCCAGTTCAAAGTGGAAGCTACTATCAAATTCAGGAATGCATGTTTCAACTGAACTCACCAATAACGGAACCAGAGTATGCTTGGATGCCAGTCCTGATGGAAATATCACGACAAATCAGTGCAAGTGCCTAACCGTAGATCCGAATTGCAATCCTGAGAGTCAGTGGTTCAAAATTATATTAAGCAGTAAACACATACCAGGCGGCACCTCCATTTTGCAGTTGCCATCTCATGGTCCCTGGTCTCCAACATCATCTAGTTAATCTTGGACTATTTCGAAAATATCCTGTTTGAATTTGATCAAGGACGAATATGACAGAGCAAGTGTCAAGTTCCAGATGGTTATTCAAGGCAATTGGATGACTATAGTATTGTAACTTGTAAAATAATACACAGAACACCGTATGTGTACAGTAGTAGTACCATTGATTTCTTGTTTTCTAGAGTCCTGTTGAAATATGTCCTGTCATATGTGTACAAAAATTAAGAATAAAAGAATGTACAGAAAAATACCCTGCTTGTTCTTTGATACTACACTACTACAGAGAATAAAAGGGATATCTTTTTATGGTTGGTGTCATATGTTGACATGGGTGAAAACATTTTTTAGCCGGGTTGGCCGAAGACATGGCCAACCAATTATATCAAGATTTACAGAGAAAAGTTACAAATTACAAATTGATGTTGACAGTAGGCTGTAGTCGAGGGCGGGGCTAAAGGAAACAAGCCGGCGCATCTTAGAACACAACTATTGTTAGCGTGCCGGTAAACAGCAAACACCAACTACTGTTCTTGCATCTTGAACAAACCCCTGCTTCGCGCCACACCATGATTTTTGGTTTCTCCTTCACTTCCGCGAACAGACATCAACTCTGCATTGCTTGTCACTGCATCCGCACTTGGCGAAGCCCATGCGAATATGCGATGATGGTGTGTAAGTCCGCCCGCACATACAGCCAGAGAAACGCATCCGGTGTCGAGCATTTCCACGAACAGGTGGTGGGTGTCCTGTGGGTGCCCCCCGCACGCGCACGGAGTAAGGACGTTGTGCGTTCTGCTCGGAGAGAGGCGAACAGGGGCCCGAGGCGGAGCAGACGGAGCGCGTAGGCAAGGCGGGAGGAAGGGGAGGCAGCCACGCCGCGCGAGGTATGAAAGGCTCCGGCGCCGCCGTTGCCGGCGTGGCGGTAGCGGTGGCGAGGAGAGGCGGCCATCGGAGCGCGCTTCCGCAGTTAAAGCCCCCAACCGCTTAACCGAACGAGCCCGGGCTGTCACGTTTCGCTAATTATCCAAGCGGAAGACCCGAAGACCATACGTGACACTGCAACCGGGACCCACCGTTGTCCGGGCCCACCTGTCACTCACACGTCTTTTTGCCTTTTAAACGCACTAGATCCGCCTCGTTGGCACTCCGCGACGCCGTAGTTACCATGGCTTCCTCCGCTTGTCCCACTCCACTTCTCCTGCTGCTGCTGCTGCTCCCGCTCGCCGCCGCCGCCGCCTCGCTCCCGCCGCTGCCGCTCTCGACGGCGTCGCGGTGGGTGGTGGGCGCGGACGGGCGGCGCGTGAAGCTGGCGTGCGCGAACTGGGCGTCCCACCTGGAGCCCGTGGCGGCGGAGGGCCTGTCGCGCCGCGGCCTTGGGGACATCGCGGCGCGCGTGGCGGCGATGGGGTTCAACTGTGTCAGGCTCACCTGGCCGACCTACCTCGCCACCAACGCCACGCTGGCGAACCTGCCGCTGCGGTGGTCGCTGGAGCGCCTCGGCATGCGGGAGTCCGCCGCCGGCGTCCGGGTCAACAACCCCGGACTCCTCGACCTGCCCCTCATCGATGTGTTCCAGGTGAGCCAAAATAATATGCAAGCATTGGCTTGGCAAAATTTTGTTGGAGCTATCCGGGGTTCTACCTTTCTTAGATTTTGGCATTTTTAAATCTAACCTCGTTAGATTTTGGCAATGTTAACCAAATCTTATTAATGATAGTCTGAAGAAATAGTTCCTTGTTTTTCTTACCACCACCATTAAATTGGCAGCTAGCTGTTTCTACTGTTAGCAAGTCAAAGATGGTCAATTTTTTTACCGTGTCTGCCGCTAGAAACTAGTCTTTTGCTGATAGAATACAAAAAAAGTAAGTAACTTTGTGTGAGATGAACAGACTGATTTACAATCTTGATGAAAGCTATGTGTCCGTTTAAACATTGAAGTCGGAGTCCATGCAAATTTTATATTGTCTGACGAAATAGTCATTACGATGCAATGATGCATAAGATTGTAGACTTACGTTGTGGCAAGCAACAGTATGCATTGAACCAATTGACTTATAGCTAAACCAACTGCAGGCCATGCGGTTTTATTTAACAAAAAAACTAGTTGCTTAGAAGTCAAAACTTTGGAGATGATGGATTTTGAAATCAGATGATATCATCTCAACCTTGTCATAAGGCTTCCCAAAGAAACTTTAGGATATCCATTTTTGCATTATTAATAAGAACAATCAATTTCATGTTGAGGGCTTAAGTGTATAAGAAAGATCTGATCATATTTTCTATTTCAGGAAAGTCCAACAGTAGTTGTTGCTTGAATAGATTTCATTTCCCCTTTTATTTTCTTCCAAACAAGTTTAATTTGAACGTGTACAGATTACCTACTAGTTACCAAATTAATGGTCCAAGAGGGTATCTTACAAGCCACAATACTCTAGCTAGAACGGATCTTTCTTTCTACGGATTTATTCTAATGATTAAGATAGACGGCAACTGGTTGCATTAGGTGTACTGCTTTTTATCTAATCCAAATCAAGTATCTATAGTTATCTCTCTTTTTGCAATGCTATCCAGTTAGTTGACCCAGTAATCTGTGAAAACAGATGCTCATAGAGTCATGAGTATATAGAGAGTTTATATGTACTAAATATGAAAGGAAACTAAAGTAAACAGTTCTTTTACATGATAAAAACTCTGGTTTTTATTCCATCTGACATGGTTAACATTGAACAACTGTAGGAAGTAGTGTCAGCTTTGGCCAGGAACAATATTATGGTCATACTTGATAACCAAATGACCACTCCAGGATGGTGCTGCAGCACAACTGATGGTAATGGCTTCTTTGGTGACAAGTACTTTGACCCAGAAGAATGGTTGAATGGCCTCAAGACAATGGCAACAATGTTTAGGAAAACAAAAAATGTTGTGGGCGTGAGCTTGAGGAACGAACTCCGGGGCCCCTATGAAAATGTTAGTTTGTGGTACAGGTTTGTCACTGAAACCTAAAGGCCTTGTTTTTATCTCAATTGATAGGGATTTTTTTGTGTGACCCATGGTATTGGAAAATTTCATTTACAATCTATTCTCATTTAGGTACATGAAGGAGGGTGCTGAAGCTGTGCATACAGCAAATCCTGACGTCCTTGTTATCTTGTCGGGCCTGGAATTCGACAACACTCTCAACTTCGTGGTTCCAAATCAAGTTCACCTATCATTTACTGGAAAGTTAGTCTTTGAGCAGCATTGGTATGGTTTCTCAGATGGTGGCAACTGGGAATCTCAGAACCAAAATGATGTTTGTGGGATGGTTGTTGGTTTCATAAAGAATAAAGGACTTTTCCTACTTCAGCAAGGCTGGCCATTGTTTTTCTCCGAGTTTGGGTTTGATATGTCTGGCACACACACCGGGGACAACCGCTATCTCACTTGCTTCTTAAGTGTGGCAGCTGAAATGGATCTGGACTGGGCTATTTGGGCTCTGCAAGGGAGTTACTATATCAGAGAGGGCACTCTAGCTTATGATGAATCATATGGATTGCTATCATGGGATTGGTGTACAGCTAGAAATCCCAGTTTTATTAAAAGGATCAATTCTCTGCAATCACCATTTCAAGGTTTGTGCTTCGCCTATCTCAGTTTTATTCTTGTCTAGCAACATTATCAGGAATATGGGAACATAGATTTTTGGAATGTTCTACATTTTGAATTTTATGTGGTAAGATTATATACTTTATACTGGACTGTTCTAATAAAAAAAAGCATTTGACCTCTTTTAGTGAATCAACACATAAAACTTCTGCATGTCTCGTCATAGGATTGGGCCCCTTCTCAGTACTTAATTGTTGGCTGAAATTTATTTTGCACTGATATAAATTTCAGATTATCCACCAGTATGCATGCATTGTTTTAGCCCTTTCATGAAATGACAATATGACATGTACCCTCTTAAGAGAACACTTTGATAAATGGATAGTGCCGATGTAAGACATTTAAACAAAATATGGTATGTAAGACATTAGACAAAATAAGTAATGTGCCATGTAAAAATCTGGTAAATTTTAATCATTGCAATATGCACTATATTTCCTTGAGTTAGATAATAGTGCAAACTTATTTACACTCCAGGCCCTGGTCTACCGAACAGCCAAGAACCTTACAACGTAATATTCCATCCTCTATATGGGCTTTGTGTCGTGGTGAAATCATCAGAGGCACTTGAGTTGGGTCCATGTGATGAATCAAACGCTTGGAACTACACATCAACACACGAGTTGGTACTGCAACACACTGGTCAATGCCTCCAGGCCAAGTCTGTCGGTGAGAATGCACAGCTTGGAACCGATTGCAGCAAATCCAGTTCAAAGTGGCAGCTAATATCGAATTCAGGAATGCATATTTCGACTGAACTCACTAAAAATGGAACCAGAGTATGCCTGGATGCCACTCCTGATGGTATCATCACAACAAATCCGTGCAAGTGCCTAACCGGAGATCCAAATTGCAATCCCGAGAGCCAGTGGTTCAAAATTATATTAAGCAGTAGACACACAGGCACCTCCATTTTGCAGTTGCCATCTGATGGTCCCTGGTCTCCAACATCATCTAGTTAACCATGGCACTATTTCGAAAATATCCTGATTGCGTGTGGTGGATGAATATGACAGAGTAAGGGCCAAGTTCCACCTAGTTAATCAAGGCAATTGGATGACTATATTATTGTAATTTGTAAAATAATACACAGAACTCCACATGTATATAGTGATGCCCATTGAATTCACTTGTGCCTTGTTCTATAGAGTTCTGTTGAAACATGTCCTATGCGTACAAAAGCTAGAGAGAATAAAAGGAATGTACAGAAAAATACCATGCTTGTTCTCTGATATACTATATAGAATAAAAAGTGTTATTATTTTACTGTTGGTATATGTTGACATGGCTTAAAACATTGCAAAGTTCACTCAAAGGGATGGTGTCCAGTTATTGAGGTCGCGTGCATGGGTTGTCCACTTGTCATTGAAATTTCTCATGCACATCTCAACTTGTGCATAGTTGGATTTTTTTTCCCCGAAGATTTCACAGGTATTGGCTCAACAACCTCATAAGTCACTGCTTTGATTCGAGGGATGAAGCAAAAAACTACAACAGGAGCATCAGTCTGAGATCAATATTATTTGAGTTCCTCAGCAATTTACTGAATAATGCAGCTAGGAAATCTGCACTTCCCTTCTTAATACAATGGTACACAACTCTCCTACGTGTTCGAGAAAATAAAATTGTATTCTGAATCTGAAATATGCAAACAGCAATCGTGGCGCCAGAGAAAGGCCTTTCCCTATATTTTCAGTACACTCAACTTCTTTCCCTCTTTGTTCATTTCAATGTCGCCTTTCTCCTTTCCTTTTAGTTGAAGGGCAAAATCCTCGTTCATCTTAGTTCATATTCAGCACGGCATTTCTTAACTGATCTGATGTGAGACAGATACGGAATCGCAAGCAGTTTACATGCATGATCTGGAATACAACTAGCAACATTCTTAGAGTAAAAGCAAAACCTCTTAACCTGTCTTTGTAGCTGAATTGTTGACAACGGCGTGAGGCTTTGGACGAGCTCCTCATAAACAGGATGCAAATAAATCCCAGTTGTGTGTGCACCAATGCTACACTACTGAATATTGATTGCTTCACGAAAAAATTATACTAACCAACCACGATTAAGTCTGGTATTAATTGCAAATGAGGTACTACTAATAATCGATGCAAGTAACCAACATCAATACTCCAGTATCACTATAAGAAGTCCAAACCGAAGCTGTAACTGCAAGGGTTTGGTGGCCATTTTTACTCCAACCACCCACCGACCGACCTGCAGAGATTCTTTGTTTTCTCTAGTTCTGAAATAGCCCAGGTTGGTTTGGCTCATCAGTCGGATTATCAACCGGATTATTAGTACCACGATTCCAAAAGTACGTCTTCGAAAAATTTCTTTATCAGCATTGCTTACATAACATTTTTCTCTCTATTTATCAGTTCTAATTCATAACTACGCCATACATTGCCCATAATAAGCTATCACCCGCTTCTTATTAAAACGGATTATTTTCTCCATATTTCAAAAAAATATATTTTCTTAAAAAATATTTTACTATAAGCAATGTTGCTTAGGCTATTTATTTTATATTATCCATTAAGTTTATTTCTTTAAATATTTAATTTATCTTTATATTAAATTGATATTTCACGATAATAATATGCAAATAAACGCCCTATGCACTGCATTGTCACAGACGTACAGTGATGTCGCTTAGCTTGTCCTGCCTTGAAGGATAAAACAGTATTTGGTTGCATTCTTGAAACATCAGCAATGTGATTTGCTCACTCATTCCTCATTCATGGCCTCTCCACTTCACACATGTCAAGGACCAGCAGCATAGCTTAGGAGAGATCGTCGTCTTCCGCCCATGGCGATCCCGTGAAGCCTCGCCATTCCCCATGCCGAAGCAACCCCGCCGCCGTAGTACTCGCTATAAATCCACCTCGCCGCTGCTTCTTCTTGGTGGCTCGCATTGCCGGCCGGGCGGCGTCGACATGAGGCTCGTGGTGGTGTGGCTCGCCGCGGTGGCGGTTCTTGGTCTGGCCAACCATGGGCGCCCCGCGGCGGCGGCGGCGACGACGACGCTGTCGACGGCGTCGAGGTGGATCGTGGACGAGGGCGGGAACAGGGTGAAGCTGGCGTGCGTGAACTGGCCGTCGCACCTGGAGCCGATGCTGGCGGAGGGGCTGGGCAAGCAGCCGGTGGGCGGCATCGCCAAGGACGTGGTCGCCATGGGGTTCAACTGCGTCCGCCTCACCTGGGCCACGTTCATGGTGACCAACGCCTCCTACTCCTCCCTCACCGTCGCCCAGTCCTTCCAGCGCCTCAACCTCACCGAGTCCCTCGCCGCCATCCGCGTCAACAACCCCTCCCTCGTCGACCTCAAGCTCATCGACGCCTTCAAGGCAAGATCATCGTTATCTAGCTACTACTTATCTTTGATTTGGTAATTTGACAATGCGAGAGAGAGAGAGAGAGAGATTGACCGACGACGCGCGGCGCGGCGTGGCGTGGCGTGGCGTGGCGTGGCGTGCAGGCGGTGGTGAGCAGCCTGGGGGAGAACGGCGTGATGGTGATCCTGGACAACCACGTGAGCAAGCCGGGGTGGTGCTGCGGCAACAACGACGGCAACGGTTTCTTCGGCGACGCCTACTTCGACCCGGACGTGTGGGTCGACGGCCTCACCAAGATGGCCACCATGTTCGCCGCCGTCCCCAGCGTCGTCGCCATGAGCCTCCGCAACGAGCTCCGGGGCCCCCGCCAGAACTCCGCCGACTGGTACAAGTAAGTCTCACCACCCATTTGCTCGATCGATCTTCCTCATCAATTTGCACACCGACCGCCATGATTAGCATCTGCATCCAAGAACCACGCATTGTTCATCGTCGGCCATGTCCTGGATCGATCAGTAAATGAACCTGAAGCTAGTGGTGGTTGGCAGCTGAGCTGACTGACCGCGTCCGCCATTGCTCGTCCCTGCACAAGCATGTGAAGAACAGTAATGGAAAAAATCTGATGCAGTAGCAGTTTGCATCATTCATTTCAGTGTACTGTGTACTAGCTCCATCTGCAAAAAAAAAAAAAAAAAAGGGGCGCCAACGATGTCGCGGCTGAGCTGATAGCTGACGAGTGCGCGGGAAAAAAAATGGCGTGCGTGCATGCAGGTACATGCAGCGCGGGGCGGAGGCGGTGCACGCGGCGAACCCGCGGGTGGTGGTGATCCTGTCCGGCCTGAGCTTCGACAACGACCTGGCGTTCCTCAACTCGCGGCAGGTGAACGTGAGCTTCGCCGGGAAGGTGGCGTTCGAGGTGCACTGGTACGGCTTCTCCGACGGGCAGGCATGGCGGACGGGGAACGCCAACCAGGTGTGCGCGCGGGTGGCGGCGAGCGTGTCGCGCCGCGCGCTTTACCTGCTCGACCAAGGGTGGCCGGTGTTCCTCAGCGAGTTCGGCGTCGACAACCGCGGCGGCAACGTCAACGACAACCGGTACTACGGCTGCGTCGCCGCCGTCGCCGCAGACCTCGACCTCGACTGGGCGCTCTGGACGCTGCAGGGGAGCTACTACCTCCGGGAGGGCGTCCTCGGCCTCGACGAGGTCTACGGCGTGCTCGACTGGGCGTGGTGCAAGCCCCGCAACGACACCGCCCTCACCAGGCTCCACGCCCTGCAGCGCCCCTTCAGAGGTAGGTTCGCCGCCGCCGCCGCCGCCGGTGACACCGGTATCTATCTTCTCCGGCGATGACTTTGGTTTGGCGTGTGCAGGGCCTGGTCTGGCGGAGGCGGCGCCGTACACGGTGATGTTCCACCCGACGACGGGGCGGTGCGTGGTGCGGCGGTCGTCGTCGGTGGTGCAGACGACGCTGGAGCTGGGGTCCTGCGGCGAGGCGGAGGCGTGGGCGTACACGGCGAGCCAGCAGAGGCTGTCGCCGCGGGACAGCCCGCTGCTGTGCCTCCGCGCCGAGGGCGCCGGCCGGCCGGCGCGCCTCGGCCTGTCGTGCGGCGACGAGCTGGCGCGGTGGAGCCTCACCTCGGACTCCAAGCTGCACCTCGCCGTCAACGCCTCGTCGTCGTCGTCGTCCTCCGAGACCAGCAACGGCGGCATGCTATGCCTGGACGTCGGCGACGATGGCCGGAGCTTGGTGACCAACCCGTGCCGGTGCCTGAGCGCGGACAACAGCTGCGACCCGGAGAGCCAGTGGTTCAAGCTGGTGACCAGCACGAGGAGCGTGGCGGCGACGAACACCATGCTCGCGCAGCTGCCGCCAAAGCTCAGGTCATGGAAGATTAGGTCCCTCTGATGATTAGCCAAATCCATCTTGCACGTGCGCGTGAGCACAAGCTCACCATATACATGGTGGAGTAATCCACGTATCCATTGTTGTTGTAGAATGATCTTGCAAATTGCAATCGCCATGACGCCATCTGGCGCAGGAAGGAGAAGACACTGCCCTAGAACAAGAGCGGTGTTCTTGTGATGTAACAATTCAATTCATGATTCATCCATGCAATTCCTTCCCGTCTCTTATAAAGTTACGTACAGGTTTACCGCGAGAGGGATAATATTTTTGTTTTAGGTAATATTGGCACAAAATTGGAATTGATCTGCCAAAATACATATTCGTATTATAACTGTCTCCGGCAGATTCGAAACTTAGAACAAGCCCAAATTAATTGGCACAAACAACACACGCGAGATGCAGTAATTCAGAGCTAACACACGCTTGCGGGAAGCAATAATTATCCACAGCTAAGAGCCTGAGAGCAGCATAATCTGCTCGAAAGAGCATAAAAATCACACTGAAAATGGAGGTTCAGGAAGCTCTGTACAGAATCTCAATGTTCCTGAGGTTGTCCTGGGACGAACCGTGAGAGAGATCAAACGCCAGGAAGCCATCATCTGTGTGTTTGAACTCTACTTCATGCTCATCAACACTGCAAATTTCCGGCCTGGTTGCTGAATACGCCCCAAACCGACCTGGCCCTCGGCATTGGATCTGAATTGTGATCTCTGAACAATCACCTGTGCTCGTGACGTTTTCGAGCGCACCACCTGAGTTGTACATGTTAACCAGTCCAAGAGGAGCAAACTGAACAAAGCCACCAAAAACCTGGTGCAAAAACAAGAGCATTTCTCTAAGAAGTAAAAATAGATCGAATGATTCATTGCTCAAGTATTCACCCAAAAAAAATTGATTGCTCAAGAATAGATTGAGTTCTTAATACAAAGATACAAAAGGCTTGCATATTCGCGATAAAAAATTGATTGCTCAAGTAAGTAGGTGAATGGAGAAAAATCTGACCTTTATCAGCGCTATGGTATATATCTCACATGTCATAGTAGACAAGGAAACCTCCATAGTCTGATGCTTCTGAAGCCTTGAGAGAGAACCTGAAGGCGTAGCTGCAGTTAATAATCGTGAAAAAGATCGATGAAGGAGATGGGTAACAGTTGCAAGAAATATGTGTCCAATGGAATTTACATGAATTAAAAGCAAATACTGCAGTCTCTCCGTTCCAATCATCCCCAGCTATCTCCTCAAGTAACTCCACATCTGATGGGGAGAGATCACCAGTGATGCAGACGGTAGTGGGAACATGAGCATTTTCTTTCACTGGATAAGTCCAATTTCCAGCACCCTGACAGTTAAACACTCCGATGACTCCAGAAAACTTGTTCAAGTTCCATATTTTCAACAGACTGCACAAAAGTTAACTGAGTTAGTATTATTTTTAGAACAAGTAGCAGGAAACTTTTTAGAAAAATTGGTGTGTGTGTGTGTGTGTACCTTTTGCCATCCATGACAGGGTCATTGAACAGGCAATCGCGAGTAGGACGACCAGCATGCTTTGCTCTTAGAATCAAGCCATCTGGCAGAACAAGTTTTTTAAGAACACTGAAATCATGCACCCCTGGTTTGTCGCTGCATATCAGTTCAGTAATATAAAATCCATAATGAGATCATGCAAATTTCTTAAATGCAAATACAACATCTGCATAAATATACTGCAAGAATTACCTGACATAAACACCACCACCACTCAGAGCCCTCGCAGCTCCATGAAATTCTGCTGATTCATGCTTACTCTTTACATTGGCAAGAATGGAAAATTAGCTGCCAGCCTGGCATGAAAAAAAAGAAAGAAAGAGGTACTGGGGATGCCATAATCTCACATGAAACATATCCCAGTCAGGTATGAAAATTTCTCCCAAAAAAAGGCTATTGAATGCCACAGTAGCAATGTGCAGGGTTTGCATCGTTGGCTCCCGAGGCATGAAATCTTCTGATGCTCTAGCAACTGCGCTCTTCAATGAACTACAAAGAACCAAGATTTACATCAAATTTCATGTATGTCACACATATTGTTCAGCGACAAGAATATGTACCTAAAAATGCTGTCTGTATTGTGACTCATGCAGCAAATTAGGTTGTTTCCTTTGAAGTTCCGAGCGATAGATTCCTCAAGTGCTTGTTGATACTTCTGAGTTAATGCAACACGACCACCAAAACCCTTCCCAAGAGTCTCCATCACATTCTGCACATCTACCTTCACACCATCCACACCCACACTAGAAAGGTAGCTGTGCTGATCATTGTAGAAGTCATATATCATGGCAGGATCAATGATACCCACTCCAAATTTCTCCAAGCTGTCCATAGCTATATCCCTCAAATTTGCAACATTACCGGGAGACTGGACTGGGTAAACTAGCTGTGGATTGTACTTCTTCATCGCATCAGGTGTTGTGAGGACACCACCCCAATACCCATGTAAAGCATGCCATATGTAAACATACCTGTAGTTTCATACAAAGCCTTTTTCTCAACATATATTATGAAAAGCATATTATAGAACTAGTATTTCAATAAGAATCAAGTACTTGACTCCATAGTGCTCTTTGATTTTCTTGACATGGTCTCCAAGATTCTTGCAGGTTTCTCCCCTAAACTTATCGTTCTCCGTCAGATCGATAAGTCTCTCCGCAAACCTAATAATATTGCAACATGGGTAAGGAACAGATGAGTGCACTTTTATGTGTATAGATATAATATGAGGTTATGACAGTGATTTACAGTTTCAGGAAAAAAAAAAAGGAAATTGGATAGGAAATCTCACAATAAAGAAAAAGTATACAGTCTATGTTGGTGGATCTAGATTTTCTTTCACAAACAGATAAGGAGAGATTTCAAAATGTATTGGTGTTTATTTAATATGAAATCAAATACTCAAACGTCCATTTCCTGGAGTAAATTTTCTTTGTTAAACAGGAATTTAATATACTTCATGGACCGATCAGCAAGTTGAAAAATGGTTAGACGCTAACACAGTCTGTTCAATAAAGGCCTCATCCACTTCCTTGAATTCGTTAACGGTTTCTTGCCAGCCATCGTCTATAATTAGAAACCTTGGTGGTGCACCTCCTTCACACAAACTATACAACAAGAAATGCTTTATCAGGAATTGACAAATGGAGGATGCGGGTAATAAAAAAGACCTTCCAATTGTTTTCGAATATCACATAAGTAAGATCGATTCATTTGTACCTTTTAAGGCCCTCTTCAATTCCCACTGGGTTGACAGATTTATAAAAAGCATCCCAAGTGCACCACCCAAACCAGTCCAGGTTTGCAGGGATCTGGCATTTGTGATGAATTTCAACAGGACTTGTGAAAAACAAAATAACATAGAACTATAAATGACTAGAAAAGGTTTACATGATTAACAGTCTTATTCTAAGTAGAAGATAGAAGTACAAAGATGAACATCCTTAGCTACACTATACCTCTTTGTCCTCTATATGACTGAAAGTTCCTTTGATCTTAGATAACATCCTAATGGAGATACAAGTGAAGTGAGCCAGTTGCAAATAGAACAAAAATATGTGTCATTGTGATTATGTTAGAGGATGACATTACTTGATTGATTCCTTCATAAGCTTGAAAGGGTTGTCCCCTGAGTTGATGAATACAGCATCAACTGCTTCCAGTGTCTGAACCTCAGGATCACCTAAAAACAGTCCACCACTGTACTCTTCAGAAATTCCAACCGAAATTCCAAAATTTGCAGTTCGTTTCAATTCGAACACCTCGGAATCCAGCAAATCCAGAATAAACCTACCGCTCTCGAAGCAAAATTGGAGCTCATTCTCAGGACTCCCCTGGAGGCTGGCTCGGAAGCCGCCGTCAAGAACCGGCAGCATGAGCGCGTACAGCGCGGCACCCGCCTCGCTCCTCGACTCCAAGAGCAGCATCTGCGTCTCCGCTGGCACGCCGGCGGCGTCCTCGCCCACCGTCGGGATCATCCACCAGATCTTGAACCTGAACAGGGACAGCCACTTCCACCCACTGCACACCAAAACCCAACAACGAATCAGTACCACCGCTGCCGGCCGCGGCGCACACCGCAATCTCTGCTCTGGGGGCGGGGGCTCTACCTGGCGAGGGTGCCGAGGGAGAACACGTGGCGGCTGGACGGCGCGGGCGCCGTGGCGCCAAGGAACGCGGCGCCCCCCGGGGAGGCGACGACCGCGGGGCGGCGGAGGGCCACGCTGGGAGGGGCCCGCTCCAGGAGCTCCCGCCCGCCGACCACCAGCGACCCGCGCTCCAGCCGCGCCATCTCCTCGCTCCGCGGGCACGCGACGGCGGCGGAACTGAGGCTGGGACGCGGCCACGGCCGGCATTGCGCCGGGACGAGGCCGCGGGGGCGCGAATTATACCCGGGCGAGGGAGTAGGAGGAGGGGCCCGAAGCGGCGACCTCCAGGGCGCCGTCCCCGTCATCGCCATGTCAGCTTCGAGCTGGGATAGACTAAGATATCCGGTAGTACTTCCGCTGCCATGATCGGGACCCCCGAGTGTGGATGGGGGCGCTCGCCGCGACGCGAGAGAGACGGCGACGCTCGGCTCGCGTGCGCGACTACGCGGGGGGGGACGAGGGCGACAGCTACGAAATCGGGGTTTTTATGGACTATTTGGCCCCCTTCCTTCTCGAAGAGCACTGCTAAATGTACTTCGTCCTTCTCTATCATAATATAGCAATATAAGACCGAACGAGGCACTTTATAGTACAATGAATTTGGACATACTTTCTGTCCAGATTAGTTGTATTATAAAGGATGTGTTTAGTTCTCACTGAAATTGAAAGTTTGGTTGAAATATGAACGATATGATGGAAAAGTTGAAAGTTTATGTGTGTAGAAAAGTTTTGATGTGATGGAAAAGTTGAAAGTTTGAAGAAAAACTTTAAAACTAAACACGGTGAAAGTGTCACATCCTTTATAGTAAAACTAATATGGACAGGGAGCATGTCCAAATTCACTATACTATGAAGTGTCTCATCTGGTACTAGATTGCTATAATATGGGACGGAGGGAGTAACTTCTTTCTATTCTTACAAAACTCTCATAAACAATAATATCATGCGTTTAATTTAAGATGATAAAAATCATAGATATCTACGTATACTCACAGCATGATATATAGTCTAGTCTTAGTAAAACTTTAGGAAAAGAAAATTTAATACTAGTAAACTTTTCCATTCTCAAATACCACTATCCCCCTCTTGGATGACTTCGTTCTTTTACTAGAAGGAGACGATTTTTTTTTCTCTCGTGTCAATTTTTAGCCAGTGAGATGCCACGTCATCATTTATGAGGGCAAGACTATCATTTTTCCCTCAGATATGGCGACATGACGCCTCGCGGGTTAAAAATAGCACACGGGCTAAAATTTGAATTTCAGTTTAAATTATTTTAAAGTTTAACCTGTTTATTGAGGAATGAGGATGATATTTGAAGCCACATAAAACGATGGCCTGAAAAGAGAGTTTTGATCTGCACTGGACTGTGCCACGGTCACTACACAGTGCACACTGCGACGCCAACCACTCGAACTCCCCGACGAGATAAAGCGCCACGTCCAGCGACGAGCCAGTGAGCCTCCGTTCTCCACGGCGACGGCAGCAAATCGCAGCCATGCTCCGCGCTCCGCCTCAGGCGCCGCGGGCCTCGCGGCGGCCGCCTCCGCCGCGGTGCTCCCCTGCCGCAGGCGCGTCGCCGCCGCCGTCGGCCGGCGGCATCCGGCGGCTGGTGCTGACGCCGGAGGGCCGGGCGAAGCTGGACGCGCGGCCGGACCGCGACTTCTACGCGTTCCCGCGGCTCGTCAAGCACGTGGACGACGGCTTCCTCGCGGCGCTCGCCGACCTCTACCGCGAGCGCCTCCGCCCCGGGTGGGACGTGCTGGACCTCATGAGCTCCTGGGTCAGCCACCTGCCGCCGGAGCGCGAGCTCCCGCTTCGCCGCGTCGTCGGCCACGGCCTCAACGCCCAGGAGCTCGCCAAGAACCCACGCCTCGACTACTTCTTCGTCAAGGACCTCAACAGGGAGCAGCGGCTCGAGCTCCAGACCTCCAGCCTCGACGCCGTCCTCTGCACCGTCAGCGTCCAGTACCTTCAGTCCCCTGAGAAAGTATGCCCGCCATTGCTGACATTGGGAAAACTCTATTCATTAAGAGGATATACATGTAACTTAAAAAGTCATCGCAAATTATTTTTAAAAAAAATTAGTATAATAATTTAATATGTAATATATCACTTCACAACCATACATATTCAAATTCAACTTATACCTATTGAGACAAAAATAATAAATTTGACGAAAAGAACACGTAATTCATGGTCAAATTTATTGTTTTTGTTTTCAATTGTATAAATCAAATTTTAACTTGTATATTTGTAAAAATATATATCATATATTGATTTATCTTGATTTTTTTAATTATAACATTTTGAACGCCAATCTGCCATTGCTGCATTCTTCTCCAGATCTCTTGATTGTTTTGTGTCGTGTAGGTTTTCGCGGAGATCTTCCGAGTGCTGAAGCCGGGGGGAGTGTGCATCGTGAGCTTCAGCAACCGGATGTTCTACGAGAAGGCGATCGGGGCGTGGCGGGAGGGCACGGCCTACAGCCGCGTGCAGCTCGTGACGCAGTACTTCCAGTGCGTCGACGGGTTCACGGAGCCGGAGGTGGTGAGGAAGCTGCCCTCCGACGCCGCCGGCGGGAAGCGGGCGTCGCCGCTGGACGCCGTGATGAGGCTGTTCGGGATGGCGGGCTCGTCCGACCCGTTTTACGCGGTCATATCGTACAGAAACTTCAAGCCCATGTGAAGTTTTTACATGTAGGTGCCAGAGCCAACTTACTGCTAAAACGCATGGAAATCTTGAGATGTACATCTAGTATTATAATTAGGGATGTACTTCCTCCGTTTCAAAAATGTTTGACTGTTGACTTTTTAGCATATGTTTGACCGTTTGTCTTATTTAAAAAAAATTAAAAAATATGTAAAACTATATGTGTACATAAAAGTATATTTAATAATAAAATAAAAGTATATTTAATAATAAATTAAATGATATGAAAAGAATAAATAGTTACTTACATTTTTTTTAAATAAGACGAATGGTCAAACACGTACTAAAAGGTCAACGGTGTCAAACATTTTAAAACGGAGGGAGTATATAATTTACAGAATCTCACTATTTGTGCAAAAGAACTATTTTGTGGGTGTTGGAACTGAACTTGGAACAGAGGTGTTCGAGACAGAGACATCTCTGCGTAGCGCGTGGTGTTCTCTTCCATCCAAATTCCAAACTAACAACATTCTCAATGGAGAAATTATCAAGCCCATTCCTAGCGTGAAACAAATCACGTATATGAAAGGCTAAGAAGTACTTTTATTGGTTATTATCGAGTATTGCTCAGAGCTCACGCTCGATCTACAGCATCTGACAGATGACCATGACTGAACGTCTCAGACCAAACCATCTACTCAACCTCGTTAGAAGAAACTAATTAGCACTAATCAAACTACCCAACTACCCAAGTAGACTGAGCGTCGAGATATTTACATGTGTTTTCATGACCTCCTAGAGCCGTCGACCTTAGGAATCCTGCAGCTGAGCGGAGCGGCTGGTCAGAGGGACGTAGCGGACGGACGCGTCGTTCTGGACGGTCACCGAGCCGTCGGCGTTCTTGTCGACCACCTGCAGCTCCTGGAAGTAGCTGCCGACGGGTATGACCATCCGGCCGCCGGTCTTCAGCTGATCGACCAGAGGCTGAGGGATCTCCGGTGCCGCGGCGCCCACATGAATGGCGTCGTATGGTGCATCGTCAGGCCAACCAAGCCTGCCATCTGCAGCGTTGAGAACGGCAAGAAATATTATGCGCATAGTGATTTTGCATTTTAGATTTCGCCAAGATGGAAGCAAAGCATGCGTTCAGTAATACACTAATTCTAGTGCCAGTATCAGACCAGTTAGTAGCTTAGCATACCTGCAACATGGAAAGAAAGAGATCCATCCTTCAGTAATTGTGCTGCGGCACTTCTTTGGACATTCTCAGTCGAAGCAGCGACAAGCTCAGGAATATGTTCTATCCCCACTGCGCGGCCTTCTGGTCCAACCATCATTGCAAAACAAGCTGTCAAGTAACCGCTGCCTACAAGAGTTACACATGCAGATGAAATGTGTCAATAGTTAGAAAATTGTTTGTATCTCAACTATCTAATACTAATGGATAACAGCAAGTCGTTCACACAACTGCATGGTCTAGAAAACTCAACAGGGCACTCTAAAAACAACCGCATTTGCTATAGTACAGGACTACAGGAGTATGGTGTTTCAGTAATGAACCTGAATACCTGATCCAACATCTAGAGCATGCATTCCTGGCTGCAAGTGATCCTTCAGTAGCTCCAAGCAGGTCGCATGCATGTGAGGAGCAGATATCGTCGCGTTATAACCAATAGGCATAGGGCTGTCAGTGTAAGGAGTAAGGCCCTCTGCTACGAACAATGCTCTGTCAATGCTTTCCATTACTTCAGCCACTTTATCAGTTCTAACAGCACCATATTGCTTCAGGTATTCGACAAGAGCTTTGTTCTTGTCCAGTGATCCTTGAGTCCAGAATTGCTGGATGGCAAGCAAGCAATGGTCAGATGAAAGCATCCATCGCAGGTATGATCATAGCTTGAAACTAATACATGGGGTGTTCTTGAAAGTAGTGCATGCATCTGGAAAACAACCAAATCCACAATGCTGAAACTTTTTTTTTGGGGGGGAACGACAGAGCTCAAAAGTTAAATGTTCACTCATCATAATTCTATAGTACATGGATCATTTGGAAAGCAACCACGAATTCACAAGACCTAAAATGTAAAATTCACATTTACATGGACATGGTAAGATACGGGATTCATTTACAGCATGGATTTCACTTTAAGGTAGTCCCTATATATGAAGTTAGGTCGCCAAAAGGTGAACATTTTTAGTCACAAGGGCAAAGCAAACAGCTGAGCAATCCAGCACACCTCCGAAATTCACTGGTTTGGACATCTGCGCTTTCAAGTGATTCCCCAAAATTAGCCACGCAACTTTACCCTAACAGGTCACACGAGGAGCCATCCGGAGCAGGTTCCGGTTCGGCATCGCCGGGCACAAATTTCCACGGAATCGGGATTGCCACAGGAGAAAATCGATAGGGGAGGGGAGGAGCACCAACGCTTACCGCCATCCGGTGGAACGGGATGCAGCGCAGCGGCGGAGGGGGCGGTGTTGGCCGGGGAGGAGTCGCGGCGAGGAGGAGGTGGTGGAGGAAGCGGCGGGGGAGCGCGGCGGAGGAGGGCGACAGGCAGCGGGCGGGTGAGGCGGACGCGGACGCGATGGCGGCGGCGAGGCACATGACGGCGGCCCCCCGTGCGTCAGAAACCCGTTAAAAAGAGGACGAGGCGGCACGAGGAGGGGAGCAGGACAGGTGGTGGGGGTGGTTGCCGCTGCGGTGGCCGTGTGGAGAAGCTCCCTCTCGACAGGTGGCCGCCTCTCCGGCGAACTCTGGTAGCGTGGGTGGGGGACGGGTGCCTGCCGGCTGCCGCCCAGGAAGGGACGGGTGTGCGCGCGTGGCCTGCCTATCCAGACCTTCCATTCAGTACTCAGTACTACTTCGCGGGTTGGCTGGTTGCTCTGCCCCGGTGCGATACGATACGGGTATTCCGTCTCCTGAATTCGGAAGAGACCGAGAGATCGTGAAGGTTGAAGATTCACCAAATCACCGTAGATGCGCCTGCATCAGCAGGGTTCGCCCATCATCTGTCAGCAGCGAACTCGTAGTAGTAGTGACAGAAAGCATCTCGTTCAAACGCCTCTGTTGTTTATATTCAGATACTAGTAGAACATTATCAAGCAATCTGCAGTGTGGACATGGCCAAGATCGTGCCTGTCAAAGAAGGTTGTATTTAGGACATGCCAGCACAGGTATCAGTGTAAAGATGCAGTACAGTGATTATCCAGAAATCCACGGATCCTAGTAGAAGTTGTTGCCCCAGGTCATTTTTACGCATTCACAGCAAGTGGTACTAGCATTAACAGGCTTCTCGAGTATGAATTTTGCTCGGGTCCCTTAGCTATCCATCTGACCACAAGCTTTTCTCCCCCAAAATAAAAGCACTAGCTGGTACAAGTTGTATCCTGTATGTGTATACATCAAGTCAGTAAACTGATTTATCCAGACGATTTTGCTTTGTTCAGATAATAAACCGTTTTGCTGATGCCATAGTTTAAAACTATATGCTTAGGTGTTTTTATATCTTTCTGCCAGAGGCAACCTTATAGATTTGGAAGCTAGAGATAAGAGATCCCTGAAGTACCTCAAAAGTCCAAAAGAAGTTGTGGCAATACACGCTCCAGATGGGTGGGTTCAATAGTTGTTGTGCCCTCTGCTTCGGCAATAAAAGCAGAACGTTGAACAGCCTCTGCAAGAAAATTTCTCTAGTTACACTGTAGCTATGGAGTATTGACTTCATGTCACTTAACACCATGAGGCAATAGAACAATTTAAGAGGTACATACCTGTGACAAATATCCGTAGAAGTTCACAGCTCACTTTAAGCGCACTGGCGTTGGCTGTGAAGGTGAACAGATAGTCAACACCACACAAGAAGGCTCTCATAGGATGATAGGGAGTTAATTTCAAGTTCAAGATTTAAACTACCCCAACAGAAATCTAAGGGTGGAGATTCTTTTTTCAGTATTAGGTGATTGGGCGCACAGAATTGAATTTAACAAGACTTGGTTTTTCACAACTCACAGCTATTCTTTTAACAAATACTAGAGACAAAATCTGATAATATTGTTTTTTTCGCTAGGATGCCTTAAACATTTGAGACAAGTTATTGTTACTTGTTAGGTCTATTTTCAATTTCTTATCCAACAGGCCAACAGGGTCAAATTGTTATAGCCTGGTTGGCACACTTGGTGCTGGCATTAGTTGCTGTTGTAAGGATATACCAAACCCTGAAAGGACTAGAGGTCTAGAGCCCATCTGCTACACTATAAAACAATAGCAAAAACTGAATTGTACAACCAAGATGATCAACAAATGTCCACTGCTGCAGCATATGCAACTATAAAAGAGGAAAGACTAACTGATGAATGTCTAAACTAGTATGCCAACAAGATCCTGTTACATCATAAGTGGCTGGACGCCTGGACCGATTGATTGTCATGCTGAAATCAGATAGACTTCTTGTTGCCCTCTGTATTGCACAACTTAAATTGTTGTCAGGATTCGCTTGTAAAGTAAAATAAGGTGCCACCCACAGGGCCCGTGAAACGGAGGTAAACATCACTGTAAAGTTACCCAAACTCCAAAGTAATAGTTACTAGTAATAACAGAATTTAGCAAAGTTGATACTGATGAGATTCAGCTCCAAAAAGCAATTGCAAGAAATGTAAAAACTTCTGATGCTGCCACTAGTGTTGATAACCTGCTGCCATTTAACAGCACCGAATACTACCAACAGATGTGCATGGTCAAGCTTATTCCTAGTTCCTACCAGTGGCTAAGGAGACTAATCAGATGTAACAAAGCAAAACGCATAAATCGCATGTTTTACTGTAGCAGAAGGTGATTTACCAGTGGCACTACGATTCCTCCTTGATGTCTCCGGGGCAGGCTGTCAATTAGAGAAGGAAACATTCAGACCAGAGTACATACACAACAGAAAGAAGAGTAATCTGAAACAGATTAGGAGTAGCTGAAAGAAGAACGGCCACAGAAAACAATCATTTGGAGGCAAGGATCTGGGACCAGATCAAGGAATCACCTCGACCTCGATGACCTCGTCGCCGGCATCGCCGCCGCCGCCGCCCCTCTCGCCCCGCCGGCTCCACACCAGCTTGAAGATGGCACGGATCAGATCCTGCCCCCAGATCCCCAAAACAAGCCCCGTCAACGTACCGCATCAACCCCAAAACTGGATTTATTCCGATCAAAAGGAGGGGGTAGCTCACCGGATCGAAGGTCTCGCCGCCGCGCGCCGCCTCGTCCTCCATCGCGGGTGGCTTCCGTTTCGCCCGGGCCGCGAGCGGGAAAACGCCGGGAGGGGGAGGGGATTAGGGCAAGTAAATGGCGGGAAGGGGTTTCAAGGTGGGCCTTGGTGGGCCCGTTTCAGGTGATCCCTTTACTAAATTGGGCTTTATTTTGGGCTATAAATTCTACTAATAGGCCTCTTCGAGCCTTTTCCCTCCATTTTCTCCCTTGCTAGCCGCCAAGCTGACGCGAGATGGTTTACCTTGCAGGAAAGGTAAAGCTTTTTTGGTTCATTTCTTTCTTTTTTGAATGGAAAAGCAAATTGTTGATTGAACTGGCAAGTCAATCACCAACTCGCCTAGACGATGGCTGCAAGTTTCCTCTGGTCATCCCATATCATGCTCGCATGTCGTAAAGGGGCTCGTATTTAATCTGTTTGAAGATGGCCAGCATTGCCCTGATTAACTTCAGGATTGTTTAATCTTGCGTGATTGAACATCCTTGGTATACTACTAATTTCGTGATTAAGCTGCCTGCTTGCTTCCTTAATGGCAGGTGAGTCAGGATGGTCGGAGAAAAGGCAGAGAACGACCTTTTCAGGGGACTATCATCGCCGTGAACGAACTCCTCCCCTTTGAAGGAGCAAAACTGTTCTAAATCATCTGCTTCCCCTTTCCCTGTTTCCCACCGCTTTTCAGTTTCTCTCGCCAACTTCTGAAGATTGTTTAAGAAACCTTGCGTCCTTCCTCGTTTTCTTTTCCTTTTTTTTCTTTGGTGTGGAGGGTTTCATTAAAGAATGAAACTTTCCTGGAGTCAAAAGTCCAAACAAATTATGTACTATACATTGTTCACTGTTCAGAAACCACTTCCCCCAAACCGTGCGACCTCTCTCTCTCTCTCTTGTGATTTCTAAAAGCCATTCGTCTCCATGCTTGCAAATTGCGATCACTATTTCGAGTGCATTTTGGTATGGACTTTGGAGATACAACATGACGGGCCTGTTCACTTTGTTGCCAAAAAAAACCTTACCAAATTTTGATATAATTTCTTATATAGTTACCAAAATTTGGCAGCAAACTAAATGTAGCCATTTTTTTGTAACTTTACTAAAATTTAATAAGATTGAAAATGGTATCAAAGTGAACAGGCCCGACAACTTGACAAGCAGAACAGGTAGCTAAGACGCATCCATTTCGCAGGTCAGATCTGCTCCTTGATCGTTTCGCGAGAGCCGAACAACAGTGTGCCATGCGTCCATATGCGTTCGACTTAAGCATAGGGCCCCTCTCTTATCCTATCAATATCATCATCGTCTTCTTCGTCGCCGTCATGGGGCCTCCTCTCCTTCTCCCCTTGTCTGCTTCCTGGGGCAGGGCTAGCACTGGTGACAGTTGACCAAACGCGATCGATCGCTTCAATTCTTTAATGACTTTTTCTTCTTCTTCTCCCGTCGCCTAGCTACTGCAGGAGCATGATCTGTTTCTGTGGGTGAAGGTTCTGGAAGCGGAATATCTGGCCGGCTCGCTCCATCCAATCATGGGGCTTGGCGGGTGGAAGCTTCTGTGCCAATGTCTGTCAGACTGTCACGCCGTGGACCTGCTGAAAAATGCAGTGTGCAGGGGGTGAGGAGAGGCGTGCACCGACCGCCACCGCCACGCGTACGGCTCGGATTTGTTTGGTTCATCGCCACAATATAGATCCGTCCATCAAGGTACAATCAGAAATTGGACAGGAGCTCTACTGCCAATTCAGCAGCTTTGGCCCCGCCGGTATAGATTATTTGTCACAGAATGGTGTCCGCATTTTTTTTATATGCAAGTTTCTTAGAAATAGTATTTAAAATATCAACTTTGTGCTGGTTAATTATTTTCTTTTTGTACCCTTGAAATATTATCATAAAATCAATTGAGAGTCTTGCTCCGCAAAAATACCAGATGAGCATGAGCTGATCAATTCCAGCGCCGCAGCCGCAGCAAAGAGTGCAAGACAGTCGATCAGGCCAAGAGGCACCAACCGTGTGTAGGGGACAAACGAAAAACGAGTAAGGGGGTGTTTAGATCTAGGAGTATAAAGTTTCAGCGTGTCACATCGGTTATTACATAGGGTGTCGCATGGGGTATTCGGGCACTAATAAAAAAAACTAATTACAGAATCCGTCAGTAAACAACGAGACGAATTTATTAAGCCTAAATAATCCGTCATTAGCAAATGTTTACTGTAACACTACATTGTCAAATCATGGAGTAATTAGGCTTAAAGATTTGTCTCGCAAATTAGTCGCAATCTATGTAATTAGTTATTTTTTAGTCTATATTTAATACTTCATGCAGGTGTTCAAACGTTTGATGTGACAGGGTGTAAAATTTTTGTGTGGGAACTAAACGGGGCCTAAGGGAAACCGCTACTATGTACTGTATCACGAGTTCCTTATGAAAATGCAAATTATATTCAGGAACTAAATATGAACTCCTTCAATTTTAAAATATAACAATCTCGAATCGAATTTGATACAAATTTAGTTATACCTTGTTTTGTCCTAAAATATTATTACTACTATGTACCTAGTATGTGATGCAATATTTCTTTCATTTTACTAGAAAATATCACATCACATACATATACTATATATAGCAATATTTTAAAACTAACGAAGGATTAGTTTTTTACAGGCGCGGAGCTATGTATAGTTAGGGAGTGTCCGGGAACCCGGTTGAAAAGAAAAATTAGTTACAATTTATCTATTTTCACCATATGTTTATATATCCTGTCAGTTTAAATTTAGACACTCATATTAAGATTCAAATCAAAGTAACAAATGAATGGAACCATTCATTTTGTTCTAGCTCCGCCCATAGTTTTTTAGATTTTAGGACGACGGACTGAGTATTATTTGCCATCACAGCACGTCGCATGCTTAATCTCTGTGTTCGTTGTGAGCTGTGACAATACTCAATAGGATGTCAATTGTTGGAGTAGCTCACTGTGCTGACTTGTGAGCAGCTAGGTACTGTGCCGAGTTGCTAGTTGATCCATTTGCTGTGTTGACGAAGCTAACAATGCCAGAATATTCCAAGACTTAATAGGCTCCATGTGCCACACTGTATACAAGTACACTACACGTCAATTCATACACTAGTATATATGTACTAGTAGATGGAAACAAAATGCACAATCTCAGTGTACGAGTAGTAAATACTAGTGTAATACGTGGTGCCTCGTTCATGCACCTAAAACTTCCTCCCGTTGATTGAAAATTTGAAACTATGGGTGGCAGAACAATGGTTTTGCCACTTGTTTATGACATACTCCTACCCTACCTGATCCATGGAATTTCTTTGTACTAACCAGGTTATTCCAGCCTGCCACGCTGGCTTACACTTGGACGATACAGTCAGCTACATCATCTTTTCACATTGTCACATTTGCTGGTCAAATACTCCACGATGAGGACCTCTCCTGAAATATTTCTATACACGGCCTGCATAATCAGGGGACGTGCCAATGCACGCACCACCAGTTGAATCCCACATTAACAATCCATTCCCTTACAAAAAAAGTAAAAAAAAAAATGAATGAATCTCCTCCTAACCTGCTGCTAGTATCCCACCAGCTACATAAATTGCATTTGACTCCTCGAGCTAGCGAAGCCTACCTACGTGGCTACGTGATTAAAAGAAGATGGCGCGGCGCTGAGGCAGACGTGAGTCAGTGTCGCGATTAACTAATCGGTCGAGATCGAGCTGCTGCTCCTCCGCCACCACCGCGCGCCAACGCTGCCGGATCATTAGCGCGGCTCGCGCTAACTCGTTGCTCCTTCCATCTTAAAATATAAAAAATTTTAATTGGATGTAACATAGTACTTGATATTCACACTCATCATCAACTAAAAAAAATGTTGATTCAATGTAACAGATTTATTGTTCAAGTTTATAATACTAGATATATCACATATTCACATCGGATCAAAGTTACTTATTTTAAAATACAGGGAATAATTCATTCTACCTTACTCTCACGCCTGTCATCATGTACTAGCAGTGTAGCTAGGATTTATCAAACCGTGTGATGGTTTAAAAACTGAAAAAAAAAAACATCACATATGATAACCATAGTGACTGTATGATTTTGTAAACCCTGGATGTAGCTCGCTCCACGCACGCCTCGCGCCACCGGGCGGATCAACTGCGAGGCTCGTGTTTTCTGCGACCGCGCGCCAACTGCGATTACTTTACACTGATTTTTAAATCCTCAAGGGTGATGTGTACAGATCTACTACTGCTACAACATGGGTTGATTAAGCTTAGCTCTAGAATACTATAATACAAGTGCTTATCGGATATAAGCTGCCGTATACAATCGAATGGATAGATATTGTGTTTATCGGCGTGTGTCGTTTTGCCGTCCAGCTCATGGAGGCACCACCAACCCCTGGCCTGCCTCCCTGCTAAAATATCTCCGGGGAAAAGGCTGCAGCAGATACGCCCTTGCTGCTCGGCTTCATCATGCACAGAAACAGAACCGAAGGAACAGCAAAATGTTCAGTTCAAGGACAGTTTAGCAACAGTCCTTCACTCGCATCGCATCTCTCCAAAGTTAACCAGCGGGCCCTTGCTAGTGAGGTCGGTTGCTTAAAGCTTATTGACATGGCTAAACAGCCAGACAGCAGTGCTATTCAGGTCACACACGACAAGCAGCAGCAGGGCAGAGCTGGCAGGCAATGTTTACATATGTTAGGCCTTAACACTGACAGAGCATGAGTCAAAAATCAAAAGGGTGTAGCAGGTACCATGATAAATCGGTCTAGCATCGGATCGTGCGAATCAGCAACAGTGCAGACCCAAAAAAGGGATTAAGCATCAGATTAGCTAAAACCTAGTCATAATCATCTGCTAAGTGCATGGATCATTGCAGTGCGTGGCCAACTCGTCTGCAGGACAGAGGCGCACAGAATCTTATCATTGTATCCAGCGAGATCGGTAGGGTTTGGTTCGTCACGCTCACGTCGATCCCAATCCGATCACGCCAGCATGAAAGCGATCGAGCCTGCACTTCCTCTCTGCTGCTTTGCTTGCTCCAGATCGATCGATCTCATCTCCAACTCCAAATCCCCAGCGATACACGCCCGCTTTACAGGCATGCAGCTGCAATGCTGCGTTGCCCACAAACTACAAACTATATGTGCAATTATTATCCATTGGCAGATCGGCGATTGGCGTCAGATTTGGAGTTTATCGTGGTGCAAAATGAACGGTCAGTTACTTCATTTTGGTAATTTGGTTGTATTCTGTGGATGATAGTTATGTCAGACATTCTCCTATCTGCTTTGACAGTAGCCCAACCTGAAGAGAAATTGAATGGATAGATTGTTTCTTGACTTCTTTTTACTGAGCCATTCATGTCGATTTTGACACTTGATAGCCAAGCTAGAGTGAGAGACGACAATTGAAGAGCTCCTTTTCCTTTTGGAAAGTTACAGATCAGAACAGGACACCAGCCTAACGCTGATGAACCAATTAGGTGGGTCTTTCTCGCTATTCTTCCGGTCTTATATTTGTCAAAGTAGATAACACAGCTATTGTTGTAGCACACAAAGAAAGGCAAAAAAACACATTGTCAAAACAGGATTTCGGCAATATAAACGGGGTAGCGCACGAGATCTAAAAGTGGATAAATGTGGAGACAAGATCTAGACAGGTTCAGACCCTCTCATCAACCCTCTCATAATACTCTACTCCTGTTTGGGGATTTGAATCCACCGGGTGTAGTATTGATTTGACGATCTAGTTGTGAATCTCATGCCCTAGAGGGCCTCTTGCCCGCCTTATATAGGATGGGGGGCAGGATTACAAGATAGAAACCTTAACTAATACGATATCGGCTTCCTAAATCTATTATCAAACCAAAACTTTACGCCATTCCGTAATATACAAGGAAACGTAATACCCAAGTCATGATCCGTTACATATTCCATAGATCTAAACTATCCCCTATAACTAGTCTGATAACCATGCCGTGTGGGTATGGGGTACCCATAATCTCCACACACATAAAGACAATTGATTTACAAGATTTTAGACTTATGAAAGTTATAAAAATTTCTTTCAATTAAAATTGCACGACATTGCTAAACCCTAAAATTGCTGCAATTTTATTTCACTTTACTGTGATTTTCTTGTTATATATGGTTTTACTTTATTTTTATGTATTTGGTTTTTTTGCATGTACTTCTGTAAAATTTTATTAATTATAAGTTTGTTTCATGTCATTTGTAAATTTTTACATGTTAGAATAATTTATTGTTCAATCATTTGGGAATTTATGAGAACCATAAGATTATTAGTACCATCCAAGGATGAGAAATGTAACTGTATTTTTGAAAAATCCAGACGCCTGAAATGTCCACTCCCTGAAGGAAAATGTAAGCAAATTTGAAATCACTACTTAAGAGCTTTTGCACGTAGTTTTGTAAAGTTTTATTAATTATAAGTTTGTTTCGTGTCATTTGTAAATTTTTATATGTTAGAATAATTTATTTTTCAATCATTTGGGGATTTATGAGAACCATAAGATTATTAGTATCATCCAAGGATGAGAAATGTAACTGTATCTTTTGAAAAATCCAGACACCTGAAATGTACACTCCCTGAAGAAAAATGTAAGCAAATTTGAAATCACTACTAATAAGCAGCTTTTGGAAAGTCCAAAAATATAGTGGACCGTAGAGACTCCCCTCTCCCGTATATACACAAAGGCAGGAGTATCTCCATTCTCAAACAAGTCAAACTCCGTGAGTCCAAAACCGAACAGAAAAAGAAGAAAAAAACACACACTTTTCTACGTCAAAAATCGTGCCAAACCGGGACCTTGCTACGATGCCGCCGCAACCCGCAGCGACCAGAGCCGCACCTCGCCGTCAAAACTGGCGCTGCAAACCCTCCACTCCTCGTCGCCGCCGTCGTCGTCGGCGCGACGCTTCTTCTGCGCCGTCACGAGCGCCGCCGCGACCGACCTGACCGCGCTCCCGTGCCCGTCGATCACCGCGACGCAATAGTACCCGCGCCCGTCCGCGCCGCGCCGCCAGGCGCGGACCGTCTGGTCCGCCGCCCCGCTGACCACCAGCGCGCCGTCGGCGGCGTCCCCGGCCGCGCACGCGACGGAGAGCACCGCCCTGCGGTGCCCGCGCAGCGCGCCGACCGCGACCATGTGGCTCGCGCTGTCCTCCCTCTCCCACACTACGACGCAGCGGTCGTTGCCGCCGGAGTAGAGCACCTGGCCGCCGCACCCGACGGCGACGGCGTTGACCGCCGCCGCGTGGCGGGACAGGGTGGCCACCAGGTGGTAGGCGGGCTTCTTGCCCGGGCGGCGCAAGGCCCTGTCTGGCCCGGCCGCCGGCGCCCGGGGCGCCCAGACGCGGACGCGCCTGTCGGCGGAGGCGGTGTAGACCGTGCCGTCGTGCGCGACGGCGACGGCGTTGACGGCGTCGTCGTGCGCCGGCAGCGACTGGAGGCAGCGGAGGGACGGGACGGCCCACACCTTGAGCGTCTTGTCCCAGGAGACGGAGAAGAGGAGGCGGCCGTCGGCGGAGGCCGCGACGCCGGACACGGCGTCGGCGTGCTCTATCCAGAGCCGACGGTGGTGGCGGCGGACGGTGACGTGGTTGGACGGGACGGGGAACCGGCGGAGCCGGTCGGAGACGGTGGGGAGCGCGGCGGCGAGGCGGAGCCGGTCGGGCGCGCGGGAGGACATCCGCCACAGCCGCAGCCTCCCGTCCTGGTGCCCCGTCACGGCGGCCTTGCCGCCATGAAGGTGCGCCACGCACTTGACCGACCCGGCCGCCGAAGTATCATCCGCCATGTCGGAGGTGGAGGTCGCCTCCATGGTGTACACGTCGTGGAGGACCACAGCCGCCGGCCTGGCGACGACGACGACGAGACCACCACCGCCGTGAACCGAGTAGTCCGCCGCCGCGACGGCGGCAGCCGATGCCGCCGCCGCCGCCGTGGACAGAGGGCACAGAGTAGTAACATGGGCGAACGACGCGGCGAGGCTTGCGCTCGTGCTGCCCGTCACATCCGACAGCGACGGCAGCGAAGGGAGGGACATCGACGACGACGCCTCCGACACCGCGGCCGCCGCGGCGGAAGACGACGTCGAGACAGTCGACGAGGAGGACGACACCGCCGCTGCCTGCTGCTTACTGCCGCTATTGCTGCTGTCTCCCTCGCCGGCGGCTGCCGCGCTGTCGCCGGTGGCCATGCAAAGCCGCGGGAGAAGCCGCATCAGGAGACACCACCACCCACTGTGACAGCGGCCGCGACTCCGTGGAATGGAGGAGTTGGTTCGAGTGCGAGGAGGGGGTATTTGTACGCGCAGGCTTGGGTCGGCTTCCTCCATCTGACGACTGGGGATTGTCCGGCACATGTACGGGTGGGAGACTGGACGGTCAGGATGGCCCCGATGTGACCTGTCGGTACGCGCTCGGTTCGAGTGGACAGCCCGGGGCGGAGGTGTCGGGGGCACCGGTGTGCGGTCGCTGGCGCGAGCCCGCCCCGCCTTACGGTCGGTCGACGTCGTCCGATCCACCCGGTTGGAATCGCCGCTGCGTCAACGTGTGATCTTGCAAAAAAAAAAAAAAGAAAAATGAAGAAATAAGTGTGATGTGATCAACTTCTGTACACCAGCTTCTCAATCTCAGATCGTGATGCTTGCTGTACACTTACAAAGTGTACAGATCACGTTTGGTCCAGGATTAGTGCCTCGACTGCCTCCCCGGAATTTTCATACTACATTCTAACCTGATGAATTAATCGGGACCGATGTGATTTTTTCCATCAAACGAGGCCATGAATTTAACACTAAAATGTATGGTACCTTTTGCTTTGGACATCGCGGCCTGTACCAAAGTGTCAAGTGCCAATTAGCCCTGTGCAATTCCATTTGTGCGTGCACACGAGAGGCTCTCTCTCGATGAACAGTAGGGACTCCGAAGTGACGGTTCGGCAAGTGGTTCGCGTCAGGACCATACGCTGAAGAAATATGCGTGCAAAACATGTACGATCGAGTACGACCGTAACGTGACTGACATCTCGGCTCCAGTGGGTAAGATGTTATGTTTACGTCGGATGGAACCACCGGTTTTTGTTTCAACGTGGCAAACTGTATCGGGACTTGAAACGTGAGCCGCATGCGTTTTATGGCTTCACCTATGGATCCATAAATTGACACGTCCATCTTCTCCTGTGTCTTTATATGCCAATGTGTGTGTTAGTGTGAACTTTGAAGGAGTATAGTACAATTCAATGTGGGTTGGTCCACTGCCACGCATTGTCAATTTGGCTCTGAAAGAAGCGTTTCGAAATTTTCAGTGATAACTGAACCAGCGTGTGGTACTGGTTGAGCTTAGTGGTCAGATAGTGATATATTTTTCAAAAAAACATAATATAAATATAGACGTTCACAAATACGCATACACTATGAACATATAGACGTGCATCCTATCATTATGAACATCTCGGAAAGATTGGACCGATACATCTAGAGATTAACGAAATAGATGTCTCGCTGTTGATGGGTATGTTGTCTGTCACTGAAAGAATAAATAGCCGCAAATATGAGTGTCCATGTCAATCTAAAACTTGAAGTGAACTTGTTCTATTAAAAAAAAACTTAATCAGTTGAGCTATACTCATTTTGCAGAAAGTATTATTTTTTTATCCAACATGCAAGCTCATCAGAGAGCGAAGGCTGCTGCAAATTGGAGAACAAAATCTTGCAAATCTGCTGTGGAGGAAACGGCAGGAGGTAAGGACAAGCGTCCTTGAGAAAAACAATCTGAGGACAAATGCTCTTACTGGCTGATCATGTAAGAGAGACAAGATTGTAATATTAGCAAAGTAGAGAGTAGATCATGTTATATAAAGTTTTTGAGTAACTAGTATATGTTGCTAGTAACGAGATACTGCAAAAGCTACCTCCTTTTGATCCAACATGCATGTGATGCCAAGAGTGGACTACTTAGACAACATTATCTTACAACACTTAATGCAGGAAAGGAAAAGCTAATTATGACTTATAAGAGGTTGGACAAATCTCAACCGAATATATATGGTGCAAAAAAGAGCATGGGGGCTACATGTAAAGCAATGCAATATATAGAATAGCAATGCAATATATAGAATGTCAAATGAGGATCATATCCTAATCGCTGCTCCCTAACTACTCTCTCTCTCTCTCTCTCTCTCTCTCTCTCTCTCTCTCTCTCATTGCTTCACTTTACGCCAAAATTAAGCAGGATTTAAGCAGGCCTGTGTTACGGGTATGTGTGCAGTGTGCTTTCTGGTCCCATTGCCAGCTCCATAGCAACCCTAGAATATGATTCTACGAGTACCATGTTGATAGCTTATTCAGCTCGGATCTCAAAATGTTCTGTATTTGCAGAGCAGATTTGTCAAACAATGGGTGTGTTTAGTGGAGATTTGCCAAAAAGATTTCACGGTCGTCAGGGATGTGATTTGAGTGGAGAAGCAGCAAAGAATATATGTTCCCTTCTGGAGAATGCAACATAAACTAATCTGTTGTCATTTTTCTCTTTTGGCATGCTCCTCAGCCTTTCCTTTACCTCGCAGGGGTGGGTTTCAAAATTCAGAGCGTGACATGAACAATTTTTGAACAGAATCATTACATACACGCAGACAAATTGGAGATTGCTAGTAGGTTTGAAATTAACACCGAAAAGAAAAAAAGAAGAGTTGCCAATGAGTTAACTCAATGAAATGAACAGGCGATCAATGGATCAGTGTCAAGTCGATGCCATTGGAAGATATTGAGCAGCCTATTGCGCTTGTTTACTCAAGAAGCAGCAAATTGGAAATGGATGATATCAAGCTGATCGCAACGTCGAGCAACTACACAGTGTTTTTTTTTTAATCTGCACAGTAACATCAGCGTCACGCTAAGAAAATCTGCAGACAAAATCCACAGTGCAATCAGCAAGGAGTGCCACGAGGTGAGCAGTGACGACGGCGACAGGCACATGCTCAGCGACGAGATAAGCAGCAACAGCAGATAACATAACAGATAACACGGCCACTAAATTCAAAGACCGGTTGTCTTCTTGAGCAGGATTAGGGCACTATACGAGCGTATCATCAGGATTAGTTAGTTCTTGCGTGAGCGTGACATACGCAAGAACTGGGGGCAGAGACACAGATCGAACTGGAAAGCCTGGATCCATCTACATGCTTCGTCTCCAAGCGTTGTTGATATGCTTTGCACTGTTCACTCTTTTACTAGCGCAAAGGTGATAAAAGCGACCAGAGGCAAGAGGATCGAGCGAAAATGCAACCGATCATTCGAAATGTTCGTTTCATGTTCGCTCAAGCAAAGGAACCTGTCCTGCAACGACATTTACGTATCTCCTAACGGCGTCTTGGGGCATAAATTATTGCCAAATCGCAAGCAACTGCCAACTGGTCACTAAGATACTGTTTGGAAGGCTTAATATTCCGAGAAACACTTGGTGAGAATTTAGCTGGTGAAAATATAGAAAAGCTAGGTTTCTCGTTTCTATATTCTAGTTTATTTTCTGAATTCTACAACTGCATATTCTTAAAATCTGTATGAAAATCTAAACTGCTTGAGAAGAGTTTTTAAGAGCAGAAGATTGTAGAATAAGCTACATTTTTTAAATAGACCCTAAAAAGCATGCAAAGCTCAAGGCACGCAGCAGCCTAATGGCCGTCGGTATCACCGTGTTGGGTTGTGATTTCCTTGGATGGCAATATGGCATTGTGGCCCTGTCGGGTTGTGGCACCACGGAATCGAATGATCCGTGTCTCCACGGCGTCCCAGCCTCCAGGTGTACGTGGCGCGCTCGCGAGAAGGGTCAAGGACCGCATCGAGTAGGGACCTGAAAACTTGTGTGCAGCCACCACAGGCAGCACCGCACGAAGCCATCTTCGGTGGTGTCCGCTTCAATTGCAGTGGGCAACCACGCGCACATGTGCGTTTGTTTGCTTTGCTCGTTTGGTGCAGCCTAGGTAGGCCAACAGCAGAACACCTGGCCTGCCGTGGTTGGGCGATCAAGACGATCCAAAAGAGCACGTCTCGCTTTTTTTTGTTGCATCATATGGATTCGTAGTACTGCCAATGATAATATGCCGCGTTTCGTGCATGCTGCCTGCTGCTGGTGGTTGTCAGATGAAGTGGTCGTGAGCTCGAGATGGCATGGATTGGTTGGTTTTTCTGATCAGGTGACACGGCTCCGCTGGTCACTTGTGTCACCCTGCCAGGGCGTGCATGATTGGGGCGGGTCTTTTTGGGTGGCACTAGTACTACATTGGTTGTGTGGGAAAACGATGGGTTCTTCAATTGAAGGAGTCACGTAACAAAGTTTGTAGAAAACGGACAATGTAATCATGATGCATATTTTCAGACTTCAGTCAATCGCATTGTCCACAGTTTGATACAAACATATATAGCGTGCGTCGAATAGATGTGGGTGGCGTTGGATTGGACTCGAGATGAAAGAAAGGCGCCGTAGGGTGGTTACCTTTCGTGTCTCCTTGTTTTCTAAAGAGGATTTGACCTCGGCGAAAACGGGTCTCGCAAGAACGTGCAACATTCATCGATGCATCATTATATGTGGACAAATGTGTTCCATCCCGACGATTTCCAAACAAATTCCCGATAAATCGTTACATGGTGTCCTTAGATAGTGTCAAATCTAATCGTAAACACATTTTGGGATGGAAGTAGTAGCATATGCATTTGCCCATCGCGTATGCCTACGGCTATATATCGGATAGAGCGAGGGACTCGTGAACGATGCAAAACGTCTCAATGCGTTCTCCACGAAACTTTCCCGCATCCCGGCTGCGACACCGCGGGCATGCGGTGCTGGGCGCGACGGCGGTAGGCAAGGCAAACAACGATAATTCGTGTGGCCAAACCCAACCCACACCGTACCCACTAGGGTCACAAATTCGCCGGCGTAGCGCGTGTAGCCAGTAGGCCGCCAAGGCCAACCAACCGCTCGCTTTCCCCGTAACGCGAGGCCCGCGCCGCGGCGCTTTCTGTGCGGGGCGTTGCGGGGTGCGGCGAAAAACGGGCCGGAAAACGAGCGACCGGCAGGCTGCAGACAGAGCGAGGTCGCTCGTACGAGCACACGCCACTGATGAATAGCCAGGAAGATGCAGCCATTGCAGCCGGGGTGCGCCTCGGACGTGATACCTTTACTGCCCCAAAAAATGGCTCTCCTGCGCACATGGCACTCGGCTGCAGTGGGTGATGGACGCTGCACCGGGGGCTGTGAACCTGTGAAAGTATGAGGTCAGGTAACGCAGATTCTGGCGGACCACGCTGCCGAAAGGGACTTTGGCTATCGATGAAACAAGGAAGGGAGCAGCTTTGGCCAGGTACGTGTGGGCGACCAGCGTCCTGGTTGGTATGTTACGTACGAGAGGATTGTGAATGGTGGTGACATGGGGGCGGGGTAGTGGAAGTTATATATCAGCGTGGCATTTGGCACGCACCCTTTTTACGTGTGCCAACTGCAAGTTAGGATGATGAGAGTGAAACGCCAGCGCTTCTTCTCGATCCCCTTTTGTTGGAACTTGGAAGGGAACAGCTGCACTTCGTATATCAGATTTGCGAAGAAAAAGACTACGAGCAAAAGCTAGCGCCAAGGCCGGCGGAATATACAAACCAAATTAACTCCAAGCAGGGGCTATAAACACACGCTAATGGCTATGGGTATCTACTCTACGATCGTACTCCCTCCGTCCCAAAAAAAAGACAAACCCTGATTTCTGTGTGCAACGTTTGACCGTCCGTCTTATTTGAAAAAATTATGAAAAAAAATTAAAAATACAAGTCACGCATAAAATATTAATCATGTTTTATCATCTAACAACAATGAAAATGCGAATTATAAAAAAATTTCATATAAGACGGACAGTCAAAGTACACGGAAACCCAAGGTTTGCCTTTTTTTAAGAAGGGAGGGAGTATAACATATTCTTCTCTACTGTTATTTGAACTGGCTTGGCTGCATCGTTCGGGACAAAACGGAAGTACTCACCAGATTTCGATATGATTGGTATATTCCTCACTCGAAAGGCCTTCTCTGACAGCAGGCTACGTGACAAGCTCGGATTAATCCGTCCAATTGGACGACAGACAGCCAATGACTAAGTGGCAGTTAGCTGATTAATAGTAGAGAAATTTTGGTTAAGCTTCGAACGCAATCGGTTAGTTCGCTTGGAAACTGGGCCCGATGGGCGACAAGGAGAGGCCGTCGTTCCTGCGGCTGGTTCGCTACGCCGACGCGCACGACCGGTGCCTGATGGCGCTGGGCGTTCTGGGCAGCTTCGGCGATGGCATGATGCAGCCGCTGTCAATGCTGGTGCTCGGCGACATCGTCAACAGCTACGGCGGCGCCGGCGGCGCCGGCAGTGCCCGGAGCGCCTTCAGCTCCGGCGCCGTCGACAAGGTGATCAATCGTGCCATCCATTTACGTTTCCATATGCAACTCCTTTCCTGAATCTTATTCTTGCGCGTAAGCTGCATTGCAGTTTGCGCTTCGGTTACTGTACGTCGCCGTTGCAGTGGGTGCCTGCTCCTTCCTAGGTGAGCAACTTTGAATCAAACAAATTAGTGATCAGTGATAAAAAATCAGAAGTAGTGTTTGATCGGTGAGAATTTTCTTTGGACGATCATGGAGAACATGAATGTTGGTTGGTGATCTTCAGAGGGTCTGTGCTGGACGAGAACGGCGGAACGGCAGGCGTCAAGGATGAGGAGGCTGTACCTGGAGGCCGTCCTGAGCCAGGAGGTGGCGTTCTTCGACGCCGCGCCCTCCTCGCCGTCGTCGCCGCAGGCCCAGGCCCAGGCCACCACGTTCCGCGTCATCTCCACCGTCTCCGACGACGCCGACGCCATCCAGAACTTCCTCGGCGAGAAGCTCCCCATGGTCCTGGCCAACGCGACGCTCTTCTTCGGCGCGCTGGCCGTGTCGTTCGTGTTCGCGTGGCGGCTCGCGCTGGCGGGCCTCCCGTTCACGCTCCTCCTCTTCGTCACGCCGAGCGTGCTCCTCGCCGGGCGCATGGCCGCGGCGGCCGGGGAGGCCCGCGCGGCGTACGAGGAGGCGGGCGGGATAGCGCAGCAGGCGGTGTCGTCCATCCGGACGGTGGCGTCGTACACCGCGGAGCGGCGGACGGTGGAGCGGTTCCGCGGCGCGGTGGCGCGGAGCGCGGCGCTCGGCGTCAGGCAGGGGCTCATCAAGGGCGCCGTGATCGGGAGCATGGGCGTCATCTACGCCGTCTGGTCCTTCTTGTCGTGGATCGGCAGCCTCCTCGTCATCCACCTGCACGCCCAGGGCGGCCACGTGTTCGTCGCCTCCATCTGCATCGTTTTGGCGGGAATGTAAGCATTCAAATTACAAACACACCCTCCATTTCAAAACAAGTGACATTTTTACCGATAATGTACGTTCGTGCTGTTGTTGCTAATGTCAGGTCGATCATGATGGCGCTGCCGAACCTCCGGTACTTCATTGACGCGACGGCGGCGGCGAGCCGGATGCAAGAAATGATCGAAATGCTCCCACCGCTCGAAGGGGCGGAGAAGAAGGGAGCCACCATGGAAAGGATCAGGGGCGAGATCGTGTTCAAAGACGTGCACTTCTCGTACCCGTCGAGGCCGGACACGCTGGTGCTCAACGGCTTCAACCTGACCATCTCTGAGGGCGCCACCGTCGGTCTCGTCGGCGGCAGCGGGTCCGGGAAGTCCACCGTGATCTCGCTGCTGCAGAGGTTCTACAGCCCGGACTCCGGGGAGATATCGATGGACGACCATGGCATTGACACGCTCAATGTGGAGTGGCTTAGGAGCCAGATAGGGCTAGTGAGCCAAGAGCCTGTACTGTTTGCGACCTCCATTAGGGAGAACATACTATTCGGCGACGAGACGGCCTCGTTGAAGCAAGTCGTCGCCGCGGCGAAGATGGCCAATGCCCACGAGTTCATCGTCAAGTTGCCCCATGGATACGAAACTCATGTACACAAGCAACAGCAATTTTTACAGTGCATGCTACAACACGCTGAATCTTATGGTGTATTTTTTTTTTTCTCCGGTGCAGGTTGGTCAGTTCGGGACGCAGCTGTCGGGAGGGCAGAAGCAGCGCATCGCCATTGCTCGAGCGCTCGTCCGGGACCCGAGGATCCTGCTGCTGGACGAGGCGACGAGCGCGCTCGACGCCGAGTCGGAGCGGACGGTGCAGGACGCGCTGGACCGGGCGTCCGTGGGCCGGACCACCGTGATCGTAGCGCACCGCCTCTCGACGCTCCGCAAGGCGGACACGATTGCGGTGCTCGACGCTGGCCGCGTCGTGGAGGCCGGCACGCACGACGAGCTCTTGGGGATGGACGACGGGGGTGAAGGCGGCGTGTACGCCAGGATGGTGCACCTGCAGAAGGCGCCACCCGTGGCGGCGAGGGAGGAGCGCCACCGCGCCGTGGATGTGGTGGAGAGCGAGATGGTGTCGTTCCGCAGCGTGGAGATTATGTCGGCGGTCAGCGCCACCGAGCACCGTCCTAGCCCCGCGCCGTCGTTCTGCTCGGTCGAACACTCGACGGAGATTGGGAGGAAGCTCGTGGACCACGGTGTGGCGCGCTCCAGGAAGCCCTCGAAGCTTCGCCTGCTGAAGATGAACCGGCCGGAGTGGAAGCAGGCGTTGCTTGGGTGCGTTGGCGCCGTCGTCTTCGGCGCGGTGCTGCCGCTGTACTCGTACAGCCTAGGCTCGTTGCCGGAGGTTTATTTCCTCGCCGACGATGGCCAGATCCGTTCCAAGACCAGGTTGTACTCCTTCCTCTTCCTTGGCATCGCCGTCGTCTGCATCACGGCGAACATCGTGCAGCACTACAACTTCGCGGTGATGGGCGAGCGCCTGACGGAGCGTGTCCGGGGCCAGATGCTCGCCAAGATCCTCTCCTTCGAGGTCGGGTGGTTCGACGAGGACGAGAACTCGAGCGCCGCGGTGTGCGCGCGGCTGGCGACGCAGTCGAGCAAGGTCCGCTCCCTCGTCGGCGACCGCATGTGCCTGCTGGTCCAGGCGGGCGCCACGGCGTCGCTGGGCTTCTCGCTCGCGCTCGCCGTGTCGTGGCGCCTCGCCACGGTGATGATGGCCATGCAGCCGCTGATCATCGCGAGCTTCTACTTCAAGAAGGTGCTCATGGCTGCCATGTCCAAGAAGGCCAAGAAGGCGCAGGTGCAGGGGAGCCAGCTCGCCAGCGAGGCCGTGGTGAACCACCGGACGATCACCGCGTTCTCGTCGCAGCGGCGGATGCTCCGCCTGTACGAGGCCGCGCAACAAGGCCCCAAGAAGGACAACGTGGCGCACTCGTGGTTCTCCGGCTTCTGCCTGTGCCTGTGCCAGTTCAGCAACACCGGCAGCATGGCGGTCGCTCTCTGGTACGGAGGCAAGCTCATGGCCAAGGGGCTCATCACTCCCACGCACCTGTTCCAGGTGTTCTTCATGCTCATGACCATGGGAAGGGTCATCGCCGACGCCGGGAGCTTGACGTCGGACTTGGCGCAAGGCGGCGACGCGGTGCGCTCCGTCCTCGACACGCTGGACCGTGAACCGACGATCAAGGACGACGACAACGACAACGAGAGGAAGAAGAAGAAACGGAAGGAGATAAAAGGCGCGATCGAGTTCAAGAACGTGCACTTCAGCTACCCGACGCGGCCGGAGGTGGCCGTGCTCGCCGGATTCAGCCTCGAGATCGGCGCGGGGAAGACGGTGGCGCTCGTCGGGCCGAGCGGGTCCGGCAAGTCGACGGTGATCGGGCTGATCGAGCGGTTCTACGACGCGCAGAGGGGCTCGGTCCTGGTCGACGGCGAGGACATCAGGAGCTACAGCCTTGCACGCCTCCGGTCGCAGGTGGCGCTCGTCAGCCAGGAGCCGACGCTCTTCTCCGGGACGATACGCGACAACATAGCGTACGGCGCCGCCGAAGAGCACGCCACCGAGGACGAGGTGGCCCGCGCCGCGGCGCTCGCCAACGCCCACGGGTTCATCAGCGCCATGGAGCGCGGGTACGACACGCGCGTCGGGGAGCGCGGCGCGCAGCTGTCGGGGGGGCAGAGGCAGCGGATCGCGCTGGCGCGGGCGGTGCTGAAGGACGCGAGGATCCTGCTGCTGGACGAGGCGACAAGCGCGCTGGACGCCGCGTCGGAGAGGCTGGTGCAGGACACCGTGGACCGGATGCTGCGGGGGAGGACGTGCGTCGTGGTGGCGCACCGCCTCTCGACGGTGGAGAAGTCCGACACGATCGCGGTGGTGAAGGACGGGAGGGTGGCGGAGAGAGGGAGGCACCACGAGCTCCTCGCCGTCGGCCGCGCCGGGACGTACTACAACCTGATCAAGCTCCAGCACGGCAGATCGCCGTGCCTTAGTCCCATGTGAAGTGATGGCGTAGTCCACCACACGAATCATTGCGTTGCATACATGGTCGAGCAATGGAACGGTTGAATGGATCAATATAAGCAAAATTCATGCTAGGATGATCCAGTTTATAATCATGCAAAACTACGACTGAGAATATAGAACGAGTATAACTTGTATTAATTCATCATGAATTTCTAATTTTAAATTTAGCAGCACTAATCAAATATTTTTTTTTCTTTCTATATACATAAATCTAAAGCTACATGAAAAATCTGTAGCTCCAAATCTAACGAAAAATCAATAAACAAATTTGTACCGTGAACTGAACGAGAGATGCGCCAGTGACCCGTCGTAATCAAACTAGGAGTGGCCGGTCAAAGCCGATCGGACGGATGCGGCGGCCCAGCTTCCGGCGTCCCGAACGAACGCGACCATGGCCTCGCTCTCCGCGATCACCACCCTGTCAGTCCCGGTCCTCGTGATCGGCGGGACGATGAGCCAGAACCCCGTCGCTAGGATGAACGCCAGCGTCAGGGCGGTCGCGACGGCGCGCGGCGGCCGCGGCCACCCCTTGTGCGCAGCAAACCACCCCTCCGCCACCGCGCACGCCCCGTGCAGCGCGAAGAACGCGGTCGGCTCCCCCGTCGGCGGCCGCAGCGTGGCGTAGTAGATCACCGCCTCGTGCATGATCCCCGAGACGAGGAACGCCGCGAGCACCCCCGCGGCGACGCCGGCGACGCCGCCGCCTACGCGCGCGCGCACGGGGCGGCTCACGCACTGGCGGAGCAGCGCGGGCACCGACAGGTTCCACCGCCTGCCCCAGAACTCCCGCAGGCTCGCCGACAGGTAGGGCCGGTCGAACTGCGGCTCTAAGTCCATCCCCATCACCGCGCGCACCGCCGCCGCGGCGAACGCCAGGACGAGCTCCAGCGCGAGGTAGACGTGCAGTGAGTACAGCATCAGCAGGACGTACTCGTTCATCCGCTCCTTGTGGGGGTAGACCGACACGATGGTGGCGAGCAGCGCGGCCATCACGGCGGAGGTGACGAGGCCAAGGCCCGGGCGCGGGGCGTTCTCGGAATCGCGCTGCGCGCGCCGCCTGACGGGCAATGAGGCGATGGCGACGAAGGCGGGCAGCGGGAGGGACGTGTCGAGCGGGCCATGCCCCGAGGCAAGGAGCAGCAGCTTGAACTCCGCGAGCCATCCGAGGAAGAACCCGGAGGTGACGCGGAGATGGAGCGCGCGGAACGCGAGCGGGATGACGGGGAGGACGGCGAGCACCGGCACGAACGCGGCGAGGCGGGGCAGGCCAGGGCGGAGGCGGCGCGCCACGAAGCGAACGTACGACATGGCCGCGGCCACCGCGGCAACGACGGCCAACAGGCTGCGCAGGTCGCCGCCGGCCATCATCGGGGTCCGGTCGATGGGGCGCGACGGAAAGAACAGATTGGCACGAGACAGGGAATTGCTGAATTTGCCAATCAACTCGTCAAGTTTTCTTTGATAAATTGGGCGCTCGCCGAGTCGCCGTGGAACAAATTAAAGCATCCCGGTGATGCAAACCATGGGCCGATGGTACAATCCACTGCTCACTACAGCCCATGTTATCAAGCGAACAAAATGTGCTGCAGTGTTTAACTCCGTTCTCTCACTTGAAAGTGATATATTCTTTCTCCATGGCGTCACCGCCAAATCCAAGTGCCGCCGGTGGAAATCACTGTAGTCCGTTGGTAACAGAAAACCAGAGTTATTCGCGATCCAAGTCGCCCTCAACAGAATGGGGTTTGGTCCGAAATCGCTATCCGGCTCATGAAACGCACTACCATCATTCTCAGTTCACATGCTCGGTACCAAAATTATTTAGACAAATTTTATTACAGGATAGTGGGACTTTATGGTTTTAGTTTTTTGAACACTGCAAAAGTTGATCTTTAGCGAGAGATACCTATAAAATGTAGCTATTTGTTATTATACACCATAACCACCAACATATACTCAATCCATTCAAGTTTGATCAGCATATTTGGTCTATGCACCGAGACCAAGAGGAGAGCACAACTGTAAAACTCATTAGCTCTGTATGGAGATATGGGAGAAAAACAATACTCCCACGTCTTGGTCTGAAAATGGTTGGATGTAGATACGGAAGCCTTAGATGTAGGCAAACTCTTGTAAAAGTTAAATAATGACTCAAATTAGAATTACAATTCTGAAATCTAAGGGCCTAAAATTTTACGTTTGGCAGAGAGCCTCCAAACAATTCTCCCATATGGCCTTGGTTGCACGGGGGATTGCTAGTTGGCGCGCGCGCCAGCTGCTCCTGGGCCTCCCGGCCCATCAGGCATTTTTTCTTTTTTTTCGCGATTTGTTTTTTCTTTTTCTTTTGCGTTTTTTTTCGTTTTTTTTATTACTTTTTTTTAATCTTTAGCACACTTATTTTTTTCAAAAATGTTTTGAGTTGGAAAGTTTTTAAATTTTAACTTGAAAATTTTTAAATCTGATTTGAAAGTTTTCGAATTTGAGTGGAAAGTTTTCGAATCTGAGTCGAAAGTTTTCGAATTTGAGTTGAAAATTTTCGAATCGGAGTCAAAAGTTTTCAAATCTCAAGTTGAAAGTTTTTAAATCTGAGTCGAAAGTTTTCATTTTTTTCAAATCTTAACTTAAAAAATTTTCAAATTTGAACTTGAAAGTTTTCAAATCTCGAGTTGAAAGTTTTCAAATCTGAGTTGAAAGTTTTTAAATATGAGTTGAAAGTTTTCAAAATTTGTCTTACACATTTAAATTTCGAGTTGAAAATTTTCAAATTGAGTTTTGAAAGTTTTTAAAATTTAACTTTAAAAGTTTTCAAATCTAACTTGAAAGTTTTCAATCGGTTAGTAGAAAAAATCTTCCGGAAAAAAGAAAATCATATCTTAATTACTGTTATTATCTACTAATCACTTAGTTAATTTGGCTAAATTATTGGAAACACTCGCCGCCAACGGGCACGCCCGCGTTAGCTTTTCCGGGTTGCACGCGTGATCTTATTAACAAGCGAACAGACAAACATGCACTGGGATCCCTTCCTTAAAATGGATCCAATACAAACATGTCAGAGAATCAGGACAACATAGGATGAATAGGGGACCCCATGACAGACACCAGTTGTCTGATCCACTCTCTTGCTGGAGTATTCGTAGAGTTGGATTTTGATGGGGAGATGCACCCATCATATCAAACTACTACTACAGTACGCGCGAGCGGCCGGTCAAAGAAGACTCAAAGCCGAGTGGACGGAGGCGGCCGCCCAGATGCCGGTGTCCCGCACGAACGCGACGACCGCCTCGCTCTCGGCGATCACCAACTTGTCGGCGCCGGCCCTCGTGATCGGCGGGAAGAAGAGCCAGAACCCCGTGGACATGACGAGCGCCAGCGTCAGCGCGGTCGCGACGGGGCGCGGCGGCCGCGGCCACCCCTCGCGCGCCGCCCACCACCCCTCCGCCACGGCGAGCGCCCCGTGCAGCGTGAAGAACGCGGTCGCCTCCCCCGTCGGCGGCCGCAGCGTGATGTAGTAGAACATCAGCTCGTGCATGACGCCCGAGACGAAGAACGCGGCGAGGACCCCCGCCGCGACGCCGGCGGCTCCCTCGCCGACGCGCGCGCGCACGGGGCGGCTGACGCACGGGCGGAGCACCGCCGGCACCGAGAGGTTCCACCTCCGTCCCCAGAAGTCCCGCAGGTGCGCTGACAGGTAGGGCCTGTCGAACTGCGGCTCCAGATCCATCCCCATCACCGCGCGCACCGCCGCCGCCGCGCACGCCAGGACGAGCTCCAGCGCGAGGTACACGTGCAGCGAGTAGAGGACGAGCAGGGCGTACGGGTTCATCCGCTCCTTGTACCGGTACAGCAACACGATGACCGCGAGCAGGGCGGCCATCACGGCGGAGGTCACGGGGCCAAGGCCGGATCCCGCGGCGTTCTTGGTGGGATCACGCTGCCTGACGGGGAAGGTGGCGATGGCGACGAAGGCGGGGAGCGGGAGGGACGGGTCGAGCGGGCCCTGCCCCGAGGCGAGGAGCAGCAGCTTGAACTCCGCGAGCCAGGCGAGGAAGAACCCTGAGATGGCGCGCGGGTGGAGCGCGCGGAAGGCGAGCGGGAGGAACGGGAGGACGGCGAGCACCGGGACGAACGCGGCGAGGCGGGGCAGGCCGGGGCGGAGGCGGCGCGCGGCGAAGCGGGCGTACCACATGGCCGCGGTCACCGCGGCGCACACGGCGACGAGGCTGCGCAGGTCGCCGCCGGCCATCGCTCGCCTGGTTCCGGGGAGCGAGAGCGACTGGACCGTGGACTGGAGAGGAGCGCCACGCGAGATTTGGAGATTTGCCAGTCAAGTTTGGCTATTAAATTCGAGATCAGTACAGTTTGATACCTCGACGAACGTGGCCACTGGTCGTCGCGCGACAAATCGTTCTACGAACGTTCACCTTTTCACCAGCACACGTGGCTGAAAAAATGTTTGCCAACTACAGTCTGCCTCTGGTCCATGGCCACCTCAATTCGGCTGACGGGCCCATTTGAATTGCAGGGTAGAAAAAAATAAAGGAATAGGAAAAACACATGATTCTGATAGAAATTGAAGTGTAAAACAGATGATCGCAAAACACAGAAAAAACATACAAATGGTCGTTTTATTGGAGCGCAGGAAAAACGCAGGAATCGGATGAGAGAGATAGATTCAAAGGAATTTTTCCAAGAGTTTAGAGCTCTTGCTAAATTTTTTTCAAAATCCACATGCAATGTGCCATTCCATAGGAATTTCATAGGATTTGGAAAGCTTCAATCCTTTGAATCAAAGGGCCAAATAGAAAAATTTCCTATAGAATTTGAATTCTATGAAATTTCTAAATAAATCCTTTGATTCAAATGGGCCCTAATTTATGGCTGCTAACTGACTCAACAACCAGCTGAAAATGTACATCATTAGTTCATCCCACAAAAGGAAATAACGCGTGCGTCGATGATCAGGTAATGAAGCAAATACAGCATAACTATACTGCACCTTGACAAGCAGTGCGTTTATTGTAACACAGATATATATACTCCCACAGTTTCAAACTTTCAATGGCACAATCGCGTACACCGCGACTTAGAATTTGCAGGTTCCTTTGACGAGTTTACGATACCGGTAGTTATTACTACAGTAAACATGCACACCTGCAAATGTGCAATGGAACGCCGGCAAATCGAGCGCACGGTCCGGCGAGTGCCGCTCGGGGCGGCGTCGGCGGCGGCGGCGTCAGCCGTAGCAGCGGATGGGGTCGTTGCAGCTCTTCTTGGCGGACTGGCCGCCCTTCTCGAGGTAGCGCTGGTGGTACTCCTCGGCGGGGTAGAACCTCGTCGCCGGGAGGATCTCCGTCACGATCCTCTCCTTCCACTCCTTCTGCTTCTCCGCCAGCGAATCCCGCGCCGTCTTCTCCTGCTCCGCCGTGTAGTAGTAGATGCCCGACCGGTACTGCGTCCCGACGTCGTTGCCCTGCCATACATTGCGCGTGCATAAGTTCGCCGGGGTTAATTAGCAGGGGTAAAAACCAGGACGATATGCTTAGTTATTAGTCTCGTGGAAAACTGATAACAGCACAGGCTGCACAGCTAGCTGATGAACTCGATCGGCTCAATATATCAGTCTTCACTGACTCACTTCTCAGTTACATAATCTGGCATGAAGTTAAGGGCCCCTTTGATTTGTAGGAAAAGTGTAGGAAATTTAAAGGATTTCAATTCTATGAAAAAATTTCCTATGAAACCCTTTGAAATAAAGGATTGAATCCTATACTATCCTTTAAAATTCCTATGGAATGGGTGATCCTATAGGGATTTTGGAGGAAAGTTAGCAAGAGGTCCAACCTCTTGGAAAAATTCCTTTGAGTCTATCTCTCTCATCCGATTCTTGCGTTTTTCCTGTGGTCCAATCAAACGATCATTCCTGTGTTTTTCCTGTATTTTACAATCCTCTGTTTTACACCTGCATTCCTGTCAGAATCCTGCGTTTTTCCTATTCCTCTGTTTTTCCATTCCTGCGATTCAAAGGGGCCCTAAATGTTCTTTCCTACTGGTATAGTGGTATTGGGTAGAATTACCACCGGATTGCAGTTTTTGGATAGTAAGGCCAATACTAGCTCCATGTCAAAATTACTTTCCACAATCATATCAAATGTGATTCTCATTTCACAATGCCAGTAGTTTGATCGCATCTATTTCACACAATTGCGCACTAGTTTCTTTCTTTCTTTCTTTTTTTGAAAGGAGCGCGCTAGTTTCTTCACAAAAATAAATCTTAGCGAGTTGAGTTTATCTTTCTCTTCCATCAACCGTAGCTGGGTTCTGGGAGTACCGTACTGCACCAAGAATGGCGTGAAAAATCTCAACGCAACTAATCACGGATGATGGCCACGTAGGTGTGTTTAAAACCGCATATTTTCTGATCTGTTTAACGGTCCAAAATACTCCCAGTGAGAGACCACAACTTCCGCGGCAGAGCAAAGTCAACACTAAACAAAAACCGAGCCAGGTTCACTGAACCTCCTGCGACGCCAGCGAAGAAGTCGCCGCCGCCATCGCCACCGCCCGCCGGCACACGCGTGCGGCGGCGCCGCCGGCGCAGGAGGAATGGCTCCCTAATCCCCCTACTACGAGCGAACGACGCGAACGCACCTGTCTGTTGAGCGTGGTGGGGTTGTGCTTGGCCCAGAAGACGTCGAGGAGGACCTCGTAGGGGCAGGCCTTGGGGTCGTAGTGCACGCGCACCACCTCGGCGTGCCCCGTGCCGCCGCCGCAGACCTCGCGGTAGGTCGGCTCGTGGCGGTGGCCCTGCGAGTAGCCCACCTCCGTGCGCGCCACGCCCGGGAGACGCTGGTACGTCAGCTCCACGCTCCAGAAGCACCCCGCCGCGAACTGCGCCAGCTCAAGGCCCTCGCCGGCCGCCGCGTCGGCGTCCAGCCCCAGGGCAGGGTTCGCCGCGCCGGGGTTGGAGTCGGACATGGCGATGGGCAGGGGAGTCGCGGGCGGCGGTGGCCGATCTGGCGATCTTGGTTAGGGATTGAGGTGGTGGACTTTTCCCAAGCCTAATTCACCGGAGGGGATTTTAAAGTCTACCAAAATGATATGCTAGCTCCAACTGAATGGTTGAAATTCGAGACGTGCATAGCCTACGTCCACATATCAGTTCTTCCTACTGTAAACCACGGACAATCCCTGCCGTTAATTTTACGGATTAGGTATGGGCCAAAATAATACTGCGTGAATCACATTGATCTGAAAGAATTTTAGTTAAGATCTATACAAAACTATTGCAGTCAACTTTACGAATAAAATTTGATCATCCAGCTTGTGAACTTTTGATACTCAGTACACAAGGTCTCACGCGCTGATCGGTTGATTTGAGAGGTAGGAATGAAGCAATCAAAAATAACTTGTGAGTAAAACTTCTAAATTTATATCATTTGTGACTTTTACAACAAAATTAAAAAAAATAGCATATTATCCGTGGAGAATATGAGTAAATTTCACAAAATTACGCGTTTTGTGGTCCAAGTTACAGAAAACCACACACTTTGACACTTGACGCTTAAGTACATATGTTTTGGTAGTGTAGTTTCATAAAACCACACTATCAATGAATGGATTCACCCGTGATATGACGTGGTTGTTCCACTTAGGACAAGAACGTGGCATCCTATTACAAGCCATCGCACAAAATCAATAGGATGCCACGTCCTCATCATAGGTGGAACAACCACGTCATCTCACCGGTGAATCCATTCATTGATAGTGTGGTTTTGTGAAATTACACTACCAAAATATATGTACTTGAGTGCCAAGTGTTAAAATGTTTGTGCTTTTCTGCAACTTGTATCATATGTGAAATTTACTCTACAAATATTGATTAACTAGATCTGACCAAAGCTCACACCACGAGCACACAATTGAGAAAATTGAAAACAAAGAAGTTTTTCTTAGCTAACAATAAGAAACACTGCGTTGAGTTGTCAGCTACCCAATCTCTTGAGAAAAATCAGATATTCAAGAATAACAACTCCTCAATGATGTTTGTGCCAACAACATAACTTCTTGAAGGCGATGACACGACGCTCTTTTTACATTTGTGCTAAGCGGTGGAATCTTCCGAATAAAAACATTGTAGTCTATATGTCTCGAATAGCAATTGTGATATTCAAGATGTCATAATCTTCTTGAAGCCGTTGCATTGGAAATTCTTTGATGGTGGTGGCATTGCGCCCGTCGGATCGAGTTTGATGGTAATTGTGGTGGTAGGATTTGAGTGAACTAGTTGATACCCCGCGCGTTGCTGCGGGCATATCATAAAACTTGCAGTGAGTATTATTTGTTAGCGTTATAGGATAGATCAAGCAATTCTTAGTCTAGGACCATTAACCTAAGGATTGAATTTCCTAAGTTGAGAAGAACGTATGCATATATATAAGTAAATTATCTTCATTAGATTGCAGCAAATTGTAGTGAGGTAGTAGTAATGTACGGTAGAAATAACTAACACGCAATGTTAGAAGCACTAAATCTCATTATTTTTGAAGTCTTGTTCTGTGAGGAAGACATCTATGTGAGGGATTTTATTCTTCATGTAGGAAATAGTGTGAGTTTGAGTTGACTTGAAATAGGATAGGTCGTCAGCGGCTGATTTCCCTTGGACAGAAACACAAACGGTTGACGATTTGGATGCAGTAACGACGGAAATTGCTTGCAGGTAGGTGGTGTGACTGGATTGTGGGTTACAGTTCCTGAAGAAGAATAACAACATTTGAATATGTACAAATATGTAGAGAATGGAAAGACTACTGTAAGCATGTGAAACAGGAAACTTAAGTATGGCAAATATGTAGATGTAGTAAGTAACACTTCAATATTCATATCATAGGGGAGAGATTACCTTTTTTCTCCTTGTTCATCCATTTGTGCTGATGATGGAATTATTGTGTGTAGAAGAATTTTCAGGAAGGACAAAGGTATTGTGGTATAGGCTTGTGCTCTGGGGGTGATTCTTATAGTACTTTAGTGGTGTTGGAGGTGGGATTGAGCAGATCAGAGGGATATTTTCTTTGAATTTTATTTGATTTAGGATCATGTATGATTAAGAATTATATCTCGAGCTATTATTTTGGTGGATAACATATTGATTAGCAATAAATGTTTTATTTGAAATCTATTTGGTTTGGCAAAGTTTATCAAAAATAATGGCAGTTAAGCTATGTTACCAAGGATTGTGGAGACCAATTTTATTTATGTAGTTGTACTTTGCAAATTCAATCATGAGAGACAATGGCAATATATTTTGAAATTGTTGGAAGACTGCAAATATAGGATGCATGCATGAATTATAATTGCAGCAGGGAATGGTAATGATAGGATTAGAAAAGGAGGGGCACAGAAAATATGAACAACATATGATGAGGTAAGAAAAACACATACCGATACAGGTTATTTGCTCTTAGTCAAATTCTTTGCTTGGAAGCTTATCCGATGGTGCGACAATTTTATCCGCTGCTATGAAAATCCTCAGATTTGCCCCCGAGTAATGGAACTGATATCCAGAATCTACTAAATAGATAAACACCAATTCATGAAAAACTTTCGCCTTGGTCCTGGGGAGAGTAAATTTGCAGCCTATGGTCAATAAGTAAAACAGAAGCAATTGACATACATGCACAAAACTGAAATACGATTGCTGAACTAAAAACTAAAATAACCTTTCATAGTTCAATTCTAGCCATCTGGTGGGTGCAGTCGGAGGATATGGCTGCTTGGTTGGATGGGCTGGGAGAACGGTGAAAGGGAACTATGGTTTATTATGGTGGAGAAGGGATCTTAAGAGGCTCATGAAAGTAATAAATTGAATTTACCATGCATTTAGCTAGCCACCTGGTGGCCTAATTGATTGTGGTCGTTTTTCATGCAATTGCTCAAATTTAAGAGAGGGAAAAGTAAAGGGGAATAGACAGCAGCAACCAAGGGTTCAACAATTTTCTTGCCTGAAATGCTGATCTGAACCGATGAATCCATGGTGGCGAACCCGTGGCCCTCCCGAGACGTGCAGGGCGCATGCCAATTGTACACCGCCCTCCCGAACTGGTAGATGGGCCCATCTGCTACTAGCACAGTGAGAGGAAGTGCGGAGCCAGCCCGCGGAAGACGGCCACGCACAAGCTGCGCCGCCGTTCTCCTCAGCCACTCGGATGGCCACACCGCGGAACCCTAGCTGGTAGATGAGACATAGAAGGAGACGCAAGCGAGAAGGGGTGCGGCGCCCCGGACCATGCGTGGCGGCTGCCGGCACCGAGCGACAACAGGAGCGGCGCCGCCATCCTGAGCCACCGGCCACTGCGACATGATGTTTCTAGCGATTTTTTTTCTTTTCTTTGGATGAGTGTTGTTGTGTGGGAGGAGTGGATAGGGTTGGGATAGCTGGGCCAATGGGAAAAAGGTGTAACGTAACAGAGGCCCATGAGTAGCATGGGCTGGCCCAATACTGTTCAATGTCGATCTAACGTCCATCTGGAGACCTGCAGACAATCCAACGGCTCAGTAAAAAAAGATAATATAGGCGCAATATGGTGCAAACTTTATAGCAATAACTCCTCTAGTGGGTACCAACTATATAGGAAGAAGGGATGACTGATCTACAACTTGCTTTGTCGACACCAGTTCGTCGACATTGATGTGAGCGAAATTCGATTTACAAAGGATCGACCACATGTTTTGGACATCCTGCTTTTGTGTTTTGAGGAAAGCAAAGATTATGTACAACGTGTAAGCCATTGGTAGAAACAATGGTTCTACATATCTCTAAGAACAACTATAGAGGGATATTTATGTCTTTAAGTGGTATTAATTTCTTAGTTTTTGTTGTTTTTAATTAATTTATAATTTGGTAATTTCACAGTTGGTTGTAGCTTCTCTGGAATAAGGACTGAAATAAATTTTATTATAAAAGGATATCATGGTGTGCACATAATGTATTTTTAAGACTCTCTTGTTCATTGGATTTGATAAAGCGGACTAATATCTCATTTTGAGAAAACAGGGTTTTGTGTGTTCACGTATTGGGTCGGCGTGTAGGAACGTACACAAAATAGTGTGACCAAAGGGAGGCTTTATTCTTGGCAACATAGTCTGGTACGATCATATGGCGTATTCCGCAGCGTGGGTGCTGCAGGTTCCTTGACGATACCAATATACTATAGTTATTTAACATGCACATCCCAGCACACGTGCACGGTCCACGGCGACGGTGGCGGCGTACGTTAGCCGTAGCGGCGGATGGGGTCGGTGCAGCCCTTCTGGGCGGACTGGCCGCCCTTCTCGAGGTAGCGCTGGTGGTACTCCTCGGCGGGGTAGAACCTCCTCGCCGGGAGGATCTCCGTCACGATCTTCTCCTTCCACTCCTCCTGCTTCGCCTCCAGCGACTCCCGCGCCACCCTCTCCTGCTCCGCCGTGTAGTAGTATATGCCCGACCGATACTGCGTCCCGGCTTCGTCTCCCTTCGTGCATATATATATATGTTCGCCGGAGTTAGCGGAGATGAAAAATTAATGGACGGTATAAGCTAGTTAGAACGAACATGGTACATATATACCTGTCTGATGAGCGTGGTGGGCCTGTGCTTCGCCCAGAAGACGTCGAGGAGGACGCCGTAGGGGCAGGCCTTGGGGTCGTAGTGCACGCGCACCACCTCGGCGTGTCCCGTGCCTTGGCCGCAGACGTCGTCGTAGGTCGGCTCGTGGTGGTGCCCCTGCGAGAAGCCCACCTCCGTTCGCGCCACGCCCGGGAGCCGCTGGTACGTCAGCTCCACGCTCCAGAAGCACCCCGCCGCGAACTGCGCCAGCTCAAGGCCCTCGCTGGCCGCCGCGTCGGCGTCCGGCCCCAGGGCGGGGTTCGCCGCGCCGCCGTCGGCGCCGGTATCGTTCGACATGGGAGATGGGCGGTGGGTGTCGCGACCGATCTGTCGTTAGTGGTTGAGTGGTTCGGGATTGGGGTTGGACTACGCAGTGATCGATCGAATGGGTCCTGGACTCCTGGTTTCCGGGGTTTTATAAACAAGTCGTGCAAAGTGGATGATTGGAACCTGGAACCTGCATTGGATCTTGGCCCTCCCACAAAAATATACGTGCACCATTGTATAATTGACCTGAAAAGTTTCATGTCAAGATCTAAGGAAGACAAAATCAAGTCAACTCTTTGGGGAAAGGAGCTTGGATGAAGATGTATCGTAATATCATATCATTGACATGAAAATTTTCAAGTCAAGATCTTTCGCTAAAAAAGATCAGAGCGTAGAAAAACAAATCGATCAAGCGGCAAAGATGTCAGTAGAATCTTAAGGCCTTATTTAGTTCCTAAATATTTTTTTTTCCAAAAACGTCATATTAAATATTTGTACACATGTATGAAACATTAAAATAGATAAATAAAAAAACTAATTGCACAGTTTGCATGGAAATTGCGAGACGAATCTTTTGAACCTAATTAGTCTATAATTAGCCATAAGTGGTACAGTAACCCACATGTACTAATGATGGTTTAATTAGGTTTAAAAGATTTATCTCGCGGTTTCCAAACGAGTTATGAAACTAGTTTTTTTCATTTGTATCAGAAAACCCCTTCCGATATCCGGTCGAACGTTCGATGTGACTTTTAAAATTTTTCTTTTCCCCAACTAAACAAGGCTAACTCCGATCACTTTGCTCCCGACTCTCGTTAGCTAGCGGCACGGCCAACCTTGAATTGAAGCGAAGCGGACAATGTGGTTGCATCAGCAATTTGCGGTTGCAGACTTGCAGTGTCTCAAGTCCAAGAGCAGTAATGTCGCAGGGGTCCGCCGGTTAGACGTCCGCATAGTTCGATTCGTGCAAGTCCGGCCCATAGCCCAACAAGTCAGTGTACGCACGTACAGCTTTTGGGCCTAGTTTTAGGCCTAGACTCCAGAGGCAGAATTAAACAGGATCAAGGGCTTTCTCCCGGAAGGCTTTTTTAGCTTTCCTGCAAAGTGCCTGCCTCTCAGCGGATGACATATGCTGATATCCACTGTGAGGTTGAGGTACAACGGAGCCATCGAACAAAGGCTTACGGGAGAAAGTAATTTATAAATAAAATTTTTATATACATGTTCTTAACGATCTAAAAACAAAGGCTGAAAAATAAAATTCGATGAAAAAAATCTCAAAATCAGCTCCAAATTTAAGGATGAAAATTCAAATTCTGGCTGATAAGCATAAGCCGATCTAAAAGCAAAGACTGAAAAATAAAATTCGATGAGAAAATTTCAGAATCACCTCCAAATTTAAGAATAAAAATTCAAATTTTGGCTGATAAGCATAAGTGAAAAAAATGAAGCCCTAGTACCGTCGTCGCTGCCTCCCTCTCACTCGACGCGGAAAACACCAATTTTGGTCGTTAACACTCCCCCTCACTTCATTTCAGCGACAGCACAAGCTGTGTTTTTAGAAGGATATGTTTTACCCGGCTTCTATATCCAACCGGATATATGCAGCCTTTTTAAATTGGTAACTTAGCCCCTCAAATAACTTAACTTGAAATTCGCTCATATGGAAATTTGAACTCGGAACCTTGGGATACTACTCATGTCACTGCGACCACTAGGCTACATGCCCTTTCACACGGCACAAGTTGTTATATCTCAACTGTACAACCATATCAAGTGATGAGTGTCATGATCTTGGGTCATCATAAATAGGAGATAGGTGAAAAAGTATTGTTTCCCCCGCCTATTCTAAAAATGAGATGAGCTCGAATTGTAAACTCAAACACCTGGTATGGTATACTATTAATCAATGTAGTCTTGGAAGGTACACGTGAAGTTACAAATTTACCCTGTGGATTCACATGAAATTTGAACATTTATCTAGCCCCCCGAAACTTACGGTGCCAGTTTACAGGAGTGCTTGAAACATTCCCCGTGGTATCTTCCCTGGAATATATTTTGCTTGACGTGTTAATTTTAAAGTTTCATCTGCCCTAATCGAATAATACTTTCCTCTTACAGTAGGCCTAAATATTTCTTTTTAGACGCATGTCATTTAGTATTTACTTTAAGTATTTGTCATAAGTAAAATCCTAGTTGGTTGGTGAGTACACAGCCAAATGTATTTGCTCTAAGCCCCTAAGTAATACTACTAGCATCTTTGTGGTGAGTGAGTGAAAAAGTATTCGAAGCAGAGGACAGACCAATCCAGATTCTATGCAGTACTGCTGGTGCAATACTGTGAGTTAGTGTAGTACTGCAGAGTACTCTCACTCGAGGAGAGACGCCCCCACGGCCCCACTGCTGTACAGCAGTATAGGCTGTGTTTAGATCCAAAGTTTGCATCTAAACTTTTAATTTTTCCTATCACATCATCCTGTCATACACATATAAACTTTTAATCACATCGTTCTAATTTTCAACTAAACTTCCAACTTCTGAACTAAACACAGGCATAGAGGAGTTATACTACACATGACACGACGGGCAAACAGCAGACTCAACAGCGGTACACGTGCGATCCATGAGTTGCTGACATGTTGCCATCCCACAGATGACAGACCCCCAGAGTTGTTGAGTCCTCGATACCAACAAGGCAACAACGACCACATATCGCGCCCATTCCCCCTGGTCCAGGTCCCTCCAGGCTCCTCCAGCTTAGCTGGGTTGCGCAACCGAATGCAGCCATGCGCAGATCGATCAGCCGACGTGTATGTCAGTATGTGTGCAGTCGTGCACCGTTCCATGCATGCGCCCATGCCACCACCATGCGCAAGACGGGAACTCCACTCGATCTCTCCCTTCTCCCCCGAGACGAAAGGGAAATTAATTTCTCCTTGTGCGTGCGGCCGCGAAACGACACGGTTCACGCATACATGTACAGGCGTTAGGACTTTGGCATACGCATGACACATCTCCCTCCAAGCTGGCAATCGAATTAGTATTTCTTTTTTTCGTTTGTGCGCAGATGAGATCTAGCGAGTTCTGCTTCGTGCATCTGCCGGTGACAGATCAAATCACGTGTACACACACCTAGGCAGGCGGCGAACCTGAACATCCTCGTCATCGTTCAATCTTCGGCTCCTCTTCGTCACCAACTCACCGTCTTTTTGTCATGTCTCCCACAGGAGAATAACCATTTCGCCTCTCCATGTCTAAATAGCGAGCGATGTGCTCGATCAGCTGCTCGACAACGACGTATTTTACAAGCCGATAGCGATATAGACCGTGTTTAGTTTTAAATTTGTTCTTCAAACTTTCAACTTTTTTATCACATCAAAACTTTCCTATGCACGTAAACTTTCGGCTTTTCCGTCATATCATTTAAATTTCAACCAAACTTTCAATTTTAGCGTGAACTAAACACACTCATAATATCTCGCCGTCGCCTTGGCTTTGGAAGAGAGCGTACGTAAAGCTTCCAGTGAATCTAGCCATCACTGATTAACCGCACTAGCTGACACCCTGAGAGTCTTGCGTCTCGTGTTGTCTCTTGCACAAACGGCTTCGAACACCTCAGAGAAAATATCACAGAAGAAAAAAAAAAAATCTGTGAAGGAGAAGGCAACACTATCACGCAGTACATCACCTTGTCCTCTCTCGATGACACCCAATTGCAACTTGCGAGAGTGCTCCGACATTGACGTGAACGGTGCACCAAGACCGAACGTACCGGGACTACACAGTACTACCGCCCGTGCAAGCAAACCTACCCATGTTAAAGCCGTCACCTGTACTAATCATCGTCGTACTACGTAGTAGGCCGTCGTCCCGTTCATTTGAGAGAGTGAGACAGGTTTTGGTTTGCTTATCACCATGATGGGGACTGAAACTGATATCCTACCTCGCCTATTGATCTGTTTCTGTAACCCGATTGGCTATCGGCGAGAGGACGAAAACAAGACAGATCAAGATTCATTCTTGCCCGTCCATATGACTCAAAGATTTTTTTTTTTATTTGCGTGATTTAGGTGACGGTTTGTGCCACGAGGGATGTATTTGTATTTTGTATTTCCTCTCGTAGACTTTCTTTGGTCTTACATTGCGCTGTGGATTGGTTGTGTCTTTTCTTGTATATAAACGCGACCTTATAAAATTACTAGTGTGTGTATAAAACTGTTCCCGTTTAGGCATGGGTAACACAGATGGTAGGTATGCATATGACGCATATCCTACCTGACGGAGCAATGATCGATGATCATCATGTGATAACTACGAACGCGATGATAATAAAATAGAAGCAAATTAGAATGCCGCGTTTGGATTGGATATGAGATTGGAATTAAACGTGTGTCCGAGTCAGCACCTCCACAGCCAATCAGCAAATCTCTCTTCCCTTCTCTCTCCAATCCAGCTCGTGGCAATCCGACCGCCTACGTGTCCACATCGCAGCCGTCCGTGTTTCCACGCGTAAGGCATCGGCGCCTCCGGGGGTAGGGTCAGCACGTTACGGTAGGTCGCTGCCGGTGGGCCCAAACGCCGCGGGCTCCAGCAATCGGCTTGCTGACTCGGATCCACCCGCTTCTCTGACCGCGCGCCACGTTCGCTGATAATATCTGACCTTCCATTCGAAATCGGACGGTCACCGCGTGAGAACGCGTCCGCTTTCGGCTAGCTGTGAACTGTGCGTACTACGGCCTCGTCGTCGGCCTTTCCCCGCGCCATCCAACATCGATCCACGCCATTATATAGCTGTCGCTGAGCTTGAGACCTCGAGCTCTCATCATTATTCCCAGCTCAGATCATCGTTGCGAGACCGATCGATCGATCCATCTTGTTGTTGCGTTGCTCTGTTTGGCTTCCGTAGTAGATCGTTTCTTGGTTAGCCGGCCTGTTGAATTGTTAATCACGGGAATTTGGGTATTTTCTGATCGATGACGCAGTGGGCGGATCTGGACGCGCTCCGGCCGGCGGTGGCCGCCGACGTGCAGGTCGTCACGTCGGACGGGAAGAGCATCGCCGCCCATTCGTTCGTTCTTGTAAGATGGACTTCTGGTTCTTCTCTGTTCTGGTGGTGAATTCTGGATGGATCAGGGGTTCTTGACGACCTTGCATCGGGGCTGATGGTTTTCTGTTTTGGGGTTTGGTGTGAAGGGCACGGCGTCGCCGGTGCTGGAGCGGATGATCGAGCGGGCACGGCGGGGGTGGAACGCCGAGTGCACCATCCGCGTCCTCGGCGTCTCCTCCGACGCCGTCTTCGCCTTCCTCCAGTTGCTCTACGCTTCCAGGTGATTGGGAGAACACCCATTCCATCATTCGACGTCCATGGCTTTGATCGAGATCTGATGGTCTGACATGTTTGGGCGTGTGTACGTGCGGCCGCGCAGGGTGACGCCGGAGGACGAGGAGGTGGTGACCTCGCACGGGCCGCAGCTGCTGGCGCTGTCGCACGCGTACAGGATCGGGTGGCTGAAGCGCGCGGCGGAGGCGTCCGTGACGGCGCGGCTCACGCCGGAGCACGCGGTGGACATGCTGAAGCTCGCCAGGCTCTGCGACGCGCCGCGGCTGTACCTGCGGTGCGCGCGCCTCGCGGCTAAGGACTTCTCCGCCGTCGAGCGGTCCGAGGGCTGGCGCTTCGCGCGCCGCCACGACGCCGCGCTGGAGCTCGAGATCCTCCAGCTCCTCGAGGACGCCGACCAGCGGAGGGAGCGGTGGGCGCGGGAGAGGGCGTCCCGGGAGGCGTACCGCCAGCTCGGCGAGGCCATGGACTCCCTCGAGCACATCTTCTCCGACGACGGCTGCTCCTGCGCCGACGCCGACGCCGACGCCGACGCCGACACCGACGCGCCGCCGTGCCGCGGCCTGCGCCTGCTGATGCGGCACTACGCGACGTGCGGCGCCCGCAAGGCCGCGCCGGGCGGCGGGTGCACGCGCTGCAAGCGCATGGTGCAGCTGTTCCGCCTCCACGCCTCCGTCTGCGACCGGGCGGCGCCGCACGACGACGGCGACCGCCCATGCCGCGTGCCGCTGTGCAGGTGAGACACGGACACATCATTTCACGTGGTAAACCGTAAACGCGCGGATTTTTACCGCAACAACTCCTCCCGAGATAGGAGTATTTGCGCACGAGTGTCGCGCGTCGCTACAAAACAGTACGGTGGTCAGTGAAAATGCAACGAGATCGCGAACCACGCCTGTTTCGTCGTCACGTCAGATGCCCCATATTCCACGGACGGAATTCACCCGTTCGTGCCGTGCCCACCAGCTTCCGTTCCCCACGACGGAGCTGGACTCGCTTTCGCGAAAACGACGCGATTGGGCCACGCCACCAACGCCGCGAAAAAATCACCCATTTCCGCATCCAATCTCCACGCGAATATACTCCAATACTATCGAACATTAAAAATTCGTAACTAACGCATGGTTAAAAATTGATCTGTGCAGTCATTTCAAGGGCAAGATGCGGGCGGAGAAGGCGGACAAGACGTGGCGGCTGCTGGTGAAGAAGGTGACGAGGGCGAGGGCGATGTCGCGGCTGGCGGCGGGGCGCGAGCGCGAGGTGGTGCCGGAGGTGGTGGCCGCGTCGTGGGCGAGGTACAGCAGCAGCGGAGGGGCCGCCAGGTTGAGATGAGCGTGAGAACTGTGTTACGTACACAGTGCCATGTGGATGGCGTGCGGGACCTTTTCGTGCGTGTTCCTCGCGTGCAATTTTTCGTCGTGGGAGGGAACACCGCGGAAAATGGCGTGCCATATGCCCCTGCTGCTGCCATGGGTGGGGTTGGTGGGCTCTCGTAGGAGTGTGACATAAGCCTGTGATGTCAGGAGGGGAATTGAAGGTGGTGCACGATTCGATTAGACAGTGTAGTGTCGGTGTTTCAAGCTTGTTGTAGCTGGAATGAACTCAAGCGGAACTCGTGTATTAAGTACTGTATTTGTGTTCCATCAAAGAAAATATTTTTTTTTGTCTGTTCAAAGATGCAAAGGACATGTACGTATATATAAAGGCGATCTATACATAGTGATGTTTGGACCTAGCTAGAGTTTACTACTACCTCTGTCCCAAAATAAGTGCAGCCGTGGATATCCGTGCCTAACATTTGACCGTCCGTCTTATTTAAAAAATTTATGAAAATTTGAAAATATTTAGTCACACATAAAGTACTATTCATGTTTTATCATCTAATAGCAATAAAAATACTAATCATAAAAATTTTTTAAATAAGACGAACGGTCAAACGTTGAACGTAAATATTGCAAAACTGCACTTATTTTAGGACGGATGGAGTACCTAATATGGTCATATAGATCAAGTATAGATATATTTTATTATACGTAAGTTTACCTGTGTACTGGAAATCACAGGTTTGTACTTCCTCCGTTCTAAAATATAATCATTTTTAGCATAATAACAAGTTAACTTTGACTATTAATTGCAAAAAAAAATAATAAAAAAATCATGTAAAATTGATGTTACTATATTTATCATTAAACAAACTATCAAAATATGCAACACTTTTTATTTAAAGCATTCTACTTTTATAGATACTAGCATGGTGGCTCGCGCAGATTGCGCGGCTAGCATCATTTTATTTTCTATCATATAATAGCATATATATTTTCTCATTATATAATTTTAAATTTTGCAATAACTTTACAAAACTACTAATGTGTAATATTCATATTATATTTCATATACGTGTTAGTTATTAATTATTTTTAATATCAAATTTTAGTTATTTGTAAATTATATATATTCCTATATGTACTCTAGACTCGTCTTTTAATATATTTTTTTAATTCTGAATTTTCTATAAATTGTATTTCCATATAGACTCTTTGCTCTTCTTCCAATACTATTTATTTTTATTTCTGAATTTTTATTATTTCTAATTGTATTTTTATGTGGACTCTAAACCCATCTTTCAATATTCTTTAATTTTTAATTTCAAATTTTAGTTACTTCTAAATTGTATTCCTATATTGACTTTAAACTCTTCTTCTCATGTTTTTCTTAATTTTGAATTTTAGTTATTTGTAAATTGTATTTTTATACGGACTCTAAAGTCTACTTTTAATTTTATTATGTTTATTCCAAATTTTAGTTTGTTTTAAATTCCTATATGGACTCTATACTCTACTTCTAATATTTCTTAATTTTTAATTCCAAATTTTTATTTTTTTTCTTAATTGTATTTCTATATGGACTCTATACTCTACTTCTAATATTCCTTATTTTTAATTCCAAATTTCTATTATTTCCTAATTGTATTTCTATATGGACTCAATACTCTACTTCTAATATTCCTTATTTTTAATTCCGAATTTTAGTTATTTTCTAATTGTATTTCTATATGAACTCTATACTCAACTTCTAATATTCCTTATTTTTAATTCCGAATTTCAGTTATTTCCTAATTGTATTTCTATATGGACTATAGTCTCCTCTTCTAATATTTCTTATTTTTTAATTCCGAATTTCAGTTATTTCCTAATTGTATTTCTATATGGACTCTAGTCTCGTCTTCTAATATTTCTTATTTTTTAATTCCAAATTTCAGTTATTTTCTAATTGTATTTCTATATAGATTCTAGTCTTTACCTCTAATATTCCTTATTTTTAATTCCGAATTTCAGTTATTTCCTAATTGTATTTCTATATGGACTCTATACTCTACTTCTAATATTCCTTATTTTTAATTCCGAATTTCAGTTATTTGCTAATTGTATTTCTATATGGACTCTAGTCTCCTCTTCTAATATTCCTTATTTTTTAATTCTGAATTTCAGCTATTTTTAAATTGTATTTCTATATGGACTCTGCTTTTTCTTTTTCTCTGATTAATATGAAAATTTCTAGGCCATAAGAGCGAACATGGAGGCTCATTTTTTCTATTTCTTTAATAATATAATAGATAATTGTTGATCAAAGTAGTATCTTGTAGACCGTGTTAGAGTCCAAAAGTGCTTATATTTTGGAACGGATAAAGTATCCAACTGTGAACAAAGAAAAAGGGGCAAATGATGAATACTGGATTGGCACGTAGGGATGTGGGTGTTGCCAGTGCAGGTTTTGGCGCTTCAATGGCTTGGCTGATATCTAAAGTGTGAGCTTGGTGTTGCGTTGCTTGGTTTGGCGGTGCATCCAATGATGTCGTGATCGCCATGGAGTCGGAGCTGCTGGGTCGCTGGGCGGCAAGCTCGGCAACGATGACACGTGCCTTGTGATGTCAACGCTGTGTGCCGCTTCTTCAATATCTCGACATCGATGTTCGCTGTTGGATTCCGCCTTTGTTTTCGTTGATAGTTTGGCTAGAGTTGTGTGGAGCTCCGTGTGCTGTGTGGATGTACCAGTCGCGGTTGAAGGACTTGGCGAGTCTCTACTCGTTGGAGAGGTTGTTTTTTTCTTTTTCTATAGCTTGTCTGGGTTTTTACTCATGCTTGATGAAATATAATTGTCAGTTCTCCTATCGGTTTAGTTTTTTAAAAAAGAGTAAATTGCGTTGACGGTACAAGAACTTGGTAGGTGGGTGCGATTAGGTGTAAAAACTTGAAAACCGAGCGTAGCGGTACAATAACTTGGCTAGGTGGGTGCGCTCATGGTGCAAAAGTTGCCACGCCATTGTTTGGTAGAAAGATTGCAAAGATCTAGAGGCCCCGCCGCCGCCCGCCGTGGCGTCGACGGAGCAACCTGAGGCCACCGAGCAGGCGACCTCGATGTCCTACGGGTTCGGCAACACCGGCGGCGCCATGACCATCGCCGCATCCGCTGCTAGCTCCTTCCTTCCTCATTCGCTGGGCGCAGATCGAGACTCTGACAATATCAAGTCCCTGTCTCCAACCTTGTGGCTAGTACCATTAGATCACTTCATTGCATTGTAATAACAAATAACAGGATATTCAAGTGAAAGACCAAAATAATGCAACCATCGTACAGATCAATGAGAACTTAACTTTGCAATCATCCATCAATTGAACGAAAAATTGAAATCTACAACCATTGGCAAGTGATTTACCATAACAAGGAGCAGATGCTCCAAGAACTCGGCAAGTCGGAGCCATCCCAAAGCTCGAGGCAATCACGTCGACAACAGCAGTTTGTGGACTTGAATTGGTTTGGTTATTGGTTTAGGGCTTGAACTAGTGTGGCACACTGAGTCCTTGTCGCTGCCGCTATGTAGTTGCACAGTTTCCCTCGTTGTCGTCGCCACCGCCGCTGCGTCCCACCAGCGCAACCACCTCTCAATCAGGATCACGTCAAGAAAGATGAAAGGAGATATGTGTACGTCAAGAAATCATATTAGGTGTTTTTCTATAAAATGAAATAGTTCTTTTGCATCAAAGTCGATGCGGCAATTGTGCTAAGGTGGAATAGTAACGTGGCAATTTTTGTTTACGTAGCAACTTTTGCACCATGAGCGCACCTATCTAGCCAAGTTATTGTACCGCTACGCTTGGTTTTCAAGTTTTTACACCTAATCGCACCCAGCTGCCAAGTTTTTGTACCATCAACACAATTTACTTAAAAAAAAAAATACTGCTGTTGGTGCTGCTGGCTGCTATGCAGCAACCGACCAGGAGCGACATGAACGGCCGCAGACGGCCCAGCGGGAAGGAGAAGGAAGCCAACCAGCACTACCGAACAGTCTCTATTTTCAATAGACTACTTGCTACTTTATGGTGAGCCGGAAAAATAACCAAGGGAAATGACTTTACAATAGAAAATGGTAGGCGATGCTAGAGCGCGGATAAATATTCCATCATCCTAGAGAAAAAAAAACTCCAATCCTTCATTAGCAGTTTGGCACCATTGCTTGGGCCGGGTTAGCATCTGCCCGACATATTGCGGAAGGCCGGAAGCCCATCCACATTAATATAGCACATTTAAGCTTTCCTGGGGGAATAAGTTCTCGTTACGTCCCTTATCTTGAAGCTCAGTTCGAATTTTGCCACTAAACCGTAATACCAGATATAACGCCCTCAAATAACAATGTATGGGAGGTCCCATGGTAATATAGCTGCTGGTTTCATCCGATGTGACTAGTTGATTGGAGTCAACAACACCAAGTCATCATGGGACCCATGTGGAGGCAGTGGGCCCTACATTTCAGGGTCCCTTATATCTCTCTCCCTACCCTCTGTTTCCCATCTCACTAGGGCGGCGGGTGGTAGGGAGGATGGCGGCCGGCGAGGAGAAGCTAGCTCGACAAAGGAGCACACACGAAGGCCGGTGAAGAGGGGGAGCATTAGGATGGAACAACGCCGAGGTGACGGACATGCCGGTGAAGTCTGTCTCCGGAGAAACTCCATCGAGCTCGAGCTTACTAGATGTGTTGCTCCATCTTCGCCAAGATCCGCAATCTCCAAGCCAGAGTGGCGCCATGTGCCAATCCTCCCCTCTCTCGTCGATTATGAGGAGAAGCGATGGTGGTGGCTATCGACTACGGCCTCCCCGTCCCACGGACCCCGACAAACGACAGCGGCAAGGCAAACAAGAAGGAAGGCGAGGCCCGGGGCAGCAAGGAGAGGGGAGCCGTGCTCCCAGGGCCTCCCTGCTCTCTTCCCCTCCGCCGTTGCCGCCATGGCGGTGGCTTGGGCATCCCCGACCTCTACCATGACTTCTATATTCCCTCTTTCATCTCCTTTTTTTCTCGTACCACCATTGGCCACGGCTGCTGCATCTGAGCCGCCGCTGTCTTCTCTGTCTCGGGGGCGCCTCTTCTTCTTTATCGAGGGCCACAGAGTGTGGATGACAAGCTTAGCCATCCCGCTCCACACCGCCATCGTTTTGTAGTGAGAGAAATTGCGGGAGAGAGAACACAAGCTGGAGGGAGATGGGAAGAAAGGGGAGAGAGGTGAAAGAAGATTGGGTCGCTGAAATATGGGTCTTATACTGACTCAATCATCACGTTAGCTAAAATTGAAGACTATATTGCCTTTAGCCAAAATTATAAGAAAAAGGATATCTTATATTTAGTATTGTCTCATGATAAAATTTGAACTGGACGTCAAGACGAGGAACCTGGAGTGAACTTATTACACTCAAGAGGAATGCTCCAAGAAACCCATGAAGCGGAACCGCAGATTGGCCGGAGCGGCCTTGCTGGGCCAAACGCTCGTCACCGTCGACAACCTCGTGCGGCTAACCTCCAACTTGCCGCGAGCAACACTCGCATCGGTCCGGTCCCCGCTTCGCAAGCCCCAAAGCTCGGCGGCCACCGATTTTTCTCCCCCCACCGTCTCCATGCACGCTCACACATGAAGAACCGAGGAACGGCACGCAGGCAAGGGGCATCTCTAGGGGCGCGGGGGCGCGACGAGACCGATGGCCACCGCACCGCACCCACCGGTGGGCGTCGCGCCGAGCACGCACGCACGCACGCACGCCTCGTGTCGAGGGCTCGCCCCGATCTCGATCCCGAGCAAGGACAAGGTACGCGCGCTCCTCGGTCGCGCGTGTCACACAACCCGCGAGGGGGCCACACACACACACACACACACGGAGTACGTGCCTCGGCCGAACCACCCGCTGCTTGCTGCATCCCGTCCCGTGCGTTCCGTGGTCCTCCTCCGTGTCGCGCCGACTCCGGGGTAGCAGTAAAGATTCTCTTCTAACCGCGCGCCGCCTGTACGTGCATATATGCACGGTCCCCGTCTGCTCTCTCCAACTCCCAACTCCCAAGTCGGCCTAGCGTTCCACCGCTCTGCACGGCAGGATGGCAGCTAGGCTCTGGCCCGTAAGTAAAACTGTAGTATGCGTAGCTTGTTGCTGCGAAATGGCATGGCGCCAAGTCGCGAACAAACGCGTCCAAATTGGAGGAGTAATAAAGTAGACACACTATATGTTTCAGTGCGCCGTATCATTTTCTCCGGGACTTTTCAGCTTTACTGCCGCGCTCCTATCACAATAGCCCGGCAAATCCTGTGATTGCCCCCGGCGCATATAATTGCCTTTTACACGTCGTGACCTGCATTCCTGCAGCAAAGACACAGGCAAAACGTACGTACGTGCTGCACTTCACCTCCGAACTGGGCTGTTGCTAGAGCTAGTGTATTCTGGGGGCGTCGCTTGCCTGAAAGAAAGACACACAGTTGTGGCGACCGGCGCCGTACTATACAGCGAACGTCTGAACTCTGAACATTTCTGAAGGAGAACAGAAAAAAAAAAAAAAACAGCGTTTCCGAAGCAGCCGTGCCGAAGGTCAAAGCTGAGCGAGCACACAACCGGTGGTCAAAAGCCCAATCGCCGTTCTGCTGGACTCTTGTTTAGTTTCCACAAAGCCCTAGATGATCCCCATGTGATCTCTGCTTTTCATCGGTGCTAACAACCATTTTTATGTTAAGTTACTGCGCGCGGCAGTAAGAGTTATGACTTGGTGTGAAACTGTGAATCTGAGCACAAGTATTTACACGGTGATTTCGTGGTAAATTCAGTGCAAAGTAGTGGGAAGAGAGCCAAGTGCTCGCTCCTCCGATCCTTTTTTGAGCTGCCATTAGGCCGTTTTTTCTGGTACTAGAAGGATGTCTCAGCTTTTAATCTTAAAAGGAGATTTGCAGAATTGATCTAAGAGCAAGTTTAATAGTATAGCCAACTATTAGCTTCAATTTATCTATAACCAATCTAATAGCTCATTCGTACAATAGTTACATACTACAATATTAATATCTGGTCCTACCTGTCATACACACATTGTGTTTTGGAGTTCGTACTACAGCTGACTACAAATCTGTAGCCCGCTGCTCTTCTCTCCCCCTCATTTATCTTCTTAAAATATATTTGCAGCTGGCTTATAGTCTGCTATTGTACCTACTCTAATGTTGAAATGACTTCAATACGCTGACAAGTGATTAACTACAAATTAAGTAGTGAATGGTCTTCTTTACGTGCCAAAGTATAGCACAAAAAGAAAACACGTCTTCATGCTAAGTTTGAATCGTGCGAAGTTTGAATGGTGAACTAGTAGTTCTTAAAGAACAGACACGTTAATTCTGCTTCAACTTCGGAAAGAATCTGAATGTAAGTGTACTCAAATCAACTAATCAAGCGAAGTCTTGTAGACTGTAATGCTAGCCTACAGCTCTCATGTCACCTATCACATTTGCCAACATGTCATCTTCGTCAAGGATCCCAAAAGTAGTAATTCTCAAGAAAAACAGTTTTTTAACGAAACATATCGGTTTTACTTTACAGTGGTCATCTCAACTCTCAAGTTTTCAAAACAGGGGACAGGCCATTGAAAAAATAAATAAATATTAACTTCCAAAACCTGAAAAAGAAAATGCTTGATAAATGAGCTGATCATCCAAGTGCAAAGTAGACATAAATGATCCTTCAGTATACTTCTTCCATTATGGTTGACAAGCTCAATACATATGAATTTCCATGCCTGAAACTTCAGGCTGCTATCAGATGCTGCCATTTCAGTTACAGAAGAAGCAGATAAACTACAAGTTCTTCACAACTTCTTACAAAAATGTGACGAAAACTAAGCATTAGCACTACTTCTTGCTACTACTAGTATTGCTGCGTATATATATATCCTAATAATAACATTTGGTCAGGGGGGCAAAATTTGCTTGCACACGTCCGTGCACGCTGCTGGAGACATAGGTACAAGGACAGAATCACAGAAGTTAACGAAAAAGAAAAAGAGAACACATGATGGATCGATCAGCTTCTCCTAGCATCACGCTTCAGTAGATGTTGTTTGCTGCTGCTGCTGCTGCTGGGACATGGAGATGTAAGCAGAGCTGAAAGTCTCATGGTTTCTCATGCTATCTCTAATCAGGGCTGGTTTAGCTGAATCAGTTGTGTATCGGCCTCCGCCTCCTCACTGAGCTATAGTCCATGGTCATGAACGACCTCATCTGCGTCCTCTCCTCCTCCCACTGCTCCCCGTGCTGCTTTCTGTCATGCAGCCTGATGGCACCTGCTCGATCAATCCACAAAGAACAAAGATTTGTTTTATTTTTCAGAACTCAACAATCTTTCAAGTTCTAACACTAGGATGAACAAGTGATAGATTAAGATAACTGATCATGTTGATCAGAAAACGACTTACCGACACCTGCCTGCTGCTGAAGTGATGAGCTGAAGATCAGCAAGAACACCAACGCAACCAGCCTCACAATCCCTGAAGCTGGTAATAACCTCATGATAGCTGCCTTCAGTTAATCTTCAGTGATCACCTGTGCCAACCTCTCACCTCCTCCTGCATCCGTATGCAACTGAGTATATATAGAGCAAGGCTCCAAGCTAGTGATCGCTATTCAGTTCAGCTAGCTAGTCAAGGGCAATGGAGAGCAGACAGCTCGTAAGTCAAATTAAGGACACACACAGAGAGAGATATATATATCGCTAGTAGCTGCAGGTAGAGAGAGAGAGAGAGCTCGTGTAGATTTATTACCTCCATCCTGTCCCCCTCGCTGGGCTTGTGGCATCGGGAGAACGACGCATCCCATGACCCATGGGGGAAGAATCTATAAGCATTGGCTGCTTGCCATGGCTTTCCTGGGGACGAGAGCTCGTCGAGCTAGTTTAATGGCGCCTCTCATGTGAGCGCCACTCGCCCCAGTGAAAAAAACCACATGGCACTAGTCTAAATGAGTCCCCTGGCACGCTCGCGAATTCCGAAGCAGAGATTAATATGTGGTTTAGTAGTGACTAGTGGGGTGATGACGGATTTGGTTTTGAATTCGCAAAAGGTATCAGTAGGCCATGACTAGTCGAGCAACTATGCAATCGATCATTCTACTAATATGATCGATAATAGAATGAGATACGAGTTATTCCCAAGCAGAAGCAATTATACCCCCTTAATTCTATTACTAGTAATCAAAATGGTATTATAAATATATACGGTCTATAGGATAGGAAAAAGGTACTCCTAGAAGGTTAGATCACTAGTCGAGACCACCGTAAAAACTTATCCCTCCGTTTCAGATTATAAGATAATTTAATTTTGATCAAAGTCAAACTACTTTAAATTTGACTAAGTTTATAAAAAAATAGTAATATTTTCAACTCAAGATAAATTTATTATAATAATATATTTAATTATTAATTTAATAAAACTAATTTAGTAATACTAATGTAGTAATGTAAATATTACTATATTTGTCTATAAACTTAGTCAAACTTAAAGCAGTTTAACTTTGACAAAAGTCAAAATATCTTATAACCTGAAACAGAGGGAGTATTATCGTTTAATTTAGTACTCCCTCCATCTACTTTTGATAGTCATATTTTCAAACCTGAAAAATTTATTTTTGATAGGCATATTTCAATCCAACTACCTATCATTTTAATGACTTTCTCGGATTTAATGCATGACTCTCCATTCTTCCACACATGATTGGCTACATGGGCATCGAGAAATGTAAATATTAATGAATCGCTTGTTTACGAGGAATGACTAGTAGCATGTTTAAACGGATGATAAGTAGAATTGCTTATCCTTGGTCTTGGTCTGTGTGCCATGAAGAAATATGACTATCAAAAGTAGATGGAGGGAGTACTTGCTAGCTAGCACATTCATTGTTCTAGCTACTTCAGTTAGCCTCATGGCCTCTTGAGTGTAGGTTAATTGCTGCTTGGATTTGCTCAAGATTCGCCATTCCAGTGTCATGCAACTCTGGTATATAAATCGCAATGCCATTAGATTGAATGATTGATGAATACCTAGCTAGCTGCTAGTTGTGAGCACCTAGAGCAGGTACAATAGTAGGCTATAAACCAGCTGTAAACATATTTTAATGAGATAAATGAGGTGAGAGAAGAGCAGCGGGCTATAGATTTATAGACAGCTGTAGCACGGACTCCAAGACGCAATGTGTGTATGACAGGTGAGACCAGTTATTAATAGTGTAGTAAGTAACTATTGTATGAATGAGCTATTAGATTGGCTATAGATGAATTAGAGCTAGTAGTTGACTGTACTATTAAACTTGCTCTTAGGTTGGTTGTCCTGAGAGCTGTTTTTAAGCTGAAAAAGGAGGGTGTGCTACTGCCTCCGGCGGCTGCTTTAAGTACCCTGATTGTTTGTGAAAGTAGATACAGTGGTGGTCAGGATAGATCATACCTTGATCCTGTTCTTTTCTATCGGAACAAACGTTTTGGGATACGTTTTGCTTACCCTTTTCTTTCTTTTTTGAAGCTTGTCGTCAGTATCGGTATGCATAGACAGCTTCGTGATGAATGCAACATCATTGGGTAGCTAGAGCTGCTGATAGGGTCATATATTCTACTTGAATTGGCCGTGCTGAAGTTGTCTTTAGTTGGAGCAGACATTTCGTTGCTGCCTGTGGATATGCTTTGCGAAAGTAGATGAGATAGCGATCGAGATTGTCAATTACATAATAGCATGATGATGCCGCGACCATTTTCTATATTATACTAGTGAAGTATTCGACATACTCCCTCCGTTTCACAATGTAAGTCATTATAGCATTTCCCACATTTATATCTATCTAGATTCATTAACATCAATATAAATGTGAGAAATGCTAGAATGACTTACATTGTGAAACGGAGGAAGTGTATAACTAGCTCACCTCGACCATGCTAAACAAGAGCTGCATGCACATCGAGGCTAATGAAGATAATATGCATCTTAGGTGGTGTTTGGAAAGGAGGGACTTCACAAACCTGTTTGGTTGCTGCCCTGAGGAGAACTTGCCTGATGGAAGAGGAGCCTGAGCATTGCCTGAACCTTGTTTGGTTGTTGCCCTGAGGGCCCTTTCCACCTGCCTAGCCTAATCCACCTCAGGCGTGCAATTAGCCTCGTCCAGGCGACCAAAATAGGTGGGCTGAGCTCCATGCGGCAGCATCGGTTGATAATCACCGCCATAATGCCTGACGAGAATAGGCGATGATGCAAACCACCACCGCCTCCTTGCTGGATTCACCATCGTCGTAAGAAGAAACCTTTTTTTTAGGGTTTCCAATCAGAAGGAATGATCTATAGATTAATGCTGTCTAATGGGAAGTGTTATAAACACTTTTTTACTCAAAGCATACTGTTTTGCGCCTACTAATTTTCCTCAGGCACGTTTAGTTTCAGGACTTCAACCAAACAGAACCTACTCAAGGATGCCCCATGGCCATCAGGCAACAGGCACCAAAATTTCAGGGAACTCTCAGGCGCCACTTTTGCTCAGGCAAGTAGCTCAGGGTAGAAACCAAACAGGCTTTAAAATTTTTGTGAGAGCCTCCTTCCCAAACACCACCTTACTTAAGTCACTGTACCTGGGCTAACATCGACCTACAAGAAGACTGTCCGCTGAAGTAGAAAAGTGGAAACAAAACAAGCGCAGTACGCATTTACACATGTTTTGAATTTCAGAAGAGAAGCAAAAACAGAAACACCTCGAACAAGACAGTAGCGTTTACCTCATGAAGAAGTAACCCATGGCACAAGTATTTTCTAGGAGCTTATTATACTTTGTCCAACTATGTAATGCAAAAGATAATAGAATCATCATATGAGCTAATTCACTACAATGTTCATGAACTCGAGCCATGACTTATAGCCTAATACAGCTTTGCTCCAGCAAAAAAATAAGTTCTTTGCTTAACTACAATTGACTGAAGGGGAACAAAATTATCCCCAGCAGGGGTGCACAATCTTAATTCATGGCTTCTTGTAATGTTGCCAATAATATCATGGAGCCCTATCAAATGGGCGTGTATCATTGTAGCATATACTCCATACAGCCTCAACTGCATCTTTTGCAGCTGTCCCTGAACAGTGTGGGTTGTTCCTGAGAGACATCAGAGCCCGCCGTTTAACACATTCCTTCAGAAATGCAGAAAATGTCAGAACGTACATAAATTCATGTAGGGTTTAGCAAGTGTGCACATGTTACACACGTCGCTGAAAAAAAGGAGATTTATGCTCACTCAAATCAAGTTTACTTTAGAATTTCATAAGTTAACAACAGTATTGTTAGATTATCTTCAAATCATAGCAGTTAGGGACCATATTTCTTCTGGATATCCTACATTTAATCACATTAGAATTGTACAAGTTACTGGCTAAATGGCAAGCTCCTGATAATAGATCCATGGTCTCCCATTCTTGCTACCTCATTCTTAATACTAGTTTATATTGTTGCAAGTTCGCGCGACTAATACCTCCTTATCCGTTGAATGTGTGTTACATGTAGTTTGTAATAAGGTTAATACATGGGTTTCAAAAAATAGGAGAGATGTAAAAAAGGTCATGTCTCTGGGGAACATAAACCATGGGTGGATGTAGAAAAGAAATAAAATGTATTGTAATTGTACATGATTATTTTCTTTTTCTTATGTTTTCTTCTTTCCTAATTTTTTTATTCTAAATTGTCATTTTGGACTCTAGGCACATTCGGCCTAGCTTCCTGGTCCAAGTCAAGGAGCTGTCGCCTGACTTGGCCCAGTTGGCCTGACCTAGGGCTGACAGCTGAACTTGTCCAGTCCCTCTCCCTCCCTCTCTTCCTAATAACATCGCACAACTCGCACCAGCTCTCATCACGCCGTTGCACTTTCCATGTCAGTTGCCTTGGGCCTCTTGGCTGGCCTCCGACAATGTCTCCGCGGCAGCTGTCCGCTGGAATCGCCGCCTCCTCTTTAGCTCGAGGTGTCATTGATGGACAGATCTGGCTAGGTGATGGCCGGGGTGGATCATCCCCAGCCTTTCACCACCTTTGAGTCTTCGGTATGCAACTCCGGCTTTCCAATTGGCTTTCCAATTGCTCCCTGGTTCCTGCTATTCTCTAATTGACTGGCTAGTGTGTTCTCCAATGAGGACAGCGGCGGCGTCCTGGATGGGTTGGTGGTGGGATGGTGTGAGGCCTGCGTGACTTTCTGTCCTTTCACACACCATTACCCGCAGTGCCATTACATCATCCTCTACATCACCATCTCCTTCTCGTCCTTCCCAACTCCGCCTTCTAGATCCCCAATTATGGATTTAGGTCCACAGTGGCGGGGGAGGCATGGGGTGGAAGCACTTAAGCAGCGGTGGAGTCGGAGAGCATAGAGGAGAAGCGATGTGGCATCGCCGAAGTCGGTCATTTTTTTTCCTTTTTCTTTTTCCCCCTTCTCAAACCCTCCTCGTGTCCCCTTTGCTTTACTATTTTTGTCTGATGGTTATCTTTTTCATCTCTTTATTTTGTCTTTTACTGAATTGTCTGATTTCTTCATTATGTGGATCAATCATGTGGCGTTTTGAGATTAATCTTTCACTTATAGAGATTTGGAACATCAAAATTAGGAGCAGCAAAAAATCTGGATGATGTCAATAGTAGCGTTGCTGACAAATGTAGCTTTAGAGTGATTACTGGTGATCCAAAGAGACTATGCACAATGCTTTGTACCTTTGAAATACACACATATTACAGTTAAGTAGCTTCAAATACTCAGGTAACCATCGGAAACTCAAAACACGGCCAACAAACTCATACCATTGCAAGTTTCGTCTGAACTGGGTAGGCAAACATGTGAATGCACTTAACAACAGAAAAGGACACTAAACTAGATAAGGTTTCATGTTTGAAGACTCTGGCATAAGCTCAATTACAGTGAAAATACTTACTTGCTCATGCCCCCTCATCTTCATGAAGCCACGCAACAATTCACGTTTATAATGGCAGTCACCACTAAGGTGGTTAGCTCGAATCTAACAACAAAATGCACTGTCGATTATTACTGTAATAACTCGTCAGCGAGCATAAAATTTGTGCGTAACGTTAGCATGCCAAATAGACAATAAGTAGAACTTACATGGTAAGAATTTATTACCTCGGAGCAAGCATGGTGAGCACAGTTCTTCCAATCCATGTCCTTGACAACACAATCATCATAGGCATGTATTAATTCGTGAATTAATAGCTGAGTTATCTCATCTTTATATCGTATTTCTTCACAGCAAACCGTTATCTGGACATAAACAGTTGCAATATTAGGAAAAGTCTTGTTGACAGATAACTTGAAATAGAACCTAGAGCAGATTTAAAGCCAATCATGAAAAAACAATGAAGACAAGAATTCTCTTTTTTACAAGGAATCTAGATTAGGAATAAATAACTATTGAGACCTAGGTTGCCACAATCAGGGTCAAGTGAGGATTCGGCCAATGTTCTACTAGTAAAAGAATACCATACTACATGGAGATAATGCTATGCTGGTACCGAAATTTTTGAGTGAACTGGTGTGTTAGTAACCTGTTTAAGTAACACGGCAATCCAACTGATGAACCCATCGAAAACCCTAACAGGTTTTGATGAACAATAACCCACATCGATTACAGCAATCAGGGGCCTCGTTGTAACTGTTTCTAAAACGAGGTACAAATTTGAACCTAACATACTTGCATATTCAAAGATGAACTCCATCTAGCTACATAAAACAGCAGAGTATAGCGAACACTTTTTCAGTATTCCCAATACCAAACAACTGAAGAAAATATTAGTTCAACTTTAGACGCCTCCCCAACAACACGTATACACTCTCTCTCCCTAGCTCCAAACCTCCAATCATTTAGGCAATGCAGATCGCCAGAACAAAGTCCCATCAATTCCCACGCCTTTTCATCAGACGCCGCCCTCCCGCGATTCTTTGAAAAAGGATAATACGAAGTAAAAGGGAAGGAGAGGGGGAAGAGACGCATACCCCTATCCGGGAACCGTAGGAACCATTCTTATCGGCAGTCCCGCAGTTCCTCGCCGTGATCATCCCCGGCGGCATCGGGCAGCCGGCCTTATCCATCCGCTCCATCAGGAACCGCACCGTCGGATCTGGATTCGTTCACGGCGCGGATGAGGAACTCTTGACAGGACAAAAAGAAGAAGAACAAAAATTGGAAGACATCGACGGCAAGCAAACACACATACGGCGGCGCGCTCGTACTTTTGAGAGACGACTTGATGCCGGCGACGCAGTCCTCGAACGGCATGCATCGGCTGGATTCGGAGCGCTCTGGGGCGGAGGCTGCCTCCACTCCGGTGGCCTCCGGCTCGCCGGTTCTTCCGCCCGTCCCGGCCATCGCTCACTGGCTCGCTCCGGCGGCGGCGCGGCGGCTCCGGGGAGGTGGGAGGTGGGGGTTTGGTTTGCTAGGTTTAGTCGCCTTCGGCCGGTATGTCCCGCGCCTTTCTGCCTCGTGATTCGTGCAGGCGGTAGGATCGCGCGGAGGGATGGATGGGCCGGAGAGTGTCTTGGGCCTTAGCTAGCACGGGCCCTTACTGTGTTTAGGCCCACCTAATTAGGTCCGATACTTCTCAGCTGGATGCTGCTGCAGTGTTCTGCTTGTTTTATCCCCCAGAGAACAGTTTTCTGACTCGTGTAAACACTCGTCTCAGTCGTCTCTAATACTCCCTCCATCTCCTAAAATATACTACTTAGTACTTTACGAATTTGAACATACCCTTATCTAAACTTATAACAATATGAAATGTTCAATTCTAAATTAATATATTTTAGGTATCTAAACTTATAACAATATGAAATGTTCAATTCTAAATTAATATATTTTAGGACGGAGGAGGTAGCTCGAGGTGAAACAGTTCTTATTTGTACTGTGAGAATGAAATGGAATGCGATGTGTAATTGACAGGAGGAAGCAAATATGAATGTGATGTGTATAGGCAGAATCTTTCATCCAAGAGAAGTGCAGTATGGGTATACCTGTAATTTGTGCCATGCATGCTGACACCGATTTCAATGTCATCAAAGGCAGACAGTGCTGTCAACTGTCATCGTCTTTAATAGTATCCCCCTAAGCAGGCTAAACAAAAAAAAAAGATGGACTCTAATAGTATCCTCCTAAGCAGGCTAAACAAAACAAAAAAAAAGAGGATGGATATGTGGCAGATGATGATATATAAAAGTATCCTAGAGCAATTGAAATTTAAGCAGCAAAGATGGGCAAGCACATTCACAATGACGGAGCTTCAGAAGCTGGAAGCCCATCGCCAGCTAATTACAAAAATTCCACTGGTCATGAACAGCTCTATTGTTCATTGCATTGCATGTCATAACCTGAAACGATATGGTTATTCATAACTCTCCCAGGGCATAAACTCCCAAACCAAACCAATGATGAACACTACCTCAACAAGTACCAACACGGCCAACCAACCTATCATCCTCCGGTATACGGTAACACAACAAGTACACTAGGAACAGGAAAACTTTTGGTATGGTGCTAAAGACAGCAGGGGTGGAGATGTACATTGAGAAGATTCATCAAGTTTAACCGCCTAGGCGAAGGGTGGAAGCAGCCATCCACGTTCAGTTGCGAGATCCACATATGCTCCAAACTTCTCCTGTGCATTTGGGATGTCGAGGATCAGATCATCGAGGCCTTCCTTGACGCGAGTGAAGCCTAATGTCATCTGGTTGATTGTTATCAGCCCCTCACCGAAGCACTCCTGTAGCAGAGCCAAGATCCTTGCTTCATTCTCCTTCTCCATTGCCATAACAAGCGCTTTCTTCACCACTTCATGGTTGAAGAAGGGCATTCCAAGGTCACGGATGCATTGGCAAGCCTCCCCCAAGTCACCGCCAGTATTGTATTCTTCAAGGAGCTTTGCGATCTTGTCCTTCGCATCTTCTACAGCCCAGCCAGTGCCGCCACCCCAGCAACGCAGTATCCTCTCACCAGAGTGGCGAGCAGCAAGAAGGGCACGAGCCATCTGGACAGTTTGACTACCACTGCTGTTAGGGCGAAGCCTGTTACCGATCTCATCCAAATTCAGTGGAATCAGAACTTCATCAATAACTGCCCTGGCAAGGAAGAGGGCAAGTTCACTGGGAGCATCCACAATGTCGAGGGCAGTGTCTTCTGCTGACTGCAGGAGCAATATGAATCCCTTCATGATGTCATCAGTGGAGAAAAGTTCCAAGCTGAGTGAAGAAAGCAGGGCAGAAGCCATCTCCTTCTCCCTATTCTTTCTGTCCATAGCGAGGGTGATAAGCTTCTTGAGGAAGATAGGATTGTACTCTGGGGAAGAAAGCTCTTGAAGGCTTATAATGAGTTCTGGGACATCATCTGAGAGAAAATACTCTTGAATTATGTGTCCAGATTCTTCTTTGAAATGCTTGATCTTTTCACCACTTGCATTTCGCATATCTTCATTAGGGGCAGAAGATGTAGTGAATGAAGCATCAAGCCATCCTTCAGATGTAGCAGTCAGAACCAGCTTGTCAAAGAGAATCTTGGCAGAAGGAATATCAAGGCTCAGATCATCAATACTCTCTGCTAGCCGACAAAAACCCTTAGACATTTGATTAGAACTGATCAGGCAACCTGCAGTTGATTCCTTCAACAGCTTCAGGATTAATGGCTGTGATGACAGATTCTCCATGCTCAAGGTGAGAGCGCGTTTAACAACCTCATGATGGAAAAATGGAAGGCCCAGCTCCCTTATACACCTAAAAGCTTCATCAATATCTCCACTCTCAATATACTCCTTCAGAATATCCTGGATTCTCCTTTTTGCCTCTTCCACAGTAAAGTGAGTGCTCCCACCCCACTTGCGCTCAACTAGCTCAGCATGATGGGGGGCTGACAAGTAGCTTTTCTCAGCAACTTGCAGAACTTCAATACCTTTAGAAAATTCAGGAAGCAGTGCTCTGGCTCGAGTGAGGAAAACAGGAGGCAGTATTTCATCCACAACAGCACGAGCAACAAAAACAGACAAGACATCAATAGCATCCGGTATGTCGACAGATAGATCTTCTGTTGACTCAAGAAGCATCATAAAACCTTCACTCATCTTGGAAGAGCCTAGTAGATCCGCATACAACGCAGACAACAGAATTGACGCCATTTCTTTTTCTTTGTCATGACGATCCATTGCCATGGATATGAGCTTCTTGATAAAGTAACTGTGGAACTGATCAGATCCAAGACTCCTTAACTCAGAAGCTGCCAGTTCCACATCTCCTGTACTAAAGTACTCCTCAATTACAGGAACTAAAAGCCTTTTATAGTCATCTAATGTAGCAGGAACCTACAATACCAGTGAGTTATTGATAAATTAGTGTCAAACCAACAAAATAAATTAGCGCCAAACCAACAAAGAAAAAAAAAGCAAAATTATAGGAGCAGCGAGATCAAACCTTATTGTTCCCATTAACTAGTTTGTTCGACATCTTAGATGGTACAGAATCTACATCCTCAAGGTTGTATTGTTCATTTTTCCCACCAGCACCTTCTAAAGCAGTATAAACAAAAACAACAAAATCAATATAGACTATAAGAGTCACGTGGTACAAGTAGTACCATAAATGAACAGCGTATGCCTTACAAAGATTAAGTACAATTATTGCGCTGATTACCCACTATGTAAAAGATCAAGAATAAAAAAAAATGAAATCTACGTTTCCTTCATTTTGTCCATAACATCAAGCAAGTCTACCAAGTGTTTCCTATTGTATCCAACACTAACAGCCTTCACAGGCCAAAACACCATGGCCCAACATACTGATAACCTTAAGACCTTAATAGATGTAAAATCATTCTCAACTTATACTGCAGCTACCAATAACTTGATGGCAATTTAGATGTCCACAATTCAGATTCCCAAGGCAGGGTTGTGTAATAATGAAGGATAAAGTCAACAACAGCTATGTATAACAGATGCCAAAGCAAGGACAGATATGCCCTACTAAAAACAAATTCTTCACACGATAAATAACTTCCTAAACAGCTATATTAAGGAAATAACCTGATTATTTGAGAAATAGACCACACATAATCATAGCAATGACACACAACCCAACCCAGTGTAAACCAGGTGCATATGGTTTGACTTTCTCAGTAAATGGCACATGATCATTTCTGCTAAAAATTAGAAAAAATGAGCTTGGTTGGAGGTTTGGAGCTTGTGCTTTAGGCAGCTTTAAAATGAATATTAAGCCCCTCTGAACAGATACACATAAATACTGACCAATCATGGCCTCGTATCATACTATATCGAAAGCGACAAATGCATGTTAATTGCATGGATTAAAAGCGTGGTAGGACCTAACTTTTCTGAGCCCATAAGGATTTGGATTCCAGGCAACTGAAATTATTAGAAACGGTCACCAACGGCCGGTTTTGGCAGCTTTAAACTCAAGCATAGCCTTTCCAATAACATAACTACAATACCAACCAAACATGAGGTGCAAGGACAGTATTTGCGTCACCTAGATCGAAACCAGTAAATGGCTAAATGCGTGCGCAAACAAACATAGGAAAGCAGGAACTAGCTTCCAATAAAAACCGGTAAATGTCTTTTTTGGACATTTCACAACTTTGTCGGAATTTGATTTTCCACCTTACTGAAATTAGGGTTTCAGCGGTTACAGACAAGAACAGTACAACCTAGAACTGCTAGAAACCGTCACGGATATACCGACAAACAAACAGAGTTCAAATGAACGCCTTTTGCTCTTCCCGCCATTCCTATGCCTCTTGTTCTTCCCGCCATTCTAAACTGCACTACAGAGCCTACAATACTAAATAGCATAAGAAATACCAGTGTACTACTTCTTGTTGGCATGACTCCACGCCTGATGTCTCCATGGACATCAAACCCATCAACAGTTAGACACTCTTATTTACTAAACGCTGTGCTTCAAGCAGCCAAGCCTATCCATTAGCATGTATAGCATCTAACAACCCTAAAGACGAATCACATCCCTCACCTCTTGCTACGCACCATCATCAGATCACCCTCTAGAGGCCATAACCTCAAGTAACCCTAAGAAACAGTGAAACCAAACCTGCCCGGTCCGAATTCTCCAACGAAAATCTCACACCATGACATAATTCAGTGGTACAGAAAATGGATAAGACATGCACAGGCGCGCACACAGGGATCGAGCCCAGTCACCTCTCTTAGATGCGTGGTGGTGTGGGAGGTGGCGGACGGCGATCCCGCCGTCGGCCGGCGCGCCCCCGCCGGTGGCCACCCGCAGGTGCCCCTCCGCCAGCATCCTCGTCGGCGACCTCGCCCCCTCCTCCGCCGCCATCACCCCCCCCCCCCCACCTATGCGGTCTCCTCCGCCCGTCCTGCAACACCACCACGCACGCCCACACCCTCAATCAATCAGATCACCACAGCCACAAAAACAAAAAACAAAAAAATTAAGCAAAACCAAAAACGAAGCATACGATGACGAATCGGACGGGATGAGCAGACGAACACACCTGTGGAGATCGGAGGCGGAGACGGCGAGCGCCGACGCGGATCTCAGGCGAGCGGTGCGGCCGCGCGGGGGCGAGGCGAAGAGAGAGGGGGGCCAACGCAACGGGGGACGCGAGCGGAGAGGAGAAGGGAGAGTTTTTATTTTATCTTTTTTTTTTGCCTCCCGTCTCTCTCACTTATTACTTATCTGCCTCTAATTACTTTTACCGCGCTGTATTAAGCTAATCTTTTCCACCCATTTTTTTTCTCTATTTTCTTATTTCTCATCAAGCAGTAGCACTGTGTGAACCGAGAGATCGCTACGCGCACTTAAATACTCGCGGGATCAGTGACACCTCTTGTCCCTCGCGGGCCCACCTGTCAGTGGTGGTACGTCGGTGCCGTGTAGCGAGCGGGGGGTCGGTCGGGGAGTTGGTTTTGAGTAGACCGGGTGCATGGACCGGTGAGTGGATGGGCGCGTGGAACGGACGGCCCGCGCGAGGTGGGGCGGCGTATGGACGCGGTTCACGTAATCCAGGTGGAGAGAGCAACGGGGATGGACGGCGTGGGGGGGCTGACGCGGCCACGTCGTCGTGTTCGGCCCACGTGGCACCCCTCCCAGATGGGGCGCACGTAGCGTAAAGGCGTCCGTCACCGCGACGGACGCATCCGGGCCGTCCGTTGGTGGGCAAAGCCGCTTTCTGCTGATTTTGTCCGTGAGCAAAACCGCCCCAGGTTTCACTGGTCATAAATCTCACAGTCTTGCATGTTGTCACTTGTCATATGCTAACTACTGTGCTGGCTGATCAGTCACTCACATGGAATCTGCTTAAGGTTGCCTATTAGTAAGATACTAATCCTTCACGCTTTGTTAAGTGTTTATCTCGACCCATACGGCTTGGCAAGCTATAGCTAGCTACCTTACCTACCTCGTCATGATCAACACAACACACAAGAGCGTCGACGTGTCATCGGAAGTACAGGGATATGAATGAGGCGAAGCACGCGTGCCATTAACATCGTCACAACTCTGGCACCATGCGTGCAATCGATCGATCGATTCACTCCTCGTTGCAGAACAGCAGAGCAGTGAACAAACTAATTTAGTCTCTTTCTGTTGCTCCGCCTCTGAATCCATCCAGAGCACGCCGTCCTTGGTCCATCACACAGGTGTTGGCGATTACAGTGCCAGTGCTTACTTACAGATACATTTATACACACCTCTCATGACAAAAAAAAGAAGTTGATCGATGTTTAATTAATTGCACTGGTAAGCTCATGTAAATACTGGAGTAGTAGTAGATTAGATGCATAATCTAATCAGATCAGGACTTGTCGAGGAGGCCGTCGAGGTAGAGGTTGAGGAGGTATCTGCCGGTGGAGAGGACGTCGAGGCGCTTCTCGCTGGGCTCGTAGCGCCCCTTGCGCAGCTGGTACCGGTGCGTCACCGCAGACACCGTGTACGCCTGCCCTTCGATCGTCACGCTCTCCCCGCAGTGGATGTTCTGCACCGTCATCACGCACCAACGTAAACACCGCTTCATCACACGAGATAGCATTAAAATTCACAGCAACAATACATAATCTGCCAACAACCACCGGCCATATACTCATTTTTTTTTCTTCCTTTTTTCTTTTTTTTTCTGGTTTTTGTTTTGAAGAACCATGTCAGCATGACAATGTATCAGTTCAACGGTGATAGCTGGCACGCAAGGAGGAGGAAAAGCAGCATAATTTTTTGTTTCCCCGTTGGAAAGTCGGGTCTTGGTATCTAGAACAATGGGAGGCACTCGGCTTGGCTTTGACAATCTTTTCATTCTCGAGGGAATTACTTTGACAATCTGACAGCGCTTTCGTGCATGTATGATGGCTATCTGGCAGAGATTCTTGATGGTAGTAGTACCAAATTACGTTGCTTCGACTTTCCAGCAGGAAAAGAGTTCGTTGTCTTGCAAGGTTAAAACTGCTAAAACAGGCTTCACAGACATCATCAGTACCTTGGCGAGGTTAAACTTGTCTACTTTCTCTTTCACAATATAAAACTTTCTAGCATTGTTTATATTCATTTAGATGTTAATGAATCTAGACATATATATGTAGTATGCGTTTAAATTTATTAACATCTATAAATATATAAGTAATGCTTGAAACAGAGGGAGTACTACCCTACCGGCTGCTCATCTACACAGCTTCTTCCTGCTATGCTTCTGTGCCTTTGGAACCATAGTCATGAGGTGACTTTTAAGAATGAACAACCCTGCCTACGCCGTTTGCTTCGCCGCTGCATCGATCATGCTAGCCTCTGGGCTGAACGAATGAACAACGTTGGTAGATATGTTATATCTGCTTGAAAACAAGCTTTCTCCCGTTTCTTATATCTTTAAAATAGGTAATGGCGCGACCTTATCACTACGGCGCCCTACGTAACCTCAAACTCGTTACTTTCTCCGTTTCATAATGTAAGTCATTCTAGCATTTCCCATATTCATATTGATGTATATCTAGATTCATTAACATCAATATGAATGTGGGAAATGTTAAAATGACTTACATTGTGAAACGGAGGGAGTATTATCAATGGAAAATTCAAGTGAGGGAGCTCTTCCCTCCGGTGATTTCTAAAAAAAAACTACTAAAACAAGGTTTACAAACAAAAACACAACTAGAGTAGGATATATCGCTATTATCTAAAAAGAAAAGGATAGCATGGAGGCTAGTTGTTGATGGTCCTAGCTGCGCACGGCTGCTGAATTGTTTTTTCTTTCGAAAAAACGGGTGCTAAATTGTTGTTCTTGAAGTTACAACAATAGCATAACCAGTCAGTGATCACTTCAGAAAACACTGTAAGGGTTCATTCGGTTTAAAGAATTTACAAATGATTATTTTATGAATTGAAACCTTAGGTTTTTTCTATATGCATTATTAGTTGTTTAGGATAAATCCTACCAAATTCCTAAGGATTATATTCTTACAATCCTGTTTTATATGTTTTTTAGTATGAGATGAGAGCTCTTCGAGAATTTCATAAGGATTTGTGGCATTCTAATCCTTTACTCTTTATCTTTTTTGTTCCTATGATTTGAAAATACTGTGAACCAAATAAACCCTAAATTATTTTTTTGTTCTCGCAGTGCTGGAAACACTTCAGTAAGTTGTCAAAGAACGTGTCCTTTTTTTCCCCTTAATGAAAAACCACTGCATTACTACGTGCTACAATTTAACTAGTAGACTGACGCAATCTGTATTTCTCCAAAAGCTGCGAAGAATATTTAGGATCGAATTTATACACTGGGAGCAGACCGTGACTCTGCAACCGAAATTGTGGTGCACTGAATTCTGGAACAATGCTACACCATTTGTCACAGGAAAAATCTGTTCCACAGTTAATAACCGTTTCCAGAATCCAGATACGTTTTTTTTTTAGATAAGTCAGATACGTTTTTTCATTCTCGAATTTAAGCAACGATTTGAATGTTTTTTTTATGATCAGGCTTGTGCATTGTGCATACGCATTTCCCCTTTTGTTCTTGTTAACGAGCGAATTCAATTCATGCGTATCTATCGTGGTATGATCAGGCTTGTGCATATGCAATGCACCCATGACCCATGCATAAGAGAATTCAGAATTCAGGACGAGGCAGAGGCAGGGGATTGCAGAGACGACGTACGGTGGGGAAGCAGCGGACGCCGAGGCACCGCGGCGGCGGCGTGATCTCGACGACCTTGAACGGGTACTTGTGCTCCTTCTCCCGCTCCGGCCGCTCCCTGTCCCTGTCCCGGTCCCGGTCCTTCTTCCTGCACTCCACCGCGAATCGCGGCTGAATCGAGTAGCGTTGATCAGATGGTTTAGTTCGCCACGAACCACGATGGCGGCATGAACTGAACAATAAATCGTCTGCGGAAACGACGCGCTCACCTTGTGGTAGGAGAAGGAGGTCGCCGTGGACGCCACCATGGCCGCCATGGCCGATCGGTCAATCGATCGAACGAATGTTTGCCGCTGCGGAAATCCGCGCGAATCGTGCAGGAAGGAGGGGAGAGGGAGGATTGGATGGATGGCTGGGCCGCAAGAACGTGGCGGGATTGGCAGGCGTGCGGATATTTTTCGTCGATTCGGCGCCAAACAAACGGATGGCGAGTGGTTGATCGGGCTCGACTGATCGAGGAAGGATTCTTGCAGGAAGGAGACTTGGAAAGCAGCCGTGCCACGCGTACCTGTCGCCTCGCCCCGTCCAAGTCGTTTTCGTCGTTATTTGCCTTTCGTTTTTTCTCCCCCCATTTTCTCGCAAATTTCTTTCTCTGGATTTCAAGTAGTTCAGCATGTATTTACCCTTTTGTTTTTTAAGTTCACCTCTGCATTTTCTTGTTTCAGATTCTGTGTTCCTGAAGTCCGAATTCTGCAAGCATTGTAGCATGCCTTTTCTGAACTTTTACTGTCCACACACACGCTCACACCTAATCTGTCAAAGGGTCCAGCCGCACGAGCAATGAGCAAAGTTCTCTGGTGAACCTACGCCGAGCGTGTAAAACAAAATCTATACACATCCACACCAAACACTGTACCTAACCAATCATCTTCACATCCTCAAGTTTTCATCTACTCCTCGTCGTCTCTAACGAACATGTATCTCACATGGGTCTGTGAATCGGTGAGAGTCTGAACACCGCACCGCACGTACGCCTCGCATGGGATCGGTCGACCAGATGAGCAGGCAAGATCGTCGCCGCGCACATGCGACGGGGAATCTCAATCCAAGGCGAGGGTTTTGCATGTGGGTTCCGAGGCTGCGTGGCACCGGGAGAGGCAGGCTTAATTAGCTTCAGAAAAATGGAGAGATTCCCAGGCGATCAGGACAAGAGGATTAAGCATTCTCCCTTAGTTATATCCTGCACACGTTCGTCTAGCATCTGGGTGAAGTTCTCCGGAGCTAATCAGGGATCAGGAGATGGTAACTTCATGATTAGATGACTCAGCATCTAATGTCGGCTAGCTAACTTCATAATTAGGACTTGTCATCAATTTGATGACTCAGCATGGAGTCTTAATTATCTTTAGGACACAGATTGGTTATAGTTTTATCCTTCTCTATAAACTGTTTTTCTTTTTAGATCGGAGTTTGGCACATTAACCAAATTAATCCAAAAATTCTGCTCATACATTCAAATCAGTAAATGTTTCACATGTAGTGAACTAAATTTCTTTTTATTAGAACCAATAATTTTGACAAGTTCGGAACTATTTAATCCATAATCATGGGCAAACATATAAAATGTACTTCTGAAAGAGTAGTAGGTAGATGAAATATTGTATTGGAAATTTAAGTTTTTCTGAACGCCCCTTGATTTTTTTTCCATTTGTATTTCTACTTGAATAAGAGCGAGAAATATTTTTTGTTTATCAAATGGTGATACATAGTGCAGTATGGTCAAAACATGGTGTTGTATTTTTTAATACAAATCCCTGGGAAAGAAAAGGAGTCTAATCCACCAATCATTTTACGATTTTTTTATCCAATTAGTTTATATTTGTTCTAATTAGAAAAGAAAAGTATGGATAGAGATGATTTTCTATTGTGTGAAACACTTTGATTAAGCATATTTTCGTCTCTTTTTTGGTGTCAATGACTAATTATTAATTGGGAATCAAGTTGACTCATAAAAGAAAATTTTGATCATATTTTTTCTCAGTGCTAGCCAGCCTATATCTATACGTGTATTATTGTCACACAAGGATCAAAATAGTACACCTGTATCACGAAAAAGACGAACCTAATCTATTTCAGATGTTTCAGACAAACTCCAAAACCCAAGCCCTAAACTAAACATTCCAAGCCCCACGTATGCCCTCAACCACCACTTCAGCCCCCCAAAAAAGCTGAAATTAAACCAAACATTTAGTACTACACCTTCGATTAATTAACAATGCTAATTAGTACTAACAATCAACGCACGTACAGAACACATCAAGAACAACTAATCATCAGGCTATGACCCCATGATTATCATCATCTTTTTTCTCCTGTGTATGAGCAGACGCGAGACATGAGCCGGAAAACTTGCGATCAGCCGCGGCGATTTAGAATAGCCAAAGTAGGTTCATGGCCTAACCCGACCGCCCTAATTATCGTGCTTGGAAAAGGAGATTACCTTAGCTAGCTAGGCTAGGCTAGCCGGACATGCGTTTTGCCAACTCCCATGTGATTGCGTTTTGCATGCGAGATTCTTTGTTCCTGTCCATGCTTTGCCCGTGTGGTTTATGCAACTCCCAGGCCTTTTCACCCACTTTACCCAGCAATGCCCCAACCAAAAATGCCAAACTCCTTTCCAAGTTGTATGGACAGTGGTAAAATTGACACGAATTTTGATAAATGTCCTTCAATCAGACTCAGATAATGTTTGGCGCTCTACCCTTTTAATCTACTGAAAAGTGATGGAGCTATATATGTATATCATTTTTCTTTCACTCGTTTACTTACTACTGCTAGTGTCATGCCCATATATTGCAACGGGACATGATAAAGGGTGTGCTCGACACGTTTTCCCAACTCTCCTCTCTCGTTTTTCGCATGCACGCTTTTCAAACTGCTAAACGGTGTGTTTTTTGTAAAAAGTTTATATATGAAAGTTGTTTAAAAACATATTGATTCAATTATTTTAAAAAAACTAGCTAATACTTAATTAATCATATGCTAATGGACCGCTCCGTTTTCCGTGATCACTATTACTGTTAGGAACCGCTCCACCGAACACAACCAAAGATAGCCTCACTAGGGTGCTCTCTAACTAGTATCAGAAATCAATCAGAACCGTTAGATCTCATTTTATTGAAGGATACAGATCTATTTATACCATCCCCCAGTTAACGGTAGTAGAAACGTGGTGGGACATTATTATTAGAAAAAAAAAGGTATGGAGGGTATAATCGTTATTTAGCAGTGATTAAACTTTTTTTCTTTTTTTTTTTGCTTTTTCGATGAAATATGAGTGATGCAAGCGCAATGGATGATCGCAGATCGATTTAGCTGGGGAAAAAAATAAATAACAAAGTAACTCCTCATTATTATATTAGTAAATTATTAATTTATCTCTAATAATATTGGTAGTATAATATTATGAGTAGAGAGCACCGAAGCATCGTTTAAAGAAAGATGGTCAAATGGTTTTACGGGGTTTAGTTTTTTCATCTTTTTTTGGATCAATTTCGTGTGGGAACGTGTCGTTTTTTTGTGAGTTTTCCTACAAGCAGGTTTCCTTTTCTTTTGAGTGAGAGAAGTGCAATGGTTGGGAAGAAAAATAATGGCTCCATTTTTAAGGTAATAGAGAAATACTAGTACAGCTGATAAGTCTGGAACATGAAATGGCGTCGGGCCCTCATGTCAGCCCCGTGGTTCCATACTTTCATGGAAGCTGTCGAGCGAGCTGTATGGCTCTGTGTAGCAGCACAACCTGTTCCATCTTTGGACTTTGCGAGGATCGGCTGTCCCAGTGTCCCCCTCATTGGCGCCTTTGACAAACAGCCGCACGCTTCTAAAGCTTTGTCCTTCGCCTTCGCTTCCTATATATACACCCCCCACCCACCGAGCTCTCCTTCCACGGCCACACCGATCACCAGCTGCGCCCGCCAATTGTTGCAAGAACCGAGCCCTTTCAGCTGAGCGAATTGAGTCTCTCTGACCGGGCTGTGTGACAATGATCAAGCTGAGGTACTCCAAGAGGCTGTTCAGGAGGAGCTCCTCCAAGGGCAGCACTGACAGCAGTAGCAGCAGCAGCAGCAGCAGCGACGGCGATGTCGGTGGCCGGAGCGGCGGCGGCGGCAGCGGGGAGATAGAGTGGGAGGTGAGGCCGGGAGGGATGCTGGTGCAGAAGAGGGACGGGAGAGGCGGCGTGGAGGTGATCACCGTCAGGGTGGCCACCGGGTTCTCCTGGCACGATGTCTCCATTGGGGCTACCTGCACTTTTGGTGAGTATCATGTTGATTGTTTAGTACAGTTTCCTGTCCTTGATCAAACTAAAAATTGAATTTTCTCATCTTTGCAAAGTTTGCAGAAAAGTTTGTAAGTTTTGAGTTCTTTTCTCTTTCCTTTCAAAAGTTGACACGGTCATGGTTCCTTTTTTGTGTTAAAAGAAGCATGCATGGATATTCTCCAAGTTCTTTTGTAAGCACGATAAAGGCTTGAGGACTGAAGGGTGGCATGCACAATGGCACTCCTTTTGCACAGTTCAGTTGTTGCCGACTTGCCGTGTAGCACGTCAACGTAGTTCAGTTTGCAGAGCAATGCATCAGTAAAAGGATGCTGCTAGTTCAGTTGCTTTTGATTTTAGATATGGATGCCATATGCATAATATCACTCCTAGTTTATTTTCGTTCGAATTTAGTTTTGTAGTACGACCTAAATGCCTTCTGATATACTAACTTCTGAAAGTGAAGTGCAGCTCCGAATCTCTGACGAGAACTATAAACCATTCACCCTCTTGTGGTGTTTACACACTAAAATTCACTCGTTCTACCAAACGCTTCTCCCAAGTGACCCTTGTGAGCTCTTGAGTTTTACTTACCACATAGATATATCACATAAAACACATGTGTCCATTAGAAAACTAGCATGGTCAGTCACCAGCTTCATAAATCAAAAAAAAAAAAAAACTGACAAGAGAACAGGCAGTACCGTGTACTGTTACCTTCTCCTTCCCAGCAACTCCATAGCCCAGAATACTAGAGGTTATGGTGGTGTTCTTGCAATAGAAAACACAGAAAATGGCGTGGACATGTCTGAATATTGATCACAGATGGCGGCCGTCTACCTTCACTGCCAACAGCACACATGATGTGAAGGAACCTGACCTGAACCTTCCTGCATTTCATTTGCTACGTACAAAACATTAGTTTGTTTGTTTCTTTGTTAGAACAACACCAAAATTAATCCTAATTGTTGTGCTGGTTTGGATTGATCATCGAGATCTAAACATGCGATGTTGCATTTTGTGCAGGTGAGCTGAAGGCAGTAGTGTCTATGGTGACAGAGCTGGAGCCCAGGGAGCAGAGGCTGCTGTTCAGGGGCAAGGAGAGGGAGGACAGTGACCACCTCCACATGGTTGGTGTGAGGGACAAGGACAAGGTGCTGCTCCTTGAGGACCCTGCCCTCAAGGACATGAAGCTCCGGGCCGCTCTTGCGGCCCGGGCTACCGTCCAAAGCCCGTATCAGCCTTTTATCCAAGTCTAGATCTAGCCCAGTCTGGTTCGACCCATTTTATCGCACTAACTGCTAGATTAATCGTACCATCAGCTGATCAAGTCTCCAAAAGCTTAATTCCTGTCTGGAATTGACCTGATGTATGGTGATTTTTTACTGTTGCTGTTAATCAGCAGTGAGTACCAGTCCATGGGAAGGGCAAAGGGGCCCTCCCATGTGAGAGCTAGAGTACCTGCCACTTGTTATGTCTCTAATTGCGTGATTTGTGCCATTTCTAGGTAGTTAATTTGCGAGTGCTTAGTGTGGTTGTATGTCATGCATTGTGTATGTGTGCTCCATTTTCTGCAAGTAGTAGTACCTCTAATGTGGAAGGGATCAATGTTTCATGCATGTAAGGATGCAACTGCGTGCAATCAACTGAGATTACTACTGCAGATTTTATTTTGTGGTCTTTTTCTAACAAACTATTTCGTTGTTGGGAACAGAAAAGGGCACAACTCTGAATTCGCTGCAAGCTCCTATAGAACATATGCACACAACAAAAAAAATATAGCAAAAGTTAAGTAATAGCATGCTGTTAAATTTCTGAAGTCATCTTTGTCATTTGCAACAATCAATAGTACTTGACTGGCATAAGTAGTCTTACAATTCAGAAGTTTATCAAACATATCATGAATGATTAACTAGACGCAAAAAGTAAAGAAGAACAAGACATGAACATGCATGGGCGGATCTAGAGTGTAACAAGTGGGGCACCCACTCAATTTTGCAGCGAATGGGGGCAAATGTATCCTTGACACACTTCTAAGTCTACCTGAGCGGTAGATCCTTGGCCTCCACTTATACTATTTTCTGTCTCCGCCTCTAGTTGAGGGTTGTGTTTTGTCATGGTGTTTATTTGAGACATCTACTTGTGTGCACACTGAGCCTCATCTTTTCACTTATGCTTATGCTTATCATTTCACTGAGCCTTAAATTTTTAAATTGATTTTATGGTTTTTTCACATCGAGGTTTATTTTTCAGACTTTGCTTTTATATCGCTAAAAACACGTCTATAAAAGTTTTATTCATAAATTATTTTCCATTTACAAATATACCACTCGGCTTAAGCGATACGATGGACCGTGTGATATGCAACGTTGTGAAGAGGAGGGAACAGCGGCAAGAAGCCTGCTGGAAGCCTGGAATGCTGGCACTCAACGGCCCAGTCGGCCGTCACGGTCTCTAGAACTGCTCCCGCACCGGAAAGGAAGGCCCATTAGGTCAGCGAGAAAAAAAAAGGTAGATCAGTTGGATTTGCCAATTTGCGCGCCCCCGCCGATCGTGGGTTGGGGACTTGGGGGGAGACCGCCAGACCGGAGAGGCGGAGACGCCCGCGCGGTTGGGCTCGTCGATCGCAGCATCGCGCCATGTTAATCTAGCGAATCCGCCTTTTCCTTTTCCGTTTCCCTTTCGCAACGCGCGCCGCCGTTGCGATCGAATCGAATACTACGGCCGGCGTACCAGTCGTAAGCGTGTACAGCGAAATCTCACGGATCGGCGACGACTACGCGTCGAAAATGAGATCCCATCGACCGACGCCGCGACGCGGCGGCCGGAGGCGCGGAGGAAACACGTACCGGCCAGCGGAGGGGAGGTTCTAGACACCCGTAGAGTCCAGTGTCACTGCTCTGCATCCTCGGTCCGTATCTGTTCTCTCTTCGCAGTATCAGAGCATATACAATAGCAGGCTATAAGCCAGCTGCAAATATATTTTAACAAAATAAATAAGGAGAGAGAAAAGCAGTGGACTACAGATTTGTAGCCAGCTGTAGCACAGACTTTAAGACACTGTGTGTGAATGACAGGTGGAACCAGATATTAATAGTGTAGTATGTAATATTATATGAATGAGCTATTAGATTGACTATAGATGAATTGGAGCTAGTAGTTGCCTATACTATTGAACTTGCTCTCAGGAAGAATATCGAGTACGCATGCATCCACAAAAGGGAGGAGTTGCTCCGGGATCGAATCGCAGCGAGATCATGTCGTTTGGCAAGGTGGTGTTCTCTTAACTCTTTTCAAACCCATCTCCCTCGTTTTCCGCGCGCATGCTTTTCAAACTGTTAAACGGTGCGTTTTTTGTAAAAAGTTTTCATATGAAAGTTGCTTAAAAAATCAAATTAATCCATTTTTTAAAAAAAATTAAAAATACTTTATTAATCACCCGCTAATCACTGCTCCGTTTTCCGTGCGAACACTTAGTGTTGAGAACCAGGGGTTCCGAACCAGGGTTTAACTCCTTTCCCAAGTCAATAGAGCAAGTTTAATAGTATAGCCCACTATTAACTCCAATTCATCTAACTAATCTAAGAGTCAATTCATATAATAGTAACTTAATATACTACTAATATATAGTCCCACCTGTCATATAATATGAATTCATTCATTTGCATTGAAGTCGGGGGCTACTGTCATGGTTATGGATACCACATACCTAATAGTAGTCGACTAAATCTCGGCAGGACCCACCACATAACATGTCTTATACGGAAACTGACTTCAGATATGGAAGGAGTTCCGGATAAGGAAAGACAACCAGAGTTCTACATGGAAACGACAAGGACTGCTCGGATTGTATCCATATTGGTTTCCCTAGTTTTACTTGGACAAGGGGACACCTATGGGTATAAATACAAGGCCCCTTAGGAGGAGAGGGGACACGGACAATCGACGACCACCTTAATCAACATCCACCACAATCTACGGAACAACAGAAGCCAATATACGCCAAGACAAGACGTCGGATATCGACTTCAGAGATATGCACGGCTAGTCCCCTATGGTGTCTCCGGATACTGTCAGGAGAGGCGAAAGCGCTATCTCTGATCTCGCTGGGCATGGATTCGAGGAGGAAGACTATCCTGTTGTCGACTACGAGTCAGATCGTCAGACCGCCATGTCGACAACAGTTAGATAGGCTACCACAAATATTGTACTGGTGTGATTATCATGAATAAGAGCAATACCGGCTTCGGCCAACAGGATGTAGGGTTATTACCTGACAATTCAGGGGCCCGAACCTGTATAAAAATCCTCGTCTCCGTCTCTTTTACCTCAGTCTCGCATAATCCTAGCACTGACGATCCCCATACTATGCAAATACCAGAATTGCGACATCATACGTCGACAGTGGCGTGCTAGGTAGGGGGACTTTGGTGCTTTAGGATTTCGACGAGATGGGTTCAAGAGATGGATTCTCCAACAACAAGCTACTCGACGACTTCGGCTGTGAGGAGATCTAACCCGACTGAAGTACATCTTCTGACCAGATCGGAACCATCATCGTCATCGACAACTCGGTCTATCGAGATCATCCAAGCCTCAAGATACGCGGCGTACCAAAAGATGTCAGATCATATGATGTCGAACAAGTACGCAATAAGGTAATTGGTAGATTGGTTTTTCAAATTGATCTACTAATTTTGTAGATACATCCGGCATGTATCTACAAAGGTACGCAATATTTTATCTGCAATTTATCGTACCTATTCAGATCATACAGCATTGTCAGATCTATAATTTATTATGTTTACCTAGAGCATGTTTTTTATACAATATCTATTGCGCGTATGTTTCCGACGTTAAACCAACTACGATCTAACGCTGGGGGCTCGCTTTTCCGAGTTAAACCAACTACGGTCTAACGCTGGGGGCTCGCTCTGTTATCTTCTGTATAAATCATGCTTGTTTACGGTTTACATAATGCCTGATATTTACATCTGCTTGTTATATCCTGATAATACTAGAAGATCCATGCAGTTTTTGAGTACATACTCGATATTCTCTGCTATATGTCTTGCCTTCTAGAAAATATTTTTCAGGAACAATTGAGCACTCGAGTATGTTTTGGTCGAGTACACCCTACTATTGAGAACATTCTTGACAAATGCGGAGTCGTCACACCTAACTTACCAACGAAGATCGACGACCTATCTCATAGCACCGGCCATGGCTGGACTACTCGAGAAAAGGTTGTTAACGGATAATTCTCGCGAACGTCGTCGGCTTGATCACCCAACATGATTGCGAGCGGACATCCGGATATGCTATAAGTTGGATATGTGAGCAGGGACGGATCAACAGTAGTATGAGCGGTGTCAGGCGACACCGACGACTTTCGGTAAAACCTATAGCGAAATTGTTTATCTATATATTATAACACTATGAATTAAGTATAATTAACATACTATGACACTGATAGACACGTCATGACACCGATAGACACGTTATGACACCAACGAATCGATTTTCTGAATCCGCCACTGTATGTGAGTCATGCTGGCCACATGATATGCACATGTAATAAACCAACTTTAGCGCCCCTATAGGTGATTAAGAGACTCCTACTCCTGGTTCTTGAACCAGTAAGACATAGTGATCTCTCTCGCCTCACTTTAAGTGGTTGAGTTACGACTACTGCCTGGTCCTCGACCAGCGATGTAGCGTTTCTCCCACTACTTCCACTTCAAGTGGTCAAGTTACGACTACTGCCTGGTCCTCGACCAGTGATGTAGCGTTTCTCCCACTACTTCCACTTCAAGTGGTCGAGTTACGACTACTGCCTGGTCCTCGACCACCGATGTAGCGTTTCTCCCACTACTTCCACTTTAAGTGGTCGAGTTACGACTACTGCCTAGTCCTCGACCAGCGATATAGCGTTTCTCCCACTACTTCCACTTTAAGTGGTCGAGTTACGACTACTGCCTGGTCCTCGACCAGAGGTGTAGCGATTCTCCCATTACCCCTGCTTCAACAAAGTTGATATCAGGTACACAAGATCGCCAAGTGTTTTACCCAGAGATCCCTTACCACGACGACACCTAGCGTTGAAACCTATCCTACTGTCCTTTACGCCGTCTTGACAAGGCCTCCGAGGAATCTAAGGGAGCTTCGGCTAGGGACGTGCAGAGCCGATAAGGCCTTGTCGGATCCTTCAGAGACGAAAGACCATATAAGATCTGGTCGTGTAAGAGTTCTCGCTGTACGTATTAACTAAGCCGTGTAATCGGAAATGGATTTTCCAACTTCACGGCTGGGGGCTAGGATCAGTGCTTGTTCAACCGAGGCAGGTCAAAGGTACAAGAGCCTTATCTTCCGAGAACGATTCTCCGGTGACAAGGCTGGGTGCTAGGGAGAGTGTATAACTCAACAAACTGACTGATCGAAGTCGGTAAAAGAGTAGACGCTCATACACAAAACATTGGTCTGTAAGTCTAATTCATTTTCGGTTTTCCATACATATTATAACATGTTACCCTTTGAGCGTTCGCTCGGGGGCTATTTCTATCTAAAATTCTTTTCTGAGTATTGATTTCAGGAAAATTCTATTCGACATTGACGAAGGCTACATGTCTCTATGGTTCTACACCAAGATCGACTAAGGCGAGTACGACAAATGTTGACAAGGCTCCGTCGCAGACTCTACGCCTTCTCGATCGCTCGAGAACGGTTGCTGGATCTCGACAAGGAATACGGAATGAAGAGATGGTGTACCCGCCGAGATAAAATTTCTTGACTTCAATCCAAATTCTCGATTACAGCAAGACGGGAGACTTAGTCGTACGCTATGTACTTTCTTGGTTGACGTCGGAGATGACTCAGACAAACCCTTTAGGTGCCCGCACGAGGCTGACAAAGGAAGTCTAACGTTATCTCTGAACTCACCGAGAACGGTCACTTGAGCTCGATAACAGTTACTCCATGGTCAGCGGTCGAGAATATGAATTCGTTCATTTGCATGAAAGTCGGGGGGCTACTGTCATGGTTATGGATACCACGTACCTAATAGTAGTTGACTAAATCTCGGCAGGACCCACCACATACCATGTCTTATACGGAAACTTACTTCAGATATGGAGGGAGTTTCGGATAAGGAAAGACAACCAGAGTTCTACATGGAAACGACAAGGACTGCTCGGATTGTATCCATATTGGTTTCCCTAGTTTTACTTGGACAAGGGGACACCTATGGGTATAAATACAAGGCCCCTTAGGAGGAGAGGGGACACGGACAATCGACGACCACCTTAATCAACATCCACCACAATCTACGGAACAACAGAAGCCAATATACGCCAAGACAAGACGCCGGATATCGACTTCAGAGATAGGCACGGCTAGTCCCCTACGGTGTCTCCGGATACTGTCAGGAGAGGCGAAAGCGCTATCTCTGATCTCGCTGGGCACGGATTCGAGGAGGAAGACTATCCTATTGTCGACTACGAGTCAGATCGTCAGTCCGCCATGTCGACAACAGTTAGATAGGCTACCCCAAATATTGTACTAGTGTGATTATCATGAATAAGAGCAATACCGGCTTCGGCCAACAGGATGTAGGGTTATTACCTGACAATTCAGGGGCCCGAACCTGTATAAAAATCCTCGTCTCCGTCTTTTTTACCTCAGTCTCGCATATATCCTAGCACCGACGATCCCCATACTATACAAATACCAGAATTGCGACATCAAACGTCGACACTCCCTCAGTCCAAAAAAAAACTCAACTTCTAGAGTTTGAATTTTGTCTCACAAAAATCAATTTCTACCGTCCTACCTACCCTCAACACGTGAAACGGAAAGTTTTCTCCCTTCAATACCTTTTACTATGTATCACTCTTACTATTTTTTCAGTGATTAAAGGCATTTTAGTCATTCTCTATCTCCACTAATTCTCCTTTGGAATGCTAGGAATGTTTTTTTAGACAGAGGGAGTATAAGGCCCAGTTTAGTTTTCAAAAAGTTTTTTCCAAAAACATCACATCGAATCTTTGGAAACATGCAAGGAGCATTAAATATAGATAAAAACAAAAACTAATTGCACAATCTGCATGGAAATCACAAGACGAATCTTTTGAGTCTAATTAGTCCATGATTAGCCATAAGTGCTACAGTAACCCACATGTGCTAATGACAGATTAATTAGGCTCAAAAGTTTTGTCTCGCGGTTTTCAGGCGAGTTATGAAATTAGTTTTTTTTATTCGTGTCCGAAAACTCCTTCCAACATCCGGTCAAACGATCGATGTGACACCCGAAAGTTTTCTTTTCGCAAACTAAACCGGGCCTAAGAGAGTAAAAGTGCACCCTGCAGGACAGTAGAACTACTACTCAACCCTGTGAAGAAGATTGGTGCTGTTCGTTTCAAAGAAAAACCCTGTGAAGCAGTGAAGGAGAGTGAACAGGAATAACTGTAATCTGCGTCCAGTAATGGCAAATCCGCCTGCTGCTGGCACTGACCGGCCCCGTTGCGGCCCTCCCCGAAGTCGTTGCGCCATCACGCTGTCTCCACGCAGGGGTTGACGCAATGCAACCACCTGCTCCCGCACCAGAAAGGCCGGCCCATTAGGTCACTCTCCACTCAGCCAAAAAAAGGGGAGAGAGAGAGAGGCGATGATCAGGTATGGCGTGTGGAGTGGTCGTGTCATTTCGATCGGTTTGGCTTTGCCAAATTCGCCGCCGCGCTGATGGTGGCGGTTGGATCCGTTGCTTTCGCGGAGACGCACGAGTACTTTTGGTTGGGAGTAGGACGCAACGCGCGATGCAGACGAGTGGATCGCGTATTCGCGCGGCATATCGCGCCGTTCCTTCCGCGACGCGCCACGGCTATGGGCTATGGCTGTCACCGTGGTTGGGACTTGGGACACGTATATACGTGTTCGCGTGAGCACCTTGGGCCGCCGCCGCTAGTTGTACTGCTCCGTCCCTGCTCGGCTCGGCTAGCTACTACCTCCGCGTCCGTCGCGAAAACGAGAGATATGCCATCGGCCGACGCGGCGGAGGCGCGGAGCCAGCCAGCCAGCAGCACGGGCCACAACTAGCCTTTCCACTCCACAACTAAGCCACTGGTCGGATTGGCAAAGCATTTTACAACTATTTATATTGAATTTGGAAGAAAAAGGTACACAGTCATCCCTATCATCCACTCCCGTCGCTAGTTTCATATATGCTCTTCTCCTCTCCGGGCGAATCCGGTGGCACTGCTCTGCATTTTCGGCGGGTATCTGTTCTCTCTTTGCAATTTTAGGAAGGGAGGGAATAACACGCGCATCCACAAAAGGGACGAGTTGCTCTGAAAACTGCTGCGAGAGCATGTCGGCAAAGCTCTAAACTCTCAACTCCTTTCCCCAAGTTGTTAGGCACGAGTGACTGAGTGGGTGGGTTATGGCGCCACCGTTTTACATAAACACGGCACGGTGATAGTCTGATAGAAGCGTATGCTAATGGAAACAATGGCCCGATGATATGTAATAATGTAAACATTATACAGGCGTGGCGTGACAGTAAAGCACAACTGCTGCTTTTACAACAGGATCCCAGTCAAAAGTCCTTCATACTTTTACCTACTAAAAAAATGTCCTTAGCACTCGATCCAGTTTTCATCCGTGAGCCCTGTCCACGACAGTCCAAATCTCTAAATATTGAAATCTAGGCGGATTCCCGTGCAAATAGCCCCTCCACGTGGCACGGCGAGATTGCAGCATTCGTCCCCCTCTTGCAGCCGTTGGATGGAGGATTAATGGTCAGGGATCGTTGTGGTGGAAGTCGTTGTAGTATGTGAAGCTTTTGGGGTTTGTTTGAAAAATCGCTAAAACCCCCTCCTCTCTCGCCTCGGCAGTCGCCGCCGCCGTTTCTTCTCCTCAACTGTGTCACCGCCGCCAATCTACTCCAGTTCCCCGCCGCTCCGCGCCTCCGCCTCCGTAGCAAGCTCGCCACCTCCGCCTCTTCATACTGCTGCTGGCCTGCCGCAGTCCACCGCCTCCTCACCATGGTCTCCCTCAGCCTGCCCGCCGTCCTCCTCACCTTCGCCACTGCCCAGGTGATACAGTTGCAGGGAGAGAGGAACAAAGAAACAGTTGCAGACTGAAGATCGCAGTCTCCCTCAGTCTGAGAGAGGAACGATGGTGAGGGCTCTCAAGCGAGAGCATGAACGCAACGACTGGCCACCGCCACTGTGACTACCGGGACCACGATTTAATGATTATTTCTGAACTCCCCAACCTCTTTACTGCAACACCTATATTATGATAGAATTATTGACGTGATTTGCTTCAGGCTGTGGTGTATAATAATTTTTATGCAATTCCTGTGAAATTGATGTGTTCTAGGTATTTTGTCTTGTATGAGCTATTGATTGCATTATCCAGTGGTTATCACAACATGGGCCTACTTAAAGTGATTAAAGTTGCATCGGATGGGTATAGGATGTTACTTGTTGAGTGCATACAGTTTCTTCTTGAAAAAACTTAGTAATTATGTATCGAACTGTATTTGGCTTGTTCTTTAACCTTCCTTGCCAAACATGAGGCTTTGTCCTGGTGATCTATATAGCTGGTAAATGTTTCTTGGAGTTTACTGAAATTATATCATCTAGCTTATTGGACATTAATAATGTGGACTCGCAGAAATATATACAATTAGCTAGAGCTGTCTTCAGATTGTCTTGGCAATTGGTCATGAATCTTCAATTTTTTTACTTAAGATAAATCTCTAACTTGTATAGTACTCCCTCCGTCCCATAATATAAGGGATTTTGAGTTTTTGCTTGCAACGTTTGACTACTTGTCTTATTCAAAATTTTTTGAAATTATTATTTATTTTATTTGTGACTTACTATATTATCTACAGTACTTTAAGCACAACTTTTTGTTTTTTATATTTGCAAAAATAATTTGAATAAGATGAGTGGTCAAACGTTGCAAGTAAAAACTTAAAATCCCTTATATTATGGGACGGAGGGAGTAGATCATAAGAATTAATTGGTTCTGGTGTTTTCATCAAGAAGAAATTTCATATACCCTCCATTTTTTGTTCTTATATCTCTTGCTACGAGTGTTTGATATTTAGAGCCTTAAGAATTATAGTGAGTAAATGAATGAGCAACCGGGAGTTTCTGTCTATTTGAAGCTACCCCACATATATGTGTTAGCCACTTTGATCATTACGTCTGTGACACATTATTGATTAGCATCTAATTTTCCTATATGTGCATTTAGGAATCAAGAGGGGTTCCTGCAAAGAGGCCAGCTCCAGATTACTTTCTGTGAGGCCGCAGATTCAACAGTGGGTACTGCTTGTCTGGTTATCCTGCAAACAAGCACAGGCCGAATAAGTCTTGCGGGCTTCCATTTTCTGAGATGAGCTGAGCTCATGCTTTACAAGACTCTAGCTAGGGCCTAGGACTGCTTTCGTGATGTATAAATTGATTATAGTCCCCAGTCTATCATTTATAAAGGAGTTAGTGTTGCCATTCAGACTCTTGGAGAGTGGCTGTGGCTGACATTTGAGCTTGAGAAAAGTGCCCATATGAATGGGAGTGGTGTAGTTGAAGCCACTCCCAAATCCATTGTATATACTTGGGTGTGCGTTGGTCAATTTTGTTGCTAGCCCCTAATCCTATGCTAGAGAATGATATGCAAATGGTGTGGCTGAGTATTTATTGTTGTCATAATGAAAATGCATGAAGTTTTGTAGTTGGCATTTGCAGAAACTGTCCCAAGAAAGTTGAGTATTTATTGTTATCATAATGAAAATGCAGGAAGTTTTGTAGTTGGCATTTGTACAAACTGTCCCAAGAAAGCATATCAATTGCTGCTAGAAAATACTCCTAATGTAGTACCATATGTAATGGTATAATGGTTGCAGTGTTTTTAGTTCGTTCACTTGTCTGCATAAGCTCGCTAAAAGTTCAGTCTTCAAATAGTACTTGCGAAATAACATTCGTCTGAATCGGAGTTTGTCAAAATACCATCTACTGTGACAAGCTGACAATAAAAAGAGTTCCAAACAACCTCTATTAGCAAGTCTCTTCAATGATTTTTACTTCTAGAAAGAATCTACACCCTCCATTCCAAAATATGACTAGAAATCAGGGTAGCACATCAGTATCAGTATGATGTCTATTGCATACATCTAATATAGTGTTAGTAGTAATGCTTATACCTATACACTTATATTGTGTTATGTAGTAGTACAAGATCTCTTGCGTACATCTAATATAGTGTTAGTAGTAATGCTTATACCTATACACTTATATTGTGTTATGTAGTAGTACAAGATACCATAATATAATTCAAGGTTTAAAATATACTATATATTTATGACAGTGCAATATTGCTAGCTCTTACTATCCAGCAACTTACCTAGGCCTTATTTTTTAACTCAGGGTTGTGACCATAGCATTTGTTTGTGTCTAAGAACAAACACCCAGAAAAAAAAGAGAGAGACTGCTCATAGTCTAAATTTCAATTTTCAAGTTACTAAAGTTTGTCTACCTACACATAAAAATACTCTAAATAAACATATTCAAAATAGGAGTATTAATTTTTAACATGGCGTGCCAACGGCGCGCCCACTTTTCTAATCAGTACTTAGTTCACCTCAAAATATAAATATTTTTAGAATAATGCCAAATCAAAATTTAAAATAATAGCGATAAATTAAGAAAGATTAATCATGTTACTATATTTATCATTAAACAAACTATCATAATATGCAACTCTTTTTATTTAAAATATTTTATTTTTGTAGATATTGTTGGTTAAAGTAGTATCTCAAACACTATATCTGGTGCAAGCGAATTTTTTCAACGTGATTCTGGTGCACAGTCGGGTTAACTGGTTAAGGTACTCGTACTACTACTACTAGTAGTGCATAGTACTGCATAGTGATAGTACTAATGATTTTGCCACGCGTCGACCGCGCCGTGTCTTTGCCGCGGTGGCCACCTCCCCTCCTTCGCGCGTCGGCCGCCAACTGCAAAAATCCTCCACTCCTCCACATCGACCGCCTCGATCTCTCTCTCGAAAAGCTCCCACTAAACAAAGGCGAAAACCAACCGAGAACCTGCACAAAGTACACAAGCATAATCCTAATCCCTTCCTCCTCCTAGCCCAAAAAGCAAGAATCCGCGCTTAAGTTTCTTCCTCTCTTCCCCTCCCCTCCTGCCTAGCATCAGATTCTTGACCCTCCCATGTCGGTTTTTTCTCCGCCCGGTTAATCATTTCCCACCATTTCCTTTCTCTCCCGGCGCCGGTGGATCGAGCTGCAGTTTCTTTTTGGTTCTTGGCACCTACTAGGCTACTACCATTGTTGCTGTTGTCCGGTGTACATCCACAACTTCTTTGCCTGCCTGCTGTTCCTTTTGGTTTCTCCAAGCTCCTGCCAACAGCAGCACAGCCTGTGTGTCACCACTCACCAGGGAGGAGGCCCCACTCCTCCTGTCTTGTTGCTCACTCACTCTGCTGGCAGCTTCCCCTAGGTTGTCCTTTGCTTGCCCTGGGTTTGGTTCTTGGGTCCATCCATCTTCAGAGTTTTCCTTTTTGCTGAATCCTTGATCTCGAATGGATGATGGCCGGTTCTTGATAAGCCTTGCTGCAGGTTCTCCTCCCGAGAAGATGTGGTAACATTTCTTGGCTTCTTGCGTTTTGGATTGGAGGCAAGATTGCTTGTGAGGATCTTGGTTAGCCTGAAACTTCGTTTGCTGTTCAGAATTCGGGGGGCTTAGAGGAGAGTGTTGGTTCTTGGCCTCTTGCCTGTTGGTTGGGTTTGAAGGAGGCTGAAGAGAGTTTGCCAATGGAGCCACCAAGTGGGTTCTGGGCCTCCCTGGGGAGCTTCCTCAAGTTCTTGCCCTACTTCTGCGGCCTCCTCATCCTGGGGGTCATCAAAGGTGACTTGCTGGTCTTCTGTCTCTGTCCATTTTGGTAATTTTTGAACTGATTCCATGTGTGTTAAGTCTCATTTGGGAATAATTGTGTGTGTGTGTTTGGGGGGGGGGGGGGGGGGGGGGGGGGGGAGGGCCATGAGTGCAACCATTGTGCATTTTCTTGGCCTTATGAGGGTTGCTTTATGTTGGTCTCTGTTCTGCTTTTATGGATCAGATGCTTGATTCTGCTCTTTCTTGGAGCATCTAGTTAGAGATCAGCAACAATAATCATTTTACAATTTACCAACCATCGACAGGAAGCTGTTCTGACTTTAGTTGTGATAGAATCAAATTAATTTGACTTGGCTTGGAGTAGTATTTGTAAAATGAGCAGTTATTTGATCAAATTGCTGAATGGCGTGGTTTCAATTAATCATGTCAATTTAACCGTAACTATAGATATTCTATTGTTCGAAAATTTTGGCTGGATTTGCTACAATTGGTAGCTTTGCATGCATTATGATTGCTAGAAGGAAAAAATAGAAAAAACAAATTTACATTAGTTTTTGTTGTTACCTAGTTACATGATAAAAAAAATACAATGCTGCTCTGTTGTTACCTACTTACATATCGTCAGCTATTGGCGTGTTCATCTTTGTTTTGATTATCTTAAAATTTGATGTACTATCCTCATTTCACATTATTTTTGTCTGCAAGGTATTTTGATATGCCCTTGGGCATGCCTTATTATGGCAATTGGATTATCTGCGCTAATCCTGGGCTTATGGCCCATGCATGTGATTTGGACTTACTACTGCATTATCAGGTACAGTTTGCATATTCTTCCCCTGTATTTTAGCCGTCTCATGTAATTAATCAGGATATTACTCATATTTTGTGTCCTTTTCCTTGAAGACAGAACTAAGCTGGTAGGACCTGTAGTAAAGCTTCTTCTCCTTATTGCTGCCACTGCAACCTTAATCTTATGGTTGATAGTTGGCATCCCTGGAAGCATCTTAGCTGGATTGGTGTATGGCTTTCTAGCACCGATAATGGCAACATTTGGTGCGGTTGGAGAAGGAAAAGAAAAGCCGTTTGTTCATTGTTTTGTGGTAGAATTTTTCTTTCTCCATGTTCATTTTTACAAACTTTTATTTTTCATGTGCTAATTATCTCAAATTGCAGGATGGAACATGGAGTACTATCACTGGGAGCTGTACGATAGTCAGGGACGTGAAAGACCTGCTTTTCCACTCCTATTTTTCTATTATGGACGATCTTCGTCTTCAGGCACCTCCTGATAACAAGCCATATGAGATAAGGTATGCTTCCGGTTCTTGTTTAGTATTTTACCATCACAACTCATAATCGCCAACCTTTCTGGATCATCTTTCCTCCTCCTCTTTCCTCCTTATCTTATGGACCTAAGCTTAATATGCAAGTAACACTCTTTCTACTTGACTTAAGATAACATTCCCAAAGCCAAAAAAGCATTTCAGACATTCCTCTAAGCTTTTAAGGTGAAAGTATCCCCAAATGCTATGCCATTTTCAGGGAAACATGATGCTATACATGTAGGTGGCATTTTTATGAATAATATTTTTGTTGTGTGAGGAATTATGATATATAAAATGAGGAACATTTGTCTTACAGATTGCTCGATATTCCTGGTGCTTTATTATCTGCTGCATGTGGACTCATACTGGATGGTATAATGTTCACGCTGATTGCCATCTACAAATGCCCTGTGATGCTTTTCAAAGGATGGAAACGACTGATTCAGGATATGATTGGGAGAGAGGGACCTTTTCTGGAGACAGCTTGTGTGCCGTTCGCAGGTCTTGCTATTCTTCTCTGGCCATTTGCCGTAGTGGGAGCTGTTCTCGCCTCCATCCTATCCAGTATTCCTTTAGGCGCATTTGGTGCAGTCGTGGCTTATCAGGTATGACCATATGGCTAGACTTTCCCTTTTCAAATATGCTGATGTCACTGTATTTTTCATGGTAACTTAAAGAAAATATTTAGCTTATGTTAGTGATGGAACTTACTCTTGTTGATATATTAGGAATCCTCCCTAAAGATGGGCTTATCTTATGTTGTCTCATCTGTGTCCATCTTTGATGAATACACAAATGATGTGCTTGACATGGCACCGGGATCTTGTTTTCCGAGGTATAACCAACCATAAGCCTTTAGTCCATATCCTAAATAATTGAAGTTTGTGGTTCTGATGTTTGAACACTTTAGGTTGAAATATAGGAAGAGAGAAGATTCTTCACATGGAGGTAGCTTATCCAGGCCAACCTCATTCAACAAAGAAAAGCAAGAGGGAAAGAAACCTCCAGCACGTGTTACATCTTTTAAGAACAGTATTGAAGACTTCAATCCATTCAAGGTGATCTTTTGGTGCTATTCATTAGCAGATCAATTTGGTAAATTGTAATGACTATGCTTATTGGTGTTGCGGTTTCTGAACCCAAATTACCTTTTGCAATGCCTGAAATAGGTCATTCGATCTTTTAACTTTCAATGATCAATGCATCCTGCAAATATTTGAACTTATGGAATATGGACATTTTAACTGAACGGTTCCACTCTGCAGTTGCTAGAACACCTATTTGTCGAATGCAAGCACCAAGGGGAGACTTTGGTTAATGAAGGAGTCATAACAATGAAAGATATCGAAGAGACAAAGTCGGGAAAAGTTGGCACTGGAGTTCTTAATGTTGGTTTACCAGCATATGTAATCCTTAATGCACTCCTTCGGTCCGCAAAAGCTAATTCTGTTGGCCTACTCTTAAGTAAGTGCAGCAAAGAAAATTGATTTTCTTCCATTGAGAGGGATGTGTTATGCCCTTGACTCTGATTTTCTTTGAAAAAACTTGCAGGTGATGGCTCTGAGATTACATCTGACAATAGGCCTAAACATATACTCTATGAATGGTTCTTTGACCCTCTTTTGGTCATCAAAGAACAAATTAAAGCCGAGAATTTTACAGAAGAGGAGGAAAAATATCTCAAAATGCGAGTTTTGTTGATTGGTGGCCCTGATCGCGTCAAGGGCAGTCTTCCCGATGTGCCATCACTGGATGAGCGAAAAAAGGCCGAAATAGACGCGTTTGCTCGCAGGTACTCCACTCCCCTTCACCCTCTGAATCTCTGATCCGATGCATGCCATATAACCATGATTGATGTTCCCTGATTCTTCTGCTCCTACTCTTTTGCTTCAAGACTGCAAGGGATCACAAAGTCGATATCAAGATACCCTACCGCGAAGCGACGCTTCGATATTCTTGTCAAGCAGCTCTTGTCTGAGCTTGAGAGGACGGTGGGTGGCGGTCAATCAACCAATGGGTCCCAATCTCAAAGCTTGAGAGGCGGCATTGCCAGAATGCTCAGCCAGAAGTCCATGGGGAAGGCGGCAAACGTCAGAGATGAAGATCCAGAAGCGCAAATGACAAGCCATGATCGCACTCCGTGATATAATGTTTGATAGTGCTGTTTTTTCACTTTGTACCGGACATGCTAGTGAAGAGGAACCTTTCCCTGTAATTACCAGCTACATTGTACAAATTAGTAGATTCTGCAGCTATATGAGCTAACCCTAACCATTCTTCTTTACCTAATTTTGCATGTTTTGAACACTATGTGAATGCAATTGCAATGCAACATCGCTCGTCATGATAAGGCAAACTCGCTCGCTAACCTACCTCGTCAGGATGGGACATTCTTTGCTTGTCACTTGATTTGATGCAGGTTTTGACGCGTCATGACAATTGCAACGCCTGGTTTTGCAAATACAACCAGTCCGTTCAATCCATGTTCCATGGAGTCAGGTCAGATCAGACTCTAAAAGCTTGTGAAATTTCTGTGCAGAAAATTGTTACGATACCTGAAGGATAAATTACTACTATATGGTGGTGGTAACTGGGAGTTTGTAAGTTACACAAAACCCGAGCTGTTGCACACTGCACTCGGTTATCAAAAATAGCCACGGTAGTAACTGGCAAAACATTTAGTTCAAGGAGCAGAAAAGCCGTGTGGTAACATGAGAATCAGCCATGTGCATTTTTCTTTCCACTACATGGTATCAAGGCTGGTTGGGATACTAATATGCAATGCTCAAACTCCAGGGCATGCTATCAGGTGGATGAAAATAATGGAAAACCAAAGCTGTCCGTGTTTCTTCTTTCAAGTATCAAGTTCAGTCTCAGAAAATGTCCATTGGCTGGCTATCAGGAACCTCGGTGTCATCCAATTGCACGGCTTGTTTCTGCTTTGCCTTCTTGTAACTACAAGAGCCTCTGAGGATGGAGCCAAGCCCCCCTTTGCGAGATTTCTGTGATCTGAACAAATGGTAAGAAATAAAAAGAAAACGTGTCAGCGGTCTTCAACTAGAGCAAAAGACCAGAAGGTAGCCTTGTTCTTCTAAGTGATTCTCATGACAGATATATCAGGTGATTCTATAAAATTTTGGAAATCGCTATTGATAATGTGAAAAACGTTTTGAAATTTGCATCTCCAAAGAACGATTTGCCACTCGATGTAGCCCACATGTCACTGAGACAATAGCGAAAGATCCTAAACCAGTGTGCACCTCATTGGAGCAGCAAATCCTAAAGTTTCAATTTGTCGACGATCATCAACATTCAGTACCATACAATATCTGTACCTGCTCATCTACATTACTCCCTCTGTCACATAAAAAACCAACATAGTACTGGATGTGACACATCCTAGTACTATGAATCCATACATTTGTCCAGATTCATTGTACTATAATATATCACATCTAGTCCTAGATTCACTTTTTTTGGGACGGAGGGAGTACATAAACAAAATCGAAGGAAATGTAATTCCTACACCAGACCATTCTCTTTGTAAATTAGAGAACTTACAGTGATGCATTGCCATCGTCATCAGGCTCGCCACTATCATGGGCTGCAGATGAAATACCTGTCACATCAATTAGATCACTTTCATAAGCAAGCTAGGTAGCATATCAGATGCACTGTTAGAAAATATTTCATAATTAATCACACTGAATCAGAATCCCAAGGCATATATCATGAAAAGTCTGCTCTAAACAAAGAGTACATTGCTCCTGACATTCCATATCGTAATCACCATAGCACTAAACCAGCATTACAAATATTAAATGATATTCTGAAGATACATAGAACATAATCCTAGCCAAAGAAATATCAACACAGGAATTCCAAGTGAACGTACGAAAATAAATTGCAACACTAGCTGTTGTATGATCAGTTCTCTCAATAATCAAGTCTTTGTTAACTTTCTTTTAATTCATCGCTTTTGCATTTTGCATAGAACAGGGTATTTTCCAGAAGAAGTATAAGAGATAAACAAAGAGGGCATAGTTTTTTATTCCACGGTTAAACAAATGCAAAACAAAGTGCAAATGCAATCGGAGAGAATACTGGTAAGTAGCATGTTCAGTGATACTATTTCAATGAGGTTCCCACCTGAGTCAGCTGATGAGGATGCATCATCTGAAGAAGTTTCAATGGCAGCCTTTTCACTTCCGATGCCCAATTCATCATCAGAGCCATCACTGCTGGCATCATTGAAAATTGTACCAGTTCCTTTGTCTTTTTTGGATTTGCCACTGGTTTGCTCATACCTTTTTCTTGGAACTTTCCGAGCTGCTAGTCGAAATCGACTATTTTGTGGTGTGCCCTGTGTGCTGTCACTTGATGCTGGTGGGCTCATGGAAAAGCTCTTAACAAGATTTCTTATAGACTTAGAATTTGGATCTGCCTTTCCATTGCTAAACCTGTCAAAATTTTTACTCTCAGCATGGGGCTTTGTCTGAGAACTGGACTTTCTTTGTCCTTTGTCCATAAGCGCATGATCCTTATCAATTGGCAAATTACCCTGGTTATCAGAACCACTCTTGCTTTGGTTGAGCTTCTTTACTCTGCTATCACATGTGGCATCTTTTGGGTCCCGTGTCAACATACTACTGTTCCAAATTACATTATTGTTATTCTCTTTCCTGTCATGCTCCATTCTTCCTTCCTGTGCAACAGAAAACGAAAAATCTTGTATACCATTGTCAATGTCTCGATGATCACTGTTAGGATCCACCTTCTGGGGAACTGAATTGAGCAAATCTGATTTCTTTTTTCGCTTCTTCTGCTTACCTTTCTTATCATTTCCATCTGCTATGTCCACATTTTGTGTTGAATCAGATGGCACACCAACATCACCAGGTGAATTATTGGTTGATGTAGTTTTTTCTATATGATGCGATTGTAGCAGATCATTTGGTTTGGCATTATCAGCGAGCTGAGACTGCAGATCCACTTCTCTTTTGTTACTTTCATCCTCAACTTCTCTTACAGTTTCCTCTCTGCCGTTTTCTTTGTTTTCTGCAGAAACATATTGATCATTAGTCCCTTTGGGGCTAAAATGGTCGAGGAAGTTGATTTTTTCATTTGGTTCAACAGCAACAGCAGATTTTTTAGGACTAGCTGTAATATGTTCAGCCTTGTAGTTCATCAAATCTACATCAGAACCATGATCCAAAGAGGCATTCTGACTCTGAAGTCCAGTCTTGGAAGATTTCTTCCTTCCCTTTAGAGCACTAGGGGTTGAAGTTCTGAGAGCTGTGGCATCTTCCTGAACTGCAAACGATTGTGTTGGAGCTCCTACTGCAGTTTCATTACTATGGGTCCCACTCTCACCAATGTAACTTACACATTTGCCCTGGCTGTCCTTGGCGGATTTACTATCTTCAAAATGTGCAGAAGGGTTAGCCTTTTGGACTTTAGGTGTACGAATCTTAGTAGACCTGCTTTTCTTCTGTACATTTTCAACAGTACCTGCAGGACCATCAATTACAGACCCTCCTTGAACTAAATCTGCTTTGGTAGCATTTGATCCGTTTAAGTCCTCAATAGCAACCTGGTTAACTTGCTCATCCAAAGACTGAATAGTTTTATCATTATCTGTAGGGACATGCTTTAGGGAAATCTTCTTTCTCTGACGTTTAGTGGCTTTGTTTTTGTCATCATCTTGCACTACAACATTTTCAGTTGAAATATTATTAGAAACACTTGTGTTGTCAGAAGGCCTCAAAGAAACAGATTCTCTTAGTTCTGCATTTGCATTTTCTTCAGGTACACCACCTGAAAAATGAGACGAGTCATGTGCAGTTGGCAGTACTTCCAATTTTTCTCCTTTAGCCTTATTATGACTAGGTGAGCTGATGGGAGCATCAGAGTGAATTGCCGCTGGATATTTCAGAGGTAACACTGCACTAAGGGCACCTTTATCCACAGTGTTTCCATGCACTCCAAGTACATCGCTGCCCTGGTGTTTCTGTTTTGTTAACTGACATTGATCCAAATCCTTACTTATGTTATCAGTGCATCTTAAATCTGCCAATACCTCATCAATAACTTTTGCTGCTGCTACATCCAGGCTTACGTCAAACTTTGTTTGGTGACCAATTGTTCCTACTCCTGTTGTGGCCGGTGTTATTTGCTTTGGATCTAAGGGAGAAACATTTGTGTTTTGCATTGAGATTTCATTTGTAATCAATGATTTTGTCACATCATGAGTAGGACCAACATCCTTTGACGACTCTGAGTGATGTTTTGTCTTCTTCTTCTTCTTCCGCCTCCCATCACCACATGGGTTTTCTATTACATTAGGACCCTCTAATAGCATATTGCTTGAGATATGTTGATCAACAGGGTCATTAACAATCTTCCCTTGAGTAGCAAGCTTATCTGATTTGACTAAATTCTCTCCATACCCACACTGATCTTTTTCTCCAGAAATATCCAGAGACTCCATGTCAACAGAACTAACCTTCTTTGCTTTCTTGCGCTTCTTCTGTTGAGAAGTATGGCCAACTGACTGTATCTCCTCCAAGATGCTTTTGCTGGATTTCTCCAATTTACTTGTTTCAATACCACTTTCATCATGTCTTACTTTTGTAGATTCTCCTGCACAGGCAACAAGTTCAGAAGAATTAACCATATCTCCCATGGTTGGATCTTTATAGTCCTTATGTACAAGGTCATCAATCCCTTTATCAGCAACTGAATTAGTAGTTGCCTGGGCATCACTCACAAACTGAACATGTTTAGTACCACACTGATCTTTTTCTCCAGCAATATCCAGAGACGCCATGTCAACAGAACTTACATTCTTTGTTTTCTTTCGCTTCTTCGCTACGCTTTTGCTTGTGCTGGCGCTCTCCATTTTACTTGTTTCAACAACACCTTCATCATGTCTTCCTTTTGTAGATTTTTCTGCACCAGCTACAACTTCTGAAGAATTAACCATATCTCCCATGGTTGGATCTTTGTATTCCTTATGTACAAGATCATCAATCCCTTGATCAGCAACAAGATTAGCAGTTGCCTGAGCATCACTCATCAACTGAACATGTTCAGTTCCACACTGATCAGCAATGTCCAGAGATGCCATGTCAACAGAATTAACCTTCTTTGCTTTCTTTCGCTTCCTGCCTTGAGAAGGATTGCCAGCTGACTGTATCTCCTCCAAGATGCTTTTGCTTGTGCTGGCTTTCTCCATTTTACTTGTTTCAACAGCACCTTCATCACGTCTTCCTTGTGTAGGTTTTTCTGCACCAGCTACAACTCCAGAAGAATTAGTCATATATCGAGTGATTGGTTCTTTATATGCCTTATGTACAAGATCATCAATCCCTTGATCAGAAGCCAGATCAGTAGCTCCCTGAGCACCACTCATCAACTGAACGTGCTTAGTCCCCTCACATCCACTATTGTCTCTGCTTGTCAATTCGACATTGTATGCACCATCACCTGGGAAACAAAAATAATTCAGATATTTGAGGAAATATAAGAGCATAATAAGTGTTTGAGGCAACATATACATGTATTTCAAAAATCCAATTTTGCATTCTTTGTACAGGACGTGCATCAAAGCCAAAATTCGGACACCAAGATGCATGACTGGTAAAATAACCATATTATACAATCTTTACGATTGAATACAAGCACAAAGAACGTCACACAGTATCCAATTTTCTTGTACCTCCAAAAAAGAAAGAAAATCCCAACCTATATTATTTCTAGCATGTCATGAAAAAGAATCCATGGGTTTTATTACCTTGCAGCTCTTGGTTGTTTTTCTGAAGCAGGACTTGACCAATGGATCCTGGTACCTCCACTGCTCCACTTGATGGTTTCACCATCTCCTGAGCAGAAACAACTTCCCTGGTAGCCTCTGGTTCACTCCTTTTCCTTTTCTTTTCCATTCCAGCAGTGCTGGAATTTTCCAGCCCAGGAAGACGACGGTTTGCAATTTGTGGTATCAGCACAGGAATCTTAAGAACACACTTGTCCACATGAACTTCAGCTCCAGGACAACCTTCACTAGATTTTCCTCTATCCTCCATTGAAGTGTCTCTGCAACAGTGACTATCTGTCACTACCACTGTCATCTTAACATGCAGAAAGCATCCAGCCTTGATTTTGGCGAAGGCGCTCCTTATTGTCATCAAATCAGAGAGGTGATACAGTGCACCCTTCCGTCGCACCTGGTGAAAAACACACTAATTTAGAAACTTAACACTATCATTTGCACCATTTCAAGATTACACATGCAAGCTATATGGTCCAAAACTGTGAGGAAACATCGCGCGCTCTGACTGTCTGAATAAAAATATACATCATCCAATAATTATAAGCATGCATTCTTTTACAACAGTACCAGTTTGTGTGACACACAGTACACACATTCTAAGTTGTCACGCATTGCAATACAAAGACATTAACATCTCCATTTCGAAGTTCACATGATGGGATGGAAACAAAACAACCATCACAGAGGGAAGATTACGTGGAAGAACTACTCCTATGTCCAAACAAAACCCATGGACCTATGGTAGCAGGGTACATCGAGGGATCAGAGGAGCACAACAGTGCATCAAAGTAAATACAAATCAAATCGAGGTACCCATAATCTAAACGTTGGCAGCGTTTCTACAAACCCCATCGACTAAAACACCTGATCGCCAACAAAAACACTGATCAAAATCTCCACCGAAACATCCCTGAAACATCAACTCACCCCCCTAATATATGATAGATGTAATCAACCAAATATATGCGAAATGTAAATAACCACATAAAGCGATCCTTGAAAATAAATAGAAGTTCCCAAAGCCATGAGTTAGGGACCTGGAAGGATTTGACGGCGACGGGGCCGATGTCGGGGAAGGCGGTGGCGTGCTCCGCGGCCACCGTCGCTGCGCTCAGGACAAACACACGAAATCAGTCGAGTTTACTCGCGGATTTGAGAAGAGGGGAAGGAAACGAGAGAGGAGGGGGGTCTTACACTTGAGGTCGCGCATGGTGGAGTCGCCGGCGGCGAGCAGGGCGAAGCGGGTCCCGAGGTCGGTGTCGATGAAGAGGGAAACGGGGGCCTCCTCGCTGTCGGAGTGCGCATGTGGCAGCGGCGGCGGCGGCGGCGGCGCCGAGGCGGCCATTGCGGGTGGTGCGGCCGCCGCCAGGGAGGAGGGAAGGGGAAGTGGAGAATGGTGGAGGAGACGAAGCGGCGTGGGGTTTTGGAGGGGGTGCGTTTGTTAATTGTTTATTATTTTATTTTTAGGTTAGGCCAAATTATTCAGGATCACGCTTTGAAATTCCTAAATTGCATTTCCAAGATTCGATCAGAAATAATTTAGGGATTTGCTAATATCTTGGTTGGTTCTGATGTTCAAAAATTGGAAGCGCAGTTCATAGGTAAGGAGATTTAGAAATCTATTATCTATACTAATATATAAAGGAGGAGTTGTCTTTTTACAATAACAGGTGAAATCAACATCTTCCCGTTCCTTTTTTCAGGCGTCCGATCTATACATCTAACGGCTCGAGACGGTTGTGGGGCCACTCTGTCTTACGATGCAATGCAACGGTGGAATAAAAACATTGATTCCCCATCCCCATCCCCACCGAGCGGACGAGCGGACGCGCTATTCTAGCGCAGAAACACCGCCTCTAAGCGCTATCCCCGCCACTGGACACAACCCGATGACACCGCTGCCGCGCCAACGCCTCCTCGCATGCTTCTGTCGCTGCTATAGCACACGCTACGGAAGCCGCTACGCCTCCCACCACCTACTTGCAAATCGTGCGCTAGCTGCCGCCGTGCGCCTTCTCTCATTGCAAATCACGTTATCCCACCGTAGATCACAGCCTCCCCCACCGGCGCCGAGGTGGGAGCGCCCTTCCTGCCGTCCTACTCCGATGTGAAAAGGATTTGCTTACCGTCCTGCCCGGTGTTGTTCCTCAATCTTTGCAGTAGCGTCCTCAGTCGTTGCTGCTCCGCCAGCCGCGGTGGCGCCTGCTCTTCCTTCAATCTCTCGGTTCATAACCCATGGTTCAGACTCCTCAGCCCACCGACACGCCATCCATCTCCATCTCCATCAAGAAGATGAAGGACGCTTGATTTGGCCGCCTCGCTTTGATTTGCCCGTCGATCATCCGTTGCAGGGTCAATCGTGGATACAATACTTTTTATCTGAACAAATATTGGCCTTTTGCTTTTTTGTGTGTTGATTTTCAGTATGCATTTGTGTTTTGTCTTCAAATTATGTGGCGAATTGTGATCCATGGAAATCTCTTAAACAGTTGATAGAATTGCTGATGCTAATTCCCTTTGCGTGAGTTGCAGGTGTTCAGCAAAATCCTGCTTAGGTACTGTCTCTTGCAAGCAATTTGATCCATTGTGTTCTCCTTTCTTCACGAATTTAGGGCACAATCCAGTTTGCTGACACTAAACACTTCAATGTTATACATAGTTCATACTCTTTCTCTGCAGGTAAACAAAAATTCTGATTATAGTCTATAGGAGATGTGAAACTTATTTTCATCACCCACAACATAATTTAATAATGTAGAAGAACAGAGTTATAACCTTGTAATCAGCTAATTTCTCATTGCATGCATGCAAAATATCATCACCTGATCAATCCCGAGATAATCAGTAATCATATTGATCGATCAATGTGCTCATGTATATATGCAGGTGGTCACTTATTTCTACCTTTCTGTCTACTACAATGGATAGCGCCACTGGAAGCTCCACACCAAATCCAGTGGAATGAACAGGTAATGACAAGTTCACGTTTCTATAATTGGCACATTCACGTTTGCAAAGCCCTAAATTTCAATATGTATAAATCAGCCTCTCCATTTTTTTATTTATTTCAACATACCTGCGTGTGTTTCCGAATAATTGTGTCAAGTCCTGACTAATATGTTGCCGCATACTGTCCTTTACTGATAACCTCGCTAGCAGGCCTCCAGCGTTGTTTCCAGGTGAAGTGATTTATCTGCCACCAGCAGTCAACACCTTCGTTTGTTTCATGCCTTGTGATGATCTGTGCCTCAAGAAATCCTCCACTTCTCCCAACTATTATGTCAGGTATGCAGTTTCTTTTGCATATGGATATACATATATTACATTATTGAATTATGCACGATACTATATTTTTATAAAAAAAAATAAAATTGTACATGCCAGTCAGGAAGTTCGGGTATCACTATGTACTCCTTCAACCAATGAAGATCACATCATGGTGTTTCAGATTTTGTTCGAGTATGGAGAAATTATACATAGCTTTTTTTGTATTGTGGCAATTAATGTTCAGATTTGCTTAGTAAAATGCTAGCATGCATGGTCAGAATTTTTATGTCATGCATGCAAGTATTAAATCTCTTTTTCTTCCCTTACTTAATAAAACTACAAATTAGGTTTGTAAACTGTTTCTGGTATATAACAATAAGAAAAACCGTGATATCAAAAAGTATCTTTGTAATTCTATTAGGCATCTAAATATACTGGCTTACTTCTGTTGTTTATAATGCAGGTTGACATTGTAGACAACAACTGAACATTTTGCTAAAATCTTGTCATGGTTCACCATGGCATTTCACTGTTAGGTATACTGTTTTTAAGAGCTATTACTACAGTATATATTGGAATATTGAGGTAAAATTCATGTTTAAGCTTATTAACAGCATTCTTAGTTACCCGTTATTGTTTGGTCTTTCTCATATGATTTCATAGTGAGCATTTGTGTAGTCAGAAATGATAAGATACATTATTTTGCTTTTTTTTCTTTCTTGGAGAATACTCGACCCCTTGCTCCATATATACATCATGATGACGTCCAATTATGTGTTGCTCAATCCTGAAGAGAAAACCGACAAGACAATTGTGCAGGTATACATGCTTTTGCCAACTGTGTGTTTGATAATTAGTCATGTCATGGTATAAGTCATTTCTTTGGCACATATACCAGCAGAAATGCAGGTGTTGCTGCTAAGTAACATCAGGGGTGCTAGAGCTTGGTCAAGATGCCTGGTGGCGGAGCTGATGATTTGGAGGCTTGCAGCAAACATATAGCGTGCTGACGATGACCCTGTATGCATGATTCCTATCGAGTAAATTTCTCTTTGGACAACCTTTTAGTATCGATGTTTCGCTTTGAACCACTCTTTAAGAGATAATCCATGAAATGCCATTGACAAGCATCTAAGTCCCAGAAATGCCATCGACAAGTGTGAGTTCCAAGAAATGCCATTGTACAAGCGATTTTGTCCCAAAAATGCCATCGCCGTTAGGGTTCCGTCCATTCCGCGCCGTTAAATACACTGTTCATCCTATAAAACTTAACGGCGTGGAATGGACGGAACCCTAACGGCGATGGCATTTTTGGGACAAAATCGTTTGTACGATGGCATTTCTTGGAACTCACACTTGTCGATGGCATTTCTAGGACTTGGACGCTTGTCAATGGCATTTTATGGATTATCTCTTAGTATTGATGTTTCGCTTTGAACCACTCTTTAAGAGATAATCCATGAAATGAGATGTTTCACTTTCGGCCAGGCAATTTTACCTTTGTGGCATTTTAGACTACCCTCAAATTTTTCAACCACCTAATCCAACTTGTCATATGTCAAAAGAATTGGTCTATATATTGCTGTGGGAGTTCATTGATAAATAGGAGCCGACGTACTTAAAATCTTTCATATACGTTAAAAGAGAATCGGGTAATCAAAAGTGGAACAAATGCAAGATTACCCAGTCCAAAGCAAAAATGTTAATTAAAGGGTGGTCCAAAACAAAACAATGGTGATAAAAATGATTGAAAGTGAAATTTACTCTATATTTTATTCTCTCCTATTATAAATGTTAAAAAAAACGTGCCTTGCACGTGCACGATTACTAGTATTATTAAAGGAATAGAAAAAGGAGCCTCCACGTTCGCTCTCATGGCCTAGAAATTCTCACATTAATCGAAGAAAAAGAAAAGGCAGAGTCCCTATAGAAATACAATTTAGAAATAGTTGAAATTCGGAATTAAAAAATAAGAAATATTAGAAGAGGACACTAGAGTCCATATAGAAATACAATTAGGAAATAACTGAAATTCGGAATTAAAAATAGGAATATTAGAAGTAGAGCATAGAGTCCATATAGAAATACAATTAAGAAAAAAAATAGAAATCCGGAATTAAAAAATAAGGAATATTAGAAGTAGATTATAGAGTCCATATAGGAATTTAAAACTAACTAAAATTCGGAATAAACAAAACAAAATTAAAAGTAGAGTTTTGAGTCCGTATAAAAATACAATTTATAAATAACTAAAATTCGAAATTAAGAAAAACATGAGAAGAAGAGTTTAAAGTCAATATAGGAGATACAATTTAGAAGTAACTGAAATTCGAAATTAAAAATTGAAATTAAAAATTAAAGAATATTGAGAGATGAGTTTAGAGTCCACGTAGAAATACAATTAGAAATAATAAAAATTTAGAAATAAAAATAAATAATATTGGAAGAAGAGCCTAGAGTCTATATAGAAATACAATTTACAGAAAATTCGGAATTAAAAAAAATAAAAGACGAGTCTAGAGACCATATAGTAATATATATTATTTACAAATAACTAAAATTTGATATTAAAAATAATTAATAACTAACACGTATATAAAATACAATATGAATATTACACATTTGTAGTTTCGTAAAGTTATTGCAAAATTTAAAATTTTGATGTCATTCGAAAAAATTTGAATAATATAATGAGAAAACATATATACTATTATATGAGAGAAAATATAATGATGCTTGCCGCGCAATCTGCGCGGGGCACCACGTTCGCTGTGGAGGCTAGAAATTCCCACATTAGTTAGAAAAATAAGAAAAAGAAAAGAAGAATCCAAGTAGAAGTACAATTTAAAAACAGCTGAAATTCGGAATTAAAAATAAGCAATATTGAAAGAAGTTTCCATATAAGAACCCAATATGAGATTAATCAAAATTCGAAATAAAAATAAAGTAAAATCCAAAATTAGAAAAGGAAATGAGAGTCCAAGTAGGAATACAATTTAAAAATAGCTGGAATTCGGAAATAAAAATAAGGAATATTAAAAGAATAGTCCATATAAGAACCCAACATGAGATTAATTAAATTCAGAATAAAAATAAATAAATCTGAAATTAGCAAAAGAAAATAAAAGAAGAGTTTAGGTAGGAATACAATATAAATTAGCTAAAATTCGGAATTAAAATTAAGCAATATTGAAAGAAGAATCCATATAAGAACCCAATACGAGATTAATTAAAATTTAGAATAATAAAATAATATAATATCCAAAATTAGAAAAAATAAAAGAGAGTTCAAGTAGAAATACAATTTTGAAATAACTAAAATTGAAAATAAAAAATAAAAACATTAAAAGAACACAATACGGTATTAACTATTTTTTTAAAAAAAATTCTGGAATTAGAAAAAGAAAAATATAGGAATACAATTTATAAATAACTAAAATTTGTGATAAAAATAAAGATTGTTGAAAGAAAAGACCATCTAAAACACATGATGAGATAAATTGAGTAACAGGCATATAAAGGAGTAGAGTGGTGGCAGTTGATACAACATATAAAAATTGTTAATAAAACACCAAATAAAATCCTAATAATGATTAAAAGGAGGGACATCAGGCAGGCCGTGAAGCAAACAAGTAAGGCGGTTGCCGGGACTTCTAAAAAGTAAAGAAAATAAATCTCATTGATAATCATATTCGATTTTTAAAATCTCAGTGACAATAAAAAGGAGAAGCAGCGGGCGGGGTGTATAAGAGTATAGTTGCAGAGTCGGGACTTCTAGAAAATAAAAAATAAATTCCAACGATAGTTATGTTCGATTTTTAGAATCACAATGACAACAAAGAGTAGGCGGCGGGCGGGCTGTAGAGGGGCATAGTGGCATCGTTTGATGGGACTTCTAAAAATTATAAAAATTAAAACTACAAGTCCAATTTTTAAAGGTTCGGAACTTCTAAAAAGTAAAAAAAACAACGATAATCATGTTCGATTTTAAAATCTCAATGACAATATAGAAGGGAGGTAGCGGGTGAGCCGTAGAGGAGTACAATGGCAAAGTCACGTACGGTTTGACGGGACTTCTAGAAAGTAAAAAATGAAACCAAATGATAATTATATTCAATTTTTAAAATCTCAATGACAATAAAGAGTAGAGACAGTGGACGGACCGTATAGGAGAATAATGACAACGTTTGACGGGATATCTAGAAATTATAAAAATGAAACCTAATGTGACAATAAACTCTAAAAACTATAAAATCCAATTTTTAAAGGTTCTAATAAGAATGAATAGAAATAGTGGTAGATCGAGCAAGCAAATAAAAGAGATGACATAAGGGGTAATAACTGGTGTGACTTTTAAAAACTATATAATTAGAAACATAAGGATGATAGGGTTTGGTCTTTCAAAGTCTTAAGACAATAAGATAGCTATTTAATAAATTTTAAGTAAAATCATATCATACTAAAAAAGTATATGATTTTATTTGGGTGCTAGCCGCGCAATTGCGCGGGCCACCCGCTAGTTTTCTATTAAGGCAAATTGCACTTTCCATCCGGTAAAATGCATCTGGTTTCTCTTGGCACCAGTTTAACACATGCTTCCACTTTACATTAGGGTATATTAAAATAAGCTTCGTACTAAGTTCTGTCATACAATTGAAGAAAAAAAAAGTAAAATATGAGTAGAACATATGACACTTTTTGAATCTATACCATGTTTCATAACGTTTCTTTCAGAATTATGAAACTTTTATTGGTTTGATGATATATCATAATGTTAAGTGAAACTTTTTGAAAGAAAACCTAGTTATGCAATATAAAGTGAAAGATATACTTAATTTGGTACAGAGCAAAACACAATGCGTTTTATCTGGTGTAAATACTCCATATGAGTTACTAGTATGTATACAAACTTTCACTTGGAACTTGAGAATAAAATATCTTGTTCCGAAAAAAAAAACTCTAATAGGGAAACTTTTCGTTGTAGTAAAACTTTATTGGAGGCTATGATTTTAATTCCATTGAAAATCACTTTCAACCAAAAATGCTAAAAGGAAAAGAGAAGAATTAGCCCATCTGGCCCATGTAGTTCGTTGCCCGAGATGGAATGGAATGGAAAACGGAAATTGTATAGGATTCCTTTTTGAGATGTTGTCACGGGAGAATAAAACTAAAAAAAAACCGCCCAACTGCCCAATTGCATTTCCAACGAGTCCAGCCTCGCCAAAGGAGGAGCTGCCATCAGAAAGGAGGATAACATGCCATCGGAAAGGGCATGTTTAGCATTTATCATTTGCTAGTATAGGGTAGCAAATTTTGTTAAAAAGTTCTTCGATACCACGTGCTCTCTCTCTAGTGCTAAAATGGTAAAATCTTAGAATGCATCTAAACACCAACTCCATACCAAATCTTTTGCCACCAAAACTTTTGCCATTTACCATTCCAGATAGATATAAACAGGTTGGAACTTACGATGCTTCCCTGCAAGTATACATCTTCACAGTGCAAAGTTAGCAGCAGTCGTTTGCCCTGTTCTAAAGACCGCTTAGCTATTTCTGTTTTTTAAACTGCTAAATAGTCCATACGAAAGTTTTCTATATAGAAGTTGTTTCAAAAAATTAAATAATATTTTTTTAAGTTTTCAATAATTAATACTTATGGTAATCGTGTTTTTTTAAGTGCAGCTAATCAGTTTTTTTCTTTTTTGGACATTGCAGCTAATCAGTTAAAACCATTCGTAAAATAACACCCCTAAAGCTGAAAAGGCAATATATCCGTAGAATCACGGCTGTCTCAACAAGGAAGGTAAACAAATTGCAGTTGCAGAGTCAGGTTAATCCTTCCAACAATCTGCTCGCTTTCTCGCAAAGAACACCATACTTAGTGGAGTCTCAGTTGCTCTATATTAGCAGAAGGCAAAGCCTTTTTCCCGCGCTTTAGTAACCAGGCCAGATCGAGTTCGTGTCACATGGTCTTAAACTCTTCAATCTTAGTACATCAAACCAGACACACTGTTTAACCATCAGCTCATCATCACCTTACTCATGAGAAGAACTAATCCAGAGATACGGGGTAAATCAAACGCCCAATGTTTCGGAAGCTGCAGAGGAGAAGAAGTAGAGAGTACTATCGCTCAGATTCTTTGGTGCTGGTTCGTCACTGCGTCTTCTTCCTGGCGTCCTTGGCCATGCCCCTCTTGCGGATGCCGACGGACATGTTGAGGAGGAGCCTGTCCACGATGGGCTCCGGGAACGCGGAGATGAGGAACCACAGCACCGCGTGCGGCCAGTAGGGCGTGCACCTCGGCTCGTACCCGATGTAGCGCACGGCGGCGCGGGCGTACGTCTCCGGCGACGGCGCGAAGAAGGACGCCTTCTTGATGGACGCCATCTTCGTCGCCGCGTACAGGGGTACCTGATTATGAGTTGCGCATAAAAAAAAAACCATCCAAGTCAGTCGGTGCTCGTTTCTATGAAAATTAACTTAGGGCACCCAAAAAAAACCATTAACGCGTAATTAATTGAATTGAAGATGGATTTATATGATATTTTAAATCAACTTAGATATAGAAAGTTTTCATAAAATGCACAATAGTTTAAAAAACGTTCTAACAAAAACTAAGATAAAAATATGTATCTTAATTAGAAAAGAAAGAGACAAAGATTCTGATGCGGCAGCTAAGACAATCTTGATAAACGCCGAACAGCTGACACACATAAATGGTGCCAGATAACGACGTTCCCAACAGCGACAGCGAGGATGTAAGTAATGGAAAATGAAAAACAGGTAGAGGTCGGCCAACAGATTTGTTTTAAATAGGGCTATATGGAATTCTCCTATCCTCCTAATGCTTCGCTGCATGTTATGCCCATTAATTTTCCACATGCACTGTTTGCCTGCCTTAGGAGCAGTTGGAAGAATTGAAAGCACGGTAGAAGTGCATTTAGCTTTCAGCCATGAAGGTTTCAGTTTCTTGTTGGGGCGTTATGTCATCATCGCCATGGCCATCCAGCAGATCGCGGAAGTACCCAATGTAGTACAAGTTTTTTTTTTAGGACAGCATGGCAAAACCATGTTCATGTTGAAAGGACATTTCTTGGATTACTGTATAATTCAGGTGATCACTGACCATATAAAAACTTCTACTCCATAGCCCATAAACAAAAATGTAATGATTGCAATAACGGCTTCGTGCAGCATATGAAAAAAAAAATGGATAGCAGACAACCGGGAACAATTAGAGAAATTCATGCATCGTCAGGAATGGCTATTTCGTACCTGGCATTGCACATCGATGCCTTTGTTCTTGTACTCAACATAGAGGCATCTCGAGAATTGATCAACATACCTGAAAAGATTGAAAACAGAGTTGCATGAATCACTTAAGCCCACATATGACCCTATGTTGAGTTGAATTCAGTTATATCCAGTTGTAGCTGGATGTCACACAATTGTGCTGCGGAAAATATCTATGCAAAGATTAACCAATGACCACATCACAAAGCATGAATTCCACATTCCACTAGTGAAACATATAAAAAGCGTGCAAGAAAGAGAACCTTGTGGATAGCTAAATATATGTGTTGCTTGCCAAAGTAAAATATTAAACAACATAAACATGCTGTCGTATACATTATCAAACACAGAGCAAATGATCAAGCAACTACGTTTTGAGTTCAATTTTCACAAAACTGCTGGAATACTTGAATATGGCCCTGTTTAGTTCCCAGAAACTTTTTCTCAAAAACATCACATCAAATCTTTGGACACATGCATGGAGTATTAAATAAATTAAAAAACTAATTGCACACTTAGGGAAGAAATCGCGAGACGAATCTTTTGAGCCTAATTAATCCGTGATTAGCCATAAATGTTACAGTAACCTACATTAGCTAATGACGGATTAATTAGGCTCAAAAGATTCGTCTCGCGGTTTCCAGACAAGTTATGAAATTAGTTTTTTCATTTGTGTCCGAAAACCCCTTCCGACATCAAGTCAAACGTGCGATGTGACACCCAAAAATTTTCTTTTCGCTAACTACACAGGCCCTATATACATAATCCTACACCCTCCAACAAGTCCTCCATCTACATATAAACCCCCAGGAGAAACCTCAGTGCTCTTTTCTAGGCTTCTAGCTGAAAACCCCTGAAAATGTTGGTGGACATTTGTATCCACATGACCACTAACTCTCGATCAATAAACCCAAATCACAATATGGAAGCATAATTTTATACTAGCAGTATATAATCAAATATGAATTTAATTGACTCTAACTGTGCCAGTCCCCATTTCCGTGGTCCATGCCAGAACAACTGATCTGAGAGAGCACAAAAACTAAAAAGCTTGTACCAAAAATCTCACTGAAAGCATAAAATAATTTTCTGCCTCGTCTATGCAGTAGTAGTAAGCAAGAACACGCAGAGAAAAATCGTTACTGATGAAGAGTTGAAAGGTGAAGAAGTGAGAAGCACTCACGCCTTGGTGGCGGCGTAGACGCTGTAGAGCGGGTAGGACGGCAGGATGGAGGAGGCGCCGGAGCCGATGTTGACGATGGCGCCGCGCTTGCGCTCCACCATGCCTGGGAGCACGGCGTGGGTGACCCGGGTGAGCGCCTCGACGTTGAGGCGGATGAGGTTGCGCATCAGCTCCTCGTCCACCTCGTGGAAGTAGCGCGCGTACGGGTACGACATGCCGGCGCTGTTGACGAGCACGCCGACGTCGAGCCCGCGGATGGAGTCCCCGAGCGCGGCCACCTTGGCGGCGAGGCCCTCGGCGGCGAAGTCGAGCACGAAGGTGCGGACCTCGGCCCTGGGGTGCTTCCCCCTGATCTCCCCGGAGACCGCGGCCAGCTTGTCGGGGCTGCGGCCCACGAGCACGAGGCTCATCCCGGCGCCCGCGAAGCGGAACGCGAGCGCGCGGCCGATGCCGTCCGTGGCGCCCGTGACGACCGCCCACTCGCCGTACCGGCGGCGCAGGGGCTTCCCCGGGCGGAGGAACGCCGCGTAGAGCCACCGCGCGAGGCGCGCCGAGGCGGTCGCGGCCACCATGAGGCCCACCCCGGCCAGCGCCAGCGCCCACGCCGGCTGCGCGGACAGCGCGTCCATTTCTGGAGACGGGGCGGGCAGCGGCGGAGACCGCGGCGAAGGCGGCGGCGGCGGCGAGGAGAGTGGCGAGCGTGTGCGAGTTGCGATGGAGGCAAGCGCGATCCGTTCAACTGCAGATATAATAGCGCGGGCGGGGAGAGAGAGAGGAGGGGACGGATGGGGGGCGGGCCGGGCTGGCAAGCGGCCTGCATCGCCGGGGGGGGGGGGGGGGGGGGGGGGGGGGAGTTGGGTGGGGTTGGCGTGCCACCTCGGCTGGATGAACACGCCACCGTGGAACGGCTCAAGAAAAATATTTTTTTAAAAAAAAAAGGTAAAAACGCATAGGCTTCATCCTACCGCTATGAATTTCTATGAAAGACTTTACCATTAAGGTTCATAAAGTCATTCTATCACATCTCTGAAAAACTAAGTCGATATATATTAAGATTCACAAAGTTATACGAACGTCTCGTGCCAACAAGTATGTTGCCTACCACTAAAAAATAGTTAGTCGTAAATACGAACACATATGTTAAGTCTAAGACTTAAACCCGTGTGGACCACAAGAAAGCTAACCAATTGAGTTATGCTCACTTCGTGACTAAAGAAAAATATAGGTGAGAAACTGGGAACCAAGAAACTTAAAAAGTACAGGCATGGTTGATAGCAACTATGATAGCCGCTCGTGAATCATGGTAATGGAGTTGATTTCCATTTAAAAGAAATTAAATTAAGTTACCATTTCATCTATAACGGTTAGATTATTATGCTTAGTGATGAAACCATCGGAGAGGGGTTTATTTAATAAATGGTTTTTATAACCCTATGGAGAACATGCGAATTCAATTATATTTTTTACACTCTCCAATGATTCTATAACCCTACAATTTTTACAGAGGATAAATTCATTTCGTACGGAGGAGAACAACTGCTTGCTCTAAAGTCTAAACTCTGCAGCCATGAGCACCTTGCCTCACCTTCACCTTGGGTGCACGTACCGTTCAATTTCGGTGCCAACGGCACATTAGGTGCCATGAACACATTAGGTTGCATGTATGGTTCACCGGAGGCGTGGTGAACCGGGACCAGCAAGGGTTGGGCCGTTGGGCGGACAGGTGGTGCAGTTATGGTTGTTGAGGTTTGATGAGCCGAAGTAAATGGTGTGGTCAAAGTCCCACACAGATGACAGGCACGGCAGGATATTAAAAGCCCCCCCGCCTGATTTCTACTCCTCTCCTCGCACCCCACACAATCAACCATCGCACATCGCAGCGCACACAAAACGCACCGCACGCACGCGAGCTCAGCTTCTTTTCGTGCGAACAAAACGGGAGCTCGCTGTTGGTGAGGTGAAGCGCGTACTCGCTTCGTTATTGTGGTTAGCTGTCGCTGGACGATCGGTTGCTCGCCCACCACCACCCGCTCACCACCATCACGGTTGCATCACCTCACCGCAGGTAGTATAGTACCCATCACTGGAGCAGTGGCGCCATGGGCCACCGTACAAAGGTACAAGATGGATGTTTCGACCTAAGAACAGTAGCACGAGCGTATGGGGAGAAAACTTGATCGATATATTCTTTTTTTTTTTCTGGAACAAGATCGATATACTCGAGAAGAAAAAAACAATATGTGTACAGAAGAGTACTCCATCCGTTTCAACCATAAGACGTTTTAACTTTCGTCAAAGTCAAATTGATTTAAGTTTGATCAAGTTTATAGAAAAAAGTAGCAACATTTTTCACCCAAGACAAATTTATTATGAAAATATATTCAATTATTGATTTGATGACACTAATTTAGTATTATAAATATTACTATATTTATCTATAAATTTAGTCAAACTTAAAATAGTATAGTTTGCCTATAAACGTCTGGTAACCTGAAACGGATGGAGTAGAATTTACACCGCGCCCAGATACTGTTAGGGTGTACCGTGTTACATCGCAGGCTGTGAACACTGAACAGTAGAGAACTCAAAACTTGTACGTAGTAACGAATTTCCGATGAATAGAATTGTGTACAATCTCTCCATGAATGCTTCCGAGGAATCGTAAATACAGTACGTTGGAAAATTTTAACCATGGATTAAGCCAATCTACACAGGTAGTTATAGGCACCTCGTGTGGATTAATCGATCGAGCTGACCAATGGCTCAGAAAGGAAAAAATCCCAGATGGCTTAAAGCATTGGCCTAAACCACTCTCTATTTCGATATTTCGAACCAAAGCTATCTCATGCCACTCTTCTGCTTGCTTTTCTTCGTGTCTTTCTTGGAACTAGTGGAAGCACTAGCCTCTTCCTCAGCTTTCTGTTCAGCCTCGAGCACAGCCAGCTGAAGAGGGCGTGTAAGAGTCAGTTAATATGTACCAAGTCAAAAATACCGTTTTGTCTCAAAGGGGACACAACATGACAATTTTACCTCGTCGAGTATGGGTTTCAGTTCCTTATATCGAGTTTCGGCAAGATCAAAACCATCTTTGCGGAGCTCCTGGCATTGGATGAGCACGAATAAATACAGCAAACTCATACTGCCAGCAACCTAGAGAATATGATAACAGGTATGACGGGTGAAGATACTTAAGGAGCAGAAACTAACCTTTCCAGTGTGTTGAGTGTGCTCATATGCAGCCATCTGCCAGTACATATCCGTTCTCTTGTAGAAATCTTTTAGTGACTCTCCTGGCTTTAAAAGTGTGAATATGGGAATTAGTGATATATGGTTTTAATTGTTAACTGTGTGTAACAAATTATCAGCCAAGAGTTCCTCTGAGTAAACAAAGTATATGTACTTTGTCGGAACAACTTCAAACAAATTTAGAACAAAAAAAATGTTGATTACAACATTACCATTGGAGTCCTTTGAGAATCAGAAAGACCGAGCATAACCCGAATTTGCTCTATCCGAGCACGCTTCTCTTTTCTTCGCAAGTTCTTACGTTCACCCTTTATTAGCGATACAGCAGTGGACATATCGACATTCTTCTCGGCATCTTCATCAGACTATGAAAACAGTTTTAGGATTACAGATTAATAACCACACAGTATGATTGAGAGGAAATGAAAGATACACAATAGCTATAAATCTCAGAAGGATGCCATGAGAACCATGGACTTCATATTAACGTATACAGTATCCGTAATAGAAGATGAACCATCATGCAGTATTTTGGTCAAACACCAAGATTCAACTAGAAACAAACAGGCCAGAGACAGGATGTTTGGTTTGTGGCAGAATTGTGGGACACATCAAGTCAACATTATCTTCCCCATTTTCTTAAAAAACATTTTTTGAAAATCTGTTCTAATTTGTAGAGAAAATGTAAACGTGCCTAAATCAGATATAAAGTCCTCGCCCACGCAAACTTAGAAAGATTCTATCTAGTACAGCCATTAATCATGAACTTAGCAAGATATAAATCCCAAAAATGTGTGACCAAACCTAAAATAATTTTGCATACCTCTTCATCATCTTCATCGGTCTGATTAGCGTCATCCTCGCTATCATTCTCATTATCATCATCATCATCATCTTCATCATCCTCATCTTCAGAAATTTCTAGCCATTCAGATTCAGATGCCTGCATAAGAAAGGTGAGTAAGGCAAGTTCAGAAACAAATGTGAATAGTCAAAAATGATAACAGATAATTTTCTGTTATCTCTGATTGAAATAAACAACACTATTAGTTAAACAACAAAATGGCAAAAAGAAGGGGCCAATCTGCAACTGACCGGTATGATACACTTCCACTCATCTAGTTTGCTAAGGTTAAGTGAATACATATCATCAAGAGTAATTTCTCTATCTTTCAATTCCATCATTCCTCCATATAAATAGAGTGTATCTTTCCCTACAGCCAAGCATGCATTGATCCGACCACCGGGTTTCACTGCCTGTAAGCAGCAAATGCTAATGAGAAACAAAAGATCATTAGAATGTAAATGTCAACATCTAAAAGAACAGCTGCAATACCTCTGGGAGTACTTCTTGTGTTGTCGAATCAGAGAGAATATCAGAGCTATTGCCTGAGCCAGCTTTATTTAAGGTTAGACTCTTGGTCAAGTGATTCGAAACCCCATGGACTTCGGATTGCCCTCCAGTAGTTTCTGAGTCCTCCATGATCTCATCCTCCTCATTACCAAGATTATCTTCCACATTGTTCGATGGTTCTTTTCTTTTGATGTCCTTTGTCTACACATGGCACCCAAAAAAAAAAAAAAAGAAGCACAAACTGCTTTTAAGCAATGATCCAAACATTACTATATAATAGTCAATGTGAATATGTCGACAGATCGCATATGCTTATTAAGAAAATAACAGTATAATAGTATATGAGAATATGTACATATCGTATATGCTTATTAAAAAGAAAAACAGGCATACCCTATACTACATGCTTAGTCTTTATGTCTGAACTAATGAAATAGATTCCTGCAGAGTAGACTGTGTATCAAGTACCTAAAAAATACAAACTATAAACATGAGATGGCTGGTCATGTGATTGAATTCGAGGAATCACCTTATTTTTAGCAGGCTTGTCTTTCCTGAGCTCTAAAGGATACCTGAAACAGCAAGGAAAATAATCTGAACATAGACACACAAAAATGAAGCTAAATAAGAAAGCATAACATTTCTCATCTATGCACCAGTGTGGACAATTGAAATTGGAGAATATGTGAGCCGTGGACCAGTAGTTTCAACCAAAACCAACATCGCTGAACAATTCCGCTGAAGTAAACAATAATATGCTACGAAGGGATCCCAAGAGTAAACAATAATATCACTGAACAATTCTCAAAGTAGTTATGTTATCTAGATAACCACAAGATTACAAACAAAGTTCATCCTAAGATGATAGATGAACATAACCATCAATCAGCCGAGAAAGATTTAGACCTTTAATAATTTTAAACCTAGTTAGAAGCAGTTTGCATGTCGGAATAGGAAGTGACATTAGTTAGCTGCACTGTTAAATAATAATAAAGAAAGTTGCAACAATACACAAAAATAGCAAGGAACAAAATAAGCAGGGATAAAACTAGCCTGTGTTACTTAAAAACAAAAGATACTCAAATGGAGTATTGAAGTATACCAGCGATGGTTGTCCAGCTGGAAACCATAGAGCTCATTCATAAACATGCTCATAATGACATCCCCTGCAATAACAAAATTGGGTTCTACAGTTAGGCCTTGAGAACTTCTACAGAAAAGGAACAAACTTGACACGCGTGGTATTTCAAATACTTAGTAAAATAACCTAAGTAGCTATGCACAGAGCAAAATTGAGCTGAAAATAACCTTCAATTTCCATATCTACCACACCACCGAAAAGAACAGCCCTTTTCTTGTGAACGCACATAGAAAACCCAGCTCTGGGGCCAGGTGGCATCCCAGTTTTCTTAACCTATTAAGAAATCAAGTGAAGGTAATAATATGCAAATCACTCAGTGGATATATGGCTTAAAGTAAAACTCGATACACTATCATGATGGAAGTTGATACAATGTTCTAAAAAATTGCAAGAGATCACCTTATTCCACTCCCAAGTACGAGGATCAAGAGTCCACATATCTGCATGAACTGTTCCTTTTTCTGATGCAGATTTGTCAGAAGAAACTACTTCTTTAAAATATCCGCCATACAGATATATCTACAGAAATAAGGGCCATTAATACTCTTGTAAACAAAAGTAGTCGAAGACAAGGTTAGTTTATAGTTAATTTAAACTCTTTTTATGAAGTATCAATGTCCTAGCTTTAAATCCAAAAAGACCTACCTGATCTTGGTATACCATTAGCTGAAAGCCACTTCTTGGACTTGGCCACAAGCACCCAGGGCGAGGCTTGATCTCCTCCCACTGAAATACAAATATTCCCAGTAAGAGTATTAAAATAAATGACTTCATGTGTTACTACTAACAGTATTAAACGAAATATTAACATGGTGTACTCACCTTGAAATTATCTAAATCAAAAACATGTAAGTCATTGTAGTATCTGCAGAAGGATATTATAAAAAAAAATGCAGATCAGATCATGTCATGTCACACTATTTATTCAGAACGTACTCTACGCCACACCATTTCATTCTTTGCGGATGATCAGCTGTAAGAGTGCTACACTGTTATTCAGGTAGTGCATAATTTGTAGTTTGGACATAATGACTCCACTACTTCTAGACATGGTCCAAATATAAATGTTACTCTAATAACAAGATTACCAGGTTAGAGTCATATAAAATGTAACTGTACTAACCTCACTTCCCTAAGAGTGTCATAAAAACCACCAAATAGCACGATCTTGTGCTTATAGAGGACCTGTAGGAAAAAGAACACAATTTACTACTGCTCATAATACAGAAATATTAAGGTGAAAAGAGGGGAGCAGAATAGTTGATGATTGATTTTAATGTAAAACCACTAACCATCCTGTGCCCTGAACGTGCACTTGGACAACCCTTCGCAAGAATTTGCTCCCATTGATTTGTTTTTAGATCCAATGACCAAAAGTCCTACAGTAGAAAATCAGACCAGAAATTTGAATAGAACCATAATAATGAGTTTTCCATCTAAGATAGCTAATCTCGAAATAACCCCATTAATATCACAACAGAAAGGAAAAAAAAGGCAATCAGGAATAAAAAGTGATGTTATATGTGCAAATCCAAATAAAAGGGCAGGTGAACCCCGCATCCTCTACATCTTAATCTTAAATCAATAAATAGCAGAAGAACTGCACATATTAGTCTCCATTAGTCATATTTCAACTTATAATTATGTAAGAACATGGGAATCAGTACCTATCTCTTGGTTTAAAATTGAAAAAAAATCATGCCAGATATGTATTGCTTATGAAGCTACTGCTTATATACGAATTGTGCAAATGCCTTGTGCCAAGAGAAGATACTCAAAACAGTCACAAGAAATAGACTGACAAAATTAGTCTTCTACCTTGTAATGATGAAAACGTTCTTGGTTTGGCGAAGTGAATTCCCCACCTGAAACATCAACACAGAATAAAAAACTAAATCATACATACTGAAAAAGCATTTTAACTCATAGAATGCCTTCCCAAAGTTAAGTTATGTTACCAAACATGTATATATTATTCTTCCAGGCAACTGTTTGGTGAGCACTTCGTGGAGGAGGACTGTTAGGACTAGATACCAACTTCCACTCATTTTTCTCTACATCGTAGCGATAAAGATCACCATAAACAAAGGTCTGCAGAAATAGATTGTGGCGAGGAAAAGAAATACTATTTCAGTACTCAAAAACCTCTAGAAGCAGAATAGAGGCAAAAAGAACACTAGATGAACATATCTCATTCAACCAGCAGTGAAATCGTGAAGGATATGTCTCCCACCTTGCTGCCATTGTAGAACTCTCCTCCATACAGAACCAATTCTGTATCCTTCAGGGGATTTATTGTAAGCTGCATTTAAGAAGGAATTAACTTGGTCAGCTGGAAGATCGTATGCAGGTTTATTTGTTATAGTTAACATTTAGAGGGAGGATCTCTGTACAACATCAAAAACTTTTTCCAACAGTTAACAAAAAAAAAAAAACAAAACGAACATCTATCTTTTAACACATTTTGCCCCTGAATTGTAATTTGACATCACCTATCCGGAACTGAAAAACCAATCGGTTCAGTATCACCAAAAGATCATCATATTTGATCAAATTACTTCATAAAAAAATCCATCTTGCCTGAAGAAATTTATTAATCCTACTGGAGTATATAAATTCTAAGCATGCAAACATGACCACCACAAGCATAAAAATGATACCTAGTCCATTTCAAGTACATAATCACAAGAATACCGAAAGATTAACTTCTTTAGCTGGCACTTGCTCTAAAATGTCTTACCGAGCAATTGGACCGGGGAGATGGTGCAGGGACATTCTCATCTACATGTACCTCCTTCTTCTTAGCCTCCTCCTTTTGTATGCTCCTCTGCAATGAAAAATAACCAGAGCAAATAGATAAATCAGCAAAAAAAAAAAAAAGTTCAAACAGCACACATAGCAACACCAAACTCATCTAAAATCCATAGCTGCTACGCAACGAAATGTGAAGGGAAAAAGGTGAGCCAGTGCGAAAATCGCTTCCAATTTTTCAGCCACCGGAGTGCATCACGAGACGCAGAAGGTGGTGGTGAGCAAACAAAACCGCACATGGAGACGCCGATCGAGCTAGAGCGCACTGAGCGAGCGAGAAGAGCTGACGCAGAGGAGGGGGGCGGGACCGCGGGAGGGAGGGAGCACACGTACGAGGATGGCGTCGATGTCGTCCTCCTCGCCGACCTTCCGGGCCTCGCGGCGTGCGCGCTTCTCCTCGCCCTTGGCCGTCTTCCGCTCCGTCTTCTCCTTCCCCTTCCCGGGCTTCTTCTGCTTCTTCCCCATCTCGCCCCGCCGCCGCCGCCGCCGCCGCCGGCTTCTGTCTCTCTCCCCGCGCTCACTTGCTGCCGGAGGCGGAGGCGTGCCTAAAACCCTCGTGGGGAGCAGCAGGGACAACGGTGGCGCCGGCGTTCGCACCGTGGGCTGACGGCCCATCTTGGACTTAGTTGGGCCTCAACAGGCCGTGACGAACGCGTGCAAGCGGGAGTCGGAGTCGGACGCTGGGGTTGGATACTACTCCCTCCATTGGAAAAAGTACACCGAAGGTCCCTCAACTTGTCATGGGGATAAAAAAACATCCTCAAACCACAAAACCAGATATACGGGGTCCCTTAATTATACAAAACCGGTCACCGGAGGTTCTTCGGTGGTTCTGAACCCGGTTTTATCCGACGTGGCGGCTGAGTCGGCGCGGGACCCACGTGGGCCCCACATGTCAGCTGGCCACGTCATCAAACTCCTCTCTCTTTTCCCCTCTTCTCTCTCTTCCTCATCTCTCTCTCCCTTCTGGCTGTGCTGCGACGCCGCCGCAGGTCGGGGAGCACGAGCGTCTGGTGCACCCACCCGAGATGTGCTGCGACGCCGCCGCCGCCGACAGCATGGAATGGAACGCTGTGTATGCGGCCTACACGAAGTCGCCGTAGCGGAGGACCTCGCGGCGGAGGTTTTGGTCGAGCGGGTCGAGTAGCCTGTCCCAGCCGCCACTCGTCGGCGATGGAGCCCGAGCGTGAGGAGGCACTGCAAGTGTGCGAGGCTGCGCGGGGACATCTCGTTGACAGCCGACTTGCGGACGAACGGCGGTGGTTGGCGGCGGTGTCCTCGCCGTCTTCTTCCCCTCCTGACAAGAGAAGGAGTTGGCTCCGCAGACACCGAAAGGTTGTTTCTTGCTCCCTCTTTAATTCTTCATCTAATGTGCCACAAAAAATGATGGCAATTTGGGTGGTTTTGCTCCCAATTTAGATTTGCCTTTGCCTTTGGCTTTAGCAACTGATTTGTTGGTGCTCTGCATTGTGCAGCAGATCATCGGCAACTACCTCATTGAGGCACGGGCTGCTTTCGCTGCCGCCGCGCCACTCAATGGGGAATGTGGCGACCACTCAGCGGCCACGACGGCGCTTGGACTAGTGGAAGCAGTGCTAGAGTTGTCGCCGCGCATGGAGGCCGCTCTCGAGCTCCGGGCGTGCTCTCTCCTCGCGTTCCGCCGCTACCGCAGCGTCGCTGACATGCTCCGCGACTACATTCCCAGCTGCACCAAGCCTACATGCTTCCTCTACTGCTTCGACATATCCAACCTCAAGCACTGCGTCCTCGCCGACGGGGAGGCGGCGGCGCACCGCAGGCAGTGGGCGCAAGCTGCGGGGGAAGGAGCTATGCGTGGACGGCGGGCGCAAGCTGCGGGGGGAGGAGCTATGCGTGGACGGCGACCGGCGGGGAGCCCGTACGCCGCTCCCCCCACCGCCGCCGCCATCACCGCCGATGCCCGCTGCCGAGGCACTGTCGGCGGCAGAGAAGGGAGAAAGATGAGGAAGAGAGAGAAGAGGGGAAAAGAGAGAGGAGTTTGATGACGTGGCCAGCTGACATGTGGGGCCCACGTGGGGCCCGCGCTAATTTAGCCGCCACGTCGGATAAAACCGGGTACAAAACCGCCGAAGGACCTCCGGTGACCGGTTTTATATAATTAAGGGACCTCATATATCTGGTTTTGTGGTTTGAGGACGTTTTTTATCCCGATGACAAGTTAAGGGACCTTGGGTGTACTTTTTCCCCCTCCGTTTAAAGTCCGTTTAAAGGTTAAAAGACGCTTTAACTTTAGTCAAAGTCAAATTAATTAAAATTTAACTAACTCTATAGAAAAAAAATAGTAATATTTACAACATTTTGTTAAATCTATAATTAAATAAATTTTTCATTATATATTTATCTTGTGTTAAAAATATTGCTACTTTTTCTACAAAATTAATTGAACTTATAGTAGTTTGATTTTAACTAAAGTTAAAACGTGCTGTAACCTGAAATAGAGGGAGTAGGTCAGTAGGACTGTAGTCGGAAACGAGTACGCCGCGGCCAGCGGTAGCGTCGCAGATAAATACAGTGTGACAAGGGCACTTGCTCTCGCCGGCTCGCCGCAGGTTTGGTTTCGGTTCAGAAATCAGAACTACAGACAAGCAGGTTTCCTGCTGCTGTTCAGGCCTTGAGACGGTCGGCTGTGGCCTGTGGGCATTCACGGTGCAAAAGCAAGTAACCAACGCCAGCGACGACAAGACAACACGATGAGCCTGAGCGATCTGCCGGACAAGGCCCTGCTCGTCATCCTGAACAAGCTGGACACACGGGAGGCCGTGAGATGCAGCGTCCTCTCGAGGCGGTGGAGACGCGTCCCCGGCATGCTCCCCAACATCGAGCTGGACGTCGACTCGTTCACGCCCGACCACGACGACGGCTTCACGTCCACGCTATCCGACGCCGCGAGGAACAACTACGCGATGGTGAGCGCGGTGCAGAGCCTCCTGTCGCACGAGAGCCGGCACGACATCCGCCGTCTGGACCTGAGCTTCTTCTCGAGGGACGAGTCCGTCGGGATCATCCACGCCATCGACGACGCCATGGCCCGCGGCCGCAGAATCCTCGACCTGCGGTTCGACGTCTTGTCAGAGAAGTCATATATGGAATGCCCGGACAATGACAGGGTCAAGCAAGGGAGGCGCCTTCTTCACTGCTTCGACCGCTATCCACGCGTGTTTGCTGGCCTCACCAGCCTGCACCTGGAGTGCGTCACCGTGCAAGGACCCCGCTTCTCCGACGTGATCACCGCCTGCGAGAAGCTCATCGACCTCTCCCTTGTCCGCTGCAACTTTGGAAAGGAGACGGCGCTAACGATCCAACACGAGCAGCTCAGCGTGATAGACCTCGAGTTCTGCACATGTGACACCGTCGAGCTTGAGTGGCTCCCGAAGTTATCGGAGCTGTCGATGTCCGTCTGGTTTTGGTCGCCGCGTCAGTATCCGCTGGTGTTTGGCCATGCTCCTCGGCTCCAGCGGCTAGAGCTAACTCATGCCGGTTTAGTTCATTCCAAAGTGCTCCGGTTGAGCAAGCTACTTGACAATTGTACAAGCCTTCGCGAACTGTGGTTGGACTTCGAATGCGAAAAAGTAAGTCAATACAAGCATAGCTAATACTGGTATCGAATCTTTGAAGGGAGGTCACAACAATTTGTATTTATCCTTGGTTCTTGTTTCTTTTTATCTTTTGCAGATATGGATTCAGCCAGAGACCCCGACACATTTAGCTCCTATTTTAAGGAATGTAACGTTTATGGATGTCAACCGCATTCATCCAAATAGTGGCATCATTTGGACACTTTTTCTTTTGGAAGCGGCACCTCTCTTGAAGATTCTTAGTATTATGGTACTATTTTCATTATTCATTATCACGTAATTGAAAATACAACTTTTCAAAAAGAACATTCAAATAATTTGTCACCAATATCTTCTCAAATGCTTAGTTTAAAAGGGAGAAAAATGGTGTGTGTAGATTTGGCATAGAAGTATTATCATACTACCATAAACTTATGCTAACATAAAATCAATAGACAAAGTTTCAAAAAAAATAATCTTATGATTGACATCAAGTATTTATAATTGGAGGGAGTGTATATATTCACTTTGGTCCTTCTTTTTTATGTTAAACACTAAAATGTGCTATCTTTATGTAGGTAACGGACCATCACTGTGTGCCCCTTGAGGAAGAGCTGCTAGAGAGAATGTTCATTTGCGAGAAAAACAATATAAATTGGGAACCATCTAATTTCAAGCACAACAATTTGACGAAGCTCATCATTTATGGCTTTCGACCTGAAAATAGATTCATGAGCTACATAAGAAGGGTCATGAAGGCAGCAGTGAATTTGGATGAAATATCATTGCACGATGATAGGTGTGAGATTTGTGAATCTTATTATCCAATTACACGATATCCACATACTAAAAAAGAGAGGGATTTGGTAAAGAGAGCTATCAATGAGGGAAGAACGTCCCCTATCAAAAGTATTCAATTTTTTCACACATCAGAAGCTAGAACTATCAAAATCATTGATTGATTGGTCATAAACAATTTTGTACTATGTTGCAAAAGAAAGGACTGCACTCAACAGTACAGTAGTAGATATGTATGTTTTTCTTCTGGAGTTGTTTATATGACGTTCAGCTTATGATTAATTCTACATCGAATAAACTACTTTTAATTATATAGTAAACTATTTTTTTCATTTAAAAAAACTTCGGTTTTGACTTTGAGTTACCATGTCTTTTGACCAACAATATATTTTAAATAACCTAATGATTTAGCATCAAAGATGTGTCATTACATTCAAACCTATATGTTCTATGGTTGCTTAAAAATTAGAGGGTTTTCACCTCATTACATTCAAAGTCGTGACATTCATCCAACACTAGGCTAGGAGCGTCGGTTTCCTTTTCATTGCCATCGGATGTGCAAGGAACGACGATATGTGGTCGAACGTCTCTGACTTAGAAGAGGATCTGGTTCCACTGCTGCCACCGATGTACTCCCTACCCCACGCTGCAGACACTAGCTCCGAAGGCTATGGTGGATAGCGATCGGAGAGGAATATCGGAGCCGAAATGACCAAGGAGAGGATCAGAGAGGAACAGGATCCGATTCCACTGCCGCCACCGATGTACTCCCTACCCCACGCTGCAGACACCAACTCCGAAGGCTATGGTGGATAGCGATCGGAGAGAAATATGGGAGCCGAAACGACCAAGGAGAGGATAGAGAGGAACATCGAGTGTGTGTGCTCAACGTCAACGGAAATGGCCAGAGGAGGTTCAAAACTTCCAATCCGCAAGCATAACATGACAAGCTCAGATTTGCGTCTCGCTCCGCCAACGCGAGGCTGCAGCCATGGATATGCCCATGGAGAACCGGCCATAGCTGGCGACGGTCGACGACAAACAGTATTTTCGAAGGACATGGGCCTTACCGTGGCAGGCCTAAGCAGCCAGCGTCGGAGTCGGATGTTGGAGTTGGAATCGGAAACGAGTCAAACGACTACGCAGCGGCAGCGTCACAGACAAATAGGAGGTACGGGCAGGTTTTCCTGTTCAGAAACACATTATCGCGCCGTAGGTCGTCCGTTCCCTCTTGCTCCCAAAGAACATAAGTACCCCTGCTGCAGTTCAGGCCTTCAGAGGACAAGACACGATGAGCCTGAGCGATTTGCCTGATGAGGCCCTGCTCGTCATCCTGAACAAGCTGGACACACGGGAGGCCTTGAGATGCAGCGTCCTCTCGAGGCGGTGGAGGCGCGTCCCCGGCATGCTCCCCAACATCGAGCTGGACGTCGACTCGTTCACGCCCGACCACGACGACGGCTTCACGTCCACGCTATCCGACGACGCGAGGAACAGCTACGCGATGGTGAGCGCGGTGCAGAGCCTCCTGTCGCACGAGAGCCGGCACGACATCCGCCGTCTGGACCTGAGCTTCTTCTCGAGGGACGAGTCCGTCGGCATCATCCACGCCATCGACGACGCCATGGCCCGTGGCCGCAGGATCCTCAAAATGTGTTTTGACGTCGTGTCGGAGAAGTGTTACCTGGAGTGCCCGGACAGGGACAGGGTCAAGCAAGGGAAGCGCCTTCTGTACTGCTTCGACGCCTACCCGCACGTGTTCGCCGGCCTCACCAGCCTACATCTGGAGTGCATCACGGTGCAAGGACCATGCTTCTCCAACGTGATCACCGCGTGCGAGAAGCTCAGCTACCTCTCACTCGTCTACTGCGACTTCGGTGAGGAGACACCGCTGACGATCCACCACGAGCACCTCCGCGTGGTGAAGCTCGAGTTCTGCACCTGTGACACCGTCGAGCTGGAGGTGCCAGATCTGTTGAAGCTGATGATGTCCGTCTGGTCATGGTCACCTCGTCGGTATCCCTTCGTGTTTGGCCATGCCCCACGGCTCCAACGGCTAGAGCTAGCTCATGCTGGTCTAATTGATTCCAAAATGCTCCAACTGAGCAAGCTACTTGACAATTGTACAAGCCTTCGTGAACTGTGGTTGAACTTTGAAAGAGAAAAGGTAAGTCAATCGAAGCACCGCTAATATTGGTAGCAAACCTTCACACGAGAATTTGTATTTATTGCTAGTCTTGTTTTCTTTTATCTTATGCAGATATGGATTCTACCTGAGACCCCAACACGATTGGCTCCTCTTTTAAATAATTTGACGTTTGTTGGTGTGCACCGTATTCATCCAAACAGCGGCATCACTTGGACACTGTTTCTTTTGGAAGCGGCACCTCTTTTGAAGATGCTCAGTATTAAGGTACTACATTCATTCTTCATTCTCGTTTACCCGACAGTTATTTAATACACCCTATAGTCACAAATATTTAAAGTTTAGGATGAGATTTTATTCAACTCCCGAAATTTTTACCACTAATAACTTCTCAAATGCTTTATTTAAAAAGAAAAAATGGCTTGTGTACATTTAGCTTAAATCTATTTATAGCCAAAATTTTGGCTTGTCATAAACATCAAATATTTATAACGAGATGGAGTATATATTCACTGTTGATGCTTCTCTGAACTTTTGTGTTATTGAACACTAAAATCTAAATCTGATCTTTATGTAGGTGACGGACCATCAATGTAAACCAATTGAGGGAGAACTGCTAAAGAGAACTTTATGTGAGAAAAACAACATATACTGGGAACCGTCTGATTTCAAGCACTACAGTTTGACCATGCTCATATTTTATGGCTTTCAACCTGGAAAAAAATGCATGGAGTACATAAGACAAGTCATAAAAAGGGCAGTGAATTTGGAAGACATATTATTGCACGATGATAGGTGTGAGGTGTGCAAGTCCTATTATCCAGTTACACGATATCCACGGACCAAGAAAGAGAGAGATTTGGTAAAGAAAGCAATCAACGAGGGAAGAACATCGCCTATCGAAAGGATTCAGTTTTTTCACACATCTGAAGCTGGAACAGTGAAGACTATCGATTAACTAGTCCTAAACAGTTTGTATTTGTTGCAAGTTTAGTACCATATGCTCATAGTCGCAAGTTGTGTAAATCGCAAGCTGTGTAATAGTTATTATGGTTATTGATGAAACCAAATAAAATTTGGATAAATGTCGTTAAAAAATTGCATTTTAGTATAAATATTTATAAAGTAGACTGATTTGTGTAGCCATCTCGCATAACGTATCGCGTTGATAACTCATATTGTGCAATGACTATGGTTCTGAAACCCTACGTCTCACCCGTTCCTCCATATACCGCTGGAAGTCTACTCGAAATGTTCCTCCCATCATGTCGACCCAGTGCCACAAGCTCATTGCCGCGGCCACCTCCTTGGGCGATGTACTGCTTCACAGAAGCTGGCCTTAGTCAAAACAATGGCGAATAGTGAACAAAACTGCGGTCAGCTTCAATGTGCCTGGGAAAAACCTATCGTGTTGCTCTCCCCTAGAGGCCACTCGCGAGGCGACGACCCGGCCGCCCCCTCTCCTTGCGGCGGCGGGGCTTCTTGCTTCTAGTGCTCAGGCGGACAGGGGACCCGCCCAGGGCGGCGACGGCAATGACCACCAGATCCGTACCGCTCCGACCGAATCTTGCGGGGCGGCGGCTGGCGACGGGGATGGCGATGGCAGCGAGGATGGCGACGGTCGGGGCGAGCAACGCCGAGCAGGGATGCGGCCGATGGCGGCGGGGATGGCGACAGCGGTGGTGGAGTCCGCGGATCCGGCGGCGGCGCGGCGTTGGACGGTGCTGCAAGCGGCCTGCCCCACGTCTGGCGCTGGCATTTGTGGTGCTCCCACGCTGGTGGTGGCGCTGTGGCGTCAGCAGGCGGTGGTGGTGAGGAGGACGGCTAGATCTAGCTCTAGGTTCAGATCCGACGCGTCATTAGTTAGGTCAGGGGTGGCATGGAGTCCGGTTGTTGTGATCTTCGATATGTAGGTGATATCTGGTGGCTTTTGCTGTGGATGCTATGGTTGATGGAGACTCCGAGGCGAAAGCCTTGCTCCACTTACGGTGCTAGCAACGGGGACGCCCTCGGGCGCCGTTCAACTTCTTAAGGCATTGCTATTGGACCCCTCGTTCAACTCCACTTCAAGGAAATTCTCCAGGTGAAAACCTAAATTTGTTAGGATCGGACGATGTCGCTATTCTGTCGACACAACGTTCTTGAAGACTTTGTTTAGGAGTTTTTTTTTCCCTTAGTGGACTGTTGTTCTTAGGTTCAGTATGTCAATGTCATGGTTCTCACCGGTTTTCCATTAATTAACCGTGTTGTTATAAGGTTTTTGTCCGTTTTTACTTATAAACTGAATCAACTCTCTTCTTCTATAGTGAATTGCAGAAACTCCCAACCTGTCCCCTCGAAAAAAAAAAAGCCTCAATGTGCCTGATTAGAAGCTTTGGTACTCTGCTTCTCTGTGGTGTTTTTGCTTACAAATACTGAAATAATATTCTGTAATCAATTCAATGCTCTACTATTAATGTAAGGAGATTTGCATGAAGTTGGCATTTGAACTTCTTATGGCAAACTCTTTAAGGCAAGCATCTAAACGCGAAGTGAAGACTTCCTACTAGGCCAAAAGCCCCCTAGTCAATCTGTTTTTAAATTCTTGCCCCTTGCTATTATGAGATTTATTTTACATTTTCTTCCTAGTCACTTTTACAATTTCTGAAGTAGTACCTTTTTCTGAGCCATAACAATTTATGTTTTTCTTTTGGGTTGATTGCTGTAGCTACACCGAGGTCTGAACTCTGAAGTATACCTGCATTCAGCAGGGATTTTCCATCGAGACCAGAAAACAGGGAACCTCCATTTTGCGAAGTGCGTGATGTTCATAGTTTTGTAGTGTAATGTTATTTTATTTTTTTTGTTGTGTGAATGCCATGTCATATACTCTCTCCGTCCTATAATATAAGGGATTTTGAGTTTTTGATTGTACTGTTTGACCACTCGTCTTATTAAAAAAATTTGTGCAAATATAAAACCCGAAAAGTTGTGCTTAAAGTACTCTGGATACTAAAGTAAGTACTAAAAAAATAAATAATAATTCCAAAATTTTTTGAATAAGACGAGCGGTCAAACAATGTAAACAAAAACTCAAAATCCCTTATATTATGAGACGGAGGGAGTATATATCTACTTCGGTTTATATTTCCGTCACACACTTTGCACCTCACTAAGGGCCTGTTTGGCACAGCTTCAGCTCCAACTCCACCCCTCCTAGAGCTAGAGCTTAGCCAAACAGTTTCAGCTCCACCAAAATTGGAGCCAAACAGTTTCAGCTCCACCAAAATTGGAGCCAAACAGTTTCAGCTCCACCAAAATTGGGAGTGGAGTTGGGTGTAGCTCTCTCACAAAATGTATTAGAGTTGTGGAGCTGGGTTTAGCTGCTCCACGACTCCACTCCAGACTCAACTCCTGGAGTTATATTTAGGAGTTGGAGCTGTACCAAACAGGCCCTAATAATAAGTGTTGAGCAAATCTCTCATGGCTTATCCCTTCAATATATACACATGAGATGCTATCATATTTTCAAATGCATCCCTACGACAAGTGTAGTGTGCTAGTTGGCTGTGTTGTACAATGATATATAGATAGAAAAGATTTCTTTAATCTGCGCGCATATTTCTAGAACTACTAAACATTGAATTATCTTTGTTTAAAAAAACTATAGGAAAGTTGTTTTAAAAATCATATTAACCCACTCTTAAATTTAGAATAATGAACATGATTAATTAATCATGTGTTATAACTCACCTCTTTTTACGTATCTTCTCTTTTCTCCTCCTCTCAAACACAGTTGTTCATTATATATAAATGGTCTGAGAATCTAAAATACGATTGTAGATATCACTACCAGATGGCTACATCCTTTGCAGAAGGGGCACAAAAGGAGATACTTTGGCTGTCCAAACACAAACTACAGCTTCAGTGTGTGTGACAGCTTGAACTTTTTCAATTTCGTTGGTGTTTCATCTCAATGCATACCATATTGACGAACTATTTGTAGTTCTCACGATAATTCAAGGAAGGACATGTGGATTCACTTTATAGATTGACAATGTCAATCAGAACATGATGGTGGAAGAATAGCTGAGGCTGAAACATGTCACTCCCCAATTTTCTTTCAGGATTTAAAAATCATTAAACAAATCAATTCTAGAATCTATATTACAATTTAAATGAATTATCAAGTGAATTAAATATGGTAAATAAAATTTTCTTTAAAAGTCATGGCTAGGAATATTTTTTTAAATATATTCTTGATGGCATAAAGTATTCTTTGGAAATTTCTCGGAATTTTCAGAGCTCAAGATTTAATTTTCATAATACAAATTTCATTTCAGACATGCCATCCAAGGCGGCGGAAGTGTGGGTCGATCACGCCCTGGCCGCTGGCGGCATCAGATAGATGAGTGGATTTACTGTCCTTGAAAAGGTATCACAAGGTACCATATTTTTTTAGTCTAAAATTTGACATCTCTTGTTAGGAGGTATCAAAATGTACACTAAAAATATTGGTACCTTTCGATACCTCTCAAGAACCGTAAAATTACTCCAAATAGATCGATTGAGACAGGAACGAAGACAGAGCGGAGCAAGAGGCTGGGCTCATACCAGCTCGACAAACCTCGGTGCGAGAAAGCCTGACTTTTGTTCATTTTTTTTTTGTGGGCTAGGGATTTTTTATTTTCCATAAACAGCCCATCCTATCACTTTTCCAACTAAAAATAAAAACTGGCAGATATTTTTACACTGGTTTTAAGCTAAACCCAGGCTTCCAAGCAAGCCTAAATCTTTGAAAAACAAACTGTTTTGTTTTCCTGTGATTAAAAAGCATGCAAAGGACAATGCAAGCCCCTAAAGTGGTGTACGTGATTTTCGACAAGTGCAAAGGGTGAACACTGTATCAGCTCGCAGAGCCTTCAAAGGGTGCTGATCCTACTCATGAGGTGACCAAATCAGCTGGATACAAATGAAATCTCAATACAGAAGACAAATGCTTCTCCCATAGATACAAATTCCAAAACAAATAACACCAACCATGACAGGAGAGGCCGAGAGGGAACAGTTAGTGACCAAAAGGAGAAGGAACAGTTTTTTACTCAGGGAACAAAAATTAACTCATAAAATCAACCATGACAAGAATCCATCCTAATCTAATTCTTTTCTGAATCAAAAGGATATCATATAAGACATATATAATCTGAGAGGTTGGCATACCTCCATCCTAATCTAATTCTTTTCTGAATCAAAAGGATATCATATAAGACATATATAATCTGAGAGGTTGGCATACCATGCCATGCCATTCATCGAGGATGTATGTTCTGGGCTACTGGCTCATGTTTTGTCAATTTACATTTTGCATTCACACAAACTATTTCAGGCCATCAGCGTTACTTTGCACTATACATATACATGCATAACAGCTTCACAGCTTTTCTTTTGGGAGTACATTCGGTAGTTTTTTAAGTGAAAAACTTTCAAATATAACTATAGTGAAAAGGTTGAAAAGAAGACTGAATTTTATATATTAATGATATACATTACTATATCAGGAACATGAGTATCAAATCTACTGTTGACTGAAGCCGTTTCTTTGGTAACCATTGCACAACTTGCAATTGCAGCCATACTAAACTCGCAACATAATACAAAACAATTTACGACCGGTCAGTCAATGATGTTGATAGTTCCAGCTTCGGATGTGTGAAAAAACTGGATGCTTTTGATAGGTGATGTTATTCCCTCATTTATGGCTTTCTTTACCAAATCCCTCTCTATTTTTGTTTGTGGATATCGTGCAACTGGATAATAAGACTCGCAGTCCTCACACCAGTCGTCATGCAGTAATATTTCTTCCAAATTCATTGCGGCTTTCATGACCCGCCTTATGTACCCCATGAATATATTATTAGGTTGAAAGCCATGGATGGTGAGCTTGCTTAGGTTGGAGTGCTTGAAATCAGATGGTTCCCAGTTTATATTGCTCTTCTTGCAGATCACGAATCTCTTTATCAGCTCTTCCTCAACGGGTACACAGAGATGGTCCGTTACCTACACAAATATAGCACATTTTAGTGATTAACAAAAAAAAAAGTTGAAAGAAGAGACAACGATGAATATCCGTACACTACCTATGGTTATAAATAAGCTTTCTGTTAGATAAGTTTTAGAAAAAATCTACTAATAAATTTATATGATATTATGATAGTACTTTCAAGCCAAATCTACACATATCACTATTTCCTTTTTAAACTAAGCGTTTGAGAGTTATTGATGCTAAAAATTTTAGAAGTTTATGAATTATGGTTAGAGAGTGTATTACTGTTGTATTGTCTAGTAAGTGAGAACGAAGAACGAAGGCAGTACCGAAATACTAAGTATCTTCAAAAGAGGTGCTGCTTCCAAAAGAAACAGCGTCCAATTGATGCCACAGTTTGGATGAATGCGGTGGACATCCACCAACGTCAAATTCCTCATAAAAGCAGCCAAATGTTTTGGGGTCTCCGGTTGAATCCATACCTGCATAAGATAGAAGGAAACCAAGGACGAAGTGACGAACAATGAATACACATTCAAGTGATGTTTCCTTCAATGGTTCGCTACCGATATTAACAGTGCCATGATTGACTTACCTTTTCGGTTTCAAAGTTCAACCACAGTTCTTGAAGGCTCGTAGTATTGTCAAGTAGCTTGCTCAACCGGAGAATTTTTGAATTAACCATACCGGCGTGAGATAGGTCTAGCAGCCGAAGTCGTGGGGCGTGGCCAACCACCAGCGGGTACTCATGCGACGTCCATGACCAGACGGCTATCGATAGCTCCGCCAGCTTCGGGAGCCACTCCAGCTCGATGGTGTAACAGGCGCAGAACTCGAGATCTATCGTGCTAAGCTGCTCGTGTCGGATCGTCAGCGTCATTTCCTTGCCGAAGTCGCAGTAGACGAGGCAGAGCTTGATGAGCTGCTCACAGGCGGCGATCAAGTCGGAGAAGCGAGTCCCGTGCACCGTGACAAACTCCAGGTGCAGTCGGGTGAGGCTGACGAACACGCGCGGGTAGGCGTCGAAGCAGTGCAGAAGGCGCCTCCCTTGCTTGACCCTGGCCTTGTGCGGGCGTTCCAAGAACGACTTCTCCGACAAGACTACGAACCGTGTCGTCGATGGCATGGATGATGCCGACGGACACTTCCCTCGAGAAGAAGCTCAGGTCCAGGCGGCGGATGTCGTGCCGGCTCTCGCGCGACAGGAGGCTCTGCACCGCGCCCACCATCGCGTAGTTGTTCCTCGCGGCGTCGGATAGCGTGGAGGTGAAGCCGTCGTCGTCGTGCTCGAAGGAGGAGTCGACGTCCAGCTTGATGTTGGGGAGCATGCCGGGGACGCGCCTCCACCGCCTCGAGAGGACGCTGCATCTCACGGCCTCCCGCGTGTCCAGCTTGTCGAGGATGTCGAGCAAGACATTGTCGGGCAGATTGCTCAGGTCCATCGTGTTCGTGTCGTGTCGTCGCTTGATTCGATGATTCCCTGGAGAACCCGGGCACGTATATACGTTCGGCGACAAGGAACGGGCGAAGGGCGCGGTGTGTTCTGATTTATAAACCGAAACGCCTCCTACATACATTAGAAAGCGACGTATCCGTATCCCGGATACGGATACGTATCCCATACGTATTGGCGATTTTTACAATTTTTAAATAACTAAAAAAATGCATGTGTGTTGCAACGGATAAAGTCTTTTTTAATTTTATTATTATTGTTATATGGTTTAGTTAAGTTGAAATTCACTGTGGGAGTTCGTTTGGATATATATATTTTTAGAAAATCATGAGCTGTAATTAGGAGTCCGGTTGTCTCAAGTTAGCATGCGAGTTTTTTTAAACAGATTTTTTATATGATTCCATCTGTATTACCAAAAATGAACGATCTTAAAAACCGACTCAAATACATATATGTATTTCCATAAGCAAACGAACTTAAAAACCGACTCATGCACGAATGATGTACCAAAATACTAACTTAAGACAATCATATAAGAAATCTGTTTAAAAAAACTCGCATGCTAACTTAAGAAGATCAGACTCCTAACTGCAGCTTATGATTTTCTAAAAATATATAATATATCCAAGCGAACTCCTACAATGAATTTTAACTTAACTAAACCATATAACAATAATAAGATTAAAATAGACTATGCCCGTCACGGGTATATGGTTTATCTACAGTTAGGAGTCCAATCGTCTCAAGTTAGCATGCGAGTTTTTTAAATAGATTTCTTATATGATTTATTCTGTATTACCAAAAGTGAACGATCTTAAAAACTGACTCAAATACGAATATGTATTTTCAAAAGCAAACGAACTTAAAAACCGACTTATACACGGATATTGTACTAAAATACTAGCAAAAACAAATCTGGATACGTTCTCGATACGTCCGTATGCTTCATCCCTAGCAACGATGAATGCGCTGCCTCCACTTTTCTCGCCCGAGGCACGACCGTCGCGGGCTCGCGGCACTTTCCCACCGTCGGCGCCGCCGCCCACCACGCCGAAGGCCAAACTCAGCACCGCCGCCAAACGCTGAACGCAGCGCCGCTGGCGCCATCGCTGCATGCCGGGCCTTCAAACACCGAATGCAGATCCGCGTCTGGGTGTATTCACCGCCTCCTCGACCAGGCGCATGCAACGCCAATATGGCACAACACTGCCGTCGCAGCCACTGACTTAATTCCTTCCCTCCCCGGTGAGGCAAGTTTCATTGAAGGATGATGGTGCGATCAATCTAGCAGTTAGCATGATAAGATGGGCCGGACCAAGCTGGGCTAGTCCTAGACTTGGATAAAAGATTGATACGGGCTCTAGATGGTAGCCCGGGCCACGAAGGTGGCCCGAAGCTTCATGTCCTTGAGGGCAGGGTCCTCAAGGAGCAGCACCATGTCCTTGAGGTGGTCACTGTCCTCCCTCTCCTTGCCCCTGAACAGGGGCCTCTGCTCCCTGGGCTCCAGCTCTGTCACCATGAACACTACTGCCTTTAGCTCACCTGCACAAAATGCAACATCACATGTTTAGATCTTGATGATCAATCCAAATCAGCACACCAATTAGGTTTTATTTTATTGTTGTTCTAACAAAGAAACAAACAAACTATAGGACATCTTTTTTTAGAGCGGGTAAAGTATGAAGGACTTTTGACTGGGATCCTGTGGTAAAGCAATAGTTGTTCTTTACTGTCACGCCACGCCTGTATAACGTTTACATATCATCATGACATTTTTTTCGATTAACATATACTCCTATCACCGTGCCGTGTTTATGTAAAACGGTGGTGCCATAATCCCCTTGCTCGTGCCTAACAACTTGGGGAAAGGGACTCTTGACTTCTAGTTGTAGTTTTCTTATTAATTCTGAATTTTAGTTAGTTCTAAATTGTATATTTGTATGGACTCTAGTCTCCTTTTCCTGTATTCCCTACTTTTAATTCTGATTTTTTGTTATTTCTAAATTTTATTTCTAAATGGACTCTACTTTTTATTTTTATCCGATTAATGCGAGAATTTATGAGCCGTGAGAGCAAACGTGGAGACTCCTTTTTTATTACTTTAATAAGTTAATAGATTCATATTGGTCATCCAAACTATAAAGGACAAATTTCAATTTTTATTATGTTGAGTGGGGAAAATTCTCTTGCACCTCGCTAACATGCTTTGCGAAGACATGAAGGTTGGTCCAGATAGGGTTCTTGTTCCTTATGATCAGACGAGTTTTTTCTTTTTTTTTAAAATGATCAGACGAGTTAGACAATGACTTGTGAGACCTTGGAAGATCAACTTTGTATAATTGTAGCTTTCCATCCAGGTCGAATTTGTCTCCCATAATTAATATACAGTTTAATAAAAAATGCTTCTGCTTGTAAAGTTCGGTTTGTATTAGTTCAAGGCAAATATGTTTGGTTTGTAGGTTACAATTTTTATTATTCTCGTGACTATCTTATTAGCAACAATACAATAGTCCCTCCGTTTTTTAATAGATGACGCCGTTGACTTTTTCTCACATGTTTGACCATTCGTCTTATTCAAAACATTTACATAATTATAATTTATTTTGTTATGAGTTGTTTTATCACTCATAGTATTTTAAGTGTGATTTATATCTTATACATTTGCATAAATTTTTTGAATAAGATGAATGGTCAAACATATAAGAAAAAAATTAACAGTGTCATCTATTAAAAAATGAAGGTAGTATTTTTTTTTCAAAGTTTATTTTCTTGCCTGAGTATCGTGTTTACCTTATTTGCTCTTTTATAAAAAAAATATATGTTGTGATTTGCATTACAGAACACAGTCGTTGCGTTAGAACTGATGTATTACTAGCCTTACAAAGTTCTCGGGTGGTTTAAGGTATGCATAGAGTTGCGAAAGGGCCTGTAGCTTAGTGGTTACAGGAGACTCAGTAGCACCTGAGGTCCTGGGTTCGACTCCCCATGGGGGGAGCAAATTTTTCAGGATTTAACGGCGATGTGCTTTCCATGGTAGGCCATGGGAGCGGATTTTTCAGAATTTAACGGTGCTGTGCTTTCAGTGGTAGGCGAGGTGCCTGTGGTGACTTCGTCAATCTCTCCAAGATTTGCGGCCCGGTAGGCGAGGTACCTGTGGTGACTAGGTGTGAAAACGGAGCGGATTCAAACGGATAATAGCTATACCATATCTATCCTAAACCATTTTTTTTAAGCGGATGCGGAGTGGGTGCGGATGACGTGCGGATGCGGATGCGGAGTGGGTGCGGATGACGTGCGGATGCGGATGCGGAGTGGGTGCGGATGACGTGCGGATGCGGATGCGGAGCGGATTATTTCAGACGTCGGATTCGGTGCGGAGTCGGTTCGGTAACGGACAAAAATTGTCAGATGTCAAGTTTGTATTCAATCCATACAACAAGGGGGCAGCAATACAATTAGCCTGGGCTCAATATAATCCAAGATACATCCATGATGCATAAAAAAATAATATAAGTGTTCAGTTCAATAGTTCACTTGTCACTGAGTTGCTTAAAATGTAAAAATAAAAGTCATCACTCATCAGCGTGAGGCAAGGCATACAGGCATACAACATAGAGCACATAGAGCAGTAGAGCACGCAGCATACAGCAGTACTGCAGTAGTAGTACAGCACACAACAGGCATACAGCATACGACAGACAGCAGTGAGGACTGCACGTCTGCACACAGGCACACAGCCTCGTAGTTGGCCATCACCTCGTCGGACTGGAACAGGGGAACACCAGCTGGCGATGGGGATTGCGCAGGCGATGGTGCCGCCTGGGCGCTGGCGGCCTGGCGCCGGCGACGGGCCGACGGGCCGACAATTGGGATGGTGCGGATGGCGCGGGCGATTGTACTGGCACTGGCGGCGACGCCGAGGAGCCGACGACGACCAGCGGCGGCGCCGGCTGGAGCTGAGGAGGAGCGGCCGGCGCGCTAGGAGGAATGGAGGATCGGCGGCGGTGCCACCAGCCTGCAGTGGCGTTGCGGTGGCGCGTGTGGGAAAAGAGGCGAAGAGGCGACTCGAGAGAGAGATAGATGGCGCACGGCATTCGGCAGAGAGAGAGAGAGATTTCGGGAGGAGTGGATTAGGTCACAATAGATGTGCTAGATGGGTTACAATATATGGGTTGAAAGACTGAAAGTTGCGGATTATCCGCTAAATAGTGCATCGGATAATCCAATCAAAATATCGGATAATCCGCATCCGTCGGATATCGTTGATACCACATTTGCATGATAAAATCCGCATCCGTATCCGGCCGGATATCTAAAAACCCTTACCATATCCTCACATCGGACGGATTCGGAGCGGATAATATCCGCTCCGTTTTCACCCCTAGTGGTGACTTCGTCAGGCAAGATACCTATGATGACTTCGTCAATCTCTCCAGGATTTACCGGTCCGGTCTTCGAAGATGCTCATAGGGGTGAGTGCGTGTGTGTTGTGAGTGTGTGTGTTGTAGTGTGTAATTAAAAAAAAAAGATATGCATAGAGTTTGCAGTACATGTTTCCCAGTCAAAATCCTGGAAGAAGAGCGAGAGCTCGACCAGCCAATCGAAGGTGTATGTTGAGTCAACTTCAACGAATCGAACAGCGATGCATGCACGCGTTACGCGTAGGCCGCTACATGGGCTGAAGCGTAAAGCCTGCACGACACTACTGCTCTCAGGTGCGGCCCAGATAATCAATTGAAAATTTACGCGCGCGAGGGCCATAGGTTATCTTTTGTTCGGCAGTGCAGGATGAAAAACTATCCCTTTGCACATAAAACGGAGCAGTCTTTTAACACATGATTAATTAAGTCTTAGCTATTTTTTTAAAAAAATAATTAATATGATTTTTAAAGTAATTTTTATATAGAAATTTTTTTAAAAAAACTCGTTTAGTAGTTTGAAAAACGCGCACGCGAAAAATGATAGAGATGGGTTGGAAAGATGGGAATCCGGAACGGAACAGACGAGTGCGCAGGATGTCGTCGGGCGTGGGCTGGCCGGCTGGGTTGGCATCGGAGAGCTGGGCCGCTTCCCGCCTTCCCGTGCGTGCCCGTGGCCGACTATGCAACGCATCCGCCACGCGTCCAGTCCGGATCGAATTCCATTTCCCGTACCTACGTAGTACACCGTGTAAAAACCGAATCGGACTCCTCGGCCAAAACCGAGCAGTACGCGCACTTCGGCTGCGCCGATAAATACCATGAGCGCCCGCTGCCGCCGGACGAACAGATACGAGGCGCGGCAGCACTAGTGGTACAATTTCCACAACATCCGTTGTACTGAATTCTTGTTTTTCCTCCTCATGGCATCAAACGGCACCAGCGTGGCAGAGGTAACTACACTAAGAGCAGCATTTCCTCGTCTTCCATGTGTTCCTATTTATGTGTGTGTTTTTTTACCTTTTTTTTATTATTTATGAGTATTAAGGTTTGGTTTACATATTCCTCGAGAAAAGAAGGAATGTTTATTCCTTATGAGATATTAATGTCACTTATGAGTGCCTACAAAAGTGCAGAAATACTTATTATGTATGATACTAATGCAGGGTGACAAAGCTAATCAAGAAGACAGGCTCAGTGCACTTCCCGACGACATTTTGATTCATATATTGGATAGACTCAAAACACATGATGCTGTGAGGACTAGTGTCCTCTCAAGACGGTGGAGGCATCTCCCTGGCGTCCTGTCTAAGATCATTCTCCATGTTGGATCATTTAAGCCTAAGGATGGTTCCATGCTAGCCAAAGACGATTTGAGAATAAGAAGCAACATCTCTGTCATCGAAGCAACCCAAAGTATTCTAGCACATAAAAGTCAGCGCAAAATTAATTTTTTGAGCGTGGGATTCTATTTGAGGGAGGAATCTATCAGCATCGCCCACTCCATCAATGATGCCATGGCAAATAGAGAAATCGTCAGTACGAAGTTTATGATTTTGCCAGAAAAACATGGAATACAACGGATGGAAGATTACAAGATCATATGTGGAAAACGTTTCATGTCATTCTCTTATGCTTGCCCCCGTGCATTTGGTTGCCTCAAGCAACTAATCTTAACCTGTGTGAGGCTAGGTAACTCAGACTTCACTGATGTGCTTAGCACATGCAAGAAGCTAGAATACCTCCAACTAATAAGCTGTGACTTTCAGCCATCAGTATTGCAAATGGAACACCCGACGCTTATTAAAATGGAGCTTGTGGTGTGCACATTTGAAAGTGTCGATCTTAAATCTCTTCCGAAACTAAGAACATTGATTGTTGACACGTGGATGGGTTTGGAGGAAATTTATCCGCTATCATTTGGTTATGTTCCACAACTTTCGACCCTAAAGCTAACTTATAAAGGCACAACTCGGGACAAGAATATCAAGCTAAGTGAGTTTCTTGGTAATGCGGCTATAGGCGCACTGCATCTGGATTTTGAATGTGGAAGGGTGAGTTTGAAACTTTTTTTTTGTTAAAAAGGAAATTGTTTTAGGTTAGAATATCATGGTTTGATCATTAGCTGTATGTTGCAGATTTGGATTCAACCGGAACATCCGAAACTATTGGCTCCTGTGTTGCGGAATCTGCAGATTGCTAGTCTTACTTGCATTCATGAAGAGTGCAACCTTACTTGGATATTTTTTCTTTTAGAAGCTGCGCCTCTATTGGAAACCATGCACATAAAGGTATGTGTTCTTAGGAATACATCGGTAGCTATGTAAATAATATAATGGCATAAACTATAACGTGTTTTCCTTATATCAGAATGACATAAATATGTCACCATTCAAAAGATATTGATTCATAACAACTGCAACCTCAATTTTTTTTTTTTGAAACTAAACTGCAACCTCAATTGTTCTTCAATACTCTTGTTGACATACATTGGCAGCAAATATAGTTTATTTGATTTCTTAAAATATTGTCTATTTTTTTGTTAACTTGGTTTCTCCTATACGCAGATGTGGGACCATGAATGCAAAACGAGTGAGGATGAGGAACTATACCAAAAGGAAGGTGATAAATTATTGAAGTGGGAATCATCTCGTGATTTTAAGCATCATAATTTGAATGTTCTCAGAATTGTGGGCTTTCAAGTTGACGAGAAGTTTATGACGTACATAAGACGGGTAACTGAAATAGCAATTAATTTAGAAACAGTATTACTCTTTGAAAGTGTTTCTTGCAAAGGCTTTCAATTTCGCCCCTCGACGAGATATCCATACACCGGTGAGGAAAAGGTTACGACGGTGAAACAGATTTGTGAGGGGAGATCTTTGCCGATTAAATTTCGTTTCGGTGGCCATGTAATTGATTAATAGTATTATTCTTTGAAAGTGTTTCTTGCACTACGGCGTCTAGGAGATAGATAGAATATTTTGTCCCTCGACGAGATATCCATACACCAGTTGAGGAAAAGGTTATGAAAGTGAAACAGATTTGTGAGGGGAGATATGACAGTGAAAAGGGGAGATCTTTGCCGATTAAATTTTGTTTTGGCCATGTAAGGCCATGTAATTGATTAATACAGTTTCATTCAGATAAGTGTGTTGTTTTCTTGTTAGCTTAATGGGTATTACAAACCCACGGCGGAAAGATCTTACTACTACCCATTTTACTACCTACGTCCACAACGTTGAACCGGAAAGATCTTGCTACTACCCATTTTACTACCTACGTCCACAACCACAACGCTGAACCAGGTAGTCACTACCCAGTAGTAATCCTCTTGTTATCTTTTTTTAGCATATTGTGGATGCCCGTTGTGCCACTCCTTGTACTATTCAAGTTTCTTATATTCTTTCTTAACTAGTCTGGTGCTCGTGCGTTGCAGCAAGTCTTAAATAACGTGAAACACAATAAACTTGAGCATTATTGTTCTGTAAATATATTTGTGAATACAATAATAGTTACTCCAAAAACCTTCAAATGTTGTCAATCAACTATAACACTATGAATTGGACAATCTAAATTGCAAAGCATATACAATCGATCTAAAGATTAATAATAGACTGTCTTTGGGGAGCGAATTATAGAAAGTATGCAATTAGAATATAATCAGATTGTATGGCAAACACCAAAATTATAGGCGGATATGTACACTTAAAATGGCAGCCAAACAAGTACTCGTATTCTTTGGAGCAGTCTGTCATTATACACCCATGCCAGATAACCAAATGTGTTAATCAAGATTGCCACTAGATTGTTCACCCTGATTATGCAAATAACAACTTATTTGAAGTACCGCCATAATCTATGACCCGCATAATAACAACTTATGGCATGCATGACTCCATCAACGGTGTCACCTCTGCTGCTTCTGTTCCTTGAATGAAACACCTCGAATGTTGCTCTTGCATCTGAAAGTAGCAGCAAATTCAGCTTTTAATTTCAGATGGTAGTATCATACCACTCATCTTGTTGAATTGATGCAATTGGCAAATGACTACAAACTTGCAAAATACTAATAAGATTTCAGTCAAGTTTTTCAACACAAGATCGTAGCCATTTTTCTGAAGTATGTGAAGGACCATTCACATGAAGAACCCCCCCGCCCCCCAAGCCCACACATCCCCTGAGCATTCTAGGAGAGTGCATAGCTATGCTGTAATAAAATCAAGGAAAAATCTCGGTACTCCTGACCTGACCATAGGCACATGACGACAAAAAATAGAGTAAATCATATCTATTTTTGCAGGGACGTTTATAGCTTCCATGCGCAAGAATATAATGCATAAAAATTGGAGGAAAGATAGCAGAAAGGTCGTATGCACAGTTGATGACGTTTGCAAGCCAATATTTATCACGAATATCATTGACACTCGTAAAAATATAGAACTCCAACCATTTGAAAATATATGCAGTTACTTTGTTCCTATTTTTAATGTAAGCACTCATGTGCCAAGAGAAAAGATTGAAAGTAGTAATCAAAATAGTAAAACTGATGATCAGATAAAACTTAATAAATCACCACGTAAAGATTTCAATCTATTTCAGTAACACCACATATGTAGGAATGAAGTAGATGCAAACACATAAGTGTGTGTAGACGTTCAATAGCATCATCAAACTTCAATTTAACTTTGCCTCAACTCAAGTGCAATTGCAGTATGTCATGCAAACATCACCAAAGATTGCCATGCAAATATCACCGAAAACTGATCTAATACCAACATCTGTTGAGCTTTAATTTGATTTAGGTCATATTAAATAAATTTGAGGTGAAGTAATGAATATCATTGGCAGAAAAAAAAACAATCTAAAGACCATCAACAATTATACTATGATCCCTACATTACATATCCCACGAACATTTGTCTGATTTTTTTGTGTGCAGGGACTGAATGAGCATCTGTGTGACATTTTTTTAAGGAGAATCACACATTGGCAGAATGTAATTAGAGAAATCTTATAAAGTAACGAACTAACCAGCAGGCTGGGGCTGCAAACACCACGACGGGGTGGGTTGGTGTGGGGAAGGGGGAGCCTGAATCTTCCACTGTTACAGAGTTGCAGGCATTTTAGCAAGCATACAGATGGCTAACATCACGGCTGAACCATACCACAAATAGGGGAGGAAAATCAGTGTAGGAACACTGTGCAAATCAATTTACAAGCATTGAATGGTGCCTGCGTTTGCAGTGCAAATTAGATTCAGAGAAATACTTGCTCCCACGCTGTGGACGGGAGGTCGAGGGGAACTTGGGCGCCGATGGAGTTGTTAGCTGGCACCTAGGATGGGAGACGATGATTGGAACCCGCATATCGATGGTAGCCAACAGCAGCCCCCCACCCCCCCCTGGAGCTTGGGGCCAATAGGATTTCTATGCCACAACCAACGGAAACTACATCCGATAGGAGCCCACCGGCCGATGGCTGCCACTGTCGCCAATGGGAGCTGGCGGCGCCGCCAATAGAAGCTCTGCACATATGTAGGTTTCATTGATCATGAGGCCAACATTATATTCCAAACAGTAAAAAAACAGGCTTAGAGCAAGTTCAATAGTATAGCCAACTACTAGCTCCAATTCATCTATAGCCAATCTAATAGCTCATTCATACAATAGTTACATACTACACTATTAATATATGATCCCACCTGTCATGCACACACTGTGTCTTGGAGTCCGTGCTGCAGCTGGCTACAAATCTGTAGCCCGCTGCCCTTCTCTCTTCTCATTTATCTACTTAAAATATGTTTGCAGCTGACTTATAGTCTGTTATTGTACCTGCTCTTAGAAAGTAGTATAACCATTCAAAGCCCCACGATTGTTGTAGGATTAACAAAATTAACAAACAGCAGGTGCTATTGCAATGCTGCAGTTCCATTGAGTTGTATCAGCTTTGCACACTATTGGCTGAAATTTTTCAATTTGTAATTTCAGAAGAACAGGGGCTACCCATTAAAACCAGTATCGGTCTATCGGATGAAAATAGCCAATAGGCATGCAGAAAACATGGTTAAAAACAAAATGAAGGTGGAAAGATTTTGTTCCTGTAAATCTGATGAAAAATTCAAAAGCAAACTAATGAGAGTTAAAATAAATGATTCTGAACTTAACTCTGAAAAGAGCTTAGAAAAGTTGATGATATTCGCAACATCATATTCCTTTTGAATAAATAATTTGAACTCCAAGCAACTATTATCTACGTTTATGCCATCGATTAAAGACACTTTCCATTAGGAGATAGATATATTAGTTGCACATTTTGTAGAACTCATGAATATTTGGAGGTACTCTCCATGCATTGGTTATGTATTTGTGTATTTCTGGTGATGACCTGAATTTGTTTCAGATTACACCAAACTCTCAATATATTTTGAGGATGAATTATGAATACACTCAGAGGTCTTTCTTGGAAGGAAGATTACTGTGGTCTCACTAAGAACAACAATAATAGTGCAGTATACACATATCAGTTATCAATGTTGATAATTCAAAACAACAATGCAAACTTTTTGGTGGGTCAAAATGTGCAAGCAGATCATATGAAAATGTGCATATATTCTGTTCGGTTTCAGAATATGCGAAGGAGGAAATGGACTAGGAAGAGGGAGGCTTTATCGACGGCCCGGACAAAATGGATTAATATAATATTTTAATCAACTTTCCAATATAACTTTTTATAAAATACGTACCGTTTACTAGTTGTGATCTCACTTTGAACAACAATAATAGTGCAGTATACACATATCAGTTATCAATGTTGATAATTCAAAACAACAATGCAAACTTTTTGGTCGGTCAAAATGTGCAAGCAGAGCATGTGAAAATGTGCATATATTCTGTTCGGTTTCAGAATATGCGAAGGACGAAATGGACTAGGAAGAGGGAGGCTTTACTGACGGCCCGGACGAAATGGATTAATATGATATTTTAATCAACTTTCCGATATAACTTTTTGTAAAATACGTATCGTTTAGGGCCCCTTTAATTTGTAGGAAAAATGTAGGAAATTTGAAGGACTTCAATTCTATGGAAAAAATTCCTATGAAAGCCTTTGAAACAAAGGATTAGGATTGAATCCTATACTATCTTTTAAAATTCCTATGGAATGCGTAATCCTATAGAGATTTTGGAGGAAAGTTAGCAAGAGGTCCAACCTCTTGGAAAAATTTATTTGAGTCTATCTCTCTCATCAGATTCCTACATTTTTCCTGTGGTCCAATCAAACGGTCATTCTTATGTTTTTCCTGTATTTTCCTCTGTTTTACATCTGCATTCCTATCAGAATCCTGTGTTTTTCCTATTCCTGCGTTTTTCCATTTTTGCGATTCAAAGCGGCCCTTAGTAGTTTGGTAAATATGTGTGTGAAAAACGATAGAGATAGTTGGGAAAGGTGAGGGAAGAACACCGCCTAGACACAAAATCAGGCACACCCCCATATATTTTGGTTGCATTTGTCGCTCTTGCTAGTTGTGGTGTTAACAACTTTCGTGCATGTGGTGAGGTGCGTACCTGACTGTTTGACACGAACGAGGAACATTCTCTCAAAGGTGCTTTTACCTTTACCTCCTTTAGCCAGCTAGGAAAATCGCCGACGTGTCAAGCCGGACAGCGTCCTTCCTAAAGCCACTCGCCCCCACACAAGGAGACAAGATATGCAAGTGCGTGTATACGATCAAATCAAATGAACAGATCAGATCACACCGGAGATGTTGTTACTTGTTTCGTGGAAGGAAGAAGAAGACAGTCGGAAGACTGCCTCAAACTTGAAATAAAGAAGAGGATAATGTGCTGGTTTGGCAAGGGAACGCTGCGCCGAGGAAAAATGATACTCCGTTTCAAAATTAGTACAATTTTACACCGTTTGTCTAATTTAAATTTTTTTTATAATTAGTATTTTGTTTATTATTATTATTAGATAATAAAACATGATTAGTATTTTATATGATTAATTTTTTATATATAAATTTTTAAATAAGACGGACGACGCGTGTAACCACGGCTAGGATGGAGATAGTACTTATTAACACATGGTTCCCACAGATACATTTTTTTCAAGTGCTACATTAATGCCATGTGGTATAAAAACTCGGTCAAACAAAACACTTAGGCTGTGTTTAGTTCAGTGCAAAGTTTGGATTTTGGTTGAAATTGAAGATAATGTGACTGAAAAGTTATGTGTGTATGACAAGTTGATGTGATAGAAAAGGACTGAAGTTTGGATCTAAACACAACCTTAGACGTGTTGTTAGCAACATCTAAATCAATCTAGGTTGCACCGGTTTAAAGAGATGGACTTGAATGTGGCATTTCGGTTCAAGTTCAAAAGTCAGACTCTGGGTAAAATCGAGGGACGTAAAATAAACTGCATTATCTCATCATGTAGGTTGTTAAGCTCTACTGAATTGATTATTTTGTTGGTGAAATGAAAATGTGATGTTGGTCAAAGAAAGTAGAGAATCTGATGCAGATCGACGGAGCATACGTTGCAATGATACAAACAAATATGAAGTTAACGATGGTCGAGGTTAAAATGTACAATGAAAGAGTGTAGATTCTAAGTACGAACTATCTTCGATGGCTGTGAAGCTATGTATCTGTGGAGCTTTATATCGAAAACAACTCCAATCGGCAATAGCACTATAGCAGAAAAGGTGATTTCGATGGCTAGAAAAGGTAGGTTTCTAGTCCAATGTGGCAAGTGCTGTTCTTGCTATGGACTTCTCCTTACCGCAAATGACCTCACTTTCTATTTCAGGCCCTGCAAAAACAGTTAATCAGACATGAATATTTAAGGAAGACATTAAAATTTCTCTATTTTGCTATATTCTTGCTTCTAAAGTTTTGTATGGACTAGAATGGATCGAAAAAGGTAGATTAAGCCCAATTACTTTGTTTTGTCATTTACTTCAAGACCCTTCACTGTACATAGAAAACACATAATACCAGGGACCACCACTGTACATAATTATGGACCAGCAAGTTCGTCACTTTCAGGATAATGTAGGACAAATATAACACAGTAGGAAAAACAGAACAAGAAAAACCTTGAACAGAACTAAGAAAACAGTGACAAATGTGAAGATTAACGGCACAGTTTTTTTGAAAACCAGAGCTAATTAGAGCTAAAATGTGACATACAGGGAAAGCAACAATCATAGAACATCAAAATAGAAGATTCAGCATGATATAATCGCTAGACACTTTAACAGACATGTAGTAGGCTGTACCAAGTTTTCCACCTTCCAGTCCTACCAGGCCTCCCGCCTTGAGAGTTCTCTTACTGACCCTATAATACCTTGCATCAACTTCTTCATATTGAAAATCCTCATCAGAAAAGTCATCACACGACGCATCAGAAACACTATCAACCAGCACTCCAGAACTGTACTCAAACTCATCAACGGAGCTAAAATTGGTAAAATCATCTACCATTGCTGCAAAAGCGGTAAAATGTGGTTAATTTTCATGCAACCGATAATAATATGTGTAATAAAAACAGTGACCACATTAGATAGCCATAATCTACAGTGTTTTTCTGTTTACAGGCAGACAGGCTCCTTCAATTAATCACAAGAAGTCAACATAAAACCACACAATCAAAACCAATTAGACAACAAAATACTATTACACCTCCCAAATGTAATTTATCATAGGAATAGAGCTACAACAGCAAGCAACCGTGGTATTAAACACTCACAACGTTACAACCCATTAATTATAAGGTGTCCAAGTAAATAAGAAATAAAAAATTAAACAAGGTGTTAATAAGAAATGTCTTACTAAGCCAACATAAAATTAAACAGGCTGGCCTCAGAAGGTACCTTGAGAACGCTGCGATGCAGCTTTAGAAACAAGTGGCCGTAAGTGCGCAAGCCTATAAACTTCACGGTCAAAGTCCTCATCAGAATTGTTGGAGACCAACCTTAGCACAGACGAGTATCTGCATTGTTCAAAAATCTAGAGCTGATTACAACTTTAATGAAACCACATTGTTCAAATATATAGAGCTGATTAAACATTAATGAAAACTACCAGACACCTATGAGGCTACAAAAGTGAACAAAACAAACAAGATGATGGATTTAACAAAACACGTCACTACAGTCAGCAAAGGAACACAAATCATCCGGTAAGGGAAATTAGGCCAACATTTCATCACTCCTTAAATATGTTCTATGCACCAACAGGTTACATGATAATGCACTCATCACATGCAACAACAGAAACACTCCCTCCGTTCAATCCACTCAACAAACAAGAAACAGGGGAAGCTAACATAAGGTCAACCAAGAATTGCTCAGAACCAACTACACATTGGAAAAATCTAAGCATCAATAAGCAGAACAATCAACTAGGTTCAATAGGGGATTCAAATAGCTATGGCTTGAGAACAGGGCAAGATCATATCAATCTCTTGAAAAAAAAAAAGGAGAAACAGCACAACGAATCAACTATACGTCACATCCACCTAACAATACAAGATTCCCCCAATTGTGTGGCAGGGGATCAGATCCGAATAGACAATCACATGATCAATAGCTGCACAACGAATTAACAAGTATACGCCAAATCCACCTAACAACAAGATACACCAATCGTAGCAGGGGATCAGATCCGCATAGGTAATCACTTGATCAATAGCAGCACAACGAATTAACAAGTGAACGTCAAAACGACCTAACAAGAAGAATCACCAGGGGATCAGATCCGAATAGACGAAGAAATGGCAAAAATATAACATACGAAGGGCGTGCTGCTGGCGCAGCAGGTGAGGGCGCCTCTGGAGAAGGAGCCGCAGGTAGTATTATATACTTCCAAAGTTCCAAATTGAGGCTAGGCTGGATCCAAATACTAGTATACGGAAAAAGAAAGCAGTATTTATATTTTTCCTTATTTTTCCTTTTTTTTTCCTTTCTAGGGAGATCCAGCCAATTCTTCTGGCTCCGTTTCTCTTAGCTGTAGCGGTAGGATTGTCTTGACACGTCATTGTTTCCTAGCCCGCGCCCATTTGTTCCACCGACGAGTGGGACCCACCCGCCATTAGTTGGAACAATATGGGTAAGGCACCACACCCACAAACGGGACCCACACGTAACCCGGTGAAGTGTGTTCACGCTTTTTGACACTTCAAGATGATACTTCTTCGGTCTCAAAATAAACAACTCCTACACCTTCTTACTATTAGAGCAAGTTTATAATAGTACAGTCAATTATTTGTTCTAAATCATTTATAGTTAATTTTCATATAATCGTTTCATATAAACATATACTCCCTCCTTCCAAAAATCTAAGTCATATTTGTAGTCACTATGTGCTATATTATTTTTTTTATCGGAACCGAAAAATTATTTTAGTACTTATTGGTTGCTTGTTTATTGGTTTTGGATTAATGAGTTAATTACACATTGGTCTTGGTGAAAAAGAAGCAGGACTAGACTTTTGGAAGGAGGGAGTACTACACAATCAAACTATGTGTCATACACACATGCATGTTAGAGTCCGTGCTTCAGTTGGATACAAATCTGTAGCACATTGCTCTTCTCTCTTATCTCTTATCTCCTCGAAATGTGTTTATGGCTAGTTTATAGTCTGCTATTGCACCTGCTCTTACCTACCCCCAATATGCAAATTGAGAAATTTTATTACTCCACTACCCTCACTTAGCCATCAACCAATATAATTTTCACATTAATTAAGGATGCTGTGGTCTATCCTTACCGGTAATTGTGCACGGCACAATGCACGTTTCCCACGTTAGCTATAGTAATCACATAAAAACACTTAAATTTTGTTGCATTTTCCTGTATAATATGTCACGCGAAATATACAAATATACTAAAATTTTAAGAACTATATGTACTATGGGAGAATTTACTATTTGCCACTTTACCAAAATGCCAGTGCTCAAATGATTGCTTAAATTAATAAATGAACAAGATGTGTGGCAAGACTTATTGGAGAGGAAAAATCTTAATAGTAAATCAATAACCCATGTAGAGAGAAAACAAGGGGATTCCCATTTTTATCTGGCCTGATGAAGGTAAATAGTTACTTCTAAATATGGGTTCCTAGATAATTAATAATGGTGAGCATGTAAGATTCTGGGAGAATAAGTGGTTAGGAAATTTTTCAATAAATGACGGATATCCATCATTGTATTCTATAGTTAGAAAGAAAAGTTCTTCAATTGCAAGTGTTGTGGGTTCTATTCCGCTTAATGTTTCTTTCAGGAGAGCTTTAGTTGGTCAGAATTTGGTCAATTGGCATAATTTGTGTGGTTCAGTTGTGCATATTAATTTAACAGAGAGGGATGATATATTTAGATGGAATTTTCATAAAATTGGTCATTATTCTGTAAGATCATTGTATTTAGCCTTGATTAATAATGGGTATATAGAAAGAAATAGATCATTTGGAAGCTTAAGATGCCCCTTAAGATTAAGATTTTTATGTGTATCTCCTTAAAGGAATTGTGTTGACAAAAGATAATTTGGCTAAGAGAAATTCAAATGGTAGTTTGAGATGTTGTTTTTTTATGAAAGAACCTTATGAAAGGTGAAAGCTAAACTGAAACATAAATGAGCCACATCATCCAATAAATATTAGCCATTGGATTCATGAAAAACAAAAGAGGGTGAATGAATCATGACCGTTGGATTAGATGGATGATAAAAAAAAATTCAAATAGGTTTTCGGAAGCTACTAGAAGAGGAAAAAAAAGGAAAAATGAAAGAGAGCCAGGAAATAAGTAAAGGAAGATAAAAGATTACATATATATTTTTACGATCTGCACCTATAGCAAATTATTTTTTCAAATGAGCCCTTCATCTTTTAGGTAAGACTAATTGGTAGGGATTGAAGGTAGGGATTGAACTATTAAGAGCATATTCAAAATGTATACTCGTATGATAAATTTAGTTTCTATAAGTTAATTGTTAATATGTTTGATAAGAAAAATGCTACTGGGACATACATATTCCTTCCAATGAGAGGTCATTATCTCCCAAATATAGATTTAATGATTTTCACACTGATTTAAAACAAAACAAAATTATTCCTTATAAACAGACAAAATATATGTACGTAGGCTACATAAAGGGTGAACACCAAAGTCGAATAAGGGGATGATAGAGGGGGTCATGTAACGATGAAAACAACTATAGGATGAGATGTAAAGTTTACAATAAATAGGAAGTCATTTATTATATCAGCATAATATCACTCATCCCACCCATATTCTTTTACGAGCAACAAGAAGCCCAAGAGAGATGGCTTGCCACTCTAAGGTACCATGTTACAGGATTTTAGAGTCCGGCGAACGCGCGACATGATGTGCTAGTTTTTTATGAAAAAGGGAACATTTTTCCATCTTTTCCTATATTGTCATTTTTCTAGATTTCTTTGGAGATCAATTCAATTCTCATTTGAATTATACCCACCACATAGTATTTCTCATATGTTTGGGAATTGGCTGGTGGGTGTTAATAAAAAAATTAAGAAACTTATTCTTGTATGGTCTTTCACCGTATGTTAGACTATTTGGCTTAGTAAAAATGATACAGTTTATGATAAAACACCAACAAAATATTATTTGCAAGTACTTTTCAAGGCAACGGGGATGGGCTCAACTACAAAGGTATGATAATGATATCAAGCTAATAAATGATGCATGTCGTAAACCCGAGTTGATAATTATGCACCTTTTTGCCAACTTTGGATGGAGATTCTCGAATAGAATTCAGAAATTCAGGGTTCTTTTATCTTGTGTGGTTGGGCCCAACTACAAAGGCATGATGATGATATCAAGCTAATAAACGATGAATGTCGTAAATTTGAGTCGACGATTATGCAAATCGGGATTCTCGAATAGAATTCAGCAATTCAGGGTCTTTTTATCTTGCGTTTGTGTTTTCTTTTTAGTGTGTGCTAAGTTTGTTTATCTGTGGACTTTATAATAATTGGTTGTAGCTCGTTAGCAAAGGTCGAAATGTTACTCCATTATCTTCTTATAAAAGGAAAAAAATACGAATTACCCCCTAAACTATCGTGGTCGACCAAAATAGCCCCTTGAACTCAAAAACCAGACATCGCTCACCTTGAATTTTTAATACCAGACAACACCCCCTAGTACTGTTGCAAGCAGTTTAGGGTTCAAATAGCACATGTGGCAGTCCAGTCATCCCTTTTTTAAAAAAAAAATCGCTAGGACCCACTTGTCAGAATTCCCACCCACCTCTTTCTTCTCCATCCCCTTTTGAAGCGTGCGACGGCCGGGGAGAGGGCGTGATGCTACCGGCACTCTTCTCCCTCCTCTTCTGAAGCGCGCGGCGGCGGGGGGAGACGGGGTGACACAGTAGGGCGCGTGCGATCGGCGGCGGCATGGAGGCAGAGGTGATGGCGGCGCGTGCCGGTAGCGGCATGGAAGCGGAGGTGAGGGTTGTGTGGCAAGCACACGGAGGACACGGCGACAGTCGGAGTGCTGCTAAAATCTATCGTCTATCTTTCTTCCCTTTGGTGCGCAGTGAGATTGGGGAGGGCGCGTCGCGACGGGGCCAGAGGGGTAGCACCGTCAGCGAGGGCGTCGGGAAGGAGAGGAGATTGGAGCGGAGGCGGCGGTGACAGCGATGGAGCGGGTGGCGGAGGAGCAACCGGGCGCGGGGACGACGGGGATGGGCGACAAACTTGTTACCGTAGCCTGCCGCCTCCAATGTCCTCAGCGCCGCCCGCCTCACCCTCTTCACCGCGCCGCCTCGCCTTCCCCGTGGAGGACTCGTCGACCGCCGCCTGCCTGAGCTGAGAAGAGAGAGAGAGAGAGGGGGGGAAGAGGGAGGCCTCACTGCCGTCTCCAGGGAAGGGAGCATCAGCGGCACCGACTAGTGACGTCGACAATGAACCACTCATCTCCTCTTCTGCTTGTTGCTCCGAGTCCTCGTCTTTGCACGGATACAGGAAAGAGGAGTCGGGAGAGAGAGAGAGAGAGAGAGAGAGAAAGAGGGAGGCGGCGCGTGCCGACGGCGCTCACCCGTGACCCCGAGATACCTCAGCCTTGCCGCTAACCACGCCGCCCTCACCTCCGTGGTCACTGGCCTCTGCAGCCACCCCGCCGCGTCACCCCTCTCCCCCACCCCCTCCATGGCTACCTTCTTGTGTAAGTCCGGCGTCATCCGCCGCTCCCCCGACCACAGGAGGACGAGGCATATGGTGAGCTCGACATGCCAGCCATAGCCGGCGCGTGTGCCGCTCGTTCTTAGCGGCGAGCGAGCAACGGGCGAGAGAGATAGAGGTGAGAGGGGATAGAGAGGAGAGCGACTATGACAGGTAGGCCCAACATTTTTTAAAATAAAAAAATACTGACTGGATTGCCACGTAGGGCCAAAACCACTCCGATGTTGAGTTAGGGGATGTTTTTTCCGGTATTGAAAGTTTAGGGTGAGCGATATCTGCTTTTCGAGTTAAAGTGGTAATTCGGTCCACTGTGATAGTTCAAGCAGTAATTCATACTTTTTCCAAAAGAAAAAAAAAACAAACAACTTTCAGGTGTTTCCCTCCCTTCCTGACGAGTTTTTGGTGTTCGTCTTCCCTCCCGCGCCCGCGCCTTCTCGCTCGCGCGCCCGCGGGGACGCGGCGGCTAGGGCGATGCAGCTGGTGGACGACGCCGACGGGGCCCTCGACTCGTGGGCCCGCTTCTGCGACCTCTCCGACGAGCTCTTCGGCGGCGCCGGCGACCTCTCGGCGGGCCCGCGCCTGGCCCCCGTCGTCGCGGACCTCTGCGCCCGCGGCCTCGCCGAGCTGCTTCGGGACCAATTCATCCGCTCCCTAGAGGTGACGCAACCCCCACGCTTCTCTACCCACACTCACCTGCTGCGTGTTGCTCCCGCCGCGCGGAGTATTGGGGGGCTTTCTGCATTGCACGGTTTTGGGGACTCGGATCGCGCTGCGCGCTGAGTGTTTGTGAGAATGCCTGCCCCGAATTTGAGACGGTGTAGCAGTAGCAGAGGGGGTATGGACTTGGGCTCAAAGACCCTTTCGTGTGTGCTTGGCCATAGACAGTCAAGGTTGAACTAGGCCACACTATGGAAACATGGGGTAGACGGGTAGTAGGACTAGTTTGCTTTCGCGGAAACAATTGTCAGGACATCACTTCTTTCATCCATTCAGGTTTGTGGTGAACCCTTTTATTTATCTGTGACGTAGTTAAAAAGGAGGGAAGAGATGGCCACAATGCACAGGGTGGCTGTTTCCTGTTTGTCAGACAGGCAGAGCCTCCTGCAATTTAGGGGCGAGTATCTATGTGCTAGAGTGTCTACAATACTTGTTTTAGTTTTATTTGAGCATTGAAAATTGACAGAATGCCTCAGGTTTTCAGGTTGGTTTGAAATTGTAATGGCTTAGGATTTGCACTTAACTTTTTTCACTCCTTACATTTTAGTTGAATTAGCTCTTATGCAAACATATAAGAGGATCCTAGTCTAAAAGATGCCATATTATCTGTTGCAAGTCTGCTGGCTGTTTAAAATTCTATACCCTTGCTCGTATTTATGGAATGCTATGCAAAGCTTTTTATTCTTACTCTTTCTCTATTCAACCTGTCCTTATTAATGCAGGGAATATTTAGAAGCAACGCGGTTAAGAAGTTCTGGCAGCAGTTTCATCCTTATTGCAATTCCTCTGCAGTGGAAAGAATTAAATTCTGTGTGAGTTACAGAATAGTTAATTATTTGTTCATCCATACGTTTGTTTCAGGGTAGAAAATTTATGTTGCAGAAATGACATCTTGCCTGCTTCATATTCTGATTGTCTTTCTTGCATACCCAGGATGTAATATCTTTCATATGTTGTATCAAGAAATGAAATGGCATTCTTTGTATTGAAAGATGAAACCATAAAACCATCCCAGCCATGCAAATATTTTAAAGATACTTTCACCAGTTTGTCAATACTGCTGTATCATAATTTGAAACTAGTGAATAAAGTGTATATTAGTAATCATCGTACCTAATTTTGGTCTTTTAACATTTTACAACAGCATAATTTCTCTAACCATGAATTTCAGGTTCAAGAAAACTGGCCTGAGGATATCTTAAGTAAAGCATTGGAAGACATATGTTTGGAAAAGAATTACCAGGAAAAGTGTGTTCTGGCTCTAGTTCATTCTTTACAATCTTATGAGGATAGGTCACCACACAGAAAATCTAAAGCACTGGATTGTAGTTCCAGCTTAATGCCTAGGTACCAGTTAATGGTATCTTCAGTACTTCTGACAACACTACCATTGAGTTTTCCTGGTTAGTATCTTTTTCACCACTGTTTTACTGTATGAAAAGGCTTGAGTTTGACACTGAGCCAATTCTGAAATGTTTACCATGACTTCCATTTCTAAACCTTGCGGAGTGGTTTGTGTTTCTCTAGATTATTCTTTAGAATCATGAAGGATAGGGTGCATGGCAACACAAACAATGTTATATTTTCAGTTTGTTTTCTAGGCATCAGTTTTCTAGGCCTCACAATGATCTTTAGACCAGTTATGACTAAACTGGAGTGTTGTGTTATCTCCTATGCGTTAATTCTTCCAAGACTCATGTGGCCTTTTCATAAAGAGGGAAAGATTTATTACTAGTATTAAATCTTATAGAGCCGCAGATTGATGCAAATTACCCAACTGCCTTTACTTTTTTGGCACTTTTGGATGGGATATTTATGGTTTCCAAACTTTGTTCTCTGTATCTTTGCTCCTTTGGTCCTGCCATCTGGGGGCCATATGAATAATCACTCATTGTTAGGACAATAAGTTAGAATATGGATGAAACTGCAAATTGGATCTTGTATTGGCAATTTGGATTGATTTTATTAGCCTCTGCAGAAAAGGTCATAACCATTGGAAAGCATTCAACAATCCAAAATTTTTTCTATTCATGTAGCATGCATACCCATCTTCCACATTATAGTTGGGTTGCGGCCGTCCTTTTTTTTGTTTTTTGTTTAAGGTTACTTTACAGGGTTTCTTGGATTGATGGAATCATGGACAGATCTCTTATTCTCCTCCCTCTGATAAAATCAGCTACAATATCCTCTTTTAGCTGCCAGAGCACAGCATGCTTGTTGCACACCCACTGACACAGTTAGTTCAGGAATATTGCACATGAAACATTCTACAGTTACTAATTAATCCAAATAGAAGCTATTGTTTTTAACAAATACATTTTCCTGAAATTATAATATTGGTGACTTGTTTTTTTTTCTACTTGATCTGTAGAGATATTAAATGTATACTTCAAGAAGAAACTGGAAGAGTTAAATATCATGATGGCTGGATTGGATGGGAGCGATCCATTTGATAATCATGATCTTTTTGAAAGGAACAGTACCTCTGCTTGGCATTCTGAAATGGACATTGATGGTCAAGAACCTGGGATTTCAGAAAGTAGAAATTTGGTTAAGAACATTGGAAAAGTTGTTCGTGATCTAAGATATCTTGGTTTTACATCAATGACTGAGGACTCATACTCTTCTGCAATAATCTGGCTTTTAAAGGTCCAGGCTCACTTCTTTACCTTAAGTACCTAGTGTATACCACATATATTATTTTGGCATGGACAATCTTGAATTTCTGCCTGTATCCTTATCTGAACTCTCAATTCTCATATTGCAGTCTAAAGTTCATGAACTAGCTGGTGATGATTATAGAATTCCTGTACTTGGGTGTGTCAAAAAGTGGATTCAGGTAACCTTTCTTATCCTCATTCAGTCATTTATTCAGAAACATCTCCCTGTCCGTCAAATTTGTTCTGTGTTTCTAGCTTCATATTATACCCGCTTAAGTAGTTGGGTCTTGTAAGGATAAATTATTCTCTGCAGGTTTAGCCTTTTTTCCCTCGCACATATTTGAATTGAAATAAGACTTAGTGTTAATGTAATAGAGCTGTCACATCAGTGCATCTATCATGAGCTAGTGCGCCTTAAGAATATTAATTTTTGTCTCATTGTTCTTTCAATTACTTAATACCTCTTTTGAATCAGTTCTGTAAGTCCATTGTATTTAGTGTAACATGATATCTACTATGCCCTTAATTCCATCTGTAAATGCTGCTCAGCATAATTTGCTGACAATAATTTCTGGGTCTTGCCAGGCCGTTCCTCTTAAATTTTTGCATGCTCTATTGACATATCTGGGGGACTCTCTTGACAATGAAAGTGGATCATCTGGTCTCAAATCACCTTTGGCCTCACGCCCTTCTTCCTTCCCTGGGATTGGCGTTCCTTCAGAAGCCCTTGTGAGATGGCACATGCGCCTTGAGTATTTTGCTTATGAGACCTTGCAGGACCTGCGAATTGGCAAACTTTTTGAAATCATAGTTGATTACCCTGAGAGGTTAGTCATTGTCCACTACATGATGCTGTTGGGCATTGAATATCCAAATATCTTTTCCAACCTTTGATATGCCTGTATTTTCTTTGCACTGTAAGGTGTAGAAGTGTATGCAGATTACTTGTTTTATTGGTAATGTTTATGGTGTCCTGTGTCTTGCTGGCAATCCTCATTTACCTGAAGGAGGTCTATATAGCATGATATAATTTATTTAGTTATTGCTTTTTTTCGTCATCTCTTTTTGTGACCAGTGAATAATTTGTTGCTCTTGAACCAAACATCTGCATTTCTTTTCATGTGCCACACCATGTCTTTTCCATGTTAAGGTCTAACCAAATATGTTCACACTTCACACGGCCATCTCAAACAGAAGAGTTTGCTTATGATATTTCTTTTATGTTGCATTAATTTAGTTTTATTCTTTATGATGTATGTGTTCTTAACTGGAGCACAGTTTTTAATCTGGAAATTTTTGGGTATTGATGAAGCTCTCCTGCCATTGAAGACCTAAAACAGTGTTTGGAGTACACGGGTCAACATTCTAAACTTGTTGACTCATTTATCTCATCATTGAGATATCGCTTGCTGACGGCTGGTGCATCAACCAATGATATATTACACCAGTACGTGTCCACTATCAAGGCATTACGTACAATTGATCCCACTGGTGTCTTCTTGGAAGCAGTAGGTGAACCAATTAGAGATTACCTGAGAGGTAGAAAGGACACTATCAAATGCATAGTAACAATGCTCACTGATGGATCTGGAGGAAACGCGAACGGAACTGGAAATGCTGGGGACAATCTTCTGGAAGAATTGAATAGAGATGCTGAAAACCAGGAAAATGTTGACTATGATGACCATACGAACATTGATGAGAAGCAAGCATGGCTAAATGCTGAAAGGTATATTTGCTCTCTGTTTCTTGAACTATTAAGAAATAATTGCTCCTTTAATAAGTACATCAATAAAACTGCTGTCATTGTGATTCCAACTTTTACAGCTGGGAACCTGATCCTGTGGAAGCAGACCCATTAAAAGGCAGCAGGAATAGAAGGAAAATTGATATTCTTGGACTTATTGTCAGTATAATTGGGTCAAAGGACCAGCTAGTCAATGAATATCGTGTAATGCTGGCAGAAAAACTGCTCAATAAATCTGATTTTGATATTGATTCAGATATCCGCACGCTGGAACTGCTTAAGGTTGGACTGTTACTTTTGTGATTGTCTTCTTAGCTATGCCTTTTCTATGTATTTGATTGAATTGCATGTGATGCTATTCCTTAGTTGTTATCTCTATTTTTTTTAATGATGCTGTTGTTTTGGCAGATTCATTTTGGGGAGAGCAGCATGCAGAAGTGTGAGATTATGCTTAATGACTTGATTGACTCAAAGAGAACCAACTCAAATATTAAAACATCTTTATCAAAGACATCTCAAACTGGTACTGCTTAAACTGCGAGTGCTTGTACCAAACAGATCAAATGTTACAGCGTTTGCATTTAAACTCTCTTCTTTTTTGTCAGTAGGAACTGTGCAAGAGGAGACAGAATTGTCTCATGAGGTTCTTGACGCAACTATAATATCCTCCAATTTCTGGCCACCAATTCAGGTATGGTACAAAGCTTTTATCGAAACCATCATGGTAACTGTTGAGCTAAATTAGTGTCATCTGTCATGTCTTCCCTTTTCTTATTTTCTGCTGGGGCGTGGGGAGACCTATGACTAAAATAGTCTTCAGTTCTCATACTAATATTTCATATGGTAAGGAGATGTTGATTCACAGATATTGTAAATTGGAAATCTCTAATCATGTTGAACTTGTTGCTCAACCAAGAATCATGCGGTCAATTACTGATGTTCGATCTTTACTGTTTATTTCACTTGACCTTAGTACGACAATCTGTCTAGATTCACTAAACCTCTCAAAACAAATGTAGACAGAAGACCTCACAGTTCCTGCTTCAGTTGATCAGTTGCTGTCTGATTATGCAAAAAGGTTTCATCAGATAAAAACACCACGCAAGCTACTCTGGAAGAAAAATCTTGGAACTGTCAAGGTTGGTATGAAACTTTAAACTGAATGTGTAGCTACAAGGAATCATTCCTTTTTAAGAATTTCTTTTATTTTCCCAGCTGGAACTGCAATTCGAGGATAGGAGTATGCAGTTTACTGTAGCTCCTGTCCATGCTGCAATCATAATGCAATTTCAAGAGAAACCAAGGTAATAAAACTACCATGCTGCACATGGCTCTTATTTACTCTTAATTGAGGTCATCAATTTTTTTTCAGTTGGACTTCAAAGACCCTAGCTACAGCAATCGGAGTACCTGTGGACTCTCTTAACAGAAAGATAAGTTTCTGGACAAGCAAGGTGTGGCAAATACATAATACTCGTACTTAGCATGCTGCATTTTTGTTAGTACCTTATGAATTCTTTAGTATCTGGCCAAATCACTGTAGCACATTCATGCTTGGTGCTCCTAACAATTATGATGGACCATCAATCGTTTTTATTGTGATTTTTTCAGTGTGAATTCTTTAGACTTATGATCAGATGGGCTAGACAGTTAACACTTCATATCATCTATATTTGAGTTTGCATGAAACATATAAGTTGTGGTTAATATAATTGGTAAACAGAAATGGATGTAGGATATCTTTAAACATGATTTAGGCTCCATGACATCTGTAAGGCGTTCCTGAAGAGAACCTCTCAAATTTAGTTTGATTAAACCAACTTATGATTTAAACCTAATTTCATGCTATATCGTAGGGCGTCCTGACAGAATCAGTTGGTCCAGATGCGGATGACCCCACATTTACTGTTGTTGATAGCACATCTGATTTTAACAAAAACAGCACCGTCAACCAACTCTCTGAAAGGTTTCAAATTACTGAAGAGGAAGGTGAAAGTTCGATTGCGTCTGTTGAGGAACAACTTAGGAAAGAGATGACAGTTTATGAGGTTTGTTTCTTGAGATCTCAAGAATGTGTTGAAAAGAAGATGCCTTCGTTAGTTATGTCATTTATCAGTTCTCCCTACACCAACCAAGTAATCATTCATTTGACTCCATTCGCTGTACTGCAGAAATTCATCATCGGGATGCTAACCAATTTTGGAAGCATGACACTGGACCGGATACACAACACTCTCAAGGCAAGATAAATGGGACACTGTCCATTCATCCTCTCTCTATATTAATCTTTTAACCCATTCGTTAATTTCATCCAAAATTGCTTGTTTCAGATGTTCTGCATAGCCGAGCCATCATATGATAAATCACTGCAGCAATTGCAGAGTTTTCTTTCTGGTCTAGTGTCAGACGAAAAGCTGGAGATGAGGGATGGATCATACTTGCTAAGGAAGTAGGAGTTACATGGATTAGCCTGTTCATCTGTTAGACTAGATATGGAAGGTAATCAACTAGTCACACCATCATCATCTGATGGTTACACTATGACCATCCGGTTCCTAAAATGTACTCCATTTTACTCTTGTTGTTGCAGGAACTGAAGAATGGAGGCCCCATCCTGCGCCATTCACCTCACTGCGTGCAGTAATATTCTGCACTCGCTGTTTTGTTCCTTGCTGAGGGGATGACGAAAGTAGAGAAGCACAGGAATCCTAAAGCTTTTGAATGTTGTTATTGTGCGTATATTGCACTGTTGACGCTTGACGACGCTCTCAACGCGTTCGGTTGTTTTCCGACGTGGATAAATGCATATCTTTTCGGTCTGTAAATGACAGAAAGAAATTCAACCAGACTTCTTGGCATTAAATGGCAGGGGCAATGGCCGGAATGCCTTTTGGCTACTGGCACCCTTCGGTGTCAGCTTACTTATCACTCGTGGCCGTGGGTTCGTCAACACGTGCGTGCATTATTCAAGTGTGGCCGTGCTTACACTTGACAAGTTGACATGTTAAAAACAGTCATCTCTGAAAAAAAAATTATGATGTTCAATGATCTAATGTGATGTTGCAGTGAAAACTGAACATGAATTTGGCATGTCCGGCGAGGAGTTTGGATGAGATGGCTATTCTATTTCTCTATTATAAATGCAGCTTCAAAACATGTAGTGAGATGTATGTAATCAAATGTTATGTTTACTCATTTTTTGAAAGGAGGTGTGTTTACTCATTCATATAAAAAAAAGGTTATACTGGTGTACAAAACCCATACTACAGTGACAATGCTGCTGGAATACAAGCATCCATAAATAGAAGTTATTAGACCAGACATTTGACCATGTAAGGCCCCTCAAGTTCATAACCCAGTTTACGGTAGTAGTGGCGAGTCCCAACTCCTGATATAACAGCGATTTTCTTTGAACGATGCTCCTTGCGAGCAATTCTTTCTGCTTCTTCCATCAAAAGAGTACCATAACCCTGTCGATGTTGAGTCAAAAAAAAAATCAGAAATGTAATTTATATTTCTGGACAATCAAGTTAGGAAGTATATCTATAGGCATGTACCAATTGCAAGTCAAAACAGGAGAAATAATCACCATTTATAGAGCAACACTACATTTCCTCTAATGATAAGAAATTGGATAATATGTGACAATATACCATACCAGAATGCCATACTATTAAGAAGTTTAGACACTAAGCTTGATTTAAAACAGTGACTACAATTTATCAAGCGTGCCAGGATATCTAATTTGCAAGCATAGCAAAGTCGTTGGTGCTAACTGCTACTAATACTGTCATGGCACCGATCCATTTCCCAAACATGGTATGCTAATAATATCACATGTACTATGGTCACCTGGTGTTGTAGTTTGTCTGCATCACGACCATGTACAGGGACTGCAGTTCCATATACATGAAGTTCACGGACAATTGAACACCTCCCTACTAGCTCAGGGCATGTAACATTGCGGCCACATTTTCGCAATCGCAGCAGACCAATAAGGATATCCTGTATAATTTGTAAGATGGCAAAATGTGAGTGCTCCAAAAGATTGAGAGAACATAAGGCCTAGCGTTGAACTCTGCAGAATAGTATCGATCTAATAATTTTAAAAATAACAAATAAATACTTCAATGGACTGCTGAAAGTCTGAAACACATAACAGTAAAAATTCCCGGACCAAGAAGATAGGTGTTGGTCATATAATTTCAAACAGGCCTGCTCAGACATTCTGCATATTTTCAAGTGCCCCAAAATCACATGAAATGCTGGCAAAATATATGTACCTGCTGTGTATCCTCGTATGAGAGAAAGGTCTCCCAGCCCTCATTTGCAGCATAGTCACGCCTAACAAGCTCTACTTCGTCAGGTCTAATTTTGTGATGGATATCCTACATAAAGACAAACAACGAAAATAATAAGGACAAAGAGCTAAGTTAAATTACAAGCATGTGAGAGTGAGAGTAGATGCAGTGTTCCAGACCTGAATTCCCGCCTCACGAGTTCTAACATCTCGGCACTTCAAGCCTAAATCCTCCATTCGAGCCAAAGCAAGCTCACGAAGATTACCTTTTTCAACACCAGAAGTAACAAGAGGCATAGGGATATCTCTTTGTACACGGTAAACTCGTGTCCAAGGTGGTACCATGGATAGAATTCTCGCAACAATATCCACCAGAAGTTCAGGTGGATAGTTTCGGTATCTGAAACACAACAAACATTGGCAGGGCCTAAGTTCTCACTAAAAAGTTCTAGAGAACAAACACAACAGTGAACACAAGACTAGCAATCTAGAATATCAAGTGCTAGATAAAATAAGTACCTGCCAGTTTTCCAGAGCTCATAAAGGCCAGTTCCACGAATCACAAGAGTTGGATAAATCTTTAGACCATCAGCTCGGAATGCTGGATTTTCAAAAAATTCTCGGAAACTTTCCAGATCTCTTTCAACTCCAACGTTAGGTAAATCTGGCATCATGTGGGCGACCACCTATCAAAAGGTAATCAATGGAGGATTAGAACAGTTCAACCATATGAGATGATACTTTATTTTAACAAATGCTGCCAGCAACAAGTTGACTAAACGAGATGATTAATGATTTAAGGAGACTACCTTAAAACCAGCATCTTTAGCCAAACAAAAGCAATCAGCAACAGCAGCTACAGTGTGACCTCTGTTTGTGTCACGTGCAACATCCTCGTATGTGCTCTGAACACCAATTTCTAAGCGGGTACAACCATAAGATAGCATCTGGCGCAAATGAGGCCCCAAGCAATAATCAGGTCTCCTGTAATTTTGAGGAAAGACAACAATAGTTTATAGAACTGAAGTTAATAAAGATGTTTCATGGGGAAATCATACAGAACCATCAAGGAACCTAAGCATATGGGTAGTTTAGATTGTCAAATGATCTTACGTCTCAATTGTCATGCCAATACATTTGACTGCACCATGTTCTGAATAACAAACAGCCTCTTCAACATTAGCAGAAGTGTGTCCCGATAAGGCATCATGAAGATTTCTAATGAAATAATCCCGATAATCAGCTGGTAATGACATGAAAGTTCCACCCATCAATATGAATTCGACCTGCATAATGTATTCAAATTATTTTAAACTTATGATAGCATTAATCAAATGTAACTAGAAAGTGAATCGAATTACTCAAACCAAGACACAACACTCTCAAGGGTAAGGGTAAACCTTGTCTACACTATGGCCTAGCCTTTTGAGCTGATCTATCCTGCTTCTGGCCTGCACATATGGATTGTACCTACAAGTAGACAGATCAGAAAGTTCTGAAACCCAAAGGGATGAAGCAGTCAAAATAATGGCGACAACTTCATGGCTATATCGCCCAACACAATCTGTTGCTATAGAACTGCCAAACCAAAAGATCACTAGTGGGCATTGGTGTACTTTCTTGTTTCATTAGCTAGTGAACTTTGATCACAGTAATTAATGAGTTGTGCATCATTTGTACTCCTCTAATGCAAGTCTTCAATTTTGACAAAACAACTACCCCGTGGCTTGCTGACAATCGACTAATTTTCAATAAATAACAGAACTCTGCCTTCACTTGCAGTTCAGCATACTTCAAAACAACACTAGAGAAAGCATCGCCGTGCAGCTCATCTCACAGGTGGTATAGTATTTCCAAGTGACATCAGTAGCCAGTGAGGTAAATCACCTTGCTCGAATGGCGCGCATGCTGGTGGGCTCGTAGCCGGTGTAGGACTGGGTGCTGTACTCGAAGTCGGAGTCGGGGCCTCCGGGGCAGTACACGCAGATGTTCCCCGTGGTGGCGATGTGGGGGCACCGGTGCGGCTTCGACATCACGGCGACCACGGCAATGCCCGACGCCGTGCGCACGGGCTTGGCGCGCAGCCTTGGGAGCAGCGCGGCGCGGTCGGCCTCCGGCACCGCCGCGATCATCTCCACCAGCTTCGGCGCCCGCGCCAGCCCGTACCTCCGGCACGCGGCCGACTTGAGCGCGTTCAGGTCCACGTCCTCCCCTCGCCGCGAGAGCTCCCCCATCGCCGACACGATCTCCGCGATGGCCCGCACCCGCGCCTCCTCCTCCGACAGCCCCGCGGGGAGCACCACTCCCCCTCTCCCCGGCGCCGGCTTCCTCCTCCGCGGCTGCTCGCCGCCGCCGCCACCGCCGGCGGCGGCTACGGCGGTGGCCATCGGTGGAAAGGGTTTTGGGTCTCTCGGTGAGAGCTCGGGATGTGGCGTGGCGTGGCGGCGCGGGTCGGAACTCGGAAACGGAATGGGGTTTGGAGTTTGGACTCGGGTCGGTGTTGCGCTTTGCCCTTGTACACGTGCCGTACTAGATCTCGGCCCCCCGCACAGCCGTCGGATCGTGGTACGGACGTCTCGGATAAGACCACGTCGCTCTGCAACGTCGTAGTAGCCCGGAAATACTCTCCCGAATTAAAAACTTTGGAGGACGAAACTAGCCTTCTCTCCTTCTCTCTCGTGTTCTCTCCCAATCTCTTCTTGCGGCGGAAGCAAAGCGAGAAGCGAGGCGACTCTTCTCCGGCGGCGGCGGCGGCGGAAGCGGCGGCGAGATGGACGGCAGCGTAGGCGAGGAAGGGAAGCAGCAGCCGCACCTGGTGCTGGCGCACAAGCTGTTCCTGCTCTCGCACCCGGACGTGGACGACCTCGCCAAGGTCGACCTCCGCGCCGATGTCCTCGCCGCAGTCAAATCTGATGGTAGAAAACCTCAACCCCCCCCCCCCCCCCTCCACTCGAATCAATGGCCGTGGCAGCTTCCGCTTGCCGCGTGCTTCTGACTGTGTGTGTGTGTGTGTGGGAATTTGGCGCTTGAGTTGATTTGATTTGATTTGATCTGATCGATGTGCTTGGCGTCAGATATGGCGTCTCTGTACGAGTCGCTGGGGGCCGGCGGCGTGCTGGAGACGGAAGCTGCGTTGCTCGCGGAGATGCGCGGCAGGATCGAGGAGGAGATCCGGAAGCTTGACGAGAAGTGAGTAGATCTCGCTTGCTCACCTTTTCCTGTTCGATTTGAAGTCTAGGTTCTAGGGTTTCATAGAAATCGTGGAGTTGACGCATCTAATACCGTGACTAGATCGCTACTTTCATACTCGTATCTCTAGTCTGTAATTGTCCATTGTTCAATGTTAGTGCGCTTAATTTGCTTTAGCACATCTGACCATCAATTGGTTAGTCCTGTTTTCTGTAACAGAATTATCAATTGAGATTTGTTTTTCTGCATTAAGGGCATGCCGAGTTCTGCTCATCTGAATTAGAGTAATCTAATCTAGCCATCCAGATTAGAACAAAATGTTTAGTGATGATAAATATAAATTTGATGATCGCATGGACAAAATAAATGCTGTTGAGGAAGCACTTTAGTTTATGCCATCATAAATTTTATCAACACTTGCTGAAAGGCTCACAATTTGTGCTTGTTATGGATAGCTTTCCGTTCTTCTTCTAGCATACATGAGTTATCATTTTGCTTGAGAGTACTATTCTGAAATATAATCAAAGTTGTTCAGTTATATTCTTGTTGTTAAAAATCGTCCTTTATCCCTGAAGGATCGCTGATGCTGAAGAGAATTTGGGTGAGAGTGAAGTGCGTGAAGCCCATCTAGCCAAATCGTTGTATTTCATAAGGGTTGGAGAGAAGGTAATGTATCATGTATCTTCGACATTGTTCTAGGATATCATCCACATCACGTAGATATGCTGTCTTAATAACTGAAATTTCAGGAGAAGGCACTAGAACAGCTTAAAGTTACTGAAGGAAAAACTGTAGCTGTTGGGCAAAAGATGGACCTTGTTTTCCACACTTTACAGATTGGGTTTTTCTATATGGATTTTGATCTCATCTCTAAGTCTATTGACAAAGCCAAAAAGTAAGTCCGAAGTCTCTCATTTTTGTTATTTATAATGTTTTGCTTGTTTTTTTGTTTTGCATTATGATGTCTAATACTTCACAAATTTGTTGGCTGGATTGAAGATTGTTTGAGGAGGGTGGTGATTGGGAGAGGAAGAACAGATTGAAAGTGTACGAGGGCTTATACTGCATGGCCACTAGAAACTTCAAGAAAGCTGCAAGCTTATTTTTGGATTCAATTTCAACATTCACAACCTATGAATTGTTCCCCTATGATACATTCATATTCTACACAGTTCTTACAAGTGTTATCTCATTGGATCGTGTATCCCTAAAGGCAAAGGTATATTCGTCTTTGCCTAGTGAGGTTTGCTTTATTAGCTTGGATGTCCATTGAACAAAAATATTTTTGCAGGTTGTAGATGCACCTGAGATCCTGGCTGTAATTGGCAAAGTACCTCACCTCTCTGAGTTTCTCAACTCCCTCTACAATTGCCAGTACAAGTCATTTTTTGCCGCATTCTGTAAGTAACAAAATCACATTATTTTGCGATGATTTTTGCATTATACTCTATTGAGCAGTAATTCTCCTACAGCTTGCTATTGTTGATATCTTTGAATTTCTTATTCCTGATTCCTATTTGTTTTCAGCTGGCTTGACGGAGCAGATCAAGTTAGACCGTTACCTGCAGCCTCATTTCCGTTACTACATGCGTGAAGTCCGTACTGTTGTCTATTCACAATTCCTCGAGTCCTACAAGAGTGTGACGATGGAAGCAATGGCTTCTGCATTTGGTGTGACCGTTGATTTCATAGACCTGTAAGTGCCATCCTCTATGTTCTGTTGCTGTGATCCTGTCGTGTCATACGACGGCAATTGTGCTGTTCATGGCCATTGGTTGCTAACCTTTTCTTCCAATCCAGGGAATTGTCACGCTTCATTGCTGCTGGAAAGCTCCACTGCAAGATCGATAAGGTTGCTGGCGTCCTGGAGACGAACCGGCCTGATGCCAGAAATGCTTTCTACCAGGCAACCATCAAGCAAGGGGACTTCCTGCTGAACCGCATCCAGAAGCTATCACGAGTCATTGACCTGTAGGTGTTAGTGTTGGAGCTGGTGCTTGCCAAAACTCTGCTCGAGCTCCCCCGCACGAGTAACTTATTTGCTTTGGTCCCAGGGGACTACGAACAGTACTTGACTTCGCATTCGAAGTAGGTTACGAGGAAAGAGAGCTTAACAAAATCAGCGTTAAATCTGAGAATTTGAGCTTATGTAACCTACTATATGGATCGATGAAAGTTCAGACCCGTTGTTTCTAGACTCTCTTCTGTGATGAATTCATCCATTTATTTCATATCGGTGATCATTTGTGTTTCCATCTCAAATCTTCAATCTTTCTGCTTGGCTCCTTTCGTAACTTTCTTTAACAAGAACACAAGCTACTGTGCTTCTAAGCTGAACCACAAACAGGAGAACTGAGGAAGGCCATAGCCAACAGATAAAACAAAAGGTATCAGAAAATATCATGCATTTCATCTCAGAATATGATAGCTAACACATAACACAACGATTGCTGCCATTACAGTAAGCAACACAACTATGTATCCGCAACAGAAACTTAACACTGTTTATTCAACTATATGATAATTCTGATTAATGTGACTACACATATGGCAAAGCTCGCAGAAATTCTTCTGTATGTGTACATTTTTCATCATGCAGTTCTCAGGAAACCAAAGACATCCTACCCGCCTAGAACAAGGGGGAAACCAACTCACCAACAAAAAATTTTCAACACTAAAATCACAAACCAAGTTCCAGAGAATCGCACATGGGGTTAAAGGATTGCAAGACTGTAATTGCTATGGTATTTTCTAGCCAGCTGCTTGACTGAATTTGCCATTAGGCGTGCCCACAGGGTTGTTATTGTCGGATCTGGGGACAGCCGCTTCCTCTAAGCGCTTCCACAAAGCTTCTCGCTTCGAATTAGATTCTTCCTGCTTGAGTTCATCGTCGTTGAACTTCTGTGTGCACTCCCCGAAAAATGCAGAATCATGATCTGAGAAGATCTTGCGTACGTTCAGTGTCAGGCTTCGAACTGCTTGGTTCCAGTGACCCCTTGCATTCCTCTCAAGCGCAGGAAAGATAATGGGTAATATCACCTTGTAATTCTGCTTAATTAAGTTCTCAATGTGATCATTGTTCCAAAGAAACAGCGCCCGCTCTGCCACCTAGGAACAGACAAGGAAAAGAAAAGGTAAGCCAGGCTATATGTTTTTCTAAACACACTAATTTCTCAATATGTTTCTCAGATGTCACCAAGTATCTAGGCATCCATCTACAGGAAATGTTTAATAAACTACAAAAAATGCTTCAGCAAATCACATATAACTAGGCAGAACCACTGGACCAACATGATAGACATAAAATACCATTCCAAGACAACAGATGGTACCAAGGCACTGCATTATTTTGCTAGATAGATGAGTAGCAGCTTGCAAGATAAATGTTATTTACATAGCAAGATAGCAAAAAAAAGAAAAAAAAAAGAGAAAGTAATCCTGAATACAAGTCTAAGACCTGTTTCTGGCATGATTTGCAACCAGCAGTTGGCAAATATAGATAACCAAAACTAACTAATGACTTCAATAAGACACTATGTTTCTTGTAAAACAGACATTATACTTTCCTAAAGCAGGATAAGAATATGTTAAAAACATGCATAATTAATCCAAATACAAACCAAAACAAAAAGGGCAACAAAGAGTCGCACCATCTTTTCATAGACATACATAATTATTTGGGTGGCATGTTTCCTCTTTAACCTAACACCACCAAGTTCTAATTTTGGTGACTTAGTATCTTGGAGTAGCAGTAGTTCTATGTTCAGATAAAATTAACAGCTTGCACTCAACAATCAGCTTCCACAGTACAGAATGTCTTTCTAATCTTGTAAAATTACAGATTGGCATGCAAATTTTCTTTCCTTTTTGGAGGAGCATGTAAGATTCTAGAAGGTAGCAAGCACCTAAATCTGCAATCACAGATTATTCAGGGGACGCACATGGGTAGGATAGCAGGATAGAGATAAACAAGAAATTTCATGCCCCTATAATGATTAGCAAGGGTACATATCAATTGTAATAAGGATTTCAAGCAAGATAACAAAAATGAGTGTAGTAAAAATTGAATAAATTGGTGGTATGTACCCTCCAGAAGATTGGCATATATATACAAAAAAATGATATGCTGATGTTTAGAATGCCCTAGCATTGTAAATTTTCAAACTAACAAGTACCAATAGAATTTCTTAAGAAAACAAATGCTCAAGAAGTATAAAACATCTTGGTGATTTTTTAAATATAATTCCAGATTAGCATATGTCAAAAGCAGCTCCATGGTTCACCAGAAAAGGTAGATGAACACCAAAGCTTGATCTTTTTTAAACTGATGAAGCAAATTATATAATATCATCTGTGGAGGAGAGCAATGTGGATACACAGTAATGGAATCAGAAACCTAAGCAGCAAACTGCATATATATTGGACTGTGAACAACAAAGAGGATTGAAGTTGACATGGATTTGAATTTTGAAACTTGATTGTTGGCATGAGAGATTTTACCTGGAAATGTGAGCTATTCATGCTACAGGCAATCTGACGGAAGAGTGGAACCATGCATCTTTGGAATTCTGCAGGCTGTGTTGCCTCCAGAACCTCTTCTAGTTCACCCAAGAACATCACCTCCTTTGAACTGTTTGTCACAGGCCAATATTTTAGCAAGCCCCTAATAACAGTGTCAGCAAGTTTGCAGTCCTTCTCAACAAACTGTGTGATGCAGTATGATAATTGCTGATGGTACATAGATACACATTTTGGCTTGTGAAGTGGGATCAGTGCCCGGACAAGGAACAATTTGTGCTCTTCTTTAAGTGGAAGAGCAAAACCATTAATTATGCTGCCCAAGATCTCCAGCAGCTCTGCAACACCATTATGCTTCTCTGTTTCAAATATAAACCTGTAGAAAATATTGTTGATTGCTTTCCTGATGAAGGGGCGGTGCACCATGAATTTACCATATATTCGATGGAGGATTGTCTTCAAATAATCCCTTTCCCTGGGGTCTTCCGAATCAAAAAGATCTAGTAGCCTAAGGATGAAGGAATGATCTATGTATCTCTTAGCCAGCTTTGCATCTGTCTCCTGTGATGCGACAAACCTCAAGAAAACCTCATAAACTATCTGTAAATGTGACCATGCTGGGTCCATGAGAGGCTCCTCCTCCTCCAGATCAACTCCTTCGATGGCCTTGTTCTCTCGAGGGGTGGGGCTGGAGCTCCGGAACAAGTTAATCGACACCATCTTGGTAATCTCCGACATGACGACTTCAGAGAACTTGCCATTTGCAGAAGTGACATAGTCAACAAGTTCCATAAGCGTCTGCCGCTTCGTCTCCTTTTCCTTCAGATTCTTTGTCGGATCCGCGAAATCGTAAACCGCGCAGCACAGGTTCACCTTCTTGACAAACAAATTCTGCTTCTCCGAGGCCGGCACGTCCTTGAACGCCGGCAGCGGCTCGTTGGAGTGATACACCACAGTCCCATTCATCATCGGATTGGGCGTCAGCCCAGCCGGCACCACGTAATCCCCATTTCCACTCCTCTTGTTCCCTTGCTCCACGCTCCTGGCGACGCTGTACGAGTTCGACGGCTCATTGCCGTTCGGCCCAGCGGCGTCCCGGCTATCGCCGGCCTTCCCTGGCTTCCTCGGCAGCCGGCCAAGGATCTGCTTGATCATCTTCTTCCCCCCCACCACAGCCAACCAAAAACCCTAGCAATACCCAAATCAGCCGCAGCAACCAGCAGGGATCTACAAACCCACAGCTCCTCCCAACTCACCCAACAGCACAAAGATCTCCAGACCTGAAGGAATCCACCACCCAGCCTCCCCCAACCCAATCAACACGAGGCCCAGATCATTTGAACCACAGCACGGAGAATCAGACCTGGTCCAGGAACAGCCGCTCACTCCACCGCCCGGGGCCTCATCGGATCAGGCGATGGCGGCGACGCCCCCATCGCCCCTCCCCAACACACTCCCAAAAACAAAAACAAAAACAAAAAAAGAAAAATCCAACCCTTTCCGCTCCCCGGACAGCCAAATCTAGGATCCAAGAACCGGGGCGGCAGGGGCAACCGGCCGGCCGCCGACGCGAATGGCGAGATCGGGTGAGGAGCGCAAGCAGCAAGAGCGAAGAGGAGAACCTTTTCTTGGCTTGAGGGCGAGCGAGAGCGAGAGAGAGAGAGAGAGAGAGAGCTCTCCACTTTTTCTCCTCCTCTGGATTTGAGAGGCGGCCTTGAGGTCCCCCAAAAGTAGCAAAAGCAGTAAAAAAAAGCTTTGCGCTTGCGCCGCAGCGGAGGAGGAGAGGAGAGGAGAGGAGAGTGTGGACAGTAGTAGCAGTAGCAGTAGCAGTATTCTACTGCAACTATTTCTGGGGGTGAGCTGCAATTAATTGCACACGCAGGCGGCTGTCCCTTCGCCATCTTGTGCATGTTTTGGCCTCCCCACACAGAACCTTCATGGGTGTTAGTGCTAGGTAGGGGTAGACTGATGACTGTGACTCAAAAGTGGGAGTAGGAGTAGGAGTACTCCTTTTTTTTTTTTACGTCATCTTCCAGTATTAAACTGAGTTTATTTTTGGCATTGTTTAGTTCACACCAAACTTTCCCTAAACTCATAATTTTCTATCACATCACATCCAAAATTTTCCTCCTCACATAAACTCTCAACTTTTTTTCCCAAACTTCTCTCCAATTTCAGAAACTAAACACAGCCTTTGTTACGGTATAATACTCCATCCGTACCAAAAAGACTCAACCTATCCCCTACTAGGTTGAGTTTTTTTAAGGACGGAGGGAGTAAATCAACTTTTATGTTTAAATTTTGTCTTAAAATAAGCCAACTTCTACATTCTTAAATACCCTTGGTTCGCAAATGAATAAATTTTATCCTTTAAATATCGCCAATCTACCCATCTATCAATATAGTTCTCCTATTTGTCTTTCTCCTTAATTTTATCTTGGGAAGTTAGGGTTTGGCATATTGTGGCACTTCCTCTATCCCATAAAAAACCAATCTAGTATTGGACATGACACATTACTACTACTACGAATCTGAATATTCATAGTAATATTATGTGTCACATTCGATTATATATTTGTTTTTTTAGGGAGTAAATGTTTTGTAGAGAACCAAATGGAGACAATGGGAATTGGAGTAGTTTATCTATATAGCGGAAGTCGTTTTCCTTTTATCCTCCCCTACTTTCGTCTAAAATTCACTTCCCTCTAAAGACTGATTTATATAAAAAAGAATTGACTACGGTATAAAACCAATTAACCCATTTTGCTCAAATGATGTGTTCCATCTCATACTTGGATCGAGCTGGTAGGAATAACAAGCTGTAGTAGGAAAAAAAATTGTGACAAACTTTTGGATTGGATAAGCCAGCATGGTGAAGTGGCTAGGAGATGTGGTGTCAGTGGTACTTGATGCTGATTTAAAAGGTGTCCCCAGTAGTGTCTTGGTGTACTAGTAGTACTACTCTCTTTGCTTGTACCTGAGGGGTGTTTGGGAGAGAGGGGTAAAGTTTAGTCCTTCTAAACACCCCCTAAATCATCCAATGTACACCATACGTGCTGAATACTCAAACCATTATTTGTAATTTCTCTACAACTAATTAGTACATATTTGTCATTATAAAATATCCTGAACTTATGTAAGCTACGGTGCTATGTTACCCAAAAGGACATGGTCAATCAGTACTACTACCTCCGTCCCAAAATATAACCACTTTTAGCTACGAATCTGGACACACGGTTGTCTAGATTCATAGCTAAAAATGCTTACATTTTAAGACGGAGGGAGTAGCAATACTGACAGTAGTATTATCTTTGGATAGTATAATCTAGGTAGCGCAGGGCACCTAAATGACACTGTTAGTGACTACTAATCAAGTCCTATATTACATTCCTAAGAGCACCCGCAATGGTAAAGTAAGGTGCTCTCTATAAAACATGTACATCTCAGCATTTGCTCTCTATAAAACATAAAACATGTACATCTCAGCAATAGACTAGATTAATAGTAAACCACCTCAATAGTATGTCTATATGGGTATCTATAGCTCTCTCATGTATTGCTTCGTTTTTCTCTATAGACTATTTCTAAGTTAGTAGATAGCTTTGCTCTCTCTCTCTTCATTTAATATCTTCCAAGTAAAAAAATATACTGACATAGACCTCTCATAAAGAGCATATAGATAACCATTGTGGGTGCCCTAATACTATAATCTTGTGGATCATGCCAGGCTAATTAGTGGAGTAGTAGCATGCACGCCAATAAATGCACTGACCAAAGCTGTCTACCAAATCGTTCAGTCGACTGGCCTGACACATTCCGTCGGCGCCAACGACTCGTTTAGCAGCCATCAAAGCGCAAAATTATGGGAAAATTAGGCGATAATTATAGTATTCGAGAACGGGACCGTCCACAGTCTATCATGCCAGAAATACACACAGTGCCCCATAATTTCAGCAAATTAATTAGTAGTAGGTCAAGTTGTACTTATCTAAGAGCATGTACAATAGCAAGGATATAAGCCAGCTATAAACATATTTTAAAGAAATAAAAGAAGAGAGAGAAGAGCAGCGGGCTACAGATCTGTAGCCAGCTACAACACAGACTCCAATACATATTGTGTATATGACATGCGGGATTAGATATTAATAGTATAGTAAGTAACTATTGTATGAATTGACTATTATATTGGCTATAGATGAATTGGAGCTAGTAGTGGGCTATACTATTAAACTTGCTCTAAGAGCACCCGCAATGGTAAAGTAAGATGCTCTCTATAAAACATGTACATCTCAGCAATAGACTAGATTTATAGTAAATCACCTTAATAATATGTTTACATGGGTATCTATAGCTCTCTATCTATTGTCTCGTTTTTCTCTATAGACTATCTCTAGTTTAGTAGATAGCTTTGTTCTCTCTCTTCATTTAATCTCTTCCAAGTAAGATAATATGCTGACATGGATTTCTTATAGAGAGCCTATAAATAACTATTGCGGGTGCCCTAAGCATACAGTTTGAAAAAGAGTAAAGTCCATCAAATCACTGCCTCAACCCAAAGATTTTTAAATAGTTACGGAATCGAACTTAATTAATGGACAGGAAACCATCGATTTTCACCTCGGAGTTTCATGTAATTTTGTGTTAGTTGTGCATGTATTACTATTGCTAATTGCTCGTTACAAATATCTTTTTGCGGTAGAGAATAGAGTCTTGGATGAAGTGTTTTAGGGGTTGTGATTGTCATTTTCAGAGATAATAAGGTCGACATATTTTTATGCAAATCGATTGATGCCGTCTAATCGACCTATTCCTTCCGTTCCAAAATAAAATTATTTTTCACTTATCACACTTATACTAATAAAAATAAAAAAACTAGACTATCCCATTTTATCAAATCCTAATATAATTATTCTTTAGTGCTCCCAATACATTTATCTCGTGCTTTTAAAAACTCAAATATAATAATTACTTAAAATAAACTTATTTTGAGACATACAGAACGAGAAATAGACAATTCTGTAAGAGATGGAGTAGGTTCCAAGCGGCCGGTTACCGCATTAACTAGGTTTGTCGACACTGTACGATAGCGAAAATCACTTAATATTTCGATAAGATTAAAAGAATTTGATAAAATTAATTCTTTTAGTGAATATATTAATTTGGTTTTTGTTGGTAATAGATGTGTTGCTGCAATTACCGTTGATATCGATTAGTACGAGAGACGGAGAGACCCCACCCCTATTCGGTGTTGATTTTTTTTTCCCCAAATCATAAATTCACAACAAAGTATCACGTGAATGATAATACCTACAATTAGGCTAGGCAGCACAAACTGGAGGTAGCTCGTCTGGTTGTGTTATTTGTAGTGGAACCCGAATTCAAGTCCTATAAATATATGTAAATGATAATACACATAATTGAGCTATATTTTCTTTCAATGATAGACAACGATATACCGTTTTTGTTTATAGTGAGATCGACACCTATGGTGTCTTCATTAATCTCGATAGTAATATCAAGATATGTGACCTGGTCTTCAGAAATCATCCGTGGTGACTTCTTTAACCTTGATAGTGATTTCAAGAGATGCCTCCTAAGTTTCTTAGAGGTGCTATATGGTGAGTTCATCAATATTGAATCTTAAGATATACTAGTTCAGTCTCTAAAAGGTACGCTCAAGTGACTTAGTCAATCTCTATATAATCAAGTCTACGTTGACGGCATCAATCTCAAAATATCCCGACCTAGGTCCTGTTTGGTTCCATGGGCTAATGTTTAGCCATCACCTTTTAGCCTCAAATTAGCCCTCAAGAATCCAAACAGGTGGGCTAATTTTAAGATAATATGAATTAGTCCCCCTTAAAACATTAGCGCCTTCAAGGGGTGCTAATGGGGCTAATTTTATGTGGGGACCATAAAAAGCATGTCTCTCTCTCCTCTCTTTCTACTCTCTCTCTCTGCCTTTTAGCTTTAAACATGTCACCCTAGGCTAATGTTTAGCCTACCAATTAATGACTAAACATTAGCTTTCAAAATTATCCCTGAGCTAATCTTTCAAACAGGGCCCTAGTCTCTTAGAGATACTCCGTGTTACTTTGTTAATATAAATAAAGTATAGCACTTAGTCTTTTAAAAGTGTTGATAGAGGCAAGATGTGTATATACGAGCGTCTGCCTTTTGACCATTTTTTTTTTAAAAAAGAAGCTATGGAGCGATCATCGGGTCTTGAACTTTGATAGCTGAAATGCACCTGTGAACGATTTTTTTTTATAATGAAAAACTTTATTTCCGGTCTTTACACGATGTGCACACAACCTATAAGCTGAACGGATAAAAATTAATGGCTGGTATTTTACAAGTGTACGACTAAAATTCATCAAAACTGATTTTGTGAGTAGAATTGTGACAAACTCAACGACAAATGTACATTCACTTCTCAATAGCGGGAGCAAAATAAGCACACTTGTTAGGTTTATTATGACGATTGATGAAACATATATATCTAAGTTTTAATATATACTCCTTCCGTTCCAAAAAACCTCAAAGGTTGGGTTTTTTTGACAGAGGGAGTAGACTTATTAGAGTGTTTATATTCACAGCTAATTATTTTTTTAATAATATATGAATACTAGATTTAAGCTTTAGACCGAGACAATTACATCCCAATAAGTTCATGGATTCGCCAAAGTGGAATGGATGCACCCTCATATTTTTACTGTTGGTGTGAACTAGGTTGATTCTTTAATTTACTGGTGTGAACTAGGTCGATTCCAAGTGTTTAGCTTAGTATAAATAAAAACTTGTTTTGTTCTACTTATTTCAAAAATTAGTGCAAATATAGATTTTTTCTTTTGCCAAGTATAAAGTGAAACAAATCTATACATTTTTTTTAGAAAAAACACTTCCCAGTGCCAATATACTAATACTACGGAGTAAATCTGGTAAAATTCTAATACTACGGAGTAATTCTGGTAAAATAATTTTTGGTAGATATGTGGGTCCCACTTGCCAGTCTCGGCGTAGGCTATATATCCGGAGTCGGACCCCCTCCCAACCCGGAACCCTGAACCCGCCAACCCGCTTCTTCCCCCCGACCCCTTCGCATCTCTCGCAACAAAAGAAACGAAAAGAAAGGGTTTTTTTCCTCTCCCCCATGGAGGCAGAGCACCCGCACCAGATCACATACACCACCACCACCACTACCTCCACCTCATCCCTCTGCCCGCGCCGCAGGAAGAGAGGAGACGACGAGGCGGCGCACCACCTCGTGTTCCCCATGGATCTCGACTCGGCCGCGGCGGCGGCTGCGGCGGCGGCGCACCAGCAGCAGCAGCAGCAGACCACGGTTCGTCCGTCTCTTTCCCCGTCTCCCCCCTTTTCTTGCGTTTCTTGGATGAAATTAATCTGCTGCTTCATCGCTGGACATATGCTCTGCGAGTTCTTGTTCTCGGGTTTGGGGGTGGGGGGGGGGGGGATTTCTTGGGAAGGCTTGTGTGCGAGGATTTGTGCCTGGGGTTCAGGAGAGGAGGAGGAGGCGCCTCTCTGGATTCTTTGCTTTGGTGGGGTTAGCGAGGGTTCCTGACTTTCTTCGTGGCCGTGGTTGGTTGGCGCCGAATGCGTGGTGCGAGAATTCTTAGGCGGTTCTTGTTGTGTGTGCGTGGAAAGAGAGATTCTTTGCTTGCGTGTGCAGTGATCGGGTGATTTGGGAGGAATCCATGGTTTTCTTTGACCTAGGTGTTACCGCCATGGATTGGATAGAGGATGTTCCCATTATAAGCTGGAATCATGAGGAATGAACCTTCGTGGGGAAACACTAGTGCAATTTAGCTTCCCTTTTTTCTTTGTTGTGAGTAGTTCCTTGCAAGTGTTTCTCAGCGATTGAAATGAAAGATTAGCAGTTCAGCCCTTGCGTAGTTAGCATTGTTAGCATTTTAGATAAATGCTGGCTGTGTCTGTGTGGACATCAATGGCCAGGAGATGTTTGGTTGCCATTGTCAGCTTCATCTACACAAAGTTATTTCTTTTGTTGCGATATCTTGTTCATCCTTCGTACGGTTGGCAGAGAAACAGTACTGTATCTCGGGAAAGGTTTGGAGGGATGCTGTCAGGAGTTCTGCAAAGTAGCGTAATAGCTTAAAACTACATGGCATTCACTTGTTCTTGGCAGCACTTGTACTTGGTTCTGTTTTTCCTGTTGAGAGATGTTCGATTATTGGCAATTTCATCTCATACCCATGTGCATTTGATAACCTCCTAATAGATATTTGTGGCTTCATCATAAACAAAACAATAATTATAGCAATTCTTGCTTCACATGAACCTTTTTGCAAAAAATTACATTGAAGTCTAACAGATGCATTTTCTGTCAATAGTCCCAGGACAAGCTGAAAGCATTGGCTTATGAGTATGGTCATGAGTTCCGAGTATTTTCAAGTGTAACATTTGAGTCAATGACTAGCAACTTGCCCGCAGCAGATCAGGGTACAATATATCTCTTGCTTTTATGAGTTCCGAGGTTTTCTTTACAAAAATCTCTCTATCTTTATGGTTGTGCTCTGATGCTAAAACATGGTTCATGCAGAGGAAGATGATGACTTTTATGAGCTTCAGCCTGCTGACTATTTCAACTTGGTTTCGAACAGAATAGGAGGTTAATTATATTGACACTTACTATTGTTTGGGAACTTTAGCATCTGTGTAGTACTGTCCAAATTGTACTACTTTTCTTTTTTATTATAGCACTATCTAAAACAATGAAACTGACTGCAGAACAATCGAAAGTTTTGAAGACTCGTAAAATGCGTGAAGCAGAACTTGCTGCCCAACGAGCAAAGATAAAAAAGGTAAGATATAATTCACACTGCTCTTCTCTGTATTTAGTGTTTCTTTCTGAATCTAATTTGGTATAATATCTATTTTTCCACAACCTTCTTAACTGTAGGCAGTAATGAGGGTGCGATTCCCTGATGGATACATACTTGAGGCCGATTTTCATCCGTCAGAAACAGTTCAAAGTCTGATGGATTTTCTGAAGAAAGTAATCTCTAGACCAGACCTGCCATTCTATCTCTGTAAGTCCACTTGCTTGGGAGTTACTGATGTATTAGCTTCAACAGTAGTGTTTCACCTCCTCTTTGCCCCCTTAATTACCCACCTTTGTTTATCCTATCAACAACGATCTCGGCTTACAGTTAGTGTAATTTCATCTGTTTCAGTTTACAGTTAGCTTTGGTTTTCATAAAGACTAATGAGAATACTTGTATCTATGATAAGAACTATTTATCTGTTTCATTTGCAATCAAATATGTTGGCAATCATGACATCGGAAATAACTAACCTCCCTTAAGTAGTTCCATCATTATAGTTACATGCGAGTAAAATTTAAGTGCATCCTTTTGTGTAAAGGGTTTTACAATCAACCACCTTTTACAGAGTAATACAAGTTAATAAGCAAAATTGGGTACAACATTCAGAACACCTATTTGATGAGTTCATATGACAACATGACAGTAGCTCAAACAGGACAAGTTTTCTCATCGTGTTCTCGTTGCCCAAACTTGGATTAGACACTATCTGTTGTTATGTCAAAAGAATATCGTCAGTCACCAAGTTGATTCTGTCTGGTGATAGCTTTGATAAATGTTTGAGTTAAAATATGCCACATGTAACCTGTATGTGAAAACATAGCTTTAGGTTTAACTTCTACAGTTTTTTGGGTAAGCATCATATTCATCTGTCATTCTTTGAGCACAGATCATTTGAGTGACATCTCCATAGATTCTCTGCATTCATATCATAGAGATGTACCAGTTATAATTTCTTAATACTCCATTTGATTCCACTACAGATACAGTTCCACCAAAGAAGCGGATAAAAGACACTTCACTGGATTTCTACACAATTGGTTTTGTTCCTGGGGCTAATGTCTACTTCTCTTATGATCTGCCAGAAGGTATGTTTGTCCTAAATAAGTAATAACTAGTACCAGGTTTTGTTCCTGGGGAACTCATTAGACATTCCCATTCGTTTTTGTTTTTTTTATTGAATCACATGCAGGCTCAGAGTTAAATACAGACAGTGTAAAATCAGGACCTTATCTCCGTGAAGAAATTCGGATGTTGGATGGACTACCAATTGTCCAAGAACCTGTGCACCAACCAATTGATTCTACTATGAACTCTTCTTCTGCTCATCAATCTGATGTGTCTCAATCAGATTTTGCACCGCCAGCAAACAAGAAACCAGCTAAACCAAAGTGGTTCAAAAGGTAGACTTTCTTTTAGTGACATATTGTTATGAAAGAGTGAATTCATTGCTAAGCTATGCTACTACGGTGCTACTTCTTTTTTGGTTCAAATTTATCTGTTTTCTCACTTCTCTTGGGGAGCAAAACTAAATTATTGCCCTGGCAATAATTTATACATATCTGAATTCTCTGTTTAATTAGAATAAGAACCTACATGGAGACACCTGTGAACTTATCGCTTGCTTTAGGGTGCTAGAAGGTAAATCATGGTGATCTTGCAGCAATGAATTTGCTATTTCTCCAGCAGTAACAAAAACCCCTCTTCAAGTAACATCGTTGCATGAGCAACAAGCCTAATTTATATATGTTGTCTGAACCACCTGTCGCAGCTTCTAACATATCATCACTTCAAGATGCATTACCATGTTCATCATGAAATTTTGTTGATTTTTCATTTTCACTCTTGACCAATTGTACATATCAATGTATTTATGTTTAAAAAAGTCAGTTTCAGTTTCAACCTGTGCATGCATTTTGCTGTATACCACTGAAGTTGTTCTTTGTAACACTGCTGCTTTCTTGGACATTACTGCTATAGCAATCTTTGCTGCACCGTGCATTTTACTTGATAGATTCATCATTTATGTATGGATGCCTTGCAGGTGATGATGAGGTGAGACAGTCAGGGCGCCAAGAATGCACCACCAGAGGACGACTCTAATGTAGGGGATAGAGAGTGAAAGCATGACAATAATGGGTTGCTGCTGGCTTTCTTGATGGATGGATACACATTGTAAAATGAAACTTTCCAAAGAAATTTCACGAGTGCTGCAGAATGATTTTTTGCGTCTGATAGCACTGCATTACACTGTACACTCCGTTGCTAACAAAGCCTCCCTTTTCCTGAGTGCATATGGCTGGGGGTGTTTGGTTGATTGCTTCACTTTGTCACGCCACACTTCAGTCATGCCACAGTTTGTAGGTGTGTGTTTGTTTCAATGCCACAGTTGTGTCATGCCACACTTTTCTACCCTTAGGTCCCACATGTCATACTCAGATAACTAGAGCTAACATTGCCACACTTGTGGCTAACTATTTCTTAGCCATACTTTTGCCACATGCCACAACTTGCCTAAGCTTAGTTATGGCAAGCTTAGGCATCAACCAAACAACCCCGCTACCCCGCTGTGCGTTAATTTTCTGATGTCTCAATATTTTTCGACACTGACTCATGGTCATGCTCATAAAGCATTGTCATGGGTAATATTACTTGCTGACAATTGCTTGCAATTTTTTTTTAAAAAAAAACTTGCAGTCTTGCAACAACGGCCCTTGAGTTCACTGAAATTGCAGTCAAAATCACTTGCACATCATCCTCTTTGCTCCATGATATTGTCTCTAAGTTGCTTTCTCGCATCAATTTCCCCAGCGACTAGTTTGTTGCAGAGGGTGCAAGCGTTTTTTAGCAGCGGCCTCTAGTGGCCGTGGGCCAGCAAAGATATTGTGCGATGATTACGACGAGGGGTCGTGTGTAATTATGTTCACTTCACCGCTTCAATTATACTATCGCCTTTGCGAGGGGTCGTGTGTAATTATGTTCACTTCACCGCTTCAATTATACTATCGCCTTTGCGTTGTGCTTAGCTGTGAGTGGATGGATGCTTTTGACAAGAACGTTTCTGCCTGGCGTCACGAAATAATGCATTAATCCTGGGATTGGAATTCGACGTCTAATCGCTGACCCTGGATAGGTACAATAGAGATAATGTGAGTGGTCTCACGTTTGCTAATTAGGCCTCGTTTGGAATGTGTGGGGTACAAATTCATACAGAAATCGAGATGCTTATTCTGAATTTCCTGTGTTGTAATAGTAGTAGTCTTAATCCACCTTGGAGTTACAGCGGTGAACGGTGGAAAAAACGGATGAAATTTACCAACAAAATTCAAAATATTCTTTTGACCTTGATAGGGTTAAAGGATCATCAAATTGTGATGTGATGTGGCCATGTGGGAGTTGAACATCCAACTACCAACAGGCCCAGCAAACTGCACGAGCTGTGTGTATTAAATTTCCTTGGCCAAGTTTCCCCTATTTCCGCTTATTTTTATTCATTTTTCATGTTGGAGATCAAGTTATCTCAGACGTGACAACACTTATTTTATTCAATATGTCTTCTTGTGCTGACATCTCAGAGATCATCGCATCGAGACCAAGAAAAGGAGGTTTGCAAAGCAAGTCTGAAGTCTCTGATCTCTGAAGACCGTTTAGACTGCAAAATGTGCGCTGATTTCGCCGTGATAATTTCAGAGGTTAGTTGGTAGGATAGCAGCCGGTTAGATACACTGACTCCTCCCCGTTTTCCAAGTCGTAGTCTGACGCATGGGACGGCTGCTTGGACCGAATTTCCAGAGACTTCGATTTCATCAGCGAACAAGCAACTTCCTGAAATCTGAACCTACAACGAAGGAGTACATCGTCAGAGAAAGAACTCTGCTGCGATGATTCAGGTTCAGTTCAACTCAGTCTTCAGGAAGACGGAAAAAGGAAAACAAGAAGGATGAGAGCGTTGCAAATTCTGTTCGTCAGAAGAACGTCTTACACACAGCGGGTCATCACTGGACCAGAAGACGTCAATTCGATGGTCGTAATTCAAACACAAGTTGACAAATTGTCAATAAGATTCTGCTCTGCTCAACCACATGCAGATCAGATCGATCTTTCGGCTCAGTTCGTTCGACGTCACACGCAAAGAAGAAGGCGAGGAGAGAAAGGTATCTGTCTCCTCTGCACACGTGACCCACACTTTTGTGAATTTGTGAGCGTTGAGCTCGTCCGAAAATTTTTCAGATGGGGCAGATGGCAACTCTCCATCCATATTCCATCACCTGTCCTAGCTGCTAAACTCTGAAGAACCTCTCTCGTTGCTCCAGTACAGTACATGATCACATCACATGGGTTTCAGGATAATTGCTCTGGTCCGATGGCGCCACAGATCTGAATCAGTTATCACAGTTCAGTTATCCAGTGCGCTGCTGCTGCTGCTGCTACCAGCTAGTAGGCTGCACGGCGATCTGTGTGCTGGAACCTGGAAATGGTGAGGCCAGGACGCACCAGGTGCGAGACAACAATTACTACCACTAAGGGCCCTTTAATTTGGAGGAAAAGTATAAGAATTTTAGAGGATTGTAATCATATAGGAAAATTTCCTATGAAGCCCTTTGAAACAAAGGATTGAATCCTATCCAATCCTTTGAAATTCCTATGGAATGGACAATCCTATAGAGATTTTGGAGGAAATTTAGCAAGAGCTTCAACTTCTTGCTAACTTTCCTTTGAGTCTCCCTCTCTCATCCAATTCCTGTGTTTTTCTTGTGGTTCAATCAAACGGCCATTCCTGTGTTTTTCCTGCGTTTTGCAATCCTCTGTTTTACACTTACATTCATATCAAAATCCTACATTTTTTCTATTCCTACGATTTCTCAATCCTGCGATTTAAATGGGCCCTAAAATTGAAGGAATTCAGTAACCGATACAGTAGCATTTACGGAGATTATGGTCACGTGAGGACATTTTTACGTCAAAAATTCATGACGAATGTAACTCTTAGGTTAGGGCTCCAACGTCGGCTTTTCTGTCAGTAACACACACTTTGAAAAGAAATTATCAATCAATATCAAATACTCTTCGCCGTTTGGACTCGATAACACCGCTGGATCCATCACTGTACAGGATCAGCAAGATCGAGCCAAGAAATACATCAATAGAAATGATGTGTCAAAGATGATGCAGTGACAACTGTATTTTCATGTAGTAAACTGTAAACATGGATCAAAAACCATTCGATTTAGACGCACTGTACCACAGGTTCAGAGTGGTTAATCCATCCCATCAAAGCAGATTGGCGAGTAGTAATCCCGGATCGGTCCATTTCGTAATAGCAACGAGATGGGAAAGCAACCACTTGGATCGGCATCGATCAATCGTGATATTTTTTTCTTCACGCATGATAGCGACCTCGTCAGTTCGTCGATGTGCTGCGAACGTTTACATTTGAATACCGTTTTCTCTTTCCCACAACAGTTACAAAATCCCTTTTTAGAAATGAATTTCGCGATTACCAACAGAGAAATTGGAATAAGTCGTCGCATTGGACTTTCTGCCCCAGATATGAGAATCTTTTCAGCAAATCCACGGCTCAAACATTTATGCGCGATTTGCTCCTGGATTAAACAAATATATTTAACGATAATAACACATGGACATGTCTCTTGCCACGTCCATACCGCAGAGAAAAAACGATGGGCCAGTTTGGTTTGAGGCCTAAATTAGGCATGCCAATTTTTTGGCAACCTCAACAATAATTGTGTATGTTTGGATTGAAGCCAAATTAGTTTAATTTGGCTATTGAAATGGCCTATGTTATATAGGCATGACAAAATTTGGCTTCAATCCAAACACATGTTGGCCTTCCCAAAAATTGGCATGCTAAATTTTGGTAAGGCCAACATTGGTCACAAATCAAACTGGCCCGATATCAATTCAGCTTCTCCATTGCAAAAAAGTTTGATTATCGCGCATAAAAGTACCTATAAATATTATACTCTTAAAATACTTCTTTTGTAGAAATTTACAGAGATCAAATTTACTGTCTCCTTGAGCATGTGTTCTAGTGCATTGCCAATATACACGTCTGATGTGAAAGAGTGTATATGTTAGAGAGCACACCGAATATATAGTTGAAAAAGATGCTAAGGGAAAGTGTTAAGTGATTAATTAATAGATTCTCAAAAAAGCTAGTACAACTAGCGAGCATATGCAGTAAAATTCTCCCAGATTTTACCGCGTCATTTGCAGATAAGCCCCTGTATCTGCACAGCAATTACGTTGGAGTTTTTCACGGTTGGTGGCACAGAGCACGCTGGGTGGAAAGGTTGGTAGGTAGTGGACAGGTGGGTTGCAAGCCGCCCGGCTGTGAGAAAGCCAGGCAGGAGGAGGCGCAGCAGCACTAGCCGCGGTATAAAACATCCAAGCGCTCCTCCTCCATCGTCGCCACCGCTCCGGTTTGCCTCCCGCGCGAGCCCTCGTCGACGCCGCCGGTCAGTACTTCGTCCTCCACCTTGATCGCTGTTGCTAATCTCCGGGAAAAAAGGAAATCGTCTTTTTCTTCTTCTTTTTTCTTCTTGTTTTGCTTCGGCGAGATGTCCGAGGTTTCTTGGGGGTTTTCGGCTCGTTGCAGTGTTTTGGGGATCTTCTTCTTTTTCTTTTCTTGCGGTGGTGTTTGGTTTGAGGTTTTGTGTTAGCGTTTTCTTGGGTTCTTTTTTAGATTTCTTTTTCTCTTTTTTTTTGGGTTCCCCCTCAATTGCGAGCGTTTCTGCGGCGGTGTGTGGGCGATGCGCGTCGCGTGCATGTGCTGCGGCGAGTTTGTTTCGGGTGCGGATCTCGTGCTTGAGCTCTTGATCCCTTTCATGCCGCCTTGGATGGAGTAAAGATAGTGAATTGTGGTTAAGCTTGAGCTAGTGTTCTTTCTTTTCTCGTCTGGGTTCTCGGCTAGGATTCAGGAACTACCCATTTGTCCTGCTTTTGGGAGCCTTTTGACTCTTTTCGTCGCCGGTTGTTTCGTTGGGATGTTGTTTCGTTGGGGGAAATGGTGGATCTTTTTTTGTGAAAAATGTTCTGGCCTTTTCGTTTCTTTCTCTATAGTTGTTTCACTGTGACTAAAGTTTAGCAAGGACAAATTCCAGATTTATGAACAAGAGTCCCAGTCCTAAAAGTTATCCAATTTGTAATTTAGCTGTAACTAATTCGGCTGAAAAAATTAGTGTTGTGAGGTTGCAGACGGTAAAAGATATCCAGTCACCTTTTTGTCAATTTTCATTTTAATAGCATGTGTTGGAGTTGGTTAGTTGTTTCTTGACTGCACACGAGTGCACCATGTGATTGGATGTTGCTATGTTGACCTTTTGTGTTGTTAGCATCTGGAGATAAGTTGATAGTATTTTGTTATCAAAAGTGTTTGGTAGATTGATCTATTAGAATTAGTTCACCTAAATGGCAAAAATTAAGTGTCATATTTGGCCTTGTCATGCTCAGTTTGCGGGATACTAATACAATGCCATAGCTTTAAATTGTCAATGAATAGAACAAGCCTAACCAGGCAAGCTATTTATATGTTCTGCTACTGCTAGCCAATTGTAAATGTTCCATTTCAATGAGTTGTATGAAATTTCTTAGCCTGTGTTCCGATAGTCTTAAGATTGATTGCATTTTTCTCACCTTTTCACAGGTATATTGCTGAAGGAAGAAGAGCACCAACCTATTTATCATGTCAGGAGGATCTTCACCAAGGTCAAGACGAAGCAGCTTTAATTCTTTATCAAGAGATCTCGAACTCCCTTCAGAGCAAGGTTGTCTCTCTGTTATTGTCCTCGGGGCTTCTGGAGACCTAGCCAAGAAGAAAACTTTCCCGGCACTCTTCCATCTTTTTGCACAGGTAATTTGACTCCTGAGTCCTGACAATAACTAGCTGTTTCATGTACAATTTCCAAAATCTACACTACGAAAGGAACAATCTAGTGCACAGTCATTTGAGGCATTCCAGAGCAAAGGTTCAGTTACTCATACTTGATCACAAGTAAAAGCTTGAACACTTGTACTATTTTTTCTTCCCAGATACAGATAGTGGATATAGGACACAATTGAAAAGAATGCTGGAAAATTGCAGAGCAAGCTTCTTTTTATCCAGCAAGTTGTTTTTACGAACCACTCATAAAATCTTAGTCTTTACAAGCATGCAAAATGTGTGCAGTGCTATAATTCCCAGGTTATTGTTGATATTCATGTCCTTGTGTTACAGGGATTTATACAATCAGGTGAAGTGCATATATTTGGGTATGCGAGATCAAACCTTTCTGATGATGGGTTAAGGGAACGCATTCGTGGGTATGGTTTCTAAAAGCTGGGTTTTTGACATCTTGGCATATTGCTGCTGTATTTAGATATTTCTACTTCTTTTAAACATATCTAGCCACTGAATTTGAATGTTATAGCTAGGATAGTTGTCAATAAAAACATTTAATACTCTAATTATGGTCAATACGTACTAAAAACAAGCAGTACATGATCTGAGATACATTGTGTGTAATGCGGTGGCAGTTATATGTTCGACATCTTCATGAAATTGTATTTGTTTTTCCTGTCCCCTATGAAGTTCAATCATCAATTTTGCACATATTTATGCCTTTGTTGTATATTGCTACAGATACCTCAAAGGAGCCTCAGAAGAACATCTCTCAGACTTTTTGCAACATGTGAGTTGTTGTTTGTAATGTAACCACCATTTTGTGATGCGCACACGTCATTATGATAAATTTCTTTTTCAGATAAAATATGTCAGTGGTTCCTATGACAGCGGAGAAGGATTTGAGAAATTGAACAAGGAAATTTCAGAGTATGAGAAGTCAAACAAATCAGAAAGCCCTCGCAGGCTCTTCTATTTGGCATTGCCTCCATCTGTCTACCCTTCAGTCTGCAAAATGATCAGAACATATTGCATGAATCCATGTAAAGTTTCTTTACTATTCCATACGTTATTCTTTTTGGAATTTATACAAGCTATGCGCTTTAGTTGAACAAAAGCAATGAAGCATAAAGTTAGTGGAAAATTTAGGTCTTCTTGGAAGCATTTCTTCATCAAGATTCATTTTCTTTGCATAAATGTTCTGTTTGCAGCTGGATGGACTAGAGTCATTGTTGAGAAGCCATTTGGAAAGGACTTGGACTCTGCAGAAGAATTAAGTGCCCAACTTGGGGAGCTATTTGACGAAAACCAACTCTACAGAATTGATCACTACTTGGGAAAAGAGTTGGTCCAAAACCTGGTAATGGCTATAATTTTGTCAAGAATGTGGGATGATTTCCCCCGAATACTTGACTAACTACTTTTGAAACAATCGCATTTCACAGCTTGTGCTTCGTTTTGCCAACCGCTTGTTCTTGCCTCTTTGGAACCGTGACAATATTGATAATATACAGGTAAGCTGGTCAATAGTTGGTACTTAGCAGTAGGCAACTTATAGGTTATGATTCAAGAAGTCCAACTTTTATAAACTGCAGTTAATGCATCATGTAGAAGAAATATTTTGTAGTCCTCTTGTCAGTTGATTGCTGAACTTCTTTCTGTTTTTTGGTGAACTGCTGTGTTCTACTGGTATAATTTATCATTGTCTGAATGGACTAATTGAATCTAAGAAACTAAAAATATAGGTATATTTCATTTGTACTATTTTAACAGTATATTGCCAACAATATGGCATGCCATAGTAGCTGCAATTTATAATCAATACAATCCTGCAGATTGTATTCAGGGAGGACTTTGGGACTGACGGGCGTGGTGGATATTTTGATCAATATGGGTATGTAGAAACATTACATTTCATTAGCGCTTTTCTTAATTAAGTTTTCTATTATAAAATCGTAACCTTACAAGTCAAAAGTGTACATATGAGTATATTATCTAGAACTAAGTGTTGATAAATTTTGGAAATATTTAAATTCTTTGTTAATTCTTACTGATTAAGAAAAGCATACTCTGCATTTCAGTGTGGAAATGAACATTTTGCTTTATTGAGTTTGCAAGCCAACATGGAAATTATAATTTTCAGTAACAGAAGTGTTCAGTACTGAATTCGAAGAGAGTGCATTCGCTTTGTATATGCCTCTCCTGCTATGAGTTAACTAAACCATTTAAGGATAATGTATACTGGATCATAGTCCTCTCTTTTTGCATAATTGTTTATTGCTTAAACATGTTTTATACCTCCCATCGTGTATCTCATTGTTCCTCAAGGGAGTATCTAACGTTACTCTTGTTGCTGCAGAATCATTCGTGACATCATCCAGAACCATTTGTTACAGGAAAGTATTCTCAATATGTGTCAACATTCCATATGATATGATTTGCATCATTGTAGTAACCCCCACCCTGTCCTAACAAAGAAAACTTTTAGTACTTTAGTGACTAGGAAAGAAAAGCCTCTTCTTACATTAATTTGTTTAAAATTTATAGTCACAGATAGTTTCATGCTGAATTATATATGGTCAAGTAGTACATGATAAATTCCTTGATGAGAACAATGTCTTTAGCCTTTAGGAGTTAACTGTTCCAACAACAATTTAATGAACTGTTGCTTCTTCTGCAGGTTTTCTGTTTGGTTGCAATGGAAAAGCCTGTCTCTCTTAAGCCTGAGCACATTAGAGATGAGAAAGTCAAGGTACTTTACCTTTCTCTATTCTCTACATGTCAATACTATATTGCAGCTTGCCAATACTATAATACTAAGAGTATTATGTTTTAGTCCGTTTCTTTAGTACTAAATAAAACCAGTTCCCTGTTAATGCCAGGTTCTGCAGTCCGTGAACCCTATAAAGCATGATGAGGTTGTCCTTGGACAATACGAGGGGTACAAGGATGACCCTACAGTGCCAGATGACTCAAACACCCCAACTTTTGCATCTGTCGTGCTTCGGGTACACAATGAAAGATGGGAGGGTATGTCTCTCATCAGTATATATACACATTAGGGTTCTGGAGAAGGACAACATTGATTTTCGTTTTCCCTTCAGATTGTCTTTCAGTGGACCATAATTCTTCATTTTAACTCTGTAATATTCATATCCTGCAGGTGTTCCTTTCATTCTTAAAGCTGGTAAAGCACTAAGCTCAAGGAAAGCAGAAGTCCGTGTGCAGTTCAAAGATGTTCCTGGTGACATCTTTAAATGTATGTGCTATAATTACGTGCAGTTCATATCATGGTGTACTCAACCCTTTTCTGACAATTTTCATGGCCTAACTATGTTTCCATTACTTCCTTATGAAATGACTGAGAATGCCTTAATGCCTGTACATAACTAAGCAGTAGAAAGCTATAACCATTTTCAGAAAATCCACGCATTGATGTGGAAGCTGAGAAAGCATTTAATTTGCATTGAATTGATCCATCGAGATAAGCTTTATGTTTTTGGGAAGTCTATTGTGTACAAAGCAGAAAGGTAGATAAACAAGTAAAATGGATCTTCACTTCGTTGCCTTGTAATTTAAGTTCACCTGACCTTACCATGGCATGTTAATACTGTTAGGCTGCTAAAATTCACCCATACGTTGTATTAGATACCACCGAGGTCTCAAGAAATTCAGTTGTGCAAATGCAGATACCTTTTTTTCCTTTTTTCTATCAGTATGTTCTTTTTTGTATCTTAATTGCATGTGGGTCTAACATTTGAACTAAACACATCCTGGTGAAGGTAAAAGGCAAGGAAGAAATGAGTTTGTCATACGCCTTCAGCCATCAGAAGCCATGTACATGAAACTTACTGTAAGTTCAGCTACTTGTGTAATACATAATACTCCTCTCCTTGGTCCTAAAGCTACTTCCCTACTCCAGTAAAATTTTATCACATTTTGAATGTTAGTGGTATAATATTAGTCAATGACTTCTTCCAGGTCAAAAAACCTGGATTGGAGATGGCCACCGAGCAGAGTGAACTTGATCTGTCATACGGGATGCGGTACCAAAACGTCAAAATTCCAGAGGCATACGAGCGTCTCATATTGGATACGTGCGTATCATCCTTCTAATTCTTCAAAATATCTTCCGTTAAAAAGATCTTTTCAACTTCACAGATAATGTAATCCGACCATATGCATTTGATTTAATACCCACATATCTACAGGATACGAGGAGACCAACAGCACTTCGTTCGCCGAGATGAGCTGAAGGTTTGTCAGTTGTCACCCTGCATACCTAAAACCTCTGAAGAGAAACTTGAATTCTGTTTCCAAGCCGTTTCGTTTCCGTTTTCTCCCTAACATATGGCACATGTGTGTCCAGGCTGCTTGGCAGATCTTCACTCCCCTGCTGCACGACATCGACGAAGGCAAGGTGAAGTCTATTCCATACCAGCCTGGCAGCCGAGGCCCCAAGGAGGCCGATGAACTGAGCGAGAGGGTTGGGTATATGCAGACCCACGGTTACATATGGATACCACCCACCCTTGCATAGACAGACAGACAGACAGACAGTAGTATTGTTTAGCTAGGAAGAGTGCATCTAAACTGTTATTATTGCGGATATATTCGTTGCATATTTTCACGATAACGCCTGACTAGTGACTACCTGGCGTTGTAATAATGTGTTGCTTCGTAAGTATAACTGCTATTGTGAAATAAAAGTGCATGTTTCGATCGATGAACAGTGTCAGGTTTTGGGCATTGTAGATACACTGATGATGAATGGATGGCTGCCAACATTGTTGTTTGATGCCTTATGTCCACTGCATTTGCAAGATTAGCTGGTAGCAACTAGCAAGATAAGTAAAGTTGCCAAGAAAAGATGATGAAATGCATGCTCAAAAGCGGCAGAGCAAAATGAACCATAAACTGAAGGGATGTGCTTCTAGATGTGCTGAATTGCTTACCACTGCAAACAGCTGCAGCGCGAATATCTGCCAACTTTGCATGCGGCAAGAAAAACTCTAGGCAAAGTTAGGATCGCATTACACACACACACACTCAGCAAGTAATAGCACTCCATACGGCAGAAACTACTGGCGTAACTTCACGGTCATGAGTCACACCACCTTCTCACTTCGTCTTGACCAGCTTCTTGATTATGCTTTTAAGAGCTGGAGCACTAGCACTGCATTTCTGATCAGTGAAGCATGATCTTCCTTCCTCTGCCGCCTTGCAGAGCTGGGGATCCATGGGAACCTTGCCAAGAAAAGGGACCTCCATTTCCTGGCACATCTTCTCAGCACCACCCTTACTGCTATCAAACACCTCACTGCATGCGACAACAGATAAAAGCTCTGGGGCTTTCTCCTTGATGTAGTTCAGCGCCCACTCGGTGGCATCTGTTTCTCCCGCCTCACTTGGCTTCACAAATTTCATGTCTGAAAATGCCTGCCTCAAGCCACTCATGTTCTCGACAACTCCCAAGATAGGAACGCCAACCTTCTTGCAAAAGTTTATCTCCTTCTTCACATCGATCAGAGAAACTTGCTGCGGAGTGGTCACAATGATTGCCCCATCAATTCCTGCGATCTGGAGGTACTGCACAATTGAAATATGTTCATCAGATGTTCCTGGAGGTGCATCCACCACAAGATAGTCGATCTCCCCCCAATCGACATCCTTCAAGAACTGTTTGATGAGTCCGTTCTTGCGAGGACCTCTCCATATAACAGCATCATCTGGGTTGGGCAGCATGAAGCCAATTGACATGACACCTAGGTTGGACTCAACATACACCGGCGACCAGCCAAGATTGCTTTGATGAATATCTTGGCCTTCAAGGCCTAACATTTTTGGGATGCTAGGACCACAAATGTCTATGTCGAGAAGGCCAACTTGATGGTCCATCTCAGCAAGGGCAAAAGAGAGCTGGGCTGAAAATGTACTCTTCCCGACACCACCCTTCCCAGACAGTACCAGAATCTTGTGTTTCACGGTATTCATTCGCTCAATGATGGCAAGCAGATCTGGAAATAAAATGTCCACTTGTAAGATTGTTTCGCAAAGAACAAATACTATATGGATAGGCATAGCAAATTCACAATAACTTGGGACAGGGATAGTACATATGGTAGGACATTCACTTGGATAAAAACATTTACAATTAAAAATACAGTTGCTTACGTGTAATGGCGCCTGAAAGTTCATACAGCATCATTCATTAAGGTTCATAAACAGTGGTTCACTTAACATGTAGATATATGGAAAATCTTAAGTGCGATTATAAGTTCTTCTAAGCACTTGATCATTTAAGAACTAGAGAACTTCTATCCATTGATCAAATTGACTTGGAATGCAGATGTTCCAATATACATCCATGGTTACAACAGTTCATAATCTTCAGAAATAAAGGAACCAACTTTGATGGGCCAACAAATAGGAATTTGTCGGAGAGCTCATGTTCTTTGCATACTTCACACCGGACTTTTTTTTTTCTTTTCATAGCTCACACAATCTAAACTTCTTCAAATTCATCAATGCCACAGCCAGTTATACTACAGAAACTTATACATGCTGGAAGCATGCGACTTTGCTATAGATGAGCTACCGACTACCAAACTCTGAAATTTCCTGCACACAACTGACACGAGGCTCTGCAAAAGGATGCTCATACAAGCATAGGCTGTATGCTCCACTAAATTCACACTCGATTGCAGTAAAACCAAACTAAACCAAGCATCGAAGCGACACGCCGCGGAGCAAAGCATCACATGCTGCGATCAAACGCCAAAACAACACTGGTCAAAGGGATTAGATGGGAAACAGAGGTGAGCTATAGATGGCACTGTAGATTTACCGGGATCGGGGCCCTTGGGCGCGGTGGCGCAGATCTGCTGGTTGGGGCACCCGGCGCACGCGTCCGCCTTCCCCGCCGCCTCCGACTGCGTCCCCGGGCAATCTGCGGCGGCGAAACCACAAAAAAACAATTAAAAAAACGATCAAAAAACCCACAAAAATCCTCGAACACGAGAAACCCTGAGGAAGCAAGTGGTTTGCCCCTACGGTCGTTGGCGTTCTCCGGGACGTCGCCGCCGCCGTTCTCCATTGCCGCCGATGGATTGATTGCTCCCTCCTCCTCTCGCTGCTGCTCGTGAAGTCGTGAGGTTTAGGTGCGGATTTTTCTGTTTTCTTTTCGGAGGCGTGGTTAAGCACAGAAACCCTTGGGCTGACCCGGCAGAGCATCCTAGCCGTTCGTGCTAGATCGGACGGTGAGATGCGGTTTCCTAGGAGAATTTTGCAACCGCGTCCTTTTGGCCCAGGGACCCCTTGCGTTGCTGCGGAAATTTAAGCAATTGCAAATGTTAAAATTTTGGATGAAATATAAGCACCTTAAAAGGAAAAACCTAACCCAACTTATCACTGCTCGTGAGGAATATTTGTACAAATAAAAATAATCATCAACCGTACCAAGCTCATAGCCTGCAAACAATATTTTTCAAACGCATGGCTTTGATATTGGTACCATTGGAGGGAAACTCAACTGGCACTCCCTTCCACTCATATTGTACAAAACAAATTAAGCGAATAAGTAACAACAAATTGCTAAAAGAAATGTTGATCCGCTAGAGCATGAGCATATCTATAGCGGCAAAATAAACGCAGCAGCATGGCTAAAGGAATGAAGGATTGATCGCAACGATCAAGTATAGCAACTGGACTCTGGACAGGAGGGCTTGTGGTCAGCATGTCAATCCACTGCGATGGTAGAGGAATCAGGAATGAAGGCCGAGTATTCACCTGATTCATTTAGCTAGAGGATGGAATATATGTAGTGCAAGTGCAGTGGAAGATGGAAGGCCTGCTGCGTGAGCCAATGAATGAATATCCAACATTTTGGTTTCAATCAGGAGATGACCTGTCAGGAACAGACAGTTTAACTGTTGAATAGGCCCCTTTGTTTTTTTAGAGGGAACAATTTTTTTTTAGAGGGAACCCCTTTGTTAATTACTGTCGTGCATGATGATCGGAATTTAAAAAAAAAATGAAGAGGTGCATCCCACTATCGCTCTTTACACCCTCATCTGCAATCCAGCGACTAGGTGGAATCTATCTGCAATCCAACGGCTTGGTGGAATAGAGGTGACGTGGATCACTCCTAGAGCAGGAAATTAGTTTTAATTGCAGTTAGTGGGGATCACCTATATAGCCTAGTAATTTGCCCGTGCTAACGGTACAGTGACATTTAATAACATAATTCAAGCAACCTGCTAACGCTATGGTGACATTTAATAACACAATTCAAACAACCAAAAATATATACAAGACTATATTGCATAGTTATAAGATCAAGCAAAAATTAAAAAAACTATCACTATATAAATAAGTCAATCTGTTCTGTACAATTTGTTGTACGCACATAAATAAGTCCAAAGTAGGTAGTTCTGTACAATATATAAATACTGTGCAGGTAATAACTATCACTATCTTTGACCAGTAGTGAAACACATATTGTTTGCTACAGATCAATAACAAGGCAACATATTGCATACACACCATCACAGTTCGATCATCATCGATCCATTAAAGCAGTCATGGTCAGTGCAAGGCTAGTTTTCTGTAACTCAAGACATTTTGATCTTCAGAATATGTTTGCACGGCCTCATAAATAAAGGAGAAGGCATATTCACAAATCTTGAAATACAAAGGAGGTAAACGAAATTTAATTTGTTCTATGACAATAATCTGAAATCTATAACACTCTAAGTATGACATCCAACAATTATACGAGTAGGTAGTCACAGCTTAAACCTTGAAGCCGAAACCCTTCATTTTGCTTGTCATCGTCCAATGATATGAAGAGATTCCTTTTGCTTGTCATCTTATCCTGCGAAGGAAGTGAAAAACATGTTTGCTCCATTGTACCCGATGCACAGAGAACAATTTTGGGTCATAGCAACTACGGTTATGTTTGCTCCAAGTTTATCCTTGTCAATGCAAACATAGTGTATTTACTTACCAACAAAGATTGTTTCTTCTTTGATTTCATATTGACAAACAGATCCCTTGAAAGCTTGCTATTTGAAGAGGATATATGCCTCGGTCCATTCTTAAACAGTGAATAAATCGTAAGGGTAACATATATAAAAGGCTATAAATTTGTCATAATTTTATTCTTTTGTCTCTATATGATTCATGAATTTGAAGATATGATTATCCATTGCACTATCCAATACTCTGTGAATCGCATTTGACGATCCAATACTCATGTGTTCCCAGTTGAGTAAACACATGATAGTTCTGTATATACAGGCATGTTAGGCCTCAATGCATGGTAGGTCTGAAATTAGTATAACGGCAGAAAAAAATGACAAAACATTAGTTTGACAATTAGCCTATAAAGACGACTTCTCTAACCCAACAATTAAGAGTTACTACAAAGCTTTTGTTGAGGTAAATATCCTCTGCATGAAATGACTGACAAGTAGTACTTGCATTATACACATAACATAATTTGAACATAATTCCGTTCAACAGCCAAGATGTGGAGGCGGCATCAGGCTCTCCTTCACCGCATCTCGCCGCTTAAGCATCCAGCGGGCTGGCCTGCTAGGGGGATCGGATGCTACTACGCCACCGAGCCGGAGGGCAGGAAGCCAAAGACGGCTCCTTTGCAGGTAATTTCTGGAATATGTTATCTCTAGGCTAGGCTCGGTGCTTGCTATCATGGCAAATCCCTCCCTTTTGAGTAATGAATGCAGGTCATTGCCGAAATACGTGTCTCTTACCTTGAGAGTTTTGGCGACGAGTTGTATATTTGTACGAAATATTTCAGTCAGGATATAGACAGTGAGAACAACGGACTGAACACATTATTTACCACTACAGCTCAACAGCATAATAAGAATTTCTCATAAGCAAGCTATCGTTTTGTCTGAATTACTACTTACACACATTCCATAGAGATGCTTTGATTTTCAGTGGATTTTAACTTTTTTTTAATCGTCCCAACTACACTTGTGGGAAATAACAAACTTGCATTATGTAAAAGTTTGACAATCGGAATATACTGAAAGGCACCCATTCTTTGGGGTTTCAAGAAATCCATGTCATCAGACAGATATAGTAAGAAACATCCATACTGAAATTTGCAGTCAGGGGGCATGGTGGATAGGTTCCGTTTGCGTGCCAAAGGTGGTGATGGCAGCAATGGCTGCATCAGTCTTCCTCGCTCCAGGTCAGGATCACCAAGGCAAGCCTGATGGTTTAACGACTCCCCTGCTGCACAGCCCATGGAATTGTCACATGGTGCTAGCAGTAATCTTTTTGTGTGTTTGTTTGTGGTGTAATAATGCCTGGTCGTGATCAACATTAGCCTAGATCTTAGTGAAAAGGAGTAAGATCTAGGCTAACTTCCTTCCCCATCTCACAGATTGCTAATTGCTTACAAAATAAAATTCAGCAGCAGCACCTAAGTAGAGTAAACTATCAGATGCCCTGTTTTTCCACATAATGCATAACATTAAATTTATTTCTTTCTGAATAGTCTCCAGATCACAATGAATGCATTGGACAATATGTCGGTATTTAATCAATCTAAATATCAGTTGGCCCTAACACATTGACCTAACTTAACACTTACCTATGATGAGATCGGATGACGAGTGATTGACGACGACCTGATGGCTGCACGGTGGAGACAGGACGGCGAGCGATCCGATGGCAGAACGCGGTCAGCGCGAGGGTGCGCCGGCGGCATCTATCTGGAGGCGGGAATCGACGGCGGCGCGATGGCGACCGGATGGAGAGCGGACGGCGATGGGATCGAGAAATCCGGATGGACAACGGACGGCGATGGAGAGAGGGGCGGCGCGCGGCGGGGAGAGAGGGGCGGCTGGGGTCGGCGGCGACGTGAATCACGGCGGGGGCGGCGTGATGTTGGAGATCGGTGGCGAGGGGTAGCGGAGACACCGGGGATCCTTTTATAGGGGCAAGGACACGGCGGCGAAGGCCCACGGCGACCGGCGACGAGAAGGAAAGTCTAGGGTTCGGAGGAGAGAGATGAATCCGATTCGAGATCGAATCCACGAATTTCCAAAGCGATTTAGATGAAGTTCCAAAAGGGAAAAGGTAGAGGAGGTCCCGAAGATCATTTCCCCTCTATTGATTTCACCGGAGAAGGAAAGGCGCGGCCAGATTTGGAAGGAGACGGCGGCGGCGCGACGCTAGGGTTCGGGCGGCGGCGGCGGCGCGAGGAAGACGAAGACTGACAGGTGGGCCCCACCTGTCAGTGAGCGGACGCGCGAGCGGGCGGCGGCTGTGGGCCGGCTTGGGCCGAGGGAGAGAGAGAGAGAGAGTTTTGGGCCGACTTTCGGCCCAAAGCCAAAAGAGACTTTTTAAAAACCTTTTTCAATTTAAATTATTCATGAAATGCAATTCCATTATTAAAAATACTTCCTTATCTCAAATAAATCCCAGAAAAATCTAGGAATTATAGAATTAAGCAAAGTATTTAATGAAATTTTATCTGGCCCCATTTTATATTGGAATTTATTATTTAAAAATTAGATCTTCTCTTCTAGGCTTTTAAAATAAATTCTAATAATTCCAATTTAGACAACAATTTATATATTTGGGATTTTTAGGGTGTGACAAACCTACCCCCCTTAAACAGAATCTCGTCCTCGAGATTCGGAAGAACTGGCGAACAGATGTGGGTGAGCTGACTTCAATTCATCTTCTCGTTCCCAAGTTGATTCTTCTTCCGAGTGATTACTCCACTGAACTTTACAAAAACGGATAACTCGATTCCTGGTTCTTCTCTCATCCGTTTCCAAGATACGGATTGGTTTATCAATATAGGTCAGATCCTCTTGGACTTCTATCTGTTCAAGATTAGCTTCTTCGGTAGGTACCCTTAAACACTTTTTCAATTGCGACACATGGAACACATTATGGACTCCTACTAAAGATTGAGGTAACTCCAACTGATAAGCGACCTCTCCTCTTCTACTGACAATCTTGTAAGGTCCCATGAAACGCGGTGCCAATTTTCCCTTGGTGTGGAAGCGATGAACTCCTCGAAGAGGCGTGACACGAAGGTACACATAATCTCCTTCGTCAAAACTTAGATCTCTACGACGATTGTCGGCATAACTCTTATGACGAGACTGGGCCACCCGCAATCTTTCTTGACTGATTTTTACCTTTTCTTCTGCTTCCCTCAGGATATCAGTCCCAAAAACCTGACGTTCTCCCGTTTGATCCCACAAAAGCGGAGTGCGGCACTTCCGACCATACAGTGCTTCGTAAGGAGCCATCTGAAGACTAGCTTGATAACTGTTGTTGTACGAGAATTCCGCATAAGGTAAATTCTTATCCCAACTTCCACCGAAGTCTAAAGCACAAGCTCTCAACATGTCCTCCAAAATCTGATTTACCCTTTCGGTTTGTCCGTCTGTCTGCGGATGATAAGCAGTACTAAAGTTCAGCTTAGAACCCATCTCTTCTTGAAGCTTCTTCCAAAACTGTGAAGTAAACTGACTACCTCGATCAGACACTATTTTCTTAGGGACACCATGCAAGCACACAATCCTTGCCATATACAATTCCGCCAACCGACTTCCGGAATATGTTGTCTTTACTGGGATGAAATGAGCCACTTTGGTAAGTCTGTCGACTATCACCCAAATAGAGTCGTGGCCTGATGATGTTCTGGGTAGACCAGTGATGAAATCCATACCGATTTCCTCCCACTTCCATTCAGGAATCTTCAAAGGCTGCAACAAACTGGCGGGTTTCTGATGTTCTGCCTTGACTCGCTGACAAACATCACATACTGCTACGTATTCCGTGATTTCACGCTTCATACTTGCCCACCAAAATCTTTCCTTGAGATCCTGGTACATCTTGGTACTACCAGGGTGAATGGAGTATAAAGTATCATGAGCTTCTTTCAGAATTGCATCTTTTAAATCTTTGTTGTCGGGGACACAGATTCTCTCACCCAACCATACAGTTCCTTGCTCATCTTCCAAGAAACCGATAGCTTTTCCTCTTCTCATATTCTTCTTGATTTCTTGGATATCAGGGTCATTAATTTGAGCTTCTCTAACCTGATCGATTAGAGTGGGCTTTGCTTCTAAGGCTGCAACGAAACCTCTACTGACAATTCCCAAATTTAATCTTTCAAATTCCTTGCATAACTCCAACGGCAACTGTCGTCCTTCCATAGCATTGCAATAGCATTTCCTGCTAAGAGCATCTGCTACAACATTAGCCTTTCCCGGATGATAATGAATTCCCATGTCATAATCCTTAATTAATTCCAACCATCTCCGTTGTCTCATGTTCAGATCTGGCTGAGTAAAGATATACTTTAAACTCTTGTGATCGGTGTACATCTCTGTACGAGTATCGAAAAGATAATGACGCCAAATTTTCAACGCATGAACCACTGCCGCTAACTCAAGATCATGAGTAGGGTAGTTCTTCTCATGCAGACGTAACTGACGGGATGCATAGGCAACCACCTTCCCATCTTGCATCAGAACACAACCTAACCCAAGTTTGGATGCATCGCAGTACACTTGGAAACTCTTTTTTGGATCAGGTAAAATCAAAATAGGAGCTGATGTTAAGCGATTCTTCAACTCTTGAAAACTCTGCTTACATTCTCCTGACCACTTGTACTTTACATCCTTTTGTAGCAGTCGTGTCATGGGCTTAGCAATCTTGGAGAAATTCTCTATGAACCTCCGGTAATAACCTGCAAGACCCAGGAAACTGCGAATCTCTGAAACTGTCTTCGGTTGTTTCCAGTTGGTTACGGATTCCACATTACTAGGATCAACGGCAACTCCTCCGGCTGAGATGACGTGACCAAGGAACTTCACTTCAGACAACCAAAATTCACATTTGCTAAACTTGGCATACAACTGATGTTCTCGCAGCTTCTCTAGTGCAAGACGAAGATGTTCTTCATGCTCTTCTTTTGTTTGGGAGTAGATAAGAATGTCATCAATAAAGACCACCACGAACTTGTCTAGGTATTCCATAAACACCTTACTCATTAAGTTCATGAAGAAAGCAGGGGCATTGGTAAGTCCAAAAGACATAACAGTACATTCGAACAATCCATACCTAGTGGTAAAAGCCGTCTTAGGTATATCTTCTTCTTTAATCCTCAACTGGTGATACCCTGATCGAAGATCTACCTTGGAGAAAACGGTGGCACCTTTAAGCTGATCAAACAAATCATCAATTCTGGGCAGCGGGTACTTATTCTTAATAGTCACATCATTTAGTGCACGATAGTCCACACACATCCTCTGGGTATGGTCTTTCTTTTCCACAAAAATAACTGGAGCTCCCCATGGAGATGAACTTGGTCTGATGTATCCCTTTTGAAGCAAATCGTCGACCTGTCTTTTGACTTCTGCCAACTCATTAGCCGCCATTCTATATGGTCGCTTATGGATTGGAGTGGTTCCTGGTACCAAATCTATTCTGAACTCTATATCCCTTTTAGGCGGCATACCAGGTAAATCGTCTGGGAACACATCGGGGTACTCCCGGACTATAGGAATCTCTTCCAAAGTCATTTGGTTTAGACTTGACCTTAAAAACTCAGAAGACAATGCATGAACAATTACAACTCGACCATCATTGCTGGTGAGAGTTACTTTTCTATTGGCACAGTTTATCACACCTTTATATCTGACTAACCAGTCCATCCCTAGGATGACATCAAGATCTTTGGATTCTAACAAGATAAGATTGGCCAGAAATGGCACTCCTTGAATTTCTATTCTGACAGAGGGGCTACGTTGCAAAGAGAGTGCTTGATTACTCGGGGTACTAACCATCAAAGGACGTCTAAGATCTTCTACTTCCATACCATGATTTCCCGCAAAACTCATAGATAAAAATGAATGTGTAGCACCAGAATCGAAAAGCATTGTTGCAGGAATTGAGTTAACAAGGAACGTACCCAAAATCACATCTAGAGCACCTTGAGCTTCTACAGCAGCAACATGATTGACACGAGCCTTTGGCGTAGGTGCGGTAAAGTTACTCTGGGTAGGGACAACCTTCACGCGTCGGGGCTTCGGACACTTGTCAGAGTAATGTCCTGGTTCACCACAGTTGAAGCACACTCCGGGCTTGCTGCCTTGCTCCTTCTTGGCAGGCTATTGTTGTGTTGGAGCTGCCACAGGCGTGGAGCTTGATTGCGGATGTTGTTGCCTGCGTTGTTGTTGAAGAACTGACGTTGCGGACGAACAACAGACGAAGAACCTCCCTGTGGCATGGACTGGAGTCCTAAAGTAAGACGCGGCCTCTGACTATTCCCCTGTTGTGCCTTGAAGTGAGCAATCCGACGTTTCTTCTGCTCCATGCGGTTGTACTTGTCCTCCTGACGAATAGCCTTATCCACTAACTTCTGGAAATCATGGTAATCCCCAGTCATGAGTGAGTAAGACAGCTCATCATTAAGTCCTTCCAAGAACCTCTCCTGGCGCTCTTCATCAGTGCACACATCTTCCGGAGCATAACGAGCCAGACGATTGAACTCGTGCAGATACTCGGTGACCGCGCGAGGTCCTTGGGTGAGCGACCTAAATTCTTTCTTCTTGAGAGACACCACTCCCGATGGTATATGCATCTTCCGAAAAGCAGCGGTGAATTCAAGCCAAGTGATAGGTTCAGCAGTAGTCCTGTTAAGGCGGAAGTGATCCCACCACTCAGAGGCAGGGCCATGCAGTTGGTGTGATGCAAATGAGACCTTCTCCTGATCAGTGCACTGAAGCAGATCCAACTTCTTCTCTATGGCGTGCAGCCAATCACCAGCTTCCACAGGATTAGTGGTGCTAGAGAAAGTGGGCGGCCTCACACGAAGAAATTCTGCTAACTTGTTCTGGGGAGGTGCCTGGTTATTTCCCTGGTTCTGCTGGTTCTGGAGTTGCTGCATCATCATGTTCATAAGCTGTGCCTGTTGAGCCAAGACTTGGGCAAGTGTGGGATTCTCTCCATTGTTGTTGTTGTTGTTGTTGGGGCCATTCCCGTTGCTGCAAGTGAGCACCATCTGGCATGGGCGAGAGCACAAGAAGAGAACCCGAGGAAAACTACTTAGGACAAAGAATTAATTTTCTACTAGCTTAACTTTTATTGATCTTAACTGAGTTTCATTATTACAAAACTGAAGACTCACACACCACTAAACTCACCAACTACCTAACACTCGAAAGCAAACAAACGCATGCACTTACATCCCACCACTGATGTAAACCACATGCAGGACCCACACACAACCAAATTTAAAACAAGCAAACTAACACAACGATCTAGGACAATGGCTTGACAAGGAACTCTAGGTCTTCCGGGCATCGGAGTTGATTGAAGGCTCGTTCGGCTCGTCTTCATCATCTTGAGTAGCTCCCCGTTCGACCTTTGAGTGGGTGCGCTTCGATTCTTCTCCTTCATCATCACTTACGTTGACGATTGGAGTATCCGCTAGGGCCGGGGTAACTTCTTTCTCCACCACACGGACCTTTGGCGCCAATTGGTAGCGAGGGACGAATAGAGCTCTCTTCCTTGCGGTAAGACGAACCCTGGCCTTCTGCGACGGTGCTTTTCCCTTCAATGCGGCTAGTTCCTTCTCCAAACGATCCACCTTGTCTTCTAGCTTGCAAATCTTACCGCGATTCCGGTCTTCACGATCTTGAGCTGCTAGCACAACCTCCGCGCGGGTCTCATCCATAGCCCACAGCATCTCAACCAAATGCCTTGTGGTAGCATCATTCTCAATCCCCTCAGTCTCAAGGTAGCTGCCACGGTCACTTCCCTGGGGTTGGCGAGGATGGTAGCGATACTCAGTGTCGGCCAACTGATCACTGTAGCGATCGCGGAGCTCTCCTATGGCGATCCTTGCCACCTCTTGACATGCATGAATGTAATTTCCTCCTCCAGCTTCGAACATCACTGATGCGATATCTTCACTATTACTGTTCAAGGTGACTTTAACTCGGCACTTCTCTTCATCCCGATCATGAGGAATCTGGGCATACATAGGGGCAGTCCCAAATCCTATGGCAAAGGACATCGTACGCAACTCCTGGACAAATCCCTCAACACCAAACAAGTACTCAGGCTTGTAGCGCGGCATCTAAAGACAAGTGAAAGGAGGGAGTTAAGACATTCGTCCAATTAATAGCACAAGTTTTTGGATTAATTTGAATAAATTTAGAAAATCAAAGTAAAAGATAAGTAAATAAAGTAAACCAAGCTTGCAAGATAAGTTGAAACAGTTGGAAACAAGATCACAAATTTTGCACTTTTGAACAACAGGTTTCAAAAGAAATAAAATAAAAGAAAAGTTATAAAATCAACCTGCTAAATTTATTTCATTGTAACAAGATTAAATAAAACAATGTTGTAAAACTTTTGCTGGTAAATGAGCCATTAGTACAGTAATAGATGTACGGTACTAATAACACAGGAATAATAAATAAATTTTTAAATGGGAACAATTAAAGGAATTATAAACTGCATGTGCCATTAGTTTGGTTTAAGAGAAAGAGAGGAGAACAGTTCTACTTTTCCAATATTTTTAGAGGGCTTCTATGGGTAACCATTTGGCATAACCTAGGGTCAAGGAGGCTCTGATACCAACTTGTCACGCCCGGAATTTCTATCCAAAATTCCAAATGCTTACATGTGTGTGAATCCTCGTCCAGGAATCAGCCGAGGCACACAATAACAAATTGATAATAGAGTACAATTATTACTCCTAATTAATAAGCGAATAAAATGTCATTACAGAGGTAGATAGTTCCTCTCAATCAATAAAGATCTAAGCAGCGGAAAAAATAAGATAAATGGCACAGACGACTCCACTCCACAGGCATCTTGACCAGGGCTACACCTAATCCTCCACACCATCAGCATCACTGTAGAACTCCTCCTCTGATGAATGATTGCAAGGTGAGTATATGACATACTCAGCAAGCCACGCAGCAAATATGCAAGTGCACAGGATAACAAAGGATGGCATAATAGGGTTTCGTTTGCATAAACAGCATTTAATAAACATTTCAGAATTTAATAAAACAGTTGAGTAATAATTAAACAATATTAACCCAACGCTATACAACATACCCTGTTGCATAGGCCCAACCATTCTGAACAACCAATCCCGGCTGCACAGTTCTATCTCTAAACCAGGAATATACCATTCCAAACCGGGAGCTAATCAAATTATTACCAGTTATAGCATCTTTTATTATGATGAGAGGTGTGGGACTAATCACGAAAGACATTGTTAGACCCGCCCATAACCGCGGGCACGGCTATTCGAATAGTTTTACTCTGGCCAGAGGTGTACCACTGTACCCACAAGACACAGCCCCACGACATGTCACCATGCGCCTTGATACCACCACGGTACCTCGGAAAGGAGCTGTGACAGTACCCCTCGCACAACACAATCCACCACAGCGCACCGTTCCTGGATCATAATCACCCCCTTATAAACAAGGCATGGACTCCCCAGCGACCCCCGTGGGCTTATTCTCCGCCACTTCTCAGTCTGGTGCCCCGCAATGAACCATGCTATACAAAAGGTAAAGCCGTTGCCCACGCTGGCTTGTGGTTGGCACGGTTAATGTTTCACAACCGAAACTCGTGAACCGGTCCTTTGTCATGAGCACGACCATCAAAACCATGTGCTCACAACCCACCATTATCAGGTTTTAGTTGGCAATTTAATTAATTAACCAATCATGATTAACCATCATGAGTTATCATTAAGCCATCATTAAATAATAGTGAGTCATAAGTTATCCCAAAAGTGTGCTAATGTTTCTAAGCATGGCTAAGCAATCGCATCTTATATCTAGCTGAACCAATATATAAAGCTCAACTAGTCAATTTATAATAACCCAAGGTATCAAGGAATAAAGTAATCAAGAACAAAAGGGCTATAACAAACAATAGGTTAATTCCACCCAATGACATTCGAAAATAAATGCAATAATTGAATAGAAACAACAGCTTTAAACAGGATCAACATGCTCAAAGGGTTGTTTGGGATCTGTGTGACTTGCCTTGCTGGCCTTGGAACTCTTCAAATTCTTCTCCTGCGAAAACGGACTCTCCGGAAACGTCGGAATCTAAAGAGAAAAGAGCAAAATCACCCAAACAGCACATAAACAAGCATGAACAGTACACGTGGATATTTTTAACATGTAGATCTCAATTTTAGAAAAATTTAGAGACTTGAACCAACTAAATCCGAGCTAAGATGAATTAGTTATGAATTTTTAAAGATTAAATCGGATTAAAACACTTATATGGATTTTAATTGAATTATGACGCAATAATGAATTATTTTTGAAAAGAAAAAAAAGGATTATTGCGTCAGCGGCTAGGGTTTGCGGTGGACCGGGTGCACGGCGACGGTTCACAGGAACGAACGGCCGAGATCGATCCATCCAAAACGAACGGCCGAGATCGACTGGTCCACGGCCGGACCACGGCGGACGGCATCGATGACGTCGGCGATGACGTCATCTCCGGCGGCGGCTCGGGCGCGCAAGCTCGCCGGCGAACGACGGCGCGAACGGAGGGCACCTACGGGTAGCGGACGGCACGGCGAACTCACCGGTGACCAAAGAAGCGGCGGAAGAACAACGGACGGCGACGGCGGCGAAGAAGAAGTGGCGGCGACCTTTGGCTTGATGACAGCGACGGTGCTCCGGCGGTCTACGGCGACGACGGAGGGGCGGATGAGGTCGGCGACGGCTTGGCGATCACGACGGCGGCCTTCCCGAGCGACGGCGACGACCGGAGCGACGGCGGCGCACGGCTGGAGCGACGGCGGCGCTAAGCTACACGGTGCTAGGGCTCTACCGGCGACGAGAGGCGAAGGCGAGGGTGGCGACGGGTAGCGGAGACACCGGGGATCCTTTTATAGGGGCAAGGACACGGCGGCGAAGGCCCACGGCGACCGGCGACGAGAAGGAAAGTCTAGGGTTCGGAGGAGAGAGATGAATCCGATTCGAGATCGAATCCACGAATTTCCAAAGCGATTTAGATGAAGTTCCAAAAGGGAAAAGGTAGAGGAGGTCCCGAAGATCATTTCCCCTCTATTGATTTCACCGGAGAAGGAAAGGCGCGGCCAGATTTGGAAGGAGACGGCGGCGGCGCGACGCTAGGGTTCGGGCGGCGGCGGCGGCGCGAGGAAGACGAAGACTGACAGGTGGGCCCCACCTGTCAGTGAGCGGACGCGCGAGCGGGCGGCGGCTGCGGGCCGGCTTGGGCCGAGGGAGAGAGAGAGAGAGTTTTGGGCCGACTTTCGGCCCAAAGCCAAAAGAGACTTTTTAAAAACCTTTTTCAATTTAAATTATTCATGGAATGCAATTCCATTATTAAAAATACTTCCTTAGCTCAAATAAATCCCAGAAAAATCTAGGAATTATAGAATTAAGCAAAGTATTTAATGAAATTTTATCTGGCCCCATTTTATATTGGAATTTATTATTTAAAAATTAGATCTTCTCTTCTAGGCTTTTAAAATAAATTCTAATAATTCCAATTTAGACAACAATTTATATATTTGGGATTTTTAGGGTGTGACAGGGGTGGCGCGCGGCGGGGAGAGAGGGGCGGCTGGGGTCGGCGGCGACGTGAATCGCGGCGGGGGCGGCGTTATGTTGGAGATCGGTGGCGGGCTGGCGGCACGTGAGATGGAGAGAAGAGAGATTAGGGCTGGGGAGGCGTGGGCTGGGATGGGGGAGGGGGCGCGGTTGAGAGGTGCGAGGTGGAGAGGATCTAAGCGTTGGATTTTACACATAGATGATCCGAACCGTTCCACGAGGAATGAAAAAATAAGTGATGAGTGATGAGTGAAATCATTTGTTGAACTATAGCGTAGATATATAGGATTCGGTGAGACAGATATGCTCACCAGTCACCAATAGTTTTGATTAAAGCAAAAGAATTGAGCAAATTGCGTTCATGAATTACTCTGTTTTTGTTATGACCTTCCATAGCCATGAGAGCATAGAATTTGGATGATGTTGTGAAACGTTATCTTGTCATCATGTCTATTATATTATTTATATAACTTTTGGTATTAAGGGGTTGTTTGGTTTGCTCCCAAAGTTTGCCAGAGCTTGCCACACCTTATGTTAAGGCAAGTTTGATCAAGTTAGCCTATTGTTTGATTTATAGCCACACTTATGGCAAGATTCCTTCTTATCTATTAGAGTCTCACATGTCATCAACTCACCAAAGTGTGGCACAATTCAATTTTGCTAGCTAAGGTGTGGCTCACTTTTTGTAAGCCACAACTTAGCCAAGTGTGGCATAAAAAGTATGGTAAATGATGGCAAACTTAGTACAGCATCTAAATATCCCCTAACCCTTGTACTAGTTCCATAGTTCAACGATTATAGCGATAAAAAATCACTAGAAGCAGTTGCCAATCCATAATAAAAATTACTACTAAGGTTCGACATACTAATTATATAATTATTAGCTAATATAATAAAAACAGCTAGAATAGAATAATTTATACGGGTCCCGTAACACTGAGAAAGTACACTTAGGCTTTGTTCGGGAGCCCCGGCACAGCATTTTAGTGCGTGATTAATTAAGTTTTAGCTATTTTTTTTAAAATGATTAATACGATTTTTTAAGCAACTTTCGTATAAAAACTTTCTGCAAAAAAACGCACCATTTAACAGTTTGAAAAGCGTGCGCGCGGAAAACAAGAAAGAGGAGTTGGGAACTTGTACTACCGAACGGAGCCTTAGATATGCACCGGCAACAAGTGATGTTGAGAAGGTTTCGCAGTGATAAATTATTTGAGAAAAGTTGTATGAACATAAGGCCTTCTCCACTGGCATAGTTACGGCCATGGGCCATGGCTACTACGCAATGTACTTCCTCCGTTTTACAATGTAAATCATTCTAGCACTTCCCACATTCATATTAATGTTAATAGATTCATTAACATCAATATGAATGTGGAAAATGCTAGAATGACTTACATTGTGGAATAGAGGGAGTAGCTCTTACCATGGGCTATAAAGTTCAACAACAGCAGCAGCTGTGGCTAGCTCAGCCAAGCACCTCTTAACTTGATCACATAGTTTTCTCTTTCTTTTTCCTTTCAATTTTAAATCCTTAGATAGCATCCCCGTTCGCTTGTGGGGTTTGGGTGAGGAGCTATTTTATTTACCGAGAAGACATTCAATTAGCATATGATTTATTAAGTGTTAAGTATTATAAATTTGAAAAAATGAACATGTTTAAAATTTTAAAATAAACTTTATATATATATAATATTGTTTAGCAGTCTGAAAAATACCACAACCTAATAAGAACGGAGCTTTATTACATTTGACAAAAAGAAAAACGTGGAGCGTTAGATTTAAAAGCTTTTGTTTTGTAGAAGTGAAATAACGAGGAGATGGTGGACTAGACTGGAAAAAAAGCAAGCAATCCCATCTCGTATAGTCCTACACTTCCTATTCATCCCCAAACAAAGCGCCGCGCTAAAGCCGTAACGTAGAAAAAGGGGGGACAGAATGAGAGCGGCGGTAAGCGCACCCCCTCCCCACAGCTGCTACTCCCGCCGCGGCGCCACTCTACTGGACGCGCGCCATGTGCTCGACCATATGCCGCAGAGGCGCGCGCCGCCCCGGGCCGCTGGCCTCCGTGCCCCGCCGGCGGCCGCGGCCGCGTCCTCCCGGAGGACACCGCCGCTGCGCGTGGCCGGGCGCGCCGCCGCCTGCCCGGCCGCTTCAGGTACTAGAAGGGATGGAGCCTTTTTTCTTGGTTGTTCCCTCATAGCCACAAGACACGTCGTCCTCGATGGCTCTGGGGTGAACATTTGCGGCCTTTTGTCTGGATATCTGTGCCTGGGTGGGCGCTGCGTGGTTAGATGGGGCTTGAGTATCGGGAGATTGTGGTTTAGGACAAAGTCTTTTGGTGGTCACTAGGTGGGGAAGTGAACGCTTAATAATGGCATGAAAGTCTTGGGGGAGCTTGCAACTACAAAACAAAGTACGGAATGAAACCAAACGATTGCTCCATTGACCATTAGGATACATAGTACATTTTGGTTAACTGAATCTTGCAATTGGGGACAAGGACACTCCTAGCGTTGATTTTGGAGCGCATACAAGTTAATTGAGTATTGGTGCCAAATGCCAAAGGGATTTTGGGAGAAAAAGAAGGTATATGAAGGGATAAGGCCTAAGGGGAAATGTGAAGGCTTATAAGATTTCAATGCTCTCAATGAGTTGTAATTTCGTTTCTGAAATTCTTACTTGCCTTCAGAAAATTGTTCAAAAGTATCCTGCTAATTCATATAATGTGTATAGCTGTACTTATCAATTCTTCAGCTTTATCAGGGGTGTGACTTAAATTTAGCTGCACCTCATCATCAGGACTGCACTTGAATAGATTGTTTCAGTAGTGTACAATTATACATGAGGCTTGGATTCATGTTAAATACTGACTGAAGTATGCTCTGCCTATATAATTTGATAACACATAGATAAAAGAGGCAGGAGACAAATATCCCTTGATCAAACTGTAAATGGAATCTTTGTTGTCCGGCATAAGAGGTTAGAGCTATTTGCAAGTTGTCGTTTTTCATCTTCCTGGAGTTTGCTTCATTGTAGTATACTCCATTGCTTGAGAAGCCGGGATCTCTTTCTTAGTTTTAGCCCAGACTTTTACTTGCCCCAAGCAAGCCTGCTTCCTAAAATCAAGCAAGGAATAAACCCTTGCTAGTTGCTTGCATTATTCTTGCAAAAAGCCAAGCATGTTCATCATATAAAAATAAGTATAGCTTTTCATGTATGCCACATTCAGAGGTTAACCATTCTTGTTGAGCACTTCCTGCATGCTTTCTCAGCTATGCTATATTTATCCAGACTGCACCGTCATTTAGCATGATGTCTAACCATTGCTCAGTTCCTTATTTGTTCAGGATACTCCTGCCAATTCCAACAGCCTTTCGCTCAACAACTCGTGTGCGGTTGACCTCACCTGCATTCTTGCCATCAAGACGAAATTTTGAAGGCTATATTCCTCAGAGCTGCTCAGGTTCATCATTGCAGATCTATAGCCGGTCATCCCTGCTATCTCTCTCACCATCTTCAGCTCTCATGGTGTCCTCCCAGCTGAACTCTTCGGATGTTGCTCAGCGATCAGAGGAATGGTTTGCTCTCCGCAAGGACAAGCTCACCACAAGCACCTTCAGCACTGCCTTGGGCTTCTGGGCTGGCAACAGACGGTCAGAGCTGTGGAGTGAGAAAGTATTTGGATCAACAGAAATCAAGTTGGAGGATGCGGCGAGGTCTGCTATGAACTGGGGCACGGTGAATGAAAGTGTGGCCATAGAGCAGTACACAAGCATCACCGGACGGTCAGTGGGTTCCCTTGGCTTCGCAGTGCACACAGAGGCCAACTTTGGGTGGCTCGGAGCTTCACCTGATGGCGTTCTAGGGTGTGACCCAGATGGTGGGATCCTAGAAGTCAAGTGCCCGTACAACAAGGGTAAGCCTGAGCTCGCTCTGCCATGGCGTGCTATGCCATACTACTACATGCCACAGGTGCAGGGCCTGATGGAGATAATGGGCAGAGATTGGGTCGAGCTCTACTGTTGGACTCCCAACGGAAGCAGCCTGTTCCGAGTGCCCCGAGATCACGGGTACTGGGAGCTCATCCATGAAGTCCTGCGTGATTTCTGGTGGGGGAATGTGATGCCGGCCCGGGAGCTGGTGCTGCTGGGGAAGGAGGCCGAAGCTAGATCCTTTGAACCACAGCCCAAGCACCGGTTGACAAACCTGGTGATTTTTAGAAGCAGGAAGCTAGCTTCTGAAGCCAAGTTGTTGTGCAAGGATATTGGCGGTCATGTAGAATTCTTCCCATGAGTAGCTCTGCCAATGGCTGCACACTGTATTCAGATTATTTATTCTTTCAATCAAAAACATTGAATTGAATGACTAGTTCTCAAACCGTTGGTGTTTTTACTGTGGTTTTAGAGCGTTATAAAATGTTCCGTGATACGTCTTGTCATAGTTCCACATGTTTTTTCGGATTTTCATACTTGAAACAGGTGGCAATGAATCAAGCAGACTTGCAGATTAGCCAAACAGGCACAAATGTAATTTGCCTTTTTTTCCCTATGTGCCATAGCCTAACTCAACATGACGATCTCAAACTGAACTTTGGTTTTTCTTTCCTTTTCATTTGCCAAATGTAATTGTTGAGTTGGCCTTCTCTTTTTCTTTCCATTGTACGCCAAGCAGCAGCAATTCAATCCGACAGGTGTCGCTTGCTTCCAGGATATTCCTATCCTATCCCGGGAGACAAAAAAAAACGGGTTGCAACTCGACATGCCGGTTGCTTCTCAGCTCTCACGACCCCTTTGTTCTTACCTTGCATGTGGGACAAGCAAGCAAGCCTGACCATGATAGATACACAACTCAAGGAGCAGGCAACAAGGCAAAGGTCTGGGGCTAACCTGGTCAAGACCATTTGGTATCTGACCTATTCATATCAGGGGCCTAATTGACCGGTAACCCGCGTTCTCAGCACTGCTAATTGCAGCCAGTTTTCTGATTGTAGTGCTGTGAGGTAACGGCCGATCTGATGATGGGTGGTGTGACCGGGCAAACCATTGTGGTGTCATGCAATGGTTTTCCGAGTTCTTGTAACACAAAAAAAGAAAAAAAAAGAGAAGAGACTTGGATGATTTAGCACAAGTGTAGGGTCCCTATATTTAGAGTACTGGACAACGAGACTCCTTTTTTCTCCATGCTTGACAGAGTACAAAAGATATGTTCCCATTGCCATGGCGGTCTCCATGACCAAATTTCGTGGCACTCAGCCCACATGTCGAAACAAATACCTTCAAGATATAAGAAAAAAAAGGAGCACGCACAGCAAATCGCAAAGAAAAGGAAGGAAAACCCAACGAGGGGAACAAACGTTACATAAGTACATAACCTTTTGCATACCATCCTGACCAAGCGATCATGTTACCACTTACCAACGAGGACGGCCATTCACCATAGTTTGACAATAAGAAATGATGGGATAACAAACCAAGCCATAGTAACTTAACGTCCTAACAAGCGATCATGTTACCACCGAGGACGGCTATTCACCATACTTGGCAAATTGACATGATAGCAAGCGCAAGTTTGGTTAGAAGTCATTTATTTCTCTGCAAGTAGTTGTAAATTACATGGTAGTGTGACAAATGTTCTCAGAACTACAACAACATTGTGGCACGCATGTACAAGGTAAATTACAGCAGTCCTCTCTTTATTTGCTCTGGTGAGACCGTGAAAGGAGTAGAGCAGTTCATCTTCGATCTTAACATTCCAAGAACAGCAGCAGCTGCTGCAATACTGACGTAAAGTTCACGCTGTACTTCCGCTCTTGAACCGCAATCCCTGGAAGCAACCCCAAACCAAAGATAGGAAATGAGCTCTCACATAAGACTAAATTCAATGGGATGTATAACATCAAAGCAATCAGGAAAAACTCACCTCTGAAATGTCACCAGTCAGACAATAGTAGCGAAACAATCTTTTTTTTCCTTTTTTTGCTGAATCAAACTAACTACTATTTTTTGTTCTTTTTCTTGCAAGAAGCTAATGTAGCATGTCAGGATGGCTGCGCCTTCAAGAATAACAAACTCTTCGTTTTTTTTTGTCTGTTTTCTCAGTAGAAATGATATGTTAAGATGGCTTGCATGACAGCATTGCATGCTGTTCTCTGTTAGCGGAGGAAGAGTATTCATTGGGGGACAAACCCCTATTTCATTGGGGGAGACAGATCCTTCTTCTCTTGACAATTAGGGCAAACCCAGTCCAGAGAAAATGACTCCTTGAATGCCAACTTGTCTACACACCTTCCACACTCATAACATCTCAGTATGCAAACAGTACAACCTTTGCAATTACCAGATCTTCTGTCATCACATCCTTCATCTGGGCAATCATAAACAAGTTTGTAGTTCTGACAAATAGGGCACATCTCAATATCAAGAGCATATCCATCATTGCAATCTGATAAAAACCGATTAGCATGAAGGAATCTTGGCCCCCGGTTATGCACCTCCTGTGTCTTGTCGGTATTCAACAAGGATAATAACTCTTCGTACTGCTCCTTTCGTAAACTGAAGAGTGTTCCAACTCTGAGGTGCTTAATTCCAAACACCGCCTTCGTATTAAATGACTTGAGATTGGAAATAAGGCCATCCAAAGTTAACCGTGGGCAGCCCAAAATGCTCAGCTGTGTGAAATATTTTGTGTTAGATAAAAATTAATCAAGAGGAATTTCTATTAAGTTAGAAGGCAGAATAGACAAATATGTATTTACAATTAGAATGTCAAACTGACAAACATGTAAATATAAATATCAAAAGTGTTCACAAAACCGATGGCAGAAGGTTTCTTTTGTGATGCTCCTACTATGAAAAAAAAAACAATATAACAACTTAAACAAATCGCAGTGCTGAACTTAGCTAGGTGCTCTTCAGCAACTTTGCACCATCATGTTGCATGTCATATAAAACAAAGAATCGCATGCAAATTGCGGTCAGCTATAGGTGTAATCAAAGTATTAATGCAAATATCTGTAACCACTATTCAGATTCGCTTTTATGTATTACTCAAAAAACATCTAATCAACAGCACTTGCAAACCATGCATAATTGTCTCATCTAATTAGTTTCACTTTGAGAATATTATCTAGCAGGCATACAGATAAGTGAATAATATTAGCTAAAACAAAAGAAAGAGCATAGACAGGGCGGTCACTAGAGAAACAATGGATAACCTAAACAGTAGTCATGCACCAAAAAGGTATATAAGATAGCAAAATAGCCTACACTACATGCAAAACTACAATGCAGATTTCCTTTCCCATTACAGTAACAAACTAAGAGTCCTATGGTAAACATTTACATTGGATTGATGGGAGTATGTTAAGATCAAACGTATATTGGTATGACAATGAACATTTCCAAGCAAACTTGTTGATACAGTATAAGTGCAATACTTGAAGAAGTTTGATTAAGTTATACTAACCTTTGTTAATCTTGGATTACTTTCTAAAACAGCCTTCAGCCCCTGGTCTGTGATATTTACGCAGCACGCAATACTTAGACACTGCAAAGTATCTGGGCACTTCTGTGTCAGGTGTAGAAGACCAGCATCAGAAATTCTCTGGCGCAAATCCCCTTCAATGTGGATGGACTTCCACAGTAAGGGCTCATTTCTGACAGCCGAATGCAATGTCTTACACACTCTCTCAACAGAGAGGATGTCACGAAGGCCAAGGTAGTCAAGGGCAAACAGCATTCCCTCATGTGGAACTCCTCCCTCCTGGACAGGAACAACTTCAACTGCATCGCCGCACTCCAATGCAGCATTTCCAGAGGTAGGAGGGGTCTCCACGAACCCAAAAGAATCATCAGCATTTCCTGAGGAAGAAGGGTTCTTCATGAACCCAAAAGAATCACCTTCACCAGCAGAAAGGCCTCCAAACCCCAAGGGGCCTTCAAAAACACCCCGATAGCCACCAAACTGAAACTCCGGTGATAGAACAAAAGCCTGATTCAAGTAATAACTCAGGTCGGCAAAAACAGCATCATCGCGGCTGTCTCCAAAACGCCCAGCACTGGACATGACTGTGAGGTCCTCAATGCAACTGGCGATCGCCGCGGTGAACGTGGTCTCCAGGTTCATGCCGAAGGGGTCGGTAGGCAAGAGGTCCACAGGGTCGAACTCCTCTTCCTCTTCCAGCTCCAGCTCAAACTCCAGCTCATCCCACCACAGGGAGTTCACCCCACCGGATGACAGCGGCGAGGCCTCCTCCGACCAGCACCCGCACCCACACATCATGCCAGCGCAGTCCTCGTTCATCAGGAACGAGCTGGTGAGCGAGCACGACGAGTAATTCAGCGCCATAGCCTCCAAACTCTCCTCCACTCTCCCCCTCTCTCTTTTTTTTTCCTCTTTCTATTTTTTTTGGGATTTTTTTCAACTAATTCACACAGAAACGATACAGAACAAGCAACCCTAGATCTCCCCAAGAGAACCCTCCATTCCTGATCCGGGCCGATAAAAAAAATTCCCCTAGGACCAAAAACTTCACCGAGCAATCTCGATCATGGATCCCAATCCAATCCAATAGCAGAGAAAACCAGGGCCCCTCGATACACCACCACCACCACCTCAATCTCCCTCCCAAATCGAAACCCCCAACTCCCCCCAATCAACAAAACCAATCCACGGCCCCGGCGCGGCGAATCACGCCTCCAGATCACCGAGCAACACAAAGCTCCACCCCCCACCGAAACCAAGCGGCGGCGGCGGCGAGGAACCAAGGATCGATCCCCGGACCAGAGGCACCTCGAGACGGGAAGGGGAGTCGTTGGCGGGTAGGCGGGGATCGATGGATACACACCTTCGAATGCGGCTGCGGCGGTGGGAGGATGGGGTACTGGGAGGTGAGGCGGAGGAGGAGGGGGAAACCCTAGGATGTGGGTAATAGGTGGAGGCGGAGGATGGGGGGAAGAGGAGGAGGAGGAGGAGGAGGATGGTGGTGGCGTGGGGGTTCCGCGGAAATCTCGAAGCCTCCTTTGCTTCCCCTTGGCTTCCGCGCCGCGCGAGGGGAGGAGAGGTGAAGAAGAGGAGAGGAGGAGGAGGAGGAGAGAGAGTGCGTGTGCGTGGCCTGCCTGCTCGTTGCGCTGGGTGGGGGCGGCTGGGCTGGCTTGGCTAAGGTAAGGCGAGATCGCTCGCCTCGCGTCGCCTCTCCTTTTCGCTTGCGTTTTCGTTGGGGGGTTTGGTTTTTTTTTCTCTTCTCCGAGCGAAAGTACAGGGGCTTTCCGGCAAATACACGCCTACCTGCCTACCGGACTGCCTCGCCTCCCTCCATGCAAAACCTCCTTTGAACGGCCGTGCGGAATTGGCGGCCCCTTGGAACGGTTGGGGCACAAAGAATTAGTTTTACCGCTTGACTTGGTAAACATATATCGGATTTGACATATGCTTCGTGAATAATTGCATATAATATGAAACTAGTGGAGGATAGTAACCATGTACGATGGGAAAGTTTATAACTGACGAAAAAAATATAGTAGTATTCATGAGGAATGATAATATATTGTGATGTTTTAGATTTGTGATAGTTTACGACGGTTACATAAGTTAAGATAAGAATACGACTTATAACTATTACGTAAGTGAAGAGAACTAGCGAGATAAAACTTATGTTTAGGTTATTACTTATGTAGTTTTAAGGGGATTGAAAGTATGAAAACAACTCCTGAAAATTAAAGAAAAAAGAAATATACTCCCTCCCCTCCGGTTCTAGTTTAATTGACGTTTTAGACAGTATTGCAAATACCAATGAGTAATTAATTAGGATCTACATTTTCAATTATACCCATATTAAATACATTCGAGGATGAAAATGAAGCAGCAGATGCATGCATCTTTACTCCTGGAGTACCAGCTGTTGGTCACAGACGGAAACCAAGCAACAAATGTTTGCCTCGGGAGTGTATTGTGTTTGCATGCATGCAAGGATAGTGCTGGGAAACTGAGCCTTGAGCTAAAACGTCAGTTTTTCCCATACAAAAGCTATTAAGCTATAATGTCAGTTAAAAGAGAACTGGAGGGAGTACTATTCTTAGCTCCATGTAAGATGTTATCTATAGACTTAACTACATTTCCATATAGGCCAAAATTTGGCGTGGCTATAACACCTAAGTTAACGGGAAGAAAGAAAATCTAAATAAAGGGGGTTATATTCAAGACCTATAATTGGCGACGGCTCCAAAATAGTTGGGCCCAACAAAACCGCACGCACTAAGATACGAGGCTTGTTTGGCTACAAGGTATGGTGTTACCTTGCAGCTCGCCTGACGTCTACGGCAGCTTCATTTGCTGCATAGTGTAACAGTCGATTGGCTGCATGGCAGCGCTACACCAGGCAGCCGACCGAGACCATGTAAGTAGTTTTATTTTGGCGTGACTATTGGCCTAAAAACAAATATGGGTATCTATTATATTTCTCTATGTATATAAAATTCAACTTTTACAAACTACTCTATGCGTCTCAATATAAATGCATCTAGGATGATCTCCGTGGCACATTAAAACACTATAGCTACTTATAGCATGTATTGTGAAGGTTTAATGCATTATTTCTCTTCTATACACAACTCCAGCTTTCAACAATAATCATGCGGGGATTGCTCTTACGCTGAGTTTGTGGGTGAGCGCACAATACAAAGTGATGGTTAGTGCATGATTAATTAAATATTAGCTTCTTTAAGAAAATAATTAGTATAAGCAACTTTTTTATATATATATTTTTATAAAAAACATATAGTTTAATAGTTTGAAAAGCGTATACGTGAAAAATAAGAGAGATGGGTTGGCAAAGCAAGGAAACTAACTCAGCCTAAGCGTTTCTCATATTACAAAGGAGCATTTCCTCAGAAACCAGGGGGTTTATTACAAAAACACGAAGCAGCTTGCACCCCACGGAAGCCCCAGGACACGAAAGGATCCATCCATCCACTGACGAGGCGGGGCCTCGGCTGATGTAACCTTCCCACCTCTCTCTCTCTCTCTCTCTCTCTCTCTCCATCCCTCTCACGCCGTCACGCGTGCAAGCACACAGCAGCACATATCCAAGCCGTGGATCACGCAATAGCAGCAAAGCCAAGCCTCCGGCCCCAACAAGCAGGAGCAGGCAGGGCATTGATTCGCGACGGGTGGATAGATTAGAGCATGTGGAGGAGAGATAACAAAAAATCAAGAATGTTGACTATCATGTAAGAGCTAGCTTAACACAAACTCCTAGATAAATACATTAAATGTATAGGTGAGAGATAGAGAGAGGAGAAGATAGTTGTAGCCAACCTTATAGCTAATCTATTATATATGTTGACTTTAATATGGGCTAATAGTAGTAAGTGAGATCTCCTATTATCTCGCTCTAAATGGATCAGCGGATGGCAGGACGAGAGGTTGTTGGCCGCTCCGCCGCTGGCCATCTATACGCGTGTCCCGCCCTCCCCGCGGCCCCGCCCACGCACGTGGCGCCCGCCATGACCGCATCAGCCGCAGCCGCCACCGTGGCGTGCGGGTGTGGGGGGCGTCGCGCCGAGATGGGCCGCGCGTCGTCATGCGGTCATGCGCGCGGGCGAGCCACGGGCTCACGGCCCACGTGGTGGGACGCGTCGATCTACGGCTGTACCTGTACGCACGCACGCACGTCTTGCGTTGGACCGACGGGACCCCAGGATAAGCTGGATATGGCTGAATGGCTCAGCTCATCCCTTCCCGTCATTTTTTCTTGCTCCGGTGAAAATTCGGCTTTGGTTTAACGGTATACATCAGCTCATCAAGGCGGACCTACGGATCATCAGGTCGTGGAAAACGTGGTGCTTTTATGATATTTTTGTTGCGTAGCATAAGCCCCAAGATTTGTATACTACTTCTCTGTTTGCAGGCTACGTGCAGCGGTGGATAACTGGATATACGATACACATCATGTGATGCAAGCATCTCCCGGGCCTTTTCTTCCCCTTGCTCGGTGCGCGCGCCTAGTGGCGGCAACCGGAGAGGAGAGTAGAGAACCCTTCCTACGGTGGATTTCCTTCGTGCCAAAAGTACGCTTCGGCGAGCAACTTTTCGGCGCCTCTCACCATCCGGGTGGTAAGCGCTGACGCAACGCGCGCGTTCGGGCTGCTTGGCCGGCACGAAAGCTTTCGCTCGCTGGCACGCAGGAGGAGCGGCCAGGTCGCGTCGCCGAGGCGAGCAGCTGACGGGTGCCGTTTTGGCGGGTACTCCACCGTCTCCGCGTCGAGTGTCAACCAGAGGGAGGAACAGATCAAAAGAAAGTCGTTTCTTTAACTCCGATGCTGAACCAGCTGCTGCGCGCAGCAGCTATTTTTGGTGCGGGCAAAGGCATATGTGCTGTGTGGGCCGAAGCTTCCAGCACAACCGGTTATGTGTAACTCTCCGTAGTAGTAGATCAGAACAGAACGACGTTTCGTGATCATTTACACACGTTTGGTTTATGTACCAACTTTTTTTGTATTTTGTTTCCTCGACCGGGTCGATCGAATTGCCGTGTATTTCTCAGTTCTTGATGATCAGATATCAATATGTGTATGCCATTCCACTATGAGTTGGTTAAGAGTGCTTATGTTTGTTTAGCTTTTTAACGATATGTGAAACAATATGAGTCATTATTGTTGATTATTTAAGTCTTAAATATTCCAAACTGAAAAATGTATTTGTTTGTTTCTATATGAAACAATTTATATGGAAAGTATTTGAAAACAAGTCCTTCCGTCCCAAAATATAGTAACTTAGAAAATGTTGCATACGCCACTAAGTTTTTTATATTTTGAGACGGAGGTAATAGTAATTTGGAAAATGCACAAATGATAAATGGGGGAGTAGTTATTTCGAGAAACATTTTAGCGCTCAACCTAAGTAGTTCTTGATGAAAATTAAAAGAAAGTTTAGTTGTGCAGTTGTAATATACGACAACTAATATTCAGCTCTCAAACTTGTAAAATTAATTCAAAATGATATCATTTTTTATTATTTGTTCGAAAACAACATTTGTACGGTTGGGAATTTTTTATATTTTGCATTTAACTATTTAGTGACAACTTTAATACGATACAACATAAATTAGAAAAACTAAGTTTGACCGTAAGAAACAATACAACTTTTTTAAATGGTATCGGTACGATCGAAAATTCCAGTTGTCATCCTCAAACGGACGGAAACTATACATGTACCACCATTGTTCTTTCTCGAACGTACAAGCCCCCCCACGTTGGGCCAACTTCACAGCCACGGTCTCAGGCCCAACAAGCTGACAAGGTAGCTAAACACGGAAACCAATAAGTTAACTTTACATCACTTAATTTGTCTGCGAGTCTAATACTCACATAAATTTTGACAATTTGACCATTTAAAAAATCTAATTTTATAAATAAACTGTCGTCAAAACTTATTTTAAAAATGATCATTCTGTTTAGCGTCAAATCGTGTGACGCTGAATTTAGACACCTCAGCGCCACACAACACGGCGCTGAATGTTCGTTGGCGCGCTGACTCAGCCTTCTATTCGCGGTGGCACGGCATTCAGTGTCAGTTGACGTTGCGCTGGAGTGTTTAAATTCAGCGCCACACGATTTGGTGCTGAACAAAAGGGTCACTTTTGAAATAAGTTTTGACGACGGTTCATTTGTAAAATAGTTTTTTCAAAGGATCAAATTGTCAAAAATTATGGTAATATTCATCTCTGAACCCAACTACCAAATATAGCCAATCCCCCGACTCATTCCTGAGTAGAAAACTGGTTGGTTTTGGCTGACGTAAACCCATTCTAGTTGTGAGAACTTCAAGAGATCTAAAAGTTAACTTATTCCTTTTCGATTCAGGGACGACTTCCAAGTAACTAAAGTGAACTTATTTATTTTCAGTTAGGGACAACTTTCAGGCTCATACCATATGCCATTGGATCTTCATATGGTGATTTATTTTCTCTTTTTGGGAACACTTCGTATAACTTGCTACGTCGCTGGCGTCACGGTTACTCCCTCCGTCCCAAAAAAAGTAAACTATGGTTTCCGTGTCCAACTTTAATTGTCCGTCTTATATGAATTTTTTTTATAATTTATATTTTTATTATGGTTAGATGATAAAACATGATTAATATTTTATGCGTGACTTGTATTTTTTTTATAATTTTTTCAAATAAGACGGACGGAGTTTTATTTTTTTGGACGGAGGGAGTACTTCGCAAGAGCATAGAGATGAAACGGAGTGAGACGAGACTCGAGAGGACTGCAAGCGCTACGAGGCGTGTGCTTTGAGATTGTGGCATGAGACGTGTCGCGCGCGTACACAGCAGAAATTTGCTTCCCACCCAGACACCCAGCCGAGAGGTTTTACCCTATGTGCCATTAAAAAAGATGGTGTCTATCTCTGTACCACTAAAAAGTTCAAGCCTCCCTCTGTCATCGTCGAATTTTATTTTGCCCTCCACACCACCATTCCGTCGCAGTACTGTTTAGATTTAGCCGTCTGGTAGCTCTGACGTGTAGGTCCGGGTAGCGAAAATGTCGCTCTTGCCCTTTCACTCTCTTCGCGGCGTGCGCGTCCGCTTCACTCTCAGCCGGCGCCCAGCCGAGCGTGGCCGAGCCGCTGGACGCCCGAGCCGCCACGCCGGCCTCCCCTTCCCTCGTCGCCGCCGACTCCGCCGAGCCGAGCGGACAGCGCCGCCGGCCACCCCTCCAACCAGCACCCGCCCTCCACCTTTGCCCGGCGCTGCTCTGGCTCCTCCACCCCGACGGCCTCCGTCGCCGCCGCACCGGCCTTCCCCCATCCTCCTCGCCGCCCCGGCCTCCTTCCCCGACCCGCCCTACTCGCAGCGAGGAGGACAGTGACCTCCCGCCGCCGCGGCAGCTGGCCGACCCGCCCTACTAGCTGGGGCGCACCATCCTGGGCTACGACGTGCGGCGGTCGGCGTGGCTGGCAGCGCACCCGGAGTTCCCGGCGCACGTGGCGCCCCGAACCCACCTCGCTCGCCGCACGCCCGCCGCGTGGAGACGGCGCGAGAGATCGATCGACCGATTCGACCCGACCGATGGCGAGCTTGCTGTCCCGCGTGGGTGCGGCGCTGCCCCGGAACAAATCCTGAATCTGTTGGTATGACATTGTGGAACCCAGCAGAGATGAGAAACTGATGCACAAACTTCAAACTCGCCATGGGAATAAATCCTGAATCTGCTGGCATTAATTTCTGGAATCCAAACAGAAACGCGAAAAATTCTTGTGCACAAAAACAAAGTACTTAGATCCCCTGATAACCTCCTGGTATGTTGGGTACAATGGTAGCAAAATTCGCCGGACAATTTGATCACCTTGTGATCTAGACAGGAGCGAGGCTCCCTCTCGACGACTTGAATGTACTTTTTTTTTAATCTCAGGTGCATGACTTATCCTCCTTGAAACATGCGCCAACTTGCATCTTCACTTGCCATAACGAGATTGCATCTCAATCCAGAAGTGGTAGATCAAACTTCTAACTCGCCTTGGGAATAAAATCATGAATCTGCTGGTACAATTTGTCAAACCCTAACAGAAACGCGAAACACTATGGGTGCATAAAACGAAGTTGATCTCCGTGCAGAACCTCCTGGTAGACTGGCTTGTGAATATAGCAATTTGGAACGTGAATTTGTGTTCCCCTGAACAGAACCAAAACAATGCAAGGCTTAAATCCCTGGTGCGAAGGGCGTGTGCACGTAACAATTCCAACGTGAAATTTAATTCACATGAACAGAACCGAGAAGGCTACTGAAGGCTTGGACTTTTCTCCTTCCTCGGGATGCGTGCGGAATAGATCAATGGCTTCAACCCTGCTATTGCTTCTGATTTTCTCCTGCGTTGCTTGATGGACGTGATTCAGATCGATGTGTTGGAGCACCTGCTTAAATCGATCTGGTCGACACCGCTTCGGGTTTGCTTCACCGGTGATTCAATATAACCGAATTGATTTCTGCGACGATGACGACGCGTTGCTGTTGCAGCCGATTCTCCGCAACGTGCGCTGTTGCTCCTTCCCCAGCGGCGTCGACGACGAGGCCAATCAGATCGATATATACTCCGATCCGAGAAATCACACCGGTGGCTGTGTGATTAATAGATCGATCTCCAATGCTCTAATACCACTTGTTATGAAAATAGATGCACAACAGAGACACGAATTTTACGTGGAAAATCCTTACGGGAAAAAACCATGGGCACCGACCGGCAATGATCACTATAGAGGAATTGGATACAAACGCAGGGGATATATTGGGCTGTCGCACCCTCCCCGTGCGGCTTAGAAGGGATATATATAGCAGAAATCTAGGAGCACTAATAGGAAACTAATCCTATAAAGTAGAGTCCTATTAGATAACTAATCCGAATATATTGTGGGCCCGAAATTTGGATCACATATTTAACAGTTGCTGGCCGCGCCCCCGAATGGCTGCCCTCTGAATGGCACAGAAGGAAACAAATTTCATCAAAGGGCAACTAAGTCATTTGGCTATGCCGTTACCCACTGTTACCATCAAAAATGGACGGAATGGTGTGGAGGGCACGATAAAATTCGACGATGGCAGAGAGGGAGGCTCGAACTTTTTAGTGGCACAGAGGCAGACACCATCTTTTTTAATGGCATACAGGGAAAAACCTCCCCAGCCGAGCATCCCCCACTCCCCACTCACTCCCCACCCATCCCGAACCCCGAGGTCCCCGACGCTTGCACGGAGCGCCGCAAGGCCCCGCAGCAGCGCGCCTGCCGCCCCATTCGACGCTGACTGGCACCCGCGTGCCCGGGCACCGCGATTCCGCAAGACGAATCCACGACCCATCGTTTGCCCGTTTCCGTCGCTGCGTCGTTGGTCGGTACGGTAAGGACAGTAAGGTTTCTAAATTTTGAATACGAATCACCATTGTCGTCCCAATAGAGGAGAGTCAAGGGACGACACAGAAGGGGACGCAGGGAGATTATAGGATTGATCTCATCTCCCCAGGGCGACGCGTGTGCGTTGTTGATGTGAAGACGCCGACGTTGCTCCTATGGACGGAGGTGGTTATCATCGGGCTTTATTTGGCTATGGCTAATAGAAATTGATCTAATGCTAATATCAGTGAAATCTAATCTATGGATTATTTGTGGAGGCTAATAGATGCGGCGCCCCAGGAAGATTATAGGATTGATCTCATCTCCCCAGGGCGACGTGGGGATCGAACGACGTTGGTCTCTAAGGCTCTGATACCATGCGGAAAAAATCCAATTTATTGTATTTTATTGTTTTCTCATCTATTACATCGACCCTCTCATAGAGTATATATAATAGTACACAGGGGATAGAAACTTGGAGTACAATATAAGTAAGAGTAGATTTATCTTTAGAATTCTATCTCTAGGATATATCTTATCTCTATATTTGCTTTTGACTCTTATCTCTAACTAACATATTATAACATATTATAGTTCTAACAGTCCCTCCTTGCCACCGCGGGCCGGTCGGCCTGCCTCCGCCGACGGCCGACGGCATGATCTGGTTCGGGGAATTCAAGCCGCGTGAATCGATTCCAATCTCGTGTTGTTCGTCTTGGTGGATCAGATTGGCAAGCGAGGGCTTTTGATCACTCGAGATGTCGTCGTCGTCGTCGTCACCTCGGGCGCCGGGGGACAGGAAGCGCTGCCGACGCGCCTCGGGCCCTGTGCCTCGCTGGGCGTCGCTGCCCGAAGATCTGGTGGACCTGGTGGCGTCGCGCTTGCTTGCCGGCGGCGACCTGCTGGACTTCGTCCGCTTCCGAGCCGTCTGCACCAGCTGGCGGTCGGGCACCGCCTCCCCGCGCGGCCGCGGCGTCGCCGACCGGCGCTTCCACCCGCGCCGCTGGATGATGCTCCCGGAGGGCCACGGCCTCTACCCGGGCCACCCGAGCCTGCGTGGGTACGCCCGATTCCTCAACCTCGACACGGGGACCCTGGTCCGCGCCCGGATCCCGCTCCTCCGCGATGGCTACGTCGCCATCGACTCCGTCGACGGCCTCCTCCTGCTGCTGCTGGACCCCGACCCGAACCAGGAGGGCGCCGTTCGCCTCCTCCACCCTTTCACCGGCGACACCGCCGAGCTCCCGCCGCTCGGGACGGTCCTCCCGCATCTCGGCTCACGGCTGCTGGATTGCCCCGCGCCGTACAGGATCAGGAGCCTCGCGAGGGTCGTCTGCGCTTCTGTCTCCTGCAGCGCCACTGGAGCTGGAGCTGGAGCCATCACCGTCTTGCTTGCACTCTCCGTGGTGTCTCGTGTAGCCTTCGCTACTTCCCTGGACCGGCAATGGAGCCTGTCGACCTACGAATGCGTGACACTCTCTTCACCGATCGCATCCCATGGCAAGATATACCTGATGCACACAGACAGATCATGTGGCGAGAAGATGCACCAGATTCTCCGGATTGATCACCCACCTGCAGCAGCGCAGGATGGGTCGGGCTCGGGCGCAGGTCGTGCTCTACAAGAGCCAAAGCTGGTTGCCACAATCCCTGCACGCAAGCTCGACCATTTTCAAGGTCTGGTAGAATGTGGTTCAGAGATCCTGGTGCTTGGTTACAAGAACTGGTCTACGTCGCGGATTTCAGTTTTCAAACTTGCGGACCTTGTGCTGCAAAGGTTTATGCCAATAAAAAGCATCGGGGGCCATACCCTGTTCATTGGAGAAAGGAACATAAGTGTCTCTTCAAAGATACTGCCTACAGTCAAGGGTGACAATCTTGTCTACCTTAATTCAGGACTTGTGAAATACCACCTCAGTAGGGGCAGCTTGTCACTGGCAATTGATAATTGCAGCCTGTATGGCCGTGCACCGGGACCTAGTAGCCTCGTCCACTATATCTACAGCTGCTGCATTCGTAATCGGTGGTATGTTAGTGTATTGACTTTATTTTCTTACTGCTTTATTTCTCCCTACTGTCGATTGTTTTTGTCCTGGGCTAGCTATTAATATTTGCATTATGTACTTGTAGGAGCAGAGGACTAATATGCAGAAAGGATGCACCAGAGTGGTTAGTGCAAGATGAAGACTAGTTCAATAATGAGGCTAGTCCTTCCTCCCTTGTTTTCTGTACCAATACGTGATGCACCGGTCTTGAGCTAGAATTTTGCTGATAATCTTTTTTGGATCTTGCGGTTATAGATACTTTACATGCCAGATCTTCTGCTACTCACAAGCTATGTTTTGTATACTGATGAGTAAGCTGATTGCGATAATGATTGACAAGATGAATCAGCACGCTGTTGGAAAAGGGAACACTAAAATATTTAGTAGTGCCAAAACAATAAAACATATCTGGATTTTGGCACTACGGATGTTTTGGTATGGCATTGAACTAAACAAACCCGAAGTGTTAAACTGGAACCATTCTCTTCTTCTTTTTCCATTGATGAAGTGTACCTCCAAATATCCGACACGCAAGCCCCCATCGTTTGGCTTATCGGAGGAACAAGCGAAACGACATGTTTACAAACGAAAAATAATTTATGAGTAAAACTTTTATATATGTGTTCTTAGCAATCTAAAAGCAATGGCTGAAAAATAAACTTTAATTAAGAAACTCTAAAATTAACTCCAAATTTAAGGTTAAAAATTTAAATTTTAACTGATAAGTATAAGTATAAGCGAAAAGATGAGACTGGCAGTCATTCGCAGCTTCAAAAGACAAGGAATCCCCTCATGCCTATGGGCCATTAGTGAAGTTAAAGCTTGTACATTTTGATGGACCTGACCCACTAGTCCATGCAGGCCATGGCCGGGAACTCGGGCCGGGCCGGGCCGAACGTCCACCGCATCTTCCCCGAGTCCCCCCGGTTCTCCCCGTCTCCGCTCCCCCACTGCTGCCACCACCGCTCCGGTCACCTCCCCCATCGCCGGCTTCCCCTTCGCGCACGGTGCCACTCCCCGAGCCCCGCCCCGCCCCGCCGCGGCCATGCTCCTCTCCGGGCCGTCGCCGCAGCAGCCCACCCCGCCGCTGCTCCTCCCGGAGAGCAGCGGCGAGGACGGCGGCCACGACTCCTCCTCCCGCGCGGCGACGTCGGGCGGCGGCGGCGGCCCCAAGAAGCGCGCGGAGACGTGGGTCCAGGACGAGACCCTCTGCCTCATCGCGCTGCGCCGGGAGATGGACTCCCACTTCAACACCTCCAAGTCCAACAAGCACCTCTGGGAGGCCATCTCGGCCAGGATGCGGGAGCAAGGGTTCGACCGCTCCCCGACCATGTGCACCGACAAGTGGAGGAACCTCCTCAAGGAGTTCAAGAAGGCGCGCAGCCACGCGCGGGGCGGGGGCGGTGGTGGCGTGGGCGGCGGCGGTGCGGGCATCGGCGGCGGGAATTGCCCCGCCAAGATGGCGTGCTACAAGGAGATCGACGACCTGCTCAAGCGCCGCGGGAAGCCGACGGGCGGTGGCGGCGCCGCCGTGGGGAGTGGCGCCGTCAAGAGCCCCACGGTCACCTCCAAGATCGACTCCTACCTGCAGTTCGACAAGGGTATACCTCTTCCAGAGTTTACAGTCTTCTGATTAAAATGAGCATGCCTTGCATTGATGGATCGAAGAGAGGCACTTCGAACTACTTGCATTGTCTGAAGAGCATGGGACAGCTTACAACTTTGGTATTTGTTCAATCTCTTGATGCACAACTCATAACTCAGCACAGAGCCACAGACTAACTGCAAATAGAACCCTAAACTTAGGCACTTAGCAATCAGAATTGAGTTTTCTTTACACCATGTAGCTCAGTAAGCTTGAACAGATGAACTAACAGCTGTAATCATTTTTTCAGGTAATATGAATAATAAATCTCCAGCCTGTATTCGTAGTGCATCCAGCCAAAAACCAGAAAAATAGAAGAGTTGTTGGACAAACCCCAACATGCTTGAACTGAAGCAGAACAGTAGAAAAAGTCTAGAATAAGACTCTAAACTGGACTAACAGTTATACTAATGTATGTCACTAGTCACTAGTCAGCCAATGAACTACGCAGAAAGTAATTATGCTATGCTGTGTACTTCTGACAGCTTATTAGCTAGTAATTCGCGTTGAGGGGATAAATAAATTGTCACTATAAAACTATATTCACATCGTAGTAAACCTAAATAGCCCCTCCATGACTCTACCGGTTGTACCAGTATTATCACCACCAGTAGAAATGATCTCAACAATTGATTTATGAGTTATATCAGTAGTTGAGGTGGTAGTATAAATTGATATGATCCATTGTACTAGAAAAGATGAATGGTTTAGATTGATTCTACTTAAAGCAGAGATCATTGTAAAGTGTGCGGGCATGATTTTCACAATTGAGGGATGTAAAATAAACAGTATTGAAGTTAGGGTGGAAAAATGAAAATTAAACATAAGCAATATTTTCAGTCTTCATGCTTATACTTGCCTTCTACAGTTCTGCTTGTTTAATTCGGTTGTTTTCTCATTGACTAATATTATGACCCTTGTCTAGGTTTTGAAGATGCTAGCATTCCGTTCGGCCCTGTTGAAGGTACCAAAATGTCCACATGCAATAATTTCAGATATGCCATAGTCGTTTACTTGCTTGGCTAAGTTGTTTTGACATAGTAAATTTGATGCAAAGTCATTTGCGGACTAGTCATTTTCCCTTTTTATGGTTGACCATCCAAAAAAGTGCTCCAAAACAGTGAGTTTTTAGTGATGCCATTTTTCTTAGTCTCGTAGAAGAGCTTTCAGTCCTAGCTCATTAATTTTTCTGATGGCGTATGATTTATTGTTCTCAAAATTTTGGATGAACCTAACATTTAATTTGAATTGCTCGATGTTGTTGTGGAATTGTTGAAATTCTCGCTTTCTCATATGAAGTTACAATCAAGGAGAAAAAGGCACCTGTTACTAGCACTTATAATTAGTTGTTTGACCAGTAACACCAATAAAGTATAATTTCATTTTTACCATTTTTATTATCAGATTCATGTGTTTTGTTTATCCAACTCCTGTTATCAATGATACTCTGATGTAACTGTGGTTATGAAGACAGAACCATGCATATCAGTGCATCATATATAGTTTTACTCTGATTCTTTTGCTCTTTTCTGTTTTACAGCAAGTGGTAGATCATTGCTAAGTGTCGAAGATCGACTAGAACCTGATAGTCATCCACTTGCATTAACAGCTGATGCAGTTGCAACCAATGGTGTAAATCCATGGAACTGGAGAGACACCTCTACCAATGGTACTAATCCAAATCCAAACACACTAAAAGTGATAATAATAATCTGGATATTTATGGCAGAGGAATTGGACTGGTTGGAAATATTGCTGCTTGACTGTGTACTTATGAACTTGATTCAACTTCCATTGGATAATATTTATTTTGATTGCATGAACTTCCTGTTCTGCTGAGAAATATTATTTCAAAATATTTCATAAACCACTGAATTTAACTATTTAGTCATATCTGTCATTCCTGAAATATGGATGAGCTATTGGATACTTTTTTCTTTCTAACTGTTATTGTTTCAATTTGTTTCTATGCATACGGCTAATATACACCATATACTTTATTTTTACTAATGAAGCTATAAGTTATTAATTTCAGATGGTACTAAAACTCTATAATTCTTATGTTAATTAATTCGTGGCTCCTTGTTTTAATATTCTGTATTAATCGGGAAACGTGCCTCATACAGGTGGAGATAATCAGGTTACTTTTGGTGGGAGAGTCATTTTAGTCAAGTGGGGTGATTACACTAAAAGAATAGGCATTGATGGTACTGCAGACGCAATTAAAGAAGCCATCAAATCGGCATTTGGTCTAAGAACAAGACGGGCCTTTTGGCTTGAAGATGAGGATGAGGTTGTCCGTTCCTTAGACAGGGATATGCCGGTTGGAACATACACCCTTCATCTCGATACCGGTAATCGGAAAACGTTTTCTCTGCTTATGGACAAGACTTTGTTTTCTCCACAACTAGGAATACCGTAGTAGATTATTTAGATTTGTAACAGTATTTTCTGTATTGTGGTGTTGTTGTTGTTGTTATGTGTGGTGGGGGGATTATTTTGGAACATATGGCTTTTCAGTTTGTGACTTGGTTGGTGCAGTAGACCCTAACTAAGAACTGAAAGCAAGTGGCACCACACAGAAGATTTGCATCCATTAACTTTAAATGTGAATGCCGATTTCTTGTTTGAGATTCTTCTTGTTGAGCTAACTAGTTCATGTTGGTCATCTGTACATCTAACTAGAAAGTATGGTGCTAACTAGAAATTTCTTTGGGGGTATTTGTATACTAGTGATGTTTGTCAGTATTTATGTTTGGATGCTGCCAATAGTGAGTGACACTCTCATTACCAACAAACTGTAAAAAATATCATGTTTTATCAGTTGTAATTTACGTCTCAATTTACGATGCTATTTTGCGTCCAAGTTGCGCATTGCCAACTAAAAGATTTAGTTTTTTTTTCTGAAGTTTTTTTTTTCAAACTCTACTGAAGGATGTTCATCAACACTGCTCCCTTTTGTTCCAAATATAGATTACTTTAGACTTCTCAACAATTTCCTTAGTAAGTCATTTAGGAACTTCTAAGCACTTATTCAAAAAAAATTCCTCCATGATTGTCCTTCCAAAATAGATGCTCCTTCTCTCATAAAGAAATGATACATATTTTCCAATGTAATATAAATGAAGGCCAACAAGGTCAATTTGAGTTAGTGCACAGATCTAAAACAACTTATTTTGGAATCAGATAGAGTTATATTGATTCAATCATTGCTGCATTCAATGTTCACAGGAATGACCATCAAACTATATATGTTCGAAAATGATGAGGTCCGGACAGAAGACAAGACATTCTACACTGAAGAGGACTTCCGAGACTTTCTCTCGCGGCGTGGTTGGACACTCCTCAGGGAGTATTCAGGCTACAGAATCGCCGATACTCTGGATGACCTTCGTCCTGGTGTGATTTATGAAGGGATGCGATCACTTGGTGATTGATTTGGTGACATTGCCTGACCAAGGCATATAATATATCCAAAGTAGATATGGAGCATACTCCTACCTTTTAATGCAATTTGAAGCCAAGCAAATCATGGGTTCCTGGTTATTGTAAATTTAGCTTTTGGCATCTTGACCTAAGCTAATTTTAAATGTCCATGCAGCCGAAGGGGAAAAGTTATACTGGATATACATTGGTTACCTGAAGTAAATAGCCTTGGAAGTTGGAACTTGAAAGTTGGAAATATGATCATTCAAGCTCTCTGAAGATCCAAGGTGCTTTGGCTGAGTACAAAGATTACAGCCTAAATGAGGACCTGTTAGTTGCTGCCAACAGTTCCTGGGGTTCCTCTGGTTTATATGTAAATGTAAATGTAGCTCTGTAGCATCTTGGTGTTAGTTAGTTTCCAATGTGTTACCCATGCTGATACTGGGTTTTACATTTGTCACAAATAGTCTTGGAAGCTGGAAACAAATACATTCATCAGAAGTGTAATTTGTCCGGACAACGAAGGTTGTCTGGCAAAATGCAAGATTTCTGATGGATTGTTGCAAACAGCCTTGGAAGTTCCGAAGCTGGAATAAATTCATTCAGCAGAAGTGCATTTTGTCTTGAGATTGAAGATGGTACAAAATTACTTCTAATTTAATATGCAAGTTTTGACAAGAAAAACGGTGGTCGATATAACATAAACTTTGAGGATACGGCTGTCTTGAGATTGAAGATGGTACAGAATTACTTTTAATTTAAGTGCATTTTGTTATTCACAGAGCATATGACTTCAAAACACCTTGAATCTTTTGAGATTCTGAAGTGAGAAACAACACATATAATTGAACAACACAGTGAAGAAATCGTGGCACACGATCACGATGCATTCAACTCCAGTGGTACTTTCAACCCAGGATTTCAAAGGCTGAGGAAAAAAAATCATGGTGAAGCAGCGATACACAGTCGATTCTCCCAAAATGCGGTAAAGAACAAGAAAAGGGATTCTCCCAGAGCACACGAGTTCCGATAGGGCTAGGGCGTGAATGAACGAACGATTCACACAAGCATCACGGCCTAGCAAGCTAAGCTAGCTAAATAAGCTAGCAGCAATAAACTAGCAAGGGGGTCTCCTCCTCATGGCTCCAACCTCCACCGGCGGCTTCTACTCCTCGTCCCACTCGTCGACCTTGTAGGAGACGAGCGTGTCCACCTTGTGAATCTGCCATGGCAAGAACACGGCGCTGTAACGTCAGCAATCTGGGAGAGGCAGCGAAAAAAAAGAAACGGAGTCGATTCAGTGATATTCACCTTGGTGTCGAAGGAATGCAGCTTCACCATCTGTGGATTCTCGATGAGCTTGGCGTCGCTCTCCACCCAGGTGAAGGGCACCGCGACGTCCATGTCGGTGTACGCCAGCACGTCGAATATGCCTGCAAAATCAATCAATCAATCAATCAATCAATCGACGAATGCGGATGAGCTGGGAGGAATTGGGGGGGGAGAGCAGAGGCGATGAACACTGAACACTGAAGAAGTAGAGGTGGTGGTAATGGCGCTTACATGGCTCGTCGAGGCAGGGGAGGTAGGTGATGCAGGAGGCGACCTGGCGCATGATGGCCTGGATCTCCCTCATGATCTCCTTGTCGCTCTTCTCCTTGATGACACCCTTGTCGACCACCTCCGGGTCGGTCTGGATGCTGAAGTTCCACCGCTCCAGCACCTCGGAGGTGGCCTTGCTCATGATCACCAGCACGATCCTCTGCAGCTTCCCGGCCTCCAGCCACTCTGCGCGCGGCAACGCAGGAAACACAGGCAAGATCAATCAGCAGCAGCAAAAGAAAAAGAAAAAAGAAACCAAATGGAGACAGGCAGGCTAGTGATCCGGTGAGTGAGGCCAGACGACCTGAGAGCTGGGTGTTGAGGTTGGCGATGAAGGTCTTCACCCCTTCGTCCTGCGTCAGCAGCATCGTGAGGCCGTACTTCTTCACCTTGGTGAAGCTCTCCTCCGGGTACACCCCGCGGTTGTACAGGATGCTGCGCCACGCACAAACCAAGAACACAAAACACCCCGGATCAGAAATTAACCCTGAATCTGCAGCAACCGTTTTTTATTTTTTTTTTCTTTCAAAGGAAACCAGCATCAGCGCAGCGGCGGCCGTCGATCCTGGCACCCGCAACCGCGCGAAGCGCGCACCTGTTCGCGGCGTAGCCTGCCACACGAGAAAAGGCATTCGATCAAACACCTATCGGGCGCGCACACGCGTGAGAGGAGCCGAGGGCGAAAAAAAATAGAAGAAACGGAAGCGGAGATAGCTTCTACCGAAGAACTCGCTGACGATGGCGGCGGAGCCCCGCAGCGTGATGATGTCCTTGGACGCCGTCCTCGACGCCATCTCCTGATCCGCCTCACCTTCTTAACTCCTCTTGCCTCCCGTGCGGCGGCGGCGGCGGCGGCGGCGGATGGGGGGAGAGGAAAGAGGAAAGGGGGGAAAAGCCGGGCAAAGGCAACGGCTAGTGTGGAGCGGATCGGCTGCGGGCTGCGGCGCTTGGGAACTTGGGAGCGTTGTTTGTCGATGGGTCGTGTTGGGTCAGGTGCGGGGGAGAGAAGGTGTCGGCGTGCGGGTGGGTTTCGGGAGTTTTTAAAGGTGGGCCGGACCTGCGCTCCCAACGGTCGTGTGGGCGGTGGGCCAGTGGGCTTCGGTTGGCGCGATTCGCCCAAGCCGCGCGCTCTCTTCGAGTCCTTTACCTCTTGTTGATGATGAATTGTACTGGTACCAGTAGACTACTAGTAGAACCGTAGAAACACCATTTTCTTGGAGAAAATGCTCCGGTGGATGGGTTTTTGAACTTGTTCGGACGGTTGGACTTTAGGGCAGTCCCAACCCATAACACTGGACATAGTTTTTATAAACTCCACATCATCAAGAAACTATTATTAGACACTACTTTTATAATGTAAACACCACTATTCCATACTTCAATTTAATGCTATTTATCTCACATGATGTCTTGGATTTTGTGTAGAAACCATATCTCATGCAAGACATGGTTTCCTTCTCTTTCCTCGTTTATTTACTTGCTACATCATTTTTTGTCTTAGGTGGCAACTTATATAATATTATGGACATCATCCTAGTCATTGGGTTGGGAATGCCCTTTGCTGCCAACAACCCCTATTTGCCCTCATATTCGCCCGTTTAGCGCAGTTCTAACTTACCAAACAATTTCGGTTTCACTAAAAAAAATAGAGTAAAACTGGTTAGAGTGTTCTCGCAAAATGAGTGTCTTACCAAACGAGACATTTGTTTCTTACTGTTTTTCTAGGCTTATTCGGCCGAATTGTAAATCGAAAAGTTTATTCTTCACCAGACTAAAAAAATACGCTTATTCATTATATTATCAGAGCATATCATTTGATTCACGGTTTGGAAAATTATGTTTTGAAAATACAAAAACTTATACTGTAGTCCTTCCATCACGGCACAACAACTTTTTTCCATGTCTTATAATATAAGGTGTGTATGCATGCATGCACATTAACTATCACCTCTTGGTCCTTTAAATTTGGTTTGTTTTAAACCATCTACCATCAAGCCCCCAATCACACTGCTTGCCTGTATGGATGTGATCTAACCAATGCGATAATCAAATTATTTCTCGGTCTTTTGCGTTAGAAGTGATTTAGCCTAACACCCATTTTGGCATGTAGGGAGTATTACTTAGACCACTCATTTTAGACATATTTTATCTTAAAATATTAAATTAACCACTATAATCGGTTATATAATGGCGATAATAATATACTCAATAATCTAAATATAGTTTTTAATATATTTGTGAACTATGTGATTCTATACTAAAAACTACCCCTATGCCTTAAAAGCCACTGACTAGCACTGCCATCCTGTTTGCCTTTTGTTTGAAAGTTAATTTGGATGTATTTAAAATTCAAGTAGGATTATATTGTTTCGGTAGAGATTATTTTTCAAGAGAAAGTTTCCTTTGATTTTGTTGGTGCAACCTTTTTTCTTTACAAAGGGAACTTTTCTAATGTTTGTTAGAAGTTTTGGTATATAGCTAACTTTTTTATTTCTCTTGTAGATTTTTTTCCTATGAAAAACCTTTATAGTTCTTTTGGTGAAAGTTCTATCAGGCCCTGCCATTTTTACTGGCACAGCTTAAGAAATGGAGCACTATGTTTGATTCATTGGCCAATGTATGCACGGTAATTTGTTAATGCATCGTATAGCAACCAATATATACAACTACCAGTTGTAGAGGAGATATCTCGTTTCAGTAACCGCCATTTTTTCACCAACCAAGTCACGTTTTAATAACATTCTAATCGAACATTTTCAATTTATAACTAAAACTAAACCAGAGGAAATGACTGTATTCTAGTACAAAATATACACGGATCAAATCACGTCTTATTAAGAAGGAATATTTCTCAGTACCGGTTCCCTTGCTCTAAATGATACTGTATCAACTATTCATAACACCGTTTATATGTTTCTTGATCAGCAGGACGAGAGATCTTCAACGGCTGATTATCATCGATCTTCTTTGGGAGGAAGCCTACCTTTGCCATTATCTTTTCGTGGGCCCAAATCCAGCAGCGGTCCAACGTTTCTCTCCACCCACAGGAACCTTCTGGAAACCCACGCCCTCTCTATCCCCTCTCCCAATCCAGCGACGTGGCCGCATCTCCCACCGTCCACTTCCCCCCTCCCGATTCAAACCAACGGCCCCGATCCCATCCTTGAGCCGCGGGCACAGAGCCCTGGATCCCCCGGCGGAGCCAGTTCTATATAAAGGCGAGGCCGCCCCACCTGGCACCACCCATTCCTCGCGTCGCATCGCACTTGTAGCTCTCGACCCCCGCATCTCATCCCTCCTCTCGCTTAGTTCAGATCGAAATCGCAAATGGGTAACTCCGCCATCTGATCCCGCTTCCTCCGATCTCGATCTGGTCTCCCCGTTCCCGTTCTGTTCTAGTGGAGTGATTTTTTTGCAATTTTTTCTGACTTTTTGCTGGTTGGTTTTTTGGCTTCTGCAGCGAAGATTAAGATCGGGATCAATGGTGAGTTGGACCTTCGTCTCCAGATCTGTGTTTTGTGCCGGTGTTTGCGGGGTTTTGGGGGTGGGTTTTGATTGTTGGATGTGGATTGTGTAGGGTTCGGGAGGATCGGGAGGCTCGTGGCCAGGGTGGCCCTGCAGAGCGACGACGTCGAGCTCGTCGCCGTCAACGACCCCTTCATCACCACCGACTACATGGTAAACCCTCCTGCCTTTTGCTTTGATCTCGTTAGCTGCACAGATTTGTGGATAGATGCGAGGGGATGTTTGGTTTGTTTTAGATCTACTATTCCAGGGGCTAGTTTGTGGGTTTAGGTGTTAGGAGGTTACAGTCACAGTGTGCTCTTGACTGGCTTGAGCTTGACCCAGCGTATTGATCTGCATACGCGAGCGAGTTTTTTGTGGCTGCTTATCATATTGTTGTCCTAATTAGATCTGTGAGTTTGGAATTTGGATATCAGTGTGTCGACCTGTCGATCAAATAGTCATTGATATGTCTTCAGATGCATTTGCACATGCAAAATCACAGATTGTGCCGGTTGCTTTAAAATTCCGCACAGCGATATGCTTTGCTGTGGTACTGGCTACTGAGATATGTTTGCCACATCCAGCTATTTGTTTCCAGTTTGTTTTGGTTTGATAATGGCCCTTCTTAAATATCTGTGATTTTCCTTTTCATCTGAAGTGTGAATCCAATCATCTAGACAATGCGGTGATAACTTTTTTTTCAATTTCCTGCAGACATACATGTTCAAGTATGACACTGTGCACGGCCAGTGGAAGCATCATGAGGTTAAGGTGAAGGACTCCAAGACCCTTCTCTTCGGTGAGAAGGAGGTCACCGTGTTCGGCTGCAGGTTTGCTGTTTTTTTCCCTCTCTGCTGTTGTCTGATGATATCATGAGCAGTATACCATATCGCTCAACCTTAATTTCTCTGCGCAGGAACCCTGAGGAGATCCCATGGGGTGAGACTGGCGCTGAGTTTGTTGTGGAGTCCACTGGTGTTTTCACCGACAAGGACAAGGCCGCTGCTCACCTGAAGGTATTTTCTGCGAAACCCAACATGTCATTGTTTGATTGTGGTGTCATAACAATTCATATGAAGAATGATTCTCATGGTATCATATGTGTTTCAATATAGGGTGGTGCTAAGAAGGTCGTCATCTCTGCTCCCAGCAAGGATGCCCCCATGTTTGTTGTTGGTGTCAATGAGAAGGAGTACAAGCCTGACATCGACATTGTGTCCAATGCTAGCTGCACCACCAACTGCCTTGCTCCACTTGCCAAGGTTTGTTCCTCACTCATTTTCACTTGTCTACTGTTGCAAATTGTGTGGTGATGTTAAGAAATTGGTCACTACTACCATATGAAGCCTTGTCCTTATCAAATTGTCTGCCTGCAGGTTATCAATGACAGGTTTGGTATTGTTGAGGGTTTGATGACCACTGTCCATGCAATCACTGGTATGATCTTTGAAGTACCTGTGATGTTCTTCATTGTTGTGGCGTTGCTTAGCATTTCTTTGATGTAACACTGTGCTGTAATTCTTACAGCAACTCAGAAGACCGTTGATGGACCTTCGAGCAAGGACTGGAGGGGTGGAAGGGCTGCCAGTTTCAACATCATCCCTAGCAGCACTGGAGCTGCAAAGGTAAGCATGAGATTTAATATTATCCCATATGCTGAGGTCAGCCTCCATGATGATTTCTGTCTGTACATATAATATAGGTGCATTAGTTAGTAATGATTAGTCGCTCACTTAAGAGTCAACTCTTTGTTAACTTCACTCGAGTTGGTAGGCTCAACCTTTGTAGCATCAACAATGATTTGTTAAAGATCTCTTTGAATGCATTAGCATTTGGTGTACATGTCAGACAAAATTTTTAAACACGTTTACTTATAATTGAAGTTAAAGCTACTGACTCCCTATCAGAGAAGGTTCAAAGTACATTATCCTGAAGCAACTGTACTAATTTGAACACAGTTTCTGCCTCCAAATGCTTCTTTGTTTGCATCATGTTTGTTACCTTCAGCATAATCTCTGGAAGTGCAACCGTATGCATCTAAGTTGTAAATTCAAAATTTGAGATCATTATTTAAGAATTTTGTTTATAGTCTTTTTGCCTTTGTGCTAATCCTGTTTCGGGGAAATGTTTGTACATGTTTTAACTTTTGCTATAAAACTTGTTAGGCTGTCGGCAAGGTGCTTCCTGCTCTCAATGGAAAGTTGACTGGTATGGCTTTCCGTGTTCCAACCGTGGATGTCTCTGTTGTTGATTTGACTGTCAGGCTTGAGAAGCCAGCATCCTATGATCAGATTAAGGCAGCTATCAAGTAAGTGTAGCATAAATTTGAATTGCCCTTACAGAAAGTGAAGAGGCCAAAGTATTGGGTACCAGAACGTCATCTAAGACTAGCAATTGACTTTTGTTTGTTCTGTTTTCTAGGGAGGAGTCTGAGGGGAAACTCAAGGGTATTCTGGGTTACGTTGAGGAGGACCTTGTTTCCACAGACTTCCAGGGTGACAACAGGTGGAGATCTGTTTAAATTCGTCTTGTATTTGGATACTCGGTTACTCGAAGCCCCTGACCTCTTTTGCTCTGTGTAAACAGGTCAAGCATCTTTGATGCAAAGGCCGGTATTGCTCTCAATGACAACTTTGTTAAGCTTGTGTCTTGGTATGACAACGAATGGGGATACAGGTAATCATTTCTATGTGCATTAGAAAGCTATACTTGTTTTTTAGTTCATGGTTGTTTGGTTCATATCGCGTAGGCTAGCTCTCCATTAGAAAGCTATACTGGCTGTTTTGTTCATATCCTTGGAATTTTAACATGTTCTATGGTAGTTCTCTGAACTACATTACCTTGGTCAGGTTGAACCCTTGTTTTCTAATGTATTACTGGTTAGTTGCAGTTCTTAACACAAACTGGATCACACTCCATTGTGCCCTCTTTCTTTTGCTAGTTGGATTCAATATTAGAGAATTCTGCACTAGTATCTTTTTGCCATACTGTTCAAATAATTCGTACCAACTCCATTTTATTACTGTCCAAATAATTCGTACATTAACCCACTCCTTTTTATTTCAGCTCTCGCGTTGTTGACCTGATCCGTCACATGTACAACACCCAGTAAAAGATGGTCACTCTTTCGGAAGAAATGGAGTAGAGTGCTACTGAAAATAAGTCGGACCTTTTGCGAGCTACTCCAGTAGAGCTTCATTAGCTGTATGCTGCCTTTTGTTTTTGCTGGCTTTTCGCATGATGTTTTATTAAAACTCGGTGTAATGTTAATTTGTGTACTTCATCTCCGGCACTTTATAAATCGTGGTTTTTGAACTTGAAAGTTCAAGTGGCATTAGACGAATAATTTCTTGAGGATTAGTTGGCTGCGCTGTTGATTGTAGATGCTTGGTTCATCATATCCATAGTTGTTGATATTCACGGCACGGGTTTGCTGAAAAAATGTCGCCTTTTTTTCTGCTTGATTTCAGTCGGATTCTTTCGCCTGATCGCTCAAGTGCTCGCTTGCTCTCTGCTCCGACTACATTGGCCCGCCGCCATGTACTCGGTTGCTCTTTTTTTACAGCCAAACGTGCGAAGTGTTTTCATCTCCTTTTTTAGAAAGGAGCCTGGGGCCCTGCTTTTTTATAGAAGGCAAATCCTTTTTATAGAAAGCAAATAGAGTAACCAATTTATCGCTGGGGACTCCAGCTGAAGGACACTCGCAGCTAGCGCCCAAAACAGAGAACTTGGCTATCGGAAACAACACTAACCAGTCCCGACTCTTGCTGGACGAGGGTCGTTGAATAACTTCACGAATGTTGTCTACCAAAGACTGGGTCGGAATTTCTTCAGCTTTCAAAAGTGGCGATGAGTTTGCAGCGAAAAATCATATCATTTCTGACACGGCGGACACGCGGGGCGCGCCTAGCTTAACGCACTCGACGTGCAGGCGCGTGAGGCCCGCGAACACGCGGGGATACTTGTCGCGGTAGGACGCGAGGCGCGCCCCTTGCCTAGCGACGTCCCTGCCCGCGCACAGAAGCTCCGGCTTCTCCGACGAGACGGTGAACCACAGGTCGTGGATCCTGCGGCCGCGGGCCATGGCGTCGTCGACCGCGCGGACGATGCCGACCGACTCGTCCCTCGAGAAGAAGCTCAGGCCCAGGCGGCGGATGGCGTGCCGGCTCTCGTGCGCTGCCAGGATGCTCTGCACCGCGCGCACCATCGCGTGGTTGCTCCTCGCGGACTCGGATAGGGTGGATGTGAAGCCGTCGTCGTGGTCGTCGTCGGGGTCGGGTGCGAAGGAGTCGACGTCCAGCTCGATGTTGGCGAGCATGCCGGGGACGCGGCTCCACCGCCTCGAGAGGAGGCTGCATCGCACGGCGTCCCGTGTGTCCAGCTTGTCCAGGATGAGGAGCAGGACGTCGTCGGGCAGATCGCTCAGCAGCGTCGTCATCGTGTCTTTGTCGCGGTCTGGCGTTCGTTACCTGTGGCGCGCGCGCGAGACCGAGAGCAAGCGCCGGCCCGCGCCTATATCTTTCTCGTTTATATGTCCGCGAGACGCCGAGACCGCGACGTTTGGTCGTCTGCCGCTGCAATGCTGCATGCTTTAGTCGTCTTGACTCGTTTCCGATTCCATATTTTCGCCACCAGAATCCCGACGACCGACGTGGGAGGTGGCAGGAGGCGACTGGTTGGTTGACAGACCCAGATTGGAATATGGGCTGGATTCACTCGTTCCAAGTTCGGCCCATGCCAAACAGCCCACTTCATCGAATTGGATCACAATTCCTGATTTCCAAGCCCAATATACCTATAATCCATACGGGTTATTACTTTGAGATATTCTGTCTACAAAAACAAACCGGCATACAGCCTTGAGCCTTCTGTTCTATGGAAAAGTTTAGGCCCCTTTGAATCAAAGGAAAAACCATAGAAATTCTAAAGGATTTTATCCTATGGGAAATGGGACCACCTATACATTTGTCGATAAATTTTCTCCTAAAATTTTGACAGATGTAATTATAGTACAATCATAGTGTAATTACACTGTAACTTGCATGTAATTACAGTGTAACTTGTATATAAGTTTCATGTAATTTTGAATCGTTAAATCTATTACAAGATTTGTTTTGGTGAGGAAAAACAATCATAGCACACATATATGTGTAAGGATTTATTCTCACAACCTCCATTTTACCGAAATAACATATTATAGAGAGATTTTTGAAAGTTACAAACAAGTTACACTATAGTTACAGTGTAATCACACTACGATTGTACTGTAATTACATCTGTCAAATTTTTGGGAGAAAATTTGTCGACAAATATATAGCAAAATCGATGGGAAGGGACATAATCCTATAGAGTCCTTTGAAACAAATGATTGTTTCCTATTAATTCCTTTGAAATTCCTATGGAGTGAACCTTACTAGAGCAATTTTGGAGGAAAACAAGCATGAGGTCAAGACCTCATGTTTTCCTCTTCATGTATATAAGGTTCCTGCGTTTTTCTTGTGTGCTAATCAAACGACAGTTCGAGGCCCCCTTTGAAGTGGAGGAAAAATAGAGGAAAACAAAGGAATTGAAATCCTACTCTATTCATGCCTTTGATTCGTAGGAATGAGAAAAGGAAAAACGTAGGAAACTTTCCTATTCCTACAATTCTAAAGGAAAAACGTAGAAAATTTAACATCCACTCAAACCTCTTGGAAAACTTTCCTTAAATCTATCTCTCTCATCTGATTCCTGCGTTTTTCCTACGGTCCAATCAAATGATCATTCCTGTGTTTCTCCTGTGTTCTGCAATCCTCTATTTTTACACTTGCATTCCTATCAGAATCCTATGTTTTTCCTATTCACTGTTTTTTCAATCCTGTGATTCAAAGGGGCCCTCAGGGATCTAATAAGTGTGGCATTCAATTCCTACGTTTTTCCTATTCCTCTGTTTTCTCAATCCTGCAATTCAAAGGTGCCCTTAATTATGCATACAATGAAGTACTTGAATATCGTGATTATCTTGTGTACTTGGGGGGATGATTTGATACTATTTATAAGAAAACACGTGAAACTTCTCTTGGTATCACCTTTTGTGAATAAGGGAATAACATGTCTCCTCGCTATGCTATGGAAATAGATGTTACATTCGTACTTCTTATATGTACTAAAACACTTTTTTATCATATAAATTTTATTCTAAATATAACCTTCCACCCACCCTTTCATCTTAACCATCTTCCATTTGATTCTTTCACTAAGGCCCTGTTCTTTTCTCCAACAAAACTTGGATGAAAATAAAGATTTTTGTGGCACACATTTCAAACTGTTAAAACCGTGCGTTTCGTGCTTCTATATAAAAGTTGCTCTAAAATGTCAGATAATATGTTTTCCAAATTTATAACAATTAAAACTCAATTGATCATACGTTAATACCACCTCGTTTTGTGTAAAAAACTTAATCTTCATCTTCATTTTCAGAAGAAAAGAAACACCACCTAAGTCTCTCATCTATAAGTCATAACCATCTCTCACTTAATTTCTCTACCTATTTTCTCACATCAATCAATTATTTAAATTTTACCTTAAACTTATTTTTTTTCCAAAGATAGATATGTTGAACATGTGTCGGGCTATTGTCTATTCACAGCTCCATTGTTTGTTTGTTGGTTTATTAGCTACAACCAAAATTTAACTTTTGAAACTTAATAAATTAGAGTTAATTTTGAGATTTTTTCATCGTATTTGGTTTTTTTACTTTTAAATTATTAAGACACGATTTTAAAAATATTATTTGTAAATTATTTTTTATTGCTTCCATTATTTTTTTTGAAAGCTTAGAGATCTAGAGCAAAGCGAGGCCGATCTTCAGTGCTCAACCGCCGCAGCTTAGCGCGCCAAAAATATTGCTATCTTCTCAAATTTCCCTCCAATTCCCCTACTTCCCCTTCCGTCTCTCTCCTCCCTCGTCGGCCCCGCGCCGGCGCCACAATCTCTGCCTCCGCAGCCGCGCCCGCCGCCTCCGGAGATGTACTCCCCGCCCCACGCCGCCGACTCGGACTCCGAGGGATCCCTCCTCTCCGACGTCTCCGCCTCCCCGCCACGCCGCCGCTCGCCTCCTCGCCCGGCGCCGCCTCCTCCTCCTCCTCCTCCGCCCAAGCACCGTACTAGGCCCGCCGCCCCCACCAAACCCAAGCTCAAGCCCACGCCGCCCGCTGCCTCCGCGCCCGCGCCAGCCCCGCCGCCTCCGCCTACGCTCCGCGCCGCCGCGCTCTCCGATCCGCACGGCCTCGCCGCGCGCATCGCCGCCGGCTCTGCTCTCACCGCGGCCTCCGGCACTGCCTCGTCGTCCTCCTTCCGCCGTCTCGTCCAGTCGCGCAACCCTTCCTTCGATCCAGCCACCGCCTTCACGGCTCCCGCTTCGTCCGCCCCCTCCGAGGTTCCGAGCGCCGCTCCGCGGCCGCCCCCGACCGCCGCCACCGACGCGCCGCCGCAGACCAGGCCCAAGCGGGTGCACCCCAACTCCGTGTCGGAGGTAGCGGCCGCGTCGGCGGCGGCGGAGCAGCCGAAGCGGGCAAGAGGGGGATCCGAGGGCAACTTCGTGCGTCTGAACATCAACGGGTACGGCAGGAGGAGGACGTTCAAGAATTCGCAGGCCAAGCGCTCGACGAAATGCCGATCCTGGCGGCGGCAGCGCGCCGCCGGTGCAACACCCCGTTCTCAGGGCGACGAGGAAGGGGATCTCGTGGCGGAGGCCCTGCTGGAGCGGGAGAAGCAGGCAGCTAGCGATAGTGTTCTGGAGGCTGTCGAGAGTGTGAGGGAGGACCCATCGGAGCAAAATCTCAAGAGCTTGCTGAATGCAGCATATGGGCACGATTCGTTCCGCCAGGGGCAGCTTGAGGCGATCCAGCAAATTGTTGCAGGGGAGTCAACAATGCTTGTGCTGCCCACTGGTGCGGGCAAGTCGCTATGCTACCAGGTATGCTTCAAAATTTGAGCTATTAAGTTTATATTGGTCGGTGCTGAAAAGTTGATGATGCTATTTTCTCAGGTGCCTGCTATGATTTTGCCTGGACTGACACTGGTGGTGAGTCCACTGCTTTCCTTGATGGTTGATCAATTGAGGAAGCTCCCTGCATTTCTGCCAGGTGGCCTTCTTGCGAGCAGTCAGGTAAAGGCAAAATGTTTGCAGTTGCTGCTAGTTCCATCCATTCTTGTTTTGACTATTGTGTAACATTACCTCATTTATCCAGACATCGGATGAGTTTCATGATACACTACAAAGGCTGCGTGCAGGGGAAATAAAGGTACAATTTTCTTAATGTCGACATCTGATCAGTTTAAGCATTCTCCAGTGACTACAGCCTTGATGCTGCCTTATCTAGAGAACATTTCCTTACTATCTTTATCAATTCTTCCAGTGCGGCATTTTTCTTGGAGTAACTAGAACATGAATCATTAAGAAGCACAAATGTATTTTTTTTTTTGCGCTTCAATGTTTTGCTAGGTTATGCTGAGATTCTTTATTTTTGGGATCAGGTGCTTTTTGTTTCCCCTGAGAGATTCTTGAACGAAGAATTCCTCCTGATATTTAGGGACACACTACCAATATCTCTTGTGGCGATTGATGAAGCTCATTGCATTTCTGAATGGTGAGCTGACATTGTTCTTAGTTCAGTTGAGAAGACATGATACTTCTTTACAGTTGGTACTGTGTTATTACTTTTGTGTTCACATCATTTTTGTGATACATCTTATTAATTTTACCGTTGTTTTGTTTTCCTAGTTTATTATTCACTTGTTGTGTAGTGTTAGACAGTTAGTACAACTGTCTTGCTAAGTTTATAACTTATTCCTGACTGAATGTACAGGTCTCATAATTTTAGACCTTCATATCTGAGACTCCGAGCGTCACTACTTAGGAGAAAGCTCAATGTTCAATGTATTCTTGCAATGACTGCAACTGCAACGACCCAAACCTTGGAGGAGATAATGAATGCCTTAGAAATACCATCTGATAATCTCATTCAAACATCTCAAATAAGAGAAAATCTACAGCTGTCTATCAGCACAAGTGATAACAGGTAGGCCACTTCTCTTTGCACCCATGAATGCAACCAGAGTCAGTTTAATACGTATTTACATGTGAAACAAGGTATGCTATCTGGTTTTCAAGAGCATTTGCACGTATGCAGACTGAAAGATTTGATGTTATTATTGAAGTCTCCCCCTTTTGTTGACATGAGAAGTATTATTGTCTACTGCAAGTTTCAGGTATGTTTTTTTTTTTAAAAAAAAATCCTAAAGATGTTCCAAAGACCACGCATCTGTCTATATACCCTAAATGTGTATGCACTATATGAAGATTTGACCCCTTTTTAATTATTGCGAACAGGCAGAAACTGACTTCGTCTCTAAGTACTTGTGTGATAACAACATTACTGCCAAGGTTGACATTAATCTTTAGCTTGATATTAATTTGCTGCGCCAACTTTAATTACATATTCTATTGTTTTATAGAGCTACCATAGTGGACTTCTGATTAAGAACAGGAGCCGTGTACAGGAGCTATTTTGCTCTAACAAAATAAGAGTGGTATGTGGTTTCTTCTTTAGTTCTTTGGCATGACCTTTTCTCGTCAAATGCATTATGTAAGACGTGGTGTCTAACATTTGTTTTCTCCATCCTTGAGCAAAGGTTGTTGCAACTGTGGCATTTGGCATGGGTCTTGATAAGAGTGATGTCGAAGGGGTATGGATATACATACATTATGATGCTCAAACTGTATGATAGAATTGCATTTGCTCCTTGTTTTTAAGTGAACTTCATTTCTACACTATCTCAAATTTTGTGTATCTCATAACGTTAAGCATAACTAAATTATGTTAATGGTCTGACTTGAGCATTCCACCCTTAAAGGTGATTCACTATAGCTTGCCAGAAAGCTTAGAAGAATACATCCAGGAAACTGGGCGTGCTGGAAGGGATGGACGGTTATCACACTGTCATCTACTTCTTGACTCAGCAACATTCTATAAGATCCGTAGTCTTTCACACAGGTGAATCTTTTTTTCCTAATCAACATGCTCTGCCTGCCACAGTTTTCCTATAATTTCACCGAGCAACCTTTTCTTGGCAGTGATGGTGTTGATGGATATGCAATGAGCAAATTTCTTTACCAGATATTTTCCTCTGAGAACACAACTGGGTGCATTTGTTCATTGGCTAAAGAGTTGACCTCACGCAAGTTTGATATAAAAGAAGAGGTTTGCACCTTCGGACCTTCCTCTTCAGGCCAGCATGCACCTAGTTTCTTATGTCATGCACTCATCCTACTACCTACATAGGCCTAGTTTGCTCGCACTATGTTATACTGAACGGGTCAAATGGATATCAATTTTTGGGGCACGTGTGTTTGATGGCTATTTGCTGTGCTCTGTAAGAATTTGCAATGTCACTAAATTTTATTTCTTAGCTTAAATGATGTCTTAGTGGATGAGCTGTCTAGCATTCAATTGTTCAGAACATCATAGAGAAAATTATCGGTATGATGCCCCAAGAAGATTCCAGTGTTTAGTTTACGGAAGTTGTTTCCACATTCTATTAATCTCTTAATGTTACTCTTCCAGTCAAAACCACATTGCCATTCCATGCAATTGGAATCAGCTATAATGCATTTAGGTTCCAGGAATACTACAAGGAATAGCATTTATAGACTTTTTCTCTGAAGCCGTTAGACAGTTTCTTCCCCTAATATTTTACATGGAATCCACCTTTCCCACCAATATCTTCATGCACTTCTTTATAATACTCTTATCCTAAAGCCTTTTAGTTCCTGAATGACCGAAAATATTAAATGGTCCAGCAAATTTTTAGATTCAATGATCTTATCTTCTTATTTTTCTAACAATGCAGGTGCTTTTGACAATTCTCACACAGCTGGAAATTGGTGATCAACAATACATCCGTTTACTTCCTCAGTTCAGTGTTACCTGCACACTGTATTTTCACAAGGTATGCCACAGGCTTCTCCAGTGATCTGGACCTTTTTTGATTTGCGTGTCAAGATGCTCAGTTGACGATCTTCTTGTCTGTCATGTAACAATGAGTGATCTTAATTGTTCACCGCCTAGACACTTAATTAACATGGCTTGCCTTTACTTAAAAAAAAATCATGGATTTACCATGTTCATTGTTATTTTGTCAAGCAATATTCATTTTTCTTTCATATCTTGATCATTGGATTAAATTGATGCAGACATCACCACAACTGCTTGCTGACAAGGATATACTAATTAGATCGGTTTTGAATAGGTAACACACTATCAACTTTTGTTCCAAAATTTTTTCTGAATGTGCTACACATTTCTAAGATGTCGATTCTGAATTCGTGGAGAAAGCAGATCAGAGATGAAGGATGGACATTATGTCTTTGACATACCAAGAATAGCTAATGATCTGAAGATCACTATGAATGAAGTATTTGATCACCTACATAAACTAAAGGTTTGCCCTTCTCTTCTAAATTAGCTAGAATGTTAAACATATTTGTTTGGGCTGCATCATCTGTTGCAACTTTTTTGAAAGAAAGGATAGGAGCTCTGCCTAGTGTATGAACTGAGTAGAAACTCATTCTTGCTAGTTGTTTGGAGTCATGCTATTTTAACCTTTAGTTTAGCCTATCATTATCTACTTATTTACTTCATGTTGCTTACATATGTTCTGGCAAACTCTACCATTATCGGTCTTGCGCTAATGGTTATCTTAGAATGGTTATTGCTGTTATTATCCAGATTCCAGAAGATATGATCACGTAGTATAGGCTTATAGTCTGGTTGTGATGACTGTTGACCACTGCTCGTTTTTCTTTTCTATGATCATCTATATTCCTTTTAAAAGACTCTAGTGGTGCCACCACCACTGATGTATGGGGCTATCAGGCTATGAGACCAGTATACACATGATTGCTATGCTCCCTGTATATTTGTTGTTTCTAATGGTTTGCTTCTTTTTCACCTTGATTAAAGTGAAAAACTCACAAACATTTTAGTTTTATTTGTAGTTTTAAATTGGTCACACTGCACGATTTATTATTAATACGTGTTTTATTGTCACGTGAAAATGCATTTAAGGGTTTATGTCTCACTTTGGAAAACTACAATCCTATAAGCATGTCCCTTTTCTTTTTGTTTCATAAAGATGAAGCATTTTGTTTCAACCAAACAGAAACAATTTTTTTTTCAGAAAATGGACTCAATTTTTTTATTTCTATAATCCGCTGCAACGCACAGGTATTTAGCAAGTATTGCAAATATGTATATGTTGAAGCCTTAAACTTTCTTTGTTCCTCTGTTATTTAGTTTTCAGGAGAAATATCATTTGAATTGAAAGATCCTGCTTACTGTTATGTGATCTTGTGGAGGCCAGATGACTTCAATGCTCTTTCAGCAAATCTCACAAAATGGCTTTCTGAAGTAGAAAGCTCAAAGGTGCTTCTTAAATTGCCTCTCTTGAATATTCATTTTGCTTCATATTGTAAATTGCCAATCTTTACTACATAAGTTCTGTTTTCTTTTGTAAGGATTTAAGTTGTGGTACTAATACAAGTTTGAGCAAGAAAGCGGATTCAATGAAATTAGAGTAAAAATAGAAGTTAGATATACTGATTCATGGAATCTGCTGTTCAAACAGATCAGTAAGTTAGATGCTATGTTTGCTCTTGCAAACTTTGCTGTCAAAGGGTGTAAAAGGACGGGAGGATGCTCTGGTTCCCAGCACACTCCGTGCATTCAGAAGAAGATTATGGAGTACTTCAGCAAGGACGATGGCACCTCAGAGAATGATTGCCGCACTCAGCTGCAGAAGAGCAGGTTTCTGTACTCTTTTTCTAGATCGAACTTAACAGAGCATTACTTGCCATTTGTTTCTTGTGATGTTCCAATCTAAAATTTATCCGACTGAAGCATTTCATCTTACTTTTTTTGCAGCCCATTCTTGCAAGCCGATATAAAGGTAAGCACTGATGATGTGATACATTTCCCTTGTGATTCTGTATAATGCAATAATTCCAATTGTATCTCCACCATACTTCTAGGTGTTCATTCAAAGCAACTCATTCGCAAAGTTCACCCCGAGGGCTGTTGCGAGGATTATGCACGGCATCTCGAGCCCTGCTTTTCCATCTGTCACTTGGTCCAAAAATCACTTCTGGTCTGCCTCTCTGGCTGCCTTTTCTCATTATTTTCCTCTGTCACCTATTTACCTGAACCTGAATCTTTGCTGACAGGGGACGTTATGTGGAGGTTGATTTTCCACTGGTCATGGAAGCAGCCAAAGCTGAACTGGTTAAACTTGTCGGAAAAGGGGAACAGTGCTAGCAGTTGGCGATCAAGAACAGTTCTTGCCCCCAGCTACCTGTACATACATACTCGTATGCTTGCAAGCCACCGCGGCCACCCAATCAGATAGGCATCTAAAGGAGGTCTGCGCCCACTGGCCACTGCCCTGATTGTTTCCTTTACTTAACACTACTCTGATTGTCTTGTCGTACGCTTGACACTGACTGCAATTTGTCCTTCACCTTGTATATATATAGGCACGTAAAGAAGGCGTTGCAGTGAGCATCCTCCTGCAGAGGAAACTTCTGCTAGGTATGCGTGTGTCTACCCCAGGAACGCTTTCCCGTCGAGCTGGCTAAGAGGCTTTTCTGCCGTATGATTGAGGGGTGCCAGCTCAGTAATTCTGCTTGGGTGAAGAGAATGATGCCGCTCGCACGACTGGAGTATATCGGAAGCAAGAGTCAGAAGCAGAACCCATTCTTCTTGTACAGACAACACTGCTCCATATCTAATTATCGTTCTCCTTTTCCTTTCCAAATGAGAATCAACTCTTCGACGGGCGGGTAAAGTGTGAAGTGTCACAGTAAAGCACCGGAAACCTGGTTGCCACTGCAGTATCTCCTCTCTTCACCATGGGCCATCCTTGCGTAGACCCAATTCTGTTACGTTTCCACTGCAAAAAATCTCCCCAAGTCCCAGGTGGCCAGGTACATATCTATTTCCCCGCCCTCCTATTCTCATTTGCTTACTCCCTTCGACCCAAAGTTAACATGACACATGATGTATGGTGTGATATATTTTAATACTACGAATTCGAATATTATGTGTTATATCTTGTACTAGATTAATTTATTTCGGATCGAAAGGGTAATATACCCTGAGGTGGATGCGTGCTAGTGTACCGTACCATTTGCCATGGGGCGCCCCATGTGCTTTCCTTCTGTCTCCTGGCCCATTCTTGCGCGGCTTCACTTCACGTGGAGCGAGAGCGAGCCATTCTTCACGGGGCATGCGGCTTCACGAAACCAGATTCATTTGACGTGCGTGCGGTGATTGCTCGTCGCTTCGCTGGATCTGAGTGACAAAGGGTCCTGCACTTGATTGCGTATTTTCAATCAGTATAGCTGGTGTATGTACGCCTGTACGGGGGCGGCTGTAGCCGGGGACACCGTGTCTAACCTAATCTATGTGCGACGAAGGAGAACCGTGGGCTGCTCAAGACGATTTTTGTGAGGTTGCATCAAAAGATGTTACCCGCACGGTTGCCGCAGTTTACCAGGCTGACACGACACGGCAAATGTATTTTTAGCGTTAAGCCATGTGTTAGCAGGTTTAATGTTGGGATTAAAACCGCTGAAAACGAAGGTGGTTGTTGCCTTCAGAATTAGATTAGAAAGATGCTCCACATCAATTTACTAAAGTACAGCGACGTGTAAGGGGAGCGAAGAGGCATATTCGGCGGCTCCAACCTGGCGACCCGAAGCATATTCTCAGCCTCCTGCCCAACAAGGCATTTAGCACCGAAGTCCTACGTGCCAACGTGCAGGGAAGTTCCTCGTGCTGTGCACAGTGCACATTGTTTCTTTGCCGTTGAAGATTATACAGTACATTCTTTTTGCAACACGTAAATATTATGCTATGTAGCCCCTTTGGAACACACAATTTCATTAAGAAAAAGAAACAATTATCTTTCAGTGTACAATACGCTACCATATTTAAGATAACTCGAGATTTTAAGAATCAATTATCTTTCAGTGTACAATACACTACCATGTTTAAGATAAGTTCTACTTGAGTTATGTAATGAATCACAATGCCTTCATTTAGAAAAGAAACAATTATCTTTCAGTGTACAATACCATATTTAAGATTACTCGAGATTTTAAGAAACAATCGATAGGCTGAGTAGTCAACTGGCGATAATCTGAAAAAAAACTAGATCTTCTAGCTTCGGGTTTATTTTTTCTAAATTCTATAATTATTTTTAGCTATAAATTTAAATAAAAGGGAGGGATTATATCTATAATCTTTAGAGGAACTAAAGATTACTCAATAGAAGAAATCGTATTTACCATAAGCTCTTAAATTAGAAGCATTATTGTTTAGAGTACTCAGAGGTGCATGGGTCTTAAAATAACAGCTGCGCCTACAATTTAATACACAACACTACATACCTTCGTTACAGAGAATATTCGCTCCTAAATTATGAAAACTTGGAGGCGAGAAAAGAAGAAGAGAAAAAAGAAAACGAGCAAGCAAAGAAGAACCTAGGAAAAGAGCTCGCAAACAAAGACCGAACCGTTCCAAAAAGGAAAAAAAAAATCAATAAACCCCAGAAGAAGCCTCTCCTCCTCTCGACTCCTCTCCTCGCCGCTCTCGTTGCTTCCTCGCGGGGAGTTGGAACCCCCTCCCCTCTCCCTCTCCCTCTCGCTGACTCGCTCTTCGAGGAGAAGGCGAAGGCTCCCGCGCCGCGGAGTCGGAGATGGCCGCCGCCGCCGCCGCCGCCGCGGTGAACTACCCGCTCGTCGCGGCGCTCGTGGCGTTCGCGCTCGCGCAGTCCTCCAAATTCTTCACCACCTGGTGAGTCGAGTTGCCCTATCTCTCCCTCTGCGCCCCCGCTCGGCGGCCGCTCCCCTCCACGCGCTGCGTTTGTGGGTGACGGTTTGGCTCCATGGCGGTGGCCGTTCTCGATCGCTGGAGACGTGTGGTTCGGTGTTTTAGCATTGCGTAATCGGTGGGAATCGTGGGGGCGAGGTCTCGTTGGCTTCGATGTTGCGTTTCGTGGTTTGCGCGTTGGTAGAAACAAGGAGCTGACTTGGAGAATTGAGATTTGAGGCCTACGAGGAGCTGAGGCGTCCTAGATTTGTTTTTTTTTTTTTGGTTCGCTGGCATGGTTTGGATTGTAGCTAGCCCGTAGATCCTCACGGAGGTTAGAGAGATCCTTTTCCTATTTCTGTATTTTGCTTGGCTTTGACAGTGTGATCTGCAGCAACTGCTTCTGTAGGGGGTAGAACTGCTTTTCTTGGGATGCTTTTGTCTAGAAGAGACAAACAGGATTTCTAAATCCAGCGTGATGTGAGAGTTGGACGGCTACTGTAGTGCGCTTGCACGATTTCGTTTACATTTTTGGTACGTTTTGTCGTGAACTACTGGTTGAGAGCATTACTTGAGAGACACTAATAACAGGGTGTTTTGCTACTTAGTGCCTTATTACTATAGCCTGAGGGCATTTTAGTGCCCTGTGAAATTTTTACTGGGCAATTTGATATATTTTTCTGACTCACGTTGGTTCTACTTTATAGTACTTTTAGGCAAGAGTTGTGCAGATTGCTTGCAAATAATGAGTGTAGTAAAATTATTAATTAAAGTAAGCTTGGTCTTCCTTGATATTTCTGGAAGATTTAAGACAATAGTTGGTATCTGTTATGGGCGTATCAGACATGAAATAGTCGCAATTGTTGTATTTAAGTATCAAGTGTCTCACATTTTTGTGTTGCACAGTATAATATGCTTTGTTGTGCAGGTTATTTTTGAAATCACTAGGACAATAGTTGGTATCTGTATTCTGTTATGGGTTTATCAGACATAAAATAGGCACTATTGTTGTATTTAAGTATCAAGTGTGTCACATTTTTGTGCTGCACAGTACAATATGCTTTGTTGTACAGGTTATTTTTTAAATCACCAAAAATCACTAGGTGATTTCAAAAATAAATACACATTGAATTGGCATCAGGACAGGATCTTTTGTTTTCAAACTGGAAAACATTTATCTTTCTAATTTCATTAAGTAAGGTAAGGAAAAAAATGTTATACAAAATTAGTAGATAAAGGACTAGACCAGGAACAGTATATACAAGGACTACATACGGCCCTCGTGAAAGCTTGCCAGCTAGAAATTTAGATAATACTTCATGTATAGTCTGTCAGGAATTCGATCACTCCTGTTGTCTTGTTCTGATCTAATGTGTATGAGGTGTTTTGCCTTTTCTCTAATTGTATTGCTATCTTCAATCTGAATGTGAAAGGGGGGCGATGAAAATCTTGAACACCAGTAATCTATATATATGAATAACAAATTTTCCCAAAAAAAAAACAATATACTTTCTGCAATTTAACCTGTCAGAAAATCATAGGTGGCGCCAGAAATAATTCCCTATTGTGCTAATGTTTATCAATTACCTATTGTACTAATGTTTTATTGTTTTATTGAAAACCCTAAATAACTATTCTATCATTGATTAACTGATTTGATGCAGGTTTAAAGAGAAGCGTTGGGATGCCAGGCAACTTATAGCTTCTGGGGGGATGCCATCATCCCACTCAGCCACAGTGACAGCACTTGCAGTGGCCATAGGAATCCAAGAAGGCTATCGTAGCGCCACCTTTGCAACTTCAGTAATTATTGCATGTGTGGTGAGTAGATGTTCTTGATTCTTATTTGTATCTTTAGGTCTTAGCTGCTTCTGTAACTTCTGTTGCATGAGTATGATACTATAGAGGAAAATATGAGAGAATTTTGCATTCATTTCATTGGTTCCACACAAACAGATGCCCTTCTGCATATATGAAATACTTTGCTCAGTATTAGTTAGATAAGACATTTATGTTTTTTTTCCCACTAACTCGTTCTATCATCTCATTTTTGCCATTTGATATGGTCTAAGCCTACATGTAAATGAGTGAGTTTAGTGTCATGGATGGAATTACAAATGAAAAATTAAATCTCATATACAACACTGATCTATATTTGTGTTTGCTCTTGTACAATGCAAAGCTTCTGTTTCAAGTGCATCTTCATGACAATATCAATTGCCTCTGCCTCGTTGAACAGTACTACCTAGTTGGGAAATACAACTATCTTGTTTGATCTAAATGCTTATGTCTATATTATTTGATTTTCTTTTTTTCTTTAACTTGTGTTTGTAGGTGATGCATGATGCTTTTGGAGTTCGCTTACATGCTGGGAAGCAGGCAGAGGTTTGTCTTTCTCATCCTGAAAGGTTTCAGCCTTCTGTTTGAACAGGATATAATAGAATGAAAGGGTTTTCCATGGCAGCTTCTGATTGTATCTTCATGGACTAATAAACAGAATTCGATTATCTATAGCTGGCATTTAGATTTTTGACATGCAGTGTTGTTTGTTGGGCTAATATGTCAGCTTTAATATTCTTGTCCTTCAACTTCTGTTTCTTGGGCTCATAAAATTTGATATCCTTATTGGGTCAACACTTTTGGCCTGAATTCATGGACCTATCCACTTTTATGCCAGCAAGAAAATTTAGATAATGGCAACTGTATGTTTAACTTCTGCTTGGCCTGAACTCTTTACCTTTTCACTTTTATGTGGAGAATAAATTTAGACAATGCCAACTGTATGTTGTAGTTTGAACTTTGAAGTGACATTTCCTTGTGAGAAAACGTTCTTGTTCTTCTGGTCACTCCGCCATCAGTTAATGTTGAATTGTAGATTTGGATGGTCCAGTAAATATGTGCTATCTGATATGCTCTATTTTATTTTAAATGACTAAAGTCAGAGCGTACTAATATTGTTGATGCAAATCTTTCAGGTATTGAATCAAATTGTGTACGAGCTACCAGAAGAGCATCCATTATCAGAGACAAAGCCATTGCGTGAAATTCTTGGACACACAGTTCCTCAGGTTAGCTTAGTTTGCATGATTCTGTCGAATTTTAGCTATTTCTGTGGCCTTGTAAATACTGATATTCAAAGCAGAAAGAACCGTAGGAAGATTCTCTAAGCATAAAGGCAGATACTAGATACACCTTGTAGCACCCTAATATAATGCAACTGTCGAAAGTTCATTGGTATGATACAAACACAATATCGTTAACAAACACTTAAAACTTCTCTGAAGAAATAAACAGTAGGTTAAGTCATAGGACATCTTACAGATACATTATCTACTCTGTTTTTTTTTTTGGGGGGGGGGGGTGGGGGGGGGGGTGGGGGGTGCGAATATGCAGTTGTCATTGTTTCAAGAAGAGGAGGTTTTGCATGTGCCCCAGCATTTTTACACTCTTCTACTACCATGCTCACATCGGCTATTGGGCATTTCTTATGCTTGTCAGAATCATCACCAGATATACATTATATGCTTGTAATCTAAATGTAATTTCGATCTCTTTTTTATGTCAGGTTGTGGCCGGTTGCATCCTTGGAATCCTTATAGCTGTTGTTATGCGCTTAGCTCTATGGAGTTCTTAGACACGCATTACTCGTAGGTATTTGCTTGATCACCTCATATCGCATCGCTGATGAGTTGTGAAGCATGAAAACTCAAATCTCCTCTTGGATGTGATTTGTACAAATGCTCAGTTTTATGGCTATACTATAAGGTTCCTAACCGGTGTAGGTCTGCGTTGTAGGAGGTAGATTGTAGTTCAGTTGGTGCTGTACATCGTAGAAATTTACTGTGAATTGGAAGCTCATGTGATCAACCTTTGTTATACAACTGGCAATGATCATGCTGTCAACTTTTCTTTCTGGCACGCAGTGATATTTTAAGTTCTGCATCACTGTCCTTAGTTTATTATTTTACTGTGCTGTGCTTGTTAGACCTAGAATGTTACTACCATACAAATGTCCCGAAATTTGGTCCTGGGCAGTACTCAGTAGTGTGTGTGCCTATGCTGTTTTACTGTCATTCATAGTTCAGACTAATCTGTTTTCCTCTGAATCCTGAAATGCAAGAACTTTTTGTTATTTCCTCTCGGTAAACCTGATATATTTGATATTTCAGAATTTCTAGTGCAAACAAACAGGAATTGTTCTCTGTTTCTCTCTTACACAGATCACAGATCAAACAAAAATATTTTCTTAATAAGTATGAGCAAAGTACTCGGAGAAGTTACACGAAGAGAGTTATTACCACCTTGTATATATATGTAAGTATTCTAAGAGTAAAGTTTGAAGCCTCGTCCTTATTATATGTAGCTACAACGATGAGGTATACATGTGCTCAGGCTCTCAGAGCTTGCACGGCGACGATGCTCCGGGGTGGTGCACCACGATGAGGTTGTACGCGTCGAGCGTGAGGAAGTCGTCCAGCTCCGGCGCGGTGCACTGCCGGCTGAAGATCCTGCCGGCCTCCGCGTACCGGCCGCGCCGGAACCTCTCGGCGCCCACCTCGGCCTCCACCCTCGCCATCTCCTCCTCCACGACGCGCGCCAGCAGCTCGGGCGTGGCCCGGACCTCCACGCCGCCGGCGTCCAGCGCCGCGCCGTGCCGGAGCCACTGCCAGTTCTGCACCCGGCTGATCTCCGCGGTGGCGGCGTCCTCCATCAGGTTGTACAGCGGCACGGAGCCCGACCCGGATAGCCACGCCGCGACGTACTGCACGCCGACGCGCGTGTTGTGGCGCAGGCCCTCCACCGTGCGCGCCCCGCGCGGCGGCTGGAGCAGGTCCTCCTCCGTGACGGCGACGCCGGCACGGGCGGCGTCGCCAGCCGCCGCGTCGATCTGGTTCGGCCTCCCTCCGAGGTGTCCCTCGAACACCTCCCGGATCGCCGGGATGAGCCCCGGGTGCGCCGCCCACGTCCCGTCGTGCCCGGCGCGCACCTCCCGCAGCTTGTCCTTGCGCACCAGCTCCAGCGCCGCCTCGTTCGCTGCCGCGTCGTCCTTGATCGGGATCTGCGCCGCCTGCACCACATCAGCAACCGTTTGGTTAATCAACTAGCTCGAGGAGCTCTCCAACGGGCGAGTGGATCGATCTTTTTTCGATGACTGACCATGCCGCCCATGGCGTGGACGCCGCGGCGGTGGCAGGTCTGGATGAGGAGGTAGGAGTAGGAGCGCATGAAGTGCTGGGCCATGCCGACGAGGGCGCGGTCGGGGAGGAGGCGGTCGGGGCGGGCGCGGAACGTCTTGACGTAGCTGAAGATGTAGTCCCAGCGGCCGCAGTTGAGCCCCGCCGAGTGGTCGCGCAGCTCGTGCAGGATCTCCTCCATCTGGAACACCGCCGGCAGCGTCTCCACCAGCACCGTCGCCCTGATGCTCCCCCTCCCTATCCCCGCCTCCTTCTCCGCCCTCTCGAACACCCCCTTCCATATCCTCGCCTCCCTGCATTAAAAAAAAAAGTTACATACATCGATCAGTTCAACCCCAAAACGTATGTTGGTGATAAAAATCAGGTAATTCACTCCATATTCTAAGCACTCTCCCTCACGCAAGGTTCCTTAAGTATCAAACGTGGAATGAAAGCGGGGCTATTTTTTTTTTATTAATTGCGTACCAGCCAGAATTTGAACTTAGATATGCCCATGTCTTGATCATCACAAGCTTTGTGCCAGTGCGCCATGGATGGATGTGTTTGTGCGTGCTTACCTAGAGTGCTCCATCTTGGGGAGGTAGAAGAAGGGGCCGAAGCCGGCGCCCTGGCCGGAGCGGAAGGCGGCGTGGCTGTGGAAGAAGTAGAGGCCGAAGTCGACGAGGCAGCCGATGGCCGGCTCGCCGTCGACGAGGACGTGCGCCTCGGGGAGGTGCCAGCCGCGCGGCCTCACGAAGAGCGTCGCGGGGCGGTCACCGAGCCTGTACTCCCGCCCTCGCGCCGCGTCGCGGTAGGTGATCGTGCCGGCCACCGCGTCGCGCAGGTTCACCTGCCCGCGCATCAGGTTCTCCCACGTCGGCGACAGCGCGTCCTCGAAGTCAGCCTTGCACCCACAATAACCACGACGTCACGCTCACGCCACGTCAAGATCCTCACCGATGGCGCGCCGGAGTTGTGTGCTGCTTACCATGAAGACCTTGGCGCCGGAGTTGAGGGCGTTGATGACCATCTTGCGCGGCTCGGCGGGGCCGGTGATCTCGACGGTGCGGTCGGCGATGGCCGGCGGCACGGGGGCGCACGCCCAGCCGCCTGCCTCGCGGACGGGCCTCGTGGCCGGGTCGAACCGGGGGAGCTCGCCGGCGTCGTACCGCCGCTGCGCCTCCCGCCTGCGCTCCATGGCGTACCGGACGGCGCCGCGGAACTCGCGCTGCAGGCCGGCCACGAAGGCCAGCGCGTCGCGGGTGAGGATGGCCGCGAACTCCGGGTCGTACCGGCCGAGGATGTCCACGCCCTCCGGCGTGTCGTAGCACGGGCACGGCGGCGCTGCGGCGTTGGTGGCCATGGAGTCAGTCGAGTGGAATTCGTTCGAGCACCGATCCCAAGTGTGAGTAGAAAATGGGAGTGTGCAGAGAGTGTGCTTCCTTCCGTTGTATAACTCCAAATATATACGCGAGAGGTAGTGTAAAATTTGAAGACTATCGTCTTTGATGATGTGGCAAGGATGAAATTTTGTCATTTTTCTCCAAAGAGATCAAGATTGCACTAGTTTGTAATGCTGAAGCGGACTCTGGAAATTATCATGATGCTAGGTTTTGCAGAGCCACTACAATTTGAAAAATAAGTGTCATATGCACAACAACAAACATAGCAACCATAATCCATGCATAAACTGCCTTATATAGCAATGCAATCTAATTGTAAAAAGAAGGAACCACAGTTCAAAGTACTTAATTTGTAGGTGTGGCCGACCGTTGATTGCTGGGGATTTTGTTTTACTTACCAGTTACCAACCTACATAGATGTCAAAAGCTCCTGGCTTATTTTCAGAGAGTAACCATACACAGTTCGTTTCTTTTGTGAGAGAGGAATTTATGGATGGACTAATGAAGAGGTGCTCCAGGTTTCTAATACAAAGTTAAGTAATTAAGCCCTTTCAGAAAATCTGAGTACTGAAGCCTCACCAAAATGACTAATTAAGGCCAAGTTTCGTTGTCTATGCGCAAAGCAGCTAGCTGGTGTTGTACAAGCCAATTCAAGCTGAATTAATCGCGCATACATCCAAATTCATCACCCAATTAAGTTCTGTAGTTTGCAGTTTCTGAGCTAACATAACCGTGTTTGTTCACTGGCGATGGTCGTGTTAAGCGCGGGAAGCTCACTGTGTCCCATCAGCTAAAACTGTATATATGTTATTCCAAATAAATTGCATTAGCTTGTCTAACAAATGACACTCAACTCACGCCACTAACCTTTGCTGCTTTGCCCGGCGTGTGTTTATATAAGGCGTTGGATGAGATGGATGACGATGCGGCATGCATCAGCGTGCATATGGAGACGGATCAGTAGACGTGGTGGTTACGATAAGGCAGACGGGGAGCAAGTGCGGTGCGCATCAATCAGCTCGATCGCGTGCGTGCATGGGCACTTACGTACAGCACAGGCCAGCAGCAGGAGGAGGTAATAAGCGTGGCTTGTTTCGTTGGCGCACCGAGAGAGGCGAGTGGCTCCAAACCGCAGCCTTTGGCTGCTTGTGCGGTTTCTCTCCTTATCCGCATGAACTGCCCAATTTGGCCCATTTGGGGAAGGGAGAGCCGTGCCGTCACGCCCCCAACCTCCATTCGCCGCCGCCGGCAGCCGACTATACGGCCAGCCTAGATGAAAAATCTCTTCGGGCCTTTTCGAACAAATTAACCTCACGGCAGCGGATCGCTGCGGGTTGCGCAGGTACACTGGGCTCTCGCGTTTTGCACGCAACGCAGGCGTTGGACGGGTTCGATCGGCCGGCGGCGAAACGTGGCGGTTGGAGAACAGGAGAAGCAGAAATTAAGCGTCTTTCACGATGGCGTTCTTGTGAGGTTTTTCTTGTTTCGTTCCTCTTTATCGTCAGGTGAGCGCCGAGGAGGCAGGTGGTGTGGCCGGCTGCAAAAGAAGCGGATTCCGCGCGTGCTGGCACGGGTCTCGTGCGGCACGGCCGCACGGTGACTCGTGGCGCCGTGTGTGCCCGTGAGGTTCGATTCTATATCGGGGGGCGAAATTAGACTGTCGTAGGAGCTGATAGTATAGTCAATTATTAACTCCAAATCATTTATAATTAATTTAATAGCTAATTCATACAATAGTTATATACAACACTATTAATATCTAGTCTCACATATCATACACACTATGTTTTGGAGTCCATGTTACAGCCGGTTATAAATCTGTAGTCCACTGCTCTTCTCTCATTTTTTTATCTTTTTAAAATATGTTTATAGTTGGTTTATAGCTTGCTACTGTACCTGCTCTAAGAGCAAGGATAATAATAAAACCAATTGCTTACTTATAGCCTATCTATCAGCTCACTTATATAGTGCTTAACTCTTCACTATAAATATATGGTCCACCTGTCTGTCTCACAGATATTTTTGTTTATATACCTAAGCCGGCTGTAAACTTACATCCCGCTTTTCATCTCTCTCCTCTCCTGTCTCATTCATCTCAGCTGTCTGTTATACTTGCTCTAACGTGAGTGCGTGACGGCGGTGTTGATGGGCGATAGAGGCGTGGCCCGCACTGTGGTTGGCCATTCGGCCTACTCAGCCTTGGCCTTGGCGGCCTGGCTTGACCAGGAGCCGCAGCCCGCAGCCCTCGCGGGGCTCTCGGCCGGTTCGCCAGAAGGCTGGGCGGGTACGCTATGCCGATGGGCTGTTTTTCACTTGTTTCGCTGGGCCTTTCCGGGGACAATGTCCGCATGTGTGCGTCGTGCCCTTTCTCAGCCAGAGGCTAAAATACTTTTCCTCCGCAGCCACTCTCAAACATGTTAAAAAGTAGTACTGTGTCATTTTATTATGCCCCATTAATACGGCTCCAGATTTCAGATTTAGAGTTTGTATGTTAAAATTCAGTGGTTTATAGTTTTATATTTTTATCTAAACTAGTAATATGCCCGTGCTAACACTACGATGACGATATATGATAATACAGATCATACAATTTAAAATGCATCACACGTGTTCTTTAATCTTCATACAAAATTTAAAGAATGGCATAAAATAAATACCGTTTCTTGTTTTTCTTCACAATACTGAAGTTTTAATCCTAAAAAGTATGATAATTTACAGAGAAATTTGAGCACTCGATACAAAACTCACTTTATGAGCTTCTCTCATCCTAGGTGGCTTGTTGCCATGTGGTAAAGAAAAATCCTGCCTAGCTTCAAAATAGAATTGCTCCACCTCCTACTTCCCTGATTTGCTCATGTAGTGAAGCAAATGACATGCGATTTAACGGAAAAAAAAACACTAATATTTTAACACTGCTTGTGACATAGCTAGAATGAGCATCTCTGAACAAATATATTTTTTAAGGAAATTCGAGTTCAATAATTAGGTATAGCTATCAGTCAAAGAGCATCCTCAATAGCTCAAGCAGTAACTACTTAATTTACTGATTCAGTTTGAAGGAGCCGAACAATCTACTACAGACTCTGGTGCATTAGGGCCTGTTTGGCGCAGCTCCAGCTCCACCCCTCCTGGAGTTGGAGCTCAGCCAAACAGTTTCAGCTCCACTAAAACTAGGTGTGGAGTTGGGTGGAGCTCTCTCACAAAATGAACTGGAGTTGTGGAGATGGGTTTAGGCAGCTCCACAACTCCAATCCAAACCCAACTTCTGGAGTTAAATTTAGGAGTTGGAGCTGTACCAAACAGGCCCTTAATCACGAAAAAATGTGGATCAGCAACAATTCATCGAAGCAAGAATTACTGAATCATGAGTACTAAATAAAAATGATAAGCACCAAACCTAGATCGGCATGAGTACCAAATGGAAATTGATAATCATAAGTACTATCGCGACATTGAAGGTGAAATACAGTTCCATGACCAAAATGAACTATTCTAGTCTAATGATGTCTCGCCAGAGCTCATTCTGTCAACTATTGCCAAACAAATAATGTGCATATAAAGTCACACAAATACCAGGTTATTGTGTATGCTAGACTAATGAGAAGTAATTTAAATGAGAGGCACCTTAGCACTTAGCAGCTAGACATTTATTTCTCCATATATATTTCTACAATCATATATTGACATATACCACTTGTATAGGAAGCAGAAAAGACTAACAAATTTGTACCTGCGTTCACATGATACAATCATTCTCTGTGATACCAAGAACTACACTGATAACAAATTTGGTTCTTACATCATTTGGCTTTTTCTAATTGTAGAAGCCATTAACTCAGAAGGTTCAACCTCCATTTTTCTATTCTTCATCGCATTAGCAATCTTAAAAATCATGAAATATGCATGTACACCCGTTGGTTACTTTCAAATACCAGGATTCAAAGTCATGGCAGGATTTACATCCATATCTATACTATAAATGCATCAAGATACATGGTGTAAAGGTCATAGAAATAAGTGATTGTCCTGCCAAAAAAAGGTGTATTTGGTTGAGATTGGCTTTGTTAGAAATGAAAAGACAAATAAGATAGGCAAGATGATCTTAATTTTAGCTGCTAGAATTAAGGCCATGTAATAACAAATAGGAGAATTTCGAAAAATTAAATGATTTTCCTATTCAATCTAATAGTGTTTTGACTTTGTGATTCCTTCATATGGAAGGGCAGCCAATTTGTAACAAAGGCGGAAACTGGGACTATCAGATCGTAAAAAATTTCTAAACAAATGCATAATCTCGGAAGTGAAGCCTAACCTATTTTCCTTAACAGCTGAACACATTTGGAACAAAGTCAGAAGCTGAGACACCTGAACAGGACAATTTGTTAAGCTATTTCTAAAATCTAGATCTCATGTTTGTCCATCTAAATGTTGTGCCTATTTACATTCTGAGCTTTAAACTTATTATACATATTTTGAAATATATACCATATGCTGAATCTGAATAACACAATTTTGCTTTCTATAGGTATTCATAAAAAAAATGCAGCAATCCTGTATAACGTATTAACGTATACCCAAACAAGATGATCTTGGTTATAGCTACTGGAAATTATGCTTGGAATTGATTCAGTAAAATGAACTTGGCCAACAAGCAGAAAAACAACAGCCGTGCAGCAGTCTTAGATCTATGTACACCGAATACCTTGTTTCATCTCAAAGGAAATATCCGCGACAGACGTTAATATGTTCATGGCAAATCACAATCGAAAATAATTAAGTGATGACATATGCATTTCAGCATATGGCATCACTTTATTATTATGCATTTCACACTAAAAATTATCAAAAATCCAGTGTTAATTAAGTGATGCCAACAACAAAGAAGATTGAAATAAAAGTGCTTGTGATAGCACCTCGCAACATAATAATCACGTAGAGTGGATAGCAAGCACAACAACAAAATAGTGCAGAGGAGCACAAAAAGGAGCAAGAAATAGTGCAGAAGAGGATAACTGGCATTACCTTAAATGCAGAGGATGTTGAGCAGTAGTGACCTGGAGCAGATATGCTACAAGAAAATGTAAGCTGTTAAAACAATAATATTCAGTTAGAAACCAAACTATTTGTTTCCATTGAAGATTGTTTAACAGAGTAAAAAAAAATCCATGTGAGAGACTACAGTAAACCGACCACTGCAGCCGGCAGCTGTATACCGAGCCAACCAAATGAAATCAAATCAGAACCTTGGAGCTGCATTAGTTTGACTACAAATAAGCGTGAGACCCTGGGGTGCAGCGGCGATTGAACCTGAGATCTACTTCTCTCTTTTTTTCTGCAATGTGCCCCTGTGCCGGCATGAAGTATGAACACATGTGCCGTCGTTCACCTATACAGCTCCAGCAATCATGTGCCATCGTTTTTATTGATGGAAGAGTAGAAAAAAAATCTAATACCATGGGAGATTGATTTATTGCAAGGAGCAGGGTAATCTGTGACCAGCTGAATTTCCAGCCACTATAGGAGCATCTCCAAACCTCCAATTCTGATATTTTGGCTATGATTATAGGTCTCGAGCAAGCAAACTGATGTTGCAATGATTTTAGCTTCAATGGGAAAAAAATGGGTACAAATCAGCTGCATGCTAAAGATGCCATCAATAACAAAGTAACTTAACGGGATTTACAAAATGATCAGAGAGCCATGATCTGACTCTATCCCTCCCAAGGTTGCGCTCCTACAGAACAAAAACGAGACAATAAGCAAGTTTCACCAGCAAAATGCGTGAAACAAATAGTAACTCATTGCACAGATTTCAGTTGGCAACTAAACATCGAAGTTTGTGGGATAAAATTTTGGGGAAAACTTACTGCTAGCATATGGGAATTTGCCTGCGCAATCTGCCAGTTAGCGAGCCACAGCTTCTGGCCCATTCCCGCTCAACTCTATGATCTTGCTGCATGCACCAAAACATAGCAAAAATAGAGTCAAACCAAGAGCACATAGCATCAAAATCCCCAGCCACTCAAAGCCTCAACAGAAGGGATGAACTGATGCAAGGAATCATGTGGTTTCAGGGACGTATTCCCTCTCCTCAAGGAGCCCCATAGGTTCCGAGTTCTCCTGGAATTGACACAAAATTTAGAAAAAAAATATCACCGTTAAATTAGTAGCAATCTCATGAGGAGATCGAGATTAACAGAGAGAGATGGGATCTTGCCTTACCAACTGCACAATTCCCTCCTTGCCCGCATCCGCTGCACACACCGGTCCGTCATGGTCCATGGGTGTACCTCCTCATTACAGCCCCGCCCTTGGATATCGAGCTCACGCCATTCGCGGCCATCCTCCCTGGTGCAGCAGCGGCGGCCGCCTCCGCCTCCACCGCTGGTAGTGCCAGGATGGCGATCTGGTGGGGGAGCAAAGACGGCAGCCTCCATGGTGGCTCGTCTCAATGGAGGAGGTGCAGTGGCATCCATAACGCGAGGCGGAGATCGGGGATCCGCAGTGCCGGGGCGGGGTAGGGTTTGGGGATTTGGAGTGGCGGCACGACGGCAGCGGCGGGGTAGGATTTAGGGATTGGGTGTGGCGGCGATTGGCGAGTGGCAAGAATCGCGGAGGCGATGGGTGAAGGGAACGGGCGAAAATAGCAGTGCGAGAGAGAAGGGGGCGCGTGAGAACGGGAGTTACGCGAGAGAGAGGGCGCGTGGGCGTGGGTGGGGAGGAGTGCTGTCACACCCTGAAGTTCTTTCCTAAACCTAAATTGAATTTATAATCCACCAGAGAAAATATCGGTGTAAGAACAAAAGAAAACCCTAATAAATTAATGCAAATAATAATCGGATTTAGCATGTGGAATTTTTCTTGAGTTCTACATGTCGAAATACGCTAACAAGATTTTTAGTGGAATTCTCAGAGCTCTAGAAATAATTTTAACCAATTAAAATTAAGCACAAGCAATATTTAATCCTAGAAAAATCCATTTCCTTCTTTTTCCTTTTTTTTCTTTTCTCTTTTTCTTTCAATTGGGCCGCCGGCCCATTCTCTCTTTCCCCCCCTTCTTTCCGCTGGGCCGGCCGACAGGCCGAGGCCCAGCCGAGCCGGCCGCCTCCCTTCTCTCCCCCGGAGTCACCGACAGGTGGGGCCCACCTGTCGGGCCCGTCCCCTTCCTCCAGCTAGCGCCGCAGCGCTCCGCAACCGCTGCCGCGCCCACGTTCCCGCCTCCTCCGGGCCACGTCGGCCACGCTCGCGCATGTGCCGCGTCTCCCGCACCCACTCCCCCTCCCTCTCGCCTGCGCCCGCGCCCGAGACGGCCGGGATTCGAAATTCGAATCCCGCCTCTCTCTCCTCCTCCACCTCCCCACGTCGGCCAGCGATTCCCGCCTTTACCGGCCATGTCCGGGCTCCCCCTCCTCTATTTAAGCACCACCGCCACCCCCTCTCTCTTTTTCCCCATCTCGCTGAGCCCTCCCGAGCCCTCTAACGCCCTAGAGCCGTCGCCCTCCCCTTCGCCGCCGCTAGCCGCCGAGCCGACGACGCCGTCGCGTTCGCCATCGTGCAGGCCACCCCGTCCACCCCTCTTCCGTTGGATCCCGCCGCCGGAACCCACTCCGCGCCGTTCGCCGGTGAGCACCGCCATGGCCGCCGCCTTCGGCCGGCGTCCTCGCCCTCTTCCAATTCCCTCTCCCTCTCTAACCCCTTCCACCGTGTTCGCTAGGTGGTTCCGGAGATCGTCCCGCCGTCGCCGCCGCCCTCCGTCGCTAGCCGTCGTCGATCGTCGTCGGTGAGGTCCCTCCTCCCCTTCCTCTCTCTCTCCCGCGCCACCGCTTAGCCGCTTCGCCGCCCGCGTCGCCGCGACGTCGTCGCCCTCCGCTGCCGGCCGGTCGCCGCCGGTCGCCGTCTCGCGCTGCCGCGCGCCGGCCGCGAGCCACACCCGCCGTCCGATCTACCCTTGGGTAGATCGGGGCCGTCCGTTCGGCCGCCCACGTGGCTGCCGCGTGGCCGCCGCGTCGGCGCCACGTCAGCGCCACGTGGTGCACCGTCCTTTCCCGGTCCGTGGACTCGGTCCACCGCGGACCGCCCTCCTCGAGTCACTGCCATGTGGGGCCCGCATGTCGGCACCACCCCATCTCTCTCCCGGGATTTATTTATTGCGCAATAATTCAATTAAGGATTTTTCTGTTTATAGTAAAAACACAGTGAATCTTCTAAAATTCATATCTAATTCATCCGAGCTCCGTTTAAGCCCATTCAAGTCTCAGTAAATCAAGAAAAATGTGTAGAATCCATTGAAAATAGTTTTGTTCTCTGTTTCAGTAGTATTATAGCCTGTTTGTATTGTTTGCTTTGTATGTCGCTTAGATTTCGGCTCTCCCGACGCTCCGGTGTACCTTGAAATAGTCGCCGAAGTTCCTCCAGCTACAGAGCAAGGCAAGTCATGCTTGCCACTTGAACATGTTGATCCTATATTGTAAATGCTCCATTATTTTTCTTCAAATACTGCATTGTTTTATAATATCACCATGGGATGTTTACCTACTGTCATAGCCATGCTATCTTGTACCATGTTTCTTTGTTAGCTTGGGATATAACATGACTAGAGATTGGACTAGGGAATGCTTAGCTTTGCTTAGTTCAACTAGCACACAATGGGGAACTACATTAAATGCATAGATATCAGATTCTAGGATTGATGTTGGTTAATGCTCACCACTCCGGTGTTGGTTAATTAATTAATATTAAATGGTGGGCCGTGGGTGCATGGTTTTGATGGTCGCGCCCAGGGCAATTAAGGACCGGTTCGCGGGAAACCCTGGAAGAATTCCTCATACTTACCACAAGCCAGCGTGGGCAACGGCTGGGCTTGTAGTGTAGCTTTCCTCTAGCCGACGCATCCAGGCAAGGGTGGGCGTGATGGAGTTTGGATGGGCCCTGCGACGGCCTATGTGGCTTCCGGATTCACCTAGGCATGAGAGGGGACTGCCCGCTGCCTTGCGAGGAGTGGGGGTGAAACCTGAGGTGTGGTGTGCTTGGTTAGAGGGGGTTATGCGAAGGGTCCTGTCATGGCCTCTTTCCGGTATGTCATGGTGGCATGTCGGCGCACGGAAACGTGTCGTGGGGCTGTGTCTTGTGGGTACAGTTGTACACCTCTGATCAGAGTAAAACTATTCGAATAGCCGTGCCCGCGGTTATGGGCGGTCAACCAAATTCACCGTGATTAGACTCACCCTAGACTAGTCTAATGGAATTGAATAGTATAAGTGGATGGTTGGGCCTGTTGCAACGGGGTATAGCGTTGGACAGTGGATGATTAATATTGATTAATTATTACAACTGTTTTACTGCTTTCAACTTTCTGTTTATAAATGCCCGCTTTATGCAAATGAACCATTATAGCTATCCTTTGATAATTCCCTGCATCATACCCCTATTTCGGTATGACTTGCTGAGTACAGTGGGTAGTACTCAGTCTTGTTCTATTTTCCCCAAACCCCAGAATTTGAGTATGCGTCAGATGGTGGTTTCTCTGAGGAGTAGACTTCGTCCGTGCCGTCGAGGATGCCTGTGGAGTGGTGTTCCCGCTGCAGTCCAAGTCAAGGTTTAGCTCAGTTATCCTTTAAGTTTTCCACTGCATTTATGTAAGACTTTTATAATGTTTGTAAGATGTGGATCTGTATGTCAACTTTGTCGTTTGTGTACCCCGGTCGGTCCTGGACGGGGACTTTAATGCACATTCTGCTTGGAATTCTATTCGGGAATTTCTGGGCGTGACAAGCGCAGAGGGAAGGGGGTCTCATCTGGCACGTTCGATTAGAGTTAGATGAATATGAGCCATTGGATTTGATGAATGAGTAATGTAGGTGTAAGAGTGAGTTAGTGAATTATAGGGTAGAAGATAGATGGGAACTTATTAATTCATCCAATTGTTGTAACATAATCGCAAATCAAAATCTATATATTTATGGAGCTAGAAAACCTATCTCCATGCAATCTTTAGTCCAAAAATGTGCTAAACAGGATCCAAATATATGGCATAGTTGCCTTCTTTTTATCAGACTTAGATAAACAATATCTATTTAATTACAAAGTAAAGTGAAAGGAGTATCTCTAAGTTGTCATCGAAACTTATTTGCACAAATATTACTAGAGAATATAAATAGTCAAACAAAATTTAAAATTCAACTTCGTTATAAGTTTAGAAATAGTAATAGCATATTAGAAATAAGGATTTGTAGAATATTTAAAGATTGATACGCTTATATTTTTATCGTATCCTTCATTACATCTTTATCCTTAAGAAGCATCTGAACGTCACAATTTTATAACCAGTGATATAGTGTCGGGATACAAAAGGAAGGTGAGAGGCTAAGAATAAAACGAGAAGCTCATCTACATCAATTGTATGAAGTAGTATGAGATAGAGGAGTGGCAACAAGGACGATATTGTGCATCTTACGCAAGATTTAAAGTGCAACCCGAAAGAAAATCGAGGTTAGTGAATGGACCTACTAGCGATGGTGATGATCTATTGATGGTGTTGTTTGGGGTTTGTTGGTGGCTATATTTTAGGGCATATTACACGCTTGCTTGAAAGTGAAGAAGCATGGCCAGCTTCACATATTGACCGCACATACAAGTCTAAGGCAAAAGACAACTATATTCCGCGCTCTACCTTGTTTTTCTAGGGCTCAAACCGTAAACACAAGTTGCTATGGGTTTAGGGAAACCACTCCAGTTTTCATCCTAATCGACATCTTTAACACAAATGAGAACTTGATCGATTCCTCGTATTGTTCAACTCACAATCATACAACATGAGAGAGTGCGAAAGTCATTTGGAATAGATATATGGGATGATGAGAAAGACAGTATAAAAATGATGTAATAGGTATAATCATCATTTTTATCATGATTTGCCGACATTCTAAGATACCAAACAATCAGCCTCATCGGATGAGCATATGGAAAAAAAAAACGCCAACTGACGTATTAGCCAAAAAAAATATATAATTTGTGATTAGAACTTTTACAATTTTGTGGCAGGGGGAGGATGGTAAGGCCCCGTTTAGTTCTCCAAAATTTTTTCCCCAAAAACATCACATCGAATATTTAGATGCATGCATGAATCATTAAATATAGATAAATGAAAAAACTAATTGCACAGTTAGGGAGAAAATCGCGAGATGAATCTTTTAAGCCTATTTAGTCCATGATTAGCTATAAGTGCTACAGTAACCCACATGTACTAGTGACGGATTAATTAGGCTCAAAAGATTCGTCTCGCGGTTTCCAGGCAAGTTATGAAATTATTTTTTTTATTCGTGTCCGAAAAGCCCTTCTGATATCCGGTCAAATATCCGATGTGACATCCAGAAATTTTCTTTTCGCGAACTAAAGACGGCCTAAATTCCAAGATAAATGAAAAAAAAAAAAGGCCATACTGCCCGGCTCCAATTCTCCATGACCGTCTCGTTCTCCTTTCCTCACTCCGATGCACCTGCCCTCGCCGACTCGCCGTTAAATGCCACCGACACCCTCCACTCCTCGCTGCCGCCGCCGCCGCATCTGACCACCCGGCGATGGCGAGACCGGCGGCGACGGCGGCGGCGCCGAAGGCGCCCCCTCCGAAGCACCTGATTGCGCTCGCCGTCGTCGCCATCCTCGGCCTCGTCCTTGTCGCCGACTTCCTCTGGGCCTCCTCCTCCCCCGCCGCCCCCGCCTGGTCCTCCAGGATCGATCTCCCCGGCCGCCCGGCCGCCCTCGTGCCACCCTCGGGGAAGAAGGTGATGCTCCTAGTTCCCATCTCGCAGCGCGCACACACACTCTTCGATTGCTGCCTCCGGTGCCTTCTAGTGTTCTGTGTGGTAGTACGGAGTCGCGCGCGATTAGTGAGATCTGGTTGGAATTAGGTATGCCTCTGTGGTTTGGTTGGACTAGTAGAACACATCTGGGTTGATTGGTATCTTCCCCTCGACACCAAATGCCTTGCTCTCTAGTTGCACTTATGAGCTATAGTTTAGGCATCACCTTTGATAGTACTAGCAGGTTGATTGCTTCCTGAAGGGTCTTGATGTGCCGGTTGTGAAATTTGCAACAGGATTTTTGCTTCTTAGGAGAGGAAGAAATTAATCATGCATTCATGCCTGCAACTTCTGGTTGAGATTTCAGAATGAAGAGCTGTTTGCGAACAGTAATCTTTAGGAGAACCCGCAAAATCTATACTCATGCTAATGTTTATGAACTGTAATCTCTGTGTTTTTGAATTAACATAGGCATGGAAGCAGCAAACACATGCTAAATCGTGACAGTTTCACCATTTGTTTGAGCTAGAAGCAGCAAAAAGCCATCTGATTTTCATTCCGATCCCATGCCAGATTAAATTAAGACTACTTATTTTGCTGTAACTGCCAGTTTTTGTTTATCTAGGCATATACAGTCCTACCATCTAATCTAATATCTTGGTCCTACACATCAGAGTAAACACTTAAATTATGTTTGATATCTTATTTATGTGTATACTGCATGAATTTGGCAAGTGTTGTAAAAAATGTAAAAACTCATGTATCTCACTTCGATATTTCTTCCCCTTCCCATTAGTTTTATTATATAATGACTTATGCTATGAGGACTGTTGGCGTGATCTATAATTTTGTATGGCATTTTCAAGTTGACTTGTTTTTTAAGTAGTCGTTTTTTTTTTTAATTTTCTTGTGCAGCAAACAAAGGAAAAAATATCTATAGGTTCCACGGACATAAATGCAACCTTTGCAGATTTGCCAGCACCAGAACTACAATGGGAGGAGATGGCTGAAGCACCTGTGCCACGTTTGGATGGTGCTGCTATGCAAATTAAGAATCTCTTATATGTGTTTGCTGGATATGGTACCATTAACCATGTGAGGAAGCTTCCCTGTTATCTCTCGCATCCAGTCATACTTTGTGCTCTTTTTCTTGTATTTATAAAATCTCTTGCTGAAGAACAACATATAGCATGCAACATATTTAATTGGTGAGTTGGGGTTACAGCAACACATTATACTTGTTCCCTTTCAGCAATCAATGACCTAGATGTGTAATCGGACTTATCGTTTTGGATCACTCAAGTTGGCTACCTACACCATTGTTTTTAATGAAATATAAATTCACATAATATTGTCAAGTTGTATAGATGACCTGTGTTCCCTAGCTTGTTTAAACATGATCTTCCTTACTAAAACACAATTGAAGTACTTGTGCTTTTGGTTAGCGTGATCCCATTATAATCATTTTTGGCTGAAAGTTTAATATTGATGGTGTGTGTATATATGGCTTAGTATTGCCAGATTGTGAATTAACCCAGTAATTCCTTGCCCTGCTGATTTTGTTGGTACTTTTAAGTTTACCATAAGTTAATTCAAGATGCCATCAAGTTATTTAACCTTTTCTAATGTTTTCCATGTATAGGTGCATTCTCATGTGGATATTTACAATTTCTCAGATAATACATGGGGTGGGAGGTTTGATATGCCAAAGGAAATGGCTCATTCACATTTGGGGATGGTTACAGATGGAAGATATGTTTATGTGGTAACAGGACAGTATGGTCCGCAATGTAGGGGGCCCACAGCACGAAATTTTGTGCTGGACACTGAAACAAAAGAATGGCACGATTTGCCTCCATTGCCAGTTCCTAGGTACAAACAGTGTTGTATTTAGGCATTATTGTACTTGTATGGTCATGCACTCCCGTTAATCTTAATACTACTTTTGAAGTTTGGATATTTGGTCTGTTGTATGCTGTCAAGGAAAAACAAATATTGTTTTGAGCCCTTATTTGTTTCTTTCTTTATCCCAAATCTATTGTTCAGATATGCTCCAGCCACACAACTTTGGAGAGGCAGGCTTCATGTGATGGGTGGCAGCAAGGAGGATAGGCATGAACCTGGGCTTGAACATTGGAGCATTGCAGTAAAGGATGGGAAAGCCCTGGAAAACGAGTGGAGGAGTGAGATACCAATCCCACGTGGAGGCCCTCATAGGTCTATAACTCCCCCTCCACATAATTTCTATTGTTGCCATTTTTGTTGGAAAGTAATGTTGCTATACACCTGAATGGTATTGATGTTTAGCATCTGTTGTATTCAGATTTTTATGATGCCGCCCACAATATGTATGCTTCTAGGCTATTTCTTTGATTAAGTATCTAAATTAAAATTAGTTCTGGGCCAGAAATATGTTTGTACGCCATACAAAGTTCTTATGTGGCATATAAGTATATAACCTGTTTCTGAGAATGGTCCTGTTGTTAGCTTAGCAGCTTAATCATGATTTTTCTCTTTTGATACCAGGGCTTGTGTTGTTGCTAATGATAAGCTACTTGTTATTGGTGGCCAAGAAGGAGATTTTATGGCGAAACCTGGATCACCTATATTTAAATGTGTTAGAAGAAGTGAGGTATGCTGATCTGTAGCTCAATCACTATATATGCTAATTTCTGCATATTGTATAGGAATTTGTTTTGTACATTTTGAAGTTCGACATGGATCACTTTTGACAATGAATAGTGGAAAGTCTGGTTCCACTGAAGGCACAAAATGTATAATGTGTTACCCAGTAGATGGTGATTTAACTTTTGAGCTGTCCGCTTAACCTGTTTTAGCACTTTGTGAAATTTTACACCTCCTAGAGACCTATGTTCATTGTTTTCTTGTAATAACTTTTAGATTTTGTTCTATAGTCATTTTGATCTTCTGCCTATGCAGGTGGTCTACAGCAATGTATACATGCTTGATGATGGAATGAAGTGGAAAGAATTTCCACCTATGCCAAAGCCAGATTCACATATAGAGTTTGCTTGGGTGAATGTTAACAATTCTCTCATTATTGCTGGAGGAACCACAGAAAAGCACCCAATAACCAAAAAAATGGTTTTAGTTGGTGAATTGTTTCGGTTCAACTTGAACACACTGGTACATGCCTTTCCTTGCTCCTTATTTTAGATAAAACACTTAAAGTGATAAGAAATGATGGATATAACATGAAACATCACCTATCAACTGCCTGTTGTTTGTTTGTCGTGTGGTGGTTTAGATACTTCTTGTTTTGCATCATTCTTCTGTTTATAAGCACATAAACCCAGTACAACTCATCATCATAAAATCTATCCACAGAACAATATGAAGCCAAGAAAAAATGTAAATCAGTAAATGGCAAACACGACGAAAGGAAACTTTGGAAAGTGCACTGCATGTCAGTAATTTCCTCAGCTTGTCAACTTTGTATTGCTACTAAAACTATTTTGGCATACAGGAATGGACTGTGATTGGGCGGTTACCTTTCCGAATCAAGACCACTCTGGTAGGATACTGGGATGGCTGGCTGTATTTCACTTCTGGGCAACGAGACAAAGGACCGAAAGACCCTTCTCCTAAGAAGGTTGTCGGATGCATGTGGAGAACTAAGTTGCACCTGTGAGATTTTTAGAAGGAAAACTGATATGACCATTGACTAAGCCCATTCTTTATGCATTCTTTTGGGTACATAACTGTTCCATTCCCCTATGGTGGGCGAGTTGTTTATTATCATACGAATTGTTGGCTTTGTTGTGCATTGTCACATCATGCCACTAATCTTTTTGGTTATATCATAGAATGACCGACTTTTACACAATTTTGTACAGAGAATCAGAGATAATTGATCTTCTGTTCAGTGATTGGAGTGTGACCGATACATTTGCACTTGAGTTACTCTAGGTTAGCAATACTGGTATCCAATGGGTAAGCATTCTTACTGTTACTTATAAACTGCTTACATAGTTCAACATAAATAACCACCATCAGGAGACTCTGCAGTAACTTCTCAACTGGATTTGAGCCCATATTCAGTATCCTAAAAACATCAACTTGGTATTTGACTCTTGAGTTATTCTGGCAGTTGACTTCAGCTCTATCAACTTAACACCTGTCACATGCTCTCTGTGAATGTAAGTGCATGTTCTCTGATACCTGGTACTTTATACCCGTGTTAAGCTTTATTAAAGTACGCTGGATGGTTCGCTCATTATGATTTATGACCTAATGTTTCTGTTAGATTCCACGTCTTGGTGTTCTCCAAGACTTGGTTTGTGCCACAGATTGTTTTCAACTTGTTACTGTTGATGACCACAAAACCCCATTCCCATGAATATTTTTGCACAGGACCACGGTCATTGGCAAAGCAGGCCATATCGGGAGGAAAGCTATTGCTGATCGTGTAGCGCTTTCTGGCTTCCTGCCTTTTGCCAATCTTTTCATCTCTTATTAATTCCCCTTTGTTTTGATGTGCATCAACATTTTTTAGGCTCTCATCGAACTGCACTCCTGCTGCATCCAGCTTTTCCTGATGTTTCAGCTTTTTCACAAGGCCACACACAATGGCGCTATTAGCGTGTAAAACAACCATATATCCCTATACTAAGTAGTGTCTGTATAGTGCTTTCGTTATCTATCCAAAATGTAGTCTAAATCATGCAACGAAGTGTCGTTGTTGGGATCACAAATAGTCTATTGTTTATATAGTCCTTTCCTCATCCAGCCTAATGTAAGTCATAATCATTCAACAAAGTGTCATTGTTGGGCTCACTTTTTCTTCTCTATAAAAAGCCCTAGGCATACACAAAGCTTATATACAGTTAATCACAGCATCACACACATCAATTGGCAATAGTCTCCTCCAGAAAAAAAAAATCAATGGGTAATAGTTTCATGGTAATTACTACTTAGTCCCTTGCCGTGCCATTTGGGGTCCCCTTCTCTTCCGGTCTAATGAAGCTGCAATTAGCACATGTGGGAGACTTTGCACTTTGCCGGTCATCTACTGGCGCTGTAGGCCATCCAAAAGCAACATCTCAGTCGGACGGAGAAAAAATCCCCATCAAATCGCAGAGATTTCACGTGACCAGTCCATTGCAGGATGGTGATATCTCTTTCCTCGGCCGCATGCTCATGATAGACGCATGGCACATCGCTGGTGCCTGGATTTCTAAACCTGATTAGATATTTGAAGTGAAGAAGCTTCTTTAATCTTTAGTTTGGCCCTCTTCCTCGCTTATAAGCTGTATAAGAATTGGTCCTTGGACTCTGATTAGGGGGCTAGGGGCCAAAGGTAGGATACCGGCCGTGTTCTTGTTCAGCTGTTCTCCTTTTCTCGGTAGAATAGTCGACATGTCTTAGACAATGAACACCCTTTAGTAAATAATTGGGTCTTTTTGTTTGAGCTGCGGCTTACAAGCTACAATAAAATTTGAATTTTCCGGTGTCAATTAGTCTCAAATATTGAAATATCAAGAGTAGAGGCGTAAAAGTCTAACCATAAAATTATTTTCTGTTTAGTCACGTGTCTACGGTTTAAAAGTAATACTCTGTGTCCAAAGATACACAAGATTTTTACTATACCGGTATCCATATACATATAAGGGATTTTAGCTATATACTAGCGGAGGGAGTAATAGATAAAAAAAAACATTGCCCCAGCAAAAGTCTCTAGTAGTTAAGCTAAACTGCTAGTACCATTTTTATACCAAAGGAAGCTAAACTAGAACGGTAGAACCTATAAACCACTACTGCTCCAACTTTGGTGAACACCCACGGAGTTGTGCCAAAAAAGCTAGTGGGGGCGAAGGGCCCAATTTGGCCATTTTCCTAGTCTAGTTGCAAGGCTTGGAGAGAGTAGTCACCGCCTCACCAGCCGAAAAATCGTGTAGTACAGGAGAGGCCGCCGCGGACGACGCGTGCGTGGACGGGCGTAGCGGCGAGTTTGCATCGGCGGCATCGCACGCACCCACTCTTCCTTGGCCCTTGGATACATGGGGCAATCGGGTACGCAGCCACGCATCACGCGCATTTTGGGATTCGATTGCAAAAAAAAAAAAAAAGGAGTCCACCGAAATGGACGAATTTCGGAAAATTCGGATGAATTTTAATCAAATTTAAACCAAATTTGATAAAAATTGGTAAAAATGAACCATATTTAGGTGAAATAGAAGTGAATTGTTGTCTCGGACCTTACCGAAATGGGTGAAATTCACCGACATTCGAACCTTTCGGACCGAATCCCAGAACCTTGAATCGGTGAACGGGACATCAGCCGCTGTCGTCTAGCTTGGTTTTCCCGTTACCGGCTCGTCGGCTTGATTCAGCTATTGCGTTTGCATCATCTAAAACGAGGCGGTCGAGAGGATGGGGAATCGGGATAGTAGCGTAGGTTGGTGGCTTCTATTTTATTTTCCTCCTCCGCGTGTTGTGGGTGACTGGGTGATGGGCTCGGTAGACTTGGCCCGATACGATGGCAGGCACGTGGCTGGGCGGGGGATCGAACGGGGCAGATTTTTGGGCGACATGGCCGCGCGGGTGAGTGAGCAGTAACAGCGTGAGGATTATAAGATTTTATATGATAAGCTATTGCATTTGCATTATTGCATAGTATCTGGCTTGCCCACAAATAAATCACGCTGTTAAGAGGGGCTAGTCGCTGTAACCAAAAACATGGTCTATACTACTCTATAGGTTGGCAAAGTTTGGTTTGTGAAGGGTTTTTTTTTTTGCAAGATTTTTTAAGGATTTTAGCTCGGTTGTGCAAGGGCGTGGAGCTCAGTGGCTGTATTTACTTAAACAAATTATTTACATCCTCAGTTTACTATGTAAAGGATCACATAAATAAGAAATTAAGTTTTTGAAAAATAATAAATGAAACCAATTGAGAATAATAATATATATGGACCCTCTTCCTCCTATGTCGTCTCTTTCGAGAATGACGGCAATCAGAAATTAATTCAAACGAATATCAGTTGGTGTTATCGATAAACGAATGTCTCTATGGCAATCTGCATTTGGATCGAGGGTTATGCTTAATTGGCAACTGCAACGAGCGTATTTCAATTATTGCTATCTCACGTAGAGCACACAACCAATGATTCCTAAGAATTGAGGTGATGGTGCACTCCTATATATCCCTCAAATATGGGACAAGAAAAAATCAACTAGAAAAAAATTAGTCCTCGATTGTACTAGCGATAGAGCAAGTTGAAACCGTGCAGTATGCCATGTGGTTAGAGCTCACAAAACTTAAACCGTGGTAATCCATAGATGAGCACACAAAATAACCATCCAATCCAATGAGTTGATTCACTCTCACAAGGGCTTCTATTTGGATAGCATAAATTTTATAGATTTTTCACATGAAATAGTTCCATTTCTCTAAAATTTTCAGAAAATTCCTCCTATTTAAATAGGCTCTTAAGCTTAGACTTACGTGCCATAGCTATAGTTATAATTTTCAAACTTAATTTTAGAACATATTTTATTTTTACACACTTGGATTTAAAACTGCTAAAATAGAAGTGTAAAATCCGTACTGTAAAATTATTTTTGTTGCATCAATCATCTTTTTTCCTCTCACAAGACACAACCCAAACAATATCTTATGAACCATCACAAATTCATCAAATTCATGATGAAGATATATCTTACATTAATGACATTTATAAACGGCTAGAGACAGATTTTCACCCAGCCCCCGAACTCAATTCAATGGCACAACAACCGGACTACAGGAGACGAATCCACGACGATATGTAAGCTACGCAACTCCTAAAACTCTCTTTAAAAGACGGTAGTCCTACATTGAAAACACTCCTTAAACTCCTTAACACCGTACACCACAGTTACAAAAGCACACGTGTCGTGGAGCCCGAAAATCGACCGAGAGGGAAGGAACCAGGCCAAAAAAACCGCACCACTCCGCGCGCACTGTCACTGACGACCACGGGGACAGTAGTCACCACCACCACCACCACTGTGGGCTCGGTCACTTCTTCCCAATCTCATTCTCATCTCCCTCTTTTTTTTCCACCAAAAACCAACCCCTCCCCCTCCCCGTCGCAGCGCGGCGCAGCCCAACCCAACCCCACCAAAACCCGCACCACCCCCCATCATCCGCTCCACCCCCCCGCAGTCTGGTCTCCCCACCTGGTCAAACCACTCCCCCCCACCCCCACCACCATGCCTCCCTCGCCGCCTCCCCTCCTCCTCCTCCTCGCCGTCCTCCTCGCAGCCGCGCCGGCGGCGGCGCAGTCGGCGACGCCCCGGGAGGACGACGTGCGGTGCCTCAAGGAGGTGAAGGCCGAGCTCCGGGACCCGGACGGGCGCCTCTCGGCGTGGAGCTTCGGCAACACCTCGGCGGGAGCCCTGTGCCTGCTGTCGGGGGTGTCGTGCTGGAACCCGCAGGAGTCGCGCATCATCGGCCTCTCGCTCTCCGGGTTCGGCCTCCAGGGCGGGATCCCCTCCGCGCTGCAGTTCTGCAGCGCCGCCACCACGCTCGACCTCTCCAACAACGCGCTGGTGGGGGTTATCCCGCCCGCGCTCTGCGACTGGATCCCGTTCGTCGTCAACCTCGACCTCTCCGGGAACCAGCTCTCCGGCCAGCTCCCCAGCGAGCTCGCCAACTGCCGCTTCCTCAACTCGCTCAAGCTCTCCGGCAACTCCTTCTCCGGCCAGATCCCCGACTCCCTCGGCCGCCTCGACCGCCTCAAGTCGCTCGACCTCTCCGACAACAGGCTCGACGGGCAGATCCCGCCCCAGCTCACCACGTTCGGGAAGGACTCCTTCGCCGGTAACAAGGGCCTGTGCGGCCGCCCCGTGTCCTCGCGATGCGGCCGCGCGCTGAGCGGCGCGGGCCTCGGCATCGTCATCGCCGCGGGGGTGTTCGGAGCCGCCGCGTCGCTGCTCCTCGCCTTCTTCTTCTGGCGTTGCACCGGGAAGAGCAAGGGCGGTCGCCGCCGCCGCCGCGGAGGGAGCGAGTCCGGCGGCGGCTCCGCGGAGGACGGGAGCTGGTGGGCGGAGCGGCTGCGGGCGGCGCACAACCGGCTGGCGCCCGTCTCGCTGTTCCAGAAGCCGATCGTCAAGGTCAAGCTCGCCGACCTGATGGCGGCCACCCAGGACTTCAGCACGAGCCACATCGTGGTGGCCGGGAGCTCGCGGGCGGGGACGGCGTACCGAGCCGTGCTGCGCGACGGCTCCGCTCTGACGGTGAAGCGGCTCCACTCGTGCCCGTTGTCGGAGAAGGCGTTCCGGGCAGAGATGGGACGGGTTGGGCAGCTGCGGCACCCTAACATCGTGCCGCTGCTGGGGTTCTGTGTCGTTGAGGATGAGCGGCTGCTTGTGTACAAGCATATGGAGAGTGGAGCTCTTTCTTCGGTGATGAAGGAGCCAGGGGAGGCACCGCTGGATTGGGCGACACGGCTTCGGATTGCTGTCGGGGCGGCACGCGGTCTTGCTTGGCTGCACCATGGGTTCCAAGTTCCGCAAATTCACCAGAATTTGAGCTCAAGTGCAGTGCTTCTGGATGAGGACTATGAAGCTCGGATCACAGATGTTGGGCTTACGAGGCTGGTCCGAATGGCACCAGGCGAGGGTGGAGATACAAGCCCCTTCCTGAATGGGGACTTCGGGGAGTATGGGTATGTCGCCCCAGAGTGTGCTAGCAATCCAGTTGCTACCATGAAGGGTGATGTGTATGCATTTGGTGTGATACTGCTCGAGCTCGTGAGTGGGCAGGAGGCTGCCACTGTAACGGGTGATGCGGCAGGTGAAGGATTCAAGGGGACATTGGTGGATTGGGTAAATCAGCTTAAGGCCTCCGGCCGGATCGGTGATGCTGTTCATAAATCATTGCGTGGGAATGGCCATGATTCAGAGATTGATGAGTTTGTGAAGATAGCTTTTGCGTGTATCATGGTTCACCCGAGGGAGAGGTTCTCAATGTACCGGGTTTACCACTCTCTGAAGAGCATTGGACAGGGTCGTGATGTCTCGGAGCAATTTGATGAGTTCCCGCTGGCCTATAACAAGGATGAATCAGATACCATGTAACTAATGGTGGTGGTCTTGCTTGGGATTGTGAACCGCCCTCGGTCAGGCTCAATGGATGCTTCTTTGTGTAGTCCTGCTACTTGAATTGATGAAGAGCATGCTGAGGCAACCATATTGGCATGATAATTATTGCTGGATGATCAATTCGATGCTTGCCTCATCTCCTGTTGAGATAATCGTGTAAGCTGTAAGATTTTAGTCTGTATTGTCTTTTTACATTATTGCTAGCGCTTGTAGTATCTCGCTTTATGCCTAAATTCTGATATGACCTTCCTTCTTGGAACAACTTGCCTCCTTCCCCAATCTCCTAAGAACAATATTGGCAGTGAACAAAATTAATCTTGACCAATTTATCTAAAGTTTACAGGAATGTTTCGCTCTGTCATGTACTCATGTCCTTGAAACCTTTTTCAAGTAGCATGTTATATCATTTGCCATCTTCTCTTTGTGAATTTTCTTGATGATACCATGTACCTTATTCACATCCACTTAAACAATGCTGTATAAACATGATTTATCATAGTTACTATTAAGTGCGCCCTTATCAGTTCATAATTTTTCAGTTTTGATGTCAAAATCTGTATAGCTATAAACTGGGTGTTATACTTGTCAACCTTGGACCATCTACCTGTGGTCACTGCTCTATATTCTGACCATACATTTGAAGCATCACGATTGGAAAATGTCACCTTCAGCCTCGCTTTTAGCCATTGTTTTCTAATTTGGTTGTGTACCGGTATCTTGAGTGTTATCTAGTTGTCTTACTTGATGTATTGTATGCTTTCTTTGATTTCAAAGTCAGCTCTTGGTGGCAAAGAACAATTATCAATTCCCTTTGCACATGCCGTTCCACAATAATTGTCACCATCATTGAACAATCGTAAATTTGACTTACCTGCGGTAGCGAATGTTACCTTTAGACTACTTCCTGTTAAGATTTTCTTCACAGTTAACAAGATGATGCGTGAAGTGACTCTACATAGATAAGTATAAATCGAGAGGTGAAAAAACGGGCCGTACCTTTTGCAACCCTGTTCGAATCATGTGCTTAGCTGGTGCCTGCAGTTATTGTACTATACTGCTAGTGGCTGCTTTGTCCAGATTTGCATGAGCATATGCTGCACAGAGAAAATGCGGCGAGATCAAGACAAAAAAAAAAACGCGGCTGCACCATATAAATCTTTTCTACTACTCCCAATGTTGCTTCCACCAATCAAGCGAACATGTCTTAGCCTAATTACCCAACCCCCTCCCAATCCAGTTCGACTTACTCACTGTCAGTCTCTGGATCAATTGACAGCGCTCATTTACCGCGGTTACATTTCGCAAAAGTTTGGTCTGTGTGTTGCTGTGTGCTTCGGAGTTACAGCATCGATTTGCTGGATGTGGGCTCAACGGACAACGGATGGCATCTGCAGATCGGCTGATGCTGGGATGATGATCGGGGCCTTGTCTCTGAATGATAATGATAGTCAAGGACGAGGGGACAACGGAGATTTTTCCTCAATTATCCGTGCGACTGTGCGAGTACAAACGGTGAACGCGGCCGTGGATTATCTCGTTTTTCCCCCCTCCAACCCCTCGGCTTCGTTTCCACGGCGACCAGTCGCGTGCCGTGTAATTATCGCCTCATTTTTCCGGCGGTTTAGCTGTTTTTCCCCCCGGCGGATGTTCGGACCAACGACGTTGAACACCCCTCGGCACGATATGCCTTTGGCGGCTTGGCCTCGGGCTGGCACGATGCGGTAAGCTGGCAGCGCGAAGCAGCAGCAGCAGCAGCTCTCGTTGCGATCTGTACACGCGGATAGTCTCCGCGCCAGATCGGAGGTGGGAAGTTTTGGGGGGAAGGGGTGGATTGCAGATTTGGAGGCTTTGGACGACGCGAGTGGTGTGGTGCTCGGCAACAACGGCCGTGACCGGTCCAAGTCGCTGGGCGCATGTCGCCGTCGCACGCTCAGGTTCCCATCGTTGACCGACTTGGCCGAGCTGCGAGCGAGTCAGTAGGATTTTACGGCCTCATCAACAGCCACAAGGTGACAAGGGGGGAAGAGTCCTTCCAATTCTTGACGTGCGGTGCCCGCAACCAAACAGAACTGCAGAAATGTTAAAATGCTGTAGATTTCCATGTACTCCCATCAGAGATGACTTTGAGAAGGCTAAAACTTTCATATCACTCTTTTCTCCGCAGGTAGGATGCAGCTTAAGCTACTGGTCTCGAATACAGATGCGATGACGATGGCAACCCCCTTGGGAGTTGAAACTTTGCGGGCATTGGCCTAACTAGTTCGCCTGATGCAATAAGGTTGAAGGCTGAAACACAGATTGCTCAGCTTGATGTTAGCCATCTAAAATCCATCCACCCGACAAGAAATCCACACTACAGATGTGTGCACATCCCATGTTCCCTCGTGCTTTTATCTCAGCTGCCCTGTTGCACATGACTACATGAGGCAAACGATGGTCCCGGAAGGCATTCTTATGCCATTTTCAATCAAACAAACATCATACAGGCAGGCACGAAAGATGAAATAGACCCACCCAATCAAACACATTTCTGATAGCCACAAATGATTTGGTAGGGTGAAATGGAAAACGGATACAGAAACCTACGTCTAGTGCTAACACCGCTATGCCAAACAAGCTCAACAAAGAGAAACAAGGCACCCCCGCACTTCTGTTACTTGCTGACGAGTGTTTCTACTACAGGAAATGAATTAGCAGCAGAGTGATTTTCACTGGTAATATTCGTCGCATAGGCCAAGCGTGAAATGTAGTGAAGATCACACCACATAACGGTACGTCACATATCTTCCAGCGGTCTCACTAGCACGGATGATCTTTACAACTTGCCCACGCTTCATGCCGTAATATCTTGCTATTGGGTCCGTAATTTGAATCCGGGGGAGCTGCATTCATAATACAAATTCAATGTCATCAGAACAGAATGTGCTACTGCAGTAAAGTTTACAGAAACATCTGCATGTGGAGTCCATTCAATTAGTTATCTAATAAGGTTTGAAGTTATCTTGATAATTGCGAAGACACTTATATTTTAGAATGAGGTGTCAAAATTGGGGGATGTAAAAAACGTAAAAAGGAAACAGAGGTGACTGGTACTCATTAAATTTCTTCTATTCCCTTCAGAAATTATGTATCAAACTAAACAGATTGCAAATTAACAAAGAAATAGAATGTTAGAACATGAAAACAAAGAGCTTCTCAGATCAACATCCCCAGCACATCGGGTGCCTTACATTCTTCCCATTATCCAACATGACACATGCCATAGTAAAGAATCACATGCAACTGAGTAAGTCAATGCCATTAGAGTATTTATCATGGTAACTTTGTAACAAGACAAGCTCGTCAGCATTAAGATCTGAAAATGTCGCATTCGAAGCATATAAATAAACAGAACCTTGATATCCTATTGTATTAGGTTATGCTGCTACCACCTCATATAACATTAAAACTGCATTATCACATTGCTCAACTAGCAGCTTTGACTCTAAAACAAGAACCAGATTGTCATTTATCGTGATTGTCTACTGAAGTGATATAGAAACCTTGACACCTTGTTCTGTTAAACTATGACCTAACACATTTTATAGAACCAGTTATCTTAAAACTAACATGAACAATGCAAGTTTGCATTGTAAACAGGACATAATAAACAACAATAAGTTAAAAGTTCACAAAACAAGATTACTATTTTTAAAAAAAACTCGACCAACCTAGGAGGAACTAGGTGGCATTTTTAAATAAGAACTTGGGTGGTCTGGGCGTACATTCACACACTTGACCAACTGAGTTAGGCTCAGTATCTAAAACAAGATGACTTAAAACAACAACAACATTATGAACAGCCCTGGTTTCCACTGCCAGACAAAGTTCAACAGCACATAAACCTGAATTTACTTCTCTTAACAATTAGAAAAAAAAGATCGATAAAAAGAGCATTCAGGGAATGTGGTTAAAACTTAAAATGTATGCCCCCACTACTATCAATTATATTCATTCTAACAAATTTTATTCATTTGCAGCACTGAATGTCAGAGAGAACTGTTGATTTATTAGTTTATTAGATGGTTTACAGCAAGGAGTTAGGTTACCTGAGCTGCGATGTGTTAACTAGAGTGCAGCAGATACCAAACTTCGAATGCAGTACAGGTAATGAAGGGGAGTTTATGTAAACAAGCCACAATGTCTCGAAAAGTATCAAGGCTATGAGGCTATTTCCTCATAGCCTCATACTTTCCTATGAGGCTACTAGTAATTACTAGTCACTAGTCTATTTCCTATGAGGCTATGATAAGTATCAGGAAATATGTGACATGTTTAATGGCGACACAAACAATACGTATGTATGCAAGCCTCCTGGAAAATTGTCATGATTCACCAATAGTTGTCCAAAAATGCTGCCCACAAAACCTTTTACTGTTGTGCAGATATCAACACATGAATGAAACATCGATGACATTATGCTCAAATCAATTCAAATACTACACCTATGAGAAAATAAAAAATGTCTATTTCCAGACCTGAGTCTCTTTCACGGTATACCGCTCCAGCAGCGTCTTCTTCTGCTCAGGCGTCAGGAGCTCGTGCTCTGGCACAAGGGTATGATCCTTAATGTTCACAAGCAGTTCCGCTTCCTGCACAAACAAGTGCTACCTCAAACCACTGCTCTCCACGGTGCCAGCAATAAATGGGGAGTACACGAGTACAGAGGCGAATGGATGTGGCAAGAGGGCGGACCTGGAAGACCTCGAGGTGGAACTTCTGGGAGACCTCCTGCACGGCGCTGCGGGCGAACGCGCTGAGCGCCTGCTGCACGACGAGGATGCCGTTGAACACGCTCTCCTGCTTCATCCTCTCCACGTAGCTCCTGATCGTCTTCACCCCGGGCTTCGCGTCCTTGGGGAAGAAGACGTAGATCTGCGAAGAGGGGAAGAAGAGGAAAAAAACAAATTCGCGGCGACCGCTCGTCACAACTCACACGGTGTGCGGCGCCCGCCAGTCGGAAAACAGAGGCGGCGGCGGCGGCGGCGGAGGAGGAGGAGGAGCCGTACCTGGTCGGCGCCGTTGTCCTTCTTGTGGCGGCTGAAGACGAGATGGTCGCGGTCGACGGGATCCCCGAAGCGTGCGACGAAGTCGCCCCTCGGGAGGTCGATGTCCAACTCCGTCACGAGGTAGCCCCTGTCCCGCAGCATCTGCATCACCGTGCGGCGGATGCGGAAAAGCCGGCTCGTCTCCTCCTCCGACGCCATCTATCTCCTCTCCCTTCCGCCGCCGCCGCGGGGTTTCGCTAGGGTTTTGTGGGGGGAGCGTCCGCGCCGACAAGGGGGAAGGCGGGAGCGGGAGGAGGATGGCGGCAGATAGGGTTTCGATTGTTTTGGGGGAGAAAAGGCTAAGCTCGCCGGCGCCGAGGTAAGTTTTGGTTAAGTCGGTCGGTCGGACTCGCACCCGAGTTGGGTTCGGTGGATTTGGGCCGAGCAAAGCATTGGTGCTGGGCCGAATTCAGGGAGGCAACCAAACGAGAGAGAGCAAACCCCCGATCACAGGTGAAGTAAAAGAGAAACAGATGCAGGTTTTGGCACAGCCTTGTTTTGTTCGTGAAAAGAAAACTTTTAGCAGTTATATTGGATGTTTGATTAGATGTTAGAAGGGGTTTTCAGACACAAATGAAAAAACTAATTTCATAACACTCTTGGAAACCGCGATGCAAATTTATTAAGCCTAATTAATCCGTCATTAACACATGTAGATTATTGTAACACTTATGACTAATCATGGATTAATTAGGCTCAAAAGATTCGTCTCACGATTTCCATGTAAAATGTGTAATTAGTTTTTTATTTTATCTATATTTAATATTTTATGTATGTATCAAAAGATTCGATATGATGTTTTTGGAAAAGAAATTTTGGGAACTAAACAAGCCTAAAATGGTCGAGGTTTTACTGTAACTTACTGTAAAATTTCTCGCAGAACAATCATCACAAAAAAAAATCTAAAAAGCAGAACGGCTGCAGTTAATATTGCAGCAATTTTCAGATACAGGATGCAACATCCAACGATAGCTTCAATAATTCACCAAAAGCAATCATCTCTGCTTGAAATGTTTCAGGTTTTTACTCCATCAAAATCCGAGCGAACTAAACAAGCACTGACCATAGATCATTCCAAGTAATGCTGCAAGAAATTACTGCAACCTAAAGAACTTACAGGATCACAGCAACATGGCAGAAAATGAGTCAATGACTTATTCAGAGTAGTTCATCGATAGTCAAGCACTGACTCAAAATGACTTATACTCATCTCATTCCGAACTTATTCAGAGTAGTTCATCGATAGTCAAGCAACTCGAGTCACAAATTCTGACGGAAAGGCAAAGAGGATGAACGCGATACTACGACCGCCTAACGAACTGAACAGAAATCTCCAAGGAACCCGAGTTACAATTTCTCCCGGGAAGAAAGGCGGACGAATGCGATACTACTGCAACCACCTAAAGAATCGAATTGAAATCTTCGAGGAACATATCTGACACCGATCAACTCGAAGAAGACTGGACCAAGAACACACAACACTAGAAATAGAACTGCCATCAAAAACAGAAAACGACGAAACCAAACAACCTACGCCTGCACATCGTCGATGGCCTTGACCCCTCCGAGCTCCGTGATGACCACCGCCGCGGCGCCGCCGCCGCCCGCCGCCGCGTAGATCATCCGCGATCAGCGTTGTCGGCGGCGCCCTCCGTTCTTCCAGGGCAGCACGCAGCTAGCGGTACGGCGGCATAGTCGGCAGGCCATGCCGTGCTCGCGGAGCCACGCGTCTATGCAAGCCCTGTGGAAGACGTGGCCGCAGGAGAGCGCGCGGACGACGGCGCCGGCCTCCATCCACTCGCGGCACATCACGCAGCGGATGAACAGCGCCTGACCCAGGGTCCTGGTGCCGCCGAGCTTCCACATCCGCAGCCTCCACCACCCCGCCGCCGTCCGCACCCGCAGGTTCCGCCACCCCGCCGCCGCCCGCACCCGCAGCATCCGCCACCCCGCACCCAGCAGGTGGCGGGCGACGATCCAGGCGATCCCCATGACGCGGCGCTGACGAGGAGCAGCTCTGCGCAGCGCTCGCCTCGATCCCCTCCCTCTCTTGCTCTGCTCTGCCTTTCTTGGAAGAGAATCCGCGCTCTGCTTCTGGAAGGTGGAGGTGGCGCGGTGGCTTTTGCTTGCGAAAATTGAAACGGTTGGGTTGGCTCGGGCTGGCCTGCTTGGCTAGTTATATAGCGTGGCTGCGTGGATGGAGACTGGAGAGGATCTGCGCCGTCGCAGATCGAACGGGATGAAACTGCGATGAACACTCGGCTATCTTTTATGGTGTGCTACACTGTAACTGGCACAGCCGTGCCACAAAATTCAGGCTGCAGAAGCATAAATGATTCAGGCTATTACTTGTGGTCAATACTGATCAATGTTTAGTGCAGAGTGTATCGCCATATTCAGATTCCTACGACCAATCTTAAGTCTTAGTTTCTTTGTTTTTCAGAACTAGCTTTGCAATTCTATCAGTAGATACTGTCCAAGATTCCATCGGTAGATACTGTCTTACGAGGGAAAAAAAACTACCGATTTGATAGAATTATAGCAGTTAAACAATTTCTCACGGGGGAAGAGCAAGACTAACACTGCTGCATCCATATGCGCAACAGGAATGAATCATGAACAAAAAATTCAGAGCACCAGCATCCCTGATACTTCAAACGCCGTCAGATGTTTACATAGCATGAAAATGTCCAAACGCAACAAGTAGTTTATTGGTCCAAGAGCAAAGATGATACGAAGTACATTTCACTTCAAATGTAAAATGATATGTCGTGAGCTCATCTCAGTTCATTACGATTATACACGACACTGCGATTGTTAACACTGAAGTATTCAACACCACAACACACTGAAGATTAAAGGCAAATTGTTGGCAGGGAAATGAGCCTTAGACAATGGCAACAGCAGATCACTCTTCACCGAGTATAAAAGGCAGAACAGCTGCAGATAATCTAAACAATGTTCACTTCCCGTTGCAATTTTAGACAAAGTATGTAACATCCAACAATGTCTCAAGAACTCACCAAAACAAACCATCTCTGAAGAAACATTCACCAAGAAATTTTCTGGGTTTTACCCCATCAGAGTTCCGAGGAAACTAAAGAAGCACTAACCACCATAGCAAGTAACAATACCATTATACAACTTACCAAGATTACTGCAACCTGAAGAAGTTACAAGGTCACAAGAACCATTTACAAGGTCACAGAAAAGACTATTGAAAAAACCATTTACCAGGTAATACTGAAGCTCTATTGACAGCTAATCTCCAACTGCTGAAGCTCTAACCACACAGCAAGAACATCACAAATTCAGAGAGCAGCAAAGTGAAGATTTAACAGTGAATCTGAGTAAGTGAGTATCTGACAAAATACATACTGTCAAAGACTACAGTGAAATTCAGATTACTACTTGATAGTCGAACTGAATGGATTAACAGGTAGTTTACACACTTTGCGTGTAACAAGTGTTATTGTAAGGTTCACTTTACTGATAGATTAGTTCAGTTTTTCAGACATTGCAAATGCTTTTGCATAAACGCGACAGTAGACCAGGGACTCTGCAGCAAAGAGTGAATCAAGATGTTCCAAGCCCTCATCAGTAGACATTGTCCTATGACTCAAAAGATACTCGATTCAGTGGCAATTGAGCGCTTAGCTACTCCCATATGAGCAAAGGAAAGGAGTCATGTACTGATGATTCAGAGCACAAGAATACTGATATTTCAAATGTTGTCAGATGTTTCGATGGTATGAAATATAAAACAAATCCTAAATTACAGCCCTGACTGAATTGCAATTTCCATATAGGCAAAACTCTAAAAATGCAAAATCTCATGTAACCAAGTTATCCGATTTTTCAGTTTCACTCTTTCAGGAGAAAAATAACTTGATTACTGATACAGGAGCAAGAAACACTAGCAAGGTCAACACACTGATACTACTAGTAGTCCAGCACTATTCACCATTTCTTTTTTACTTAAACCATTACTGAACAAATGAATACATTGGGACAGTCACAAGATCCAATAAACATCAGTATCTCAAAGCTCGTCAATTAGTCAATGAAGTATTCAACACCACATCAAACTGAATATTACAAGCAGAATGATGCCAGTGCAATGAACCTTATTGGCATTGGCCAGAGCAGATCAATCATCACCAAAAATCTAAAACAATAGAACGGATCACATTGCAATTTCAGAAATCATGATGCAGCATCCAACAAAAAGTTCAGGAATTCACCAAAACACCAAAAGTAATCATGTCCGCTTGAACTTACAGAACCGCAAAAACGTAGCAGAAAAGGATATATTCAGAGTTGTTCATCAAAAGCCTCTAGTTACAATTTCTGATGGTAAGACAAGTTACCATTGGAGGGTGGTAAGACAAGTTACCAATCTATCTATTATATTATTAAGACAGCTCGAAAAGGAGGCACCACGTTCGCTGTGGAGGCTAGAAATTCCCACATTGATCGGAGAAAAAGAAAAAAAAAGGAAAGTCCAAGTAGGAATACAATCTAAAAATAGCTGAAATTCGGAATTAAAAATAAGCAATATTGAAAGAAGTTTCCATATAAGAAACTAATACGAGATTAATCCAAATTCGAAATAAAAATAAAATAAAATCCAAAATTAGAAAAGGAAAGGAGAGTCCAAGTAGGAATACAATATAAAAATAGCTGAAATTCGGAATTAAAAATAAGCAATATTGAAAGAAGTTTCCATATAAGAACCCAATACGAGATTAATTAAAATTCGAAATAAAAATAAAATAAAATCCAGAATTAGAAAAGGAAAGGAGAGTCCAAGTAGGAATACAATTTAAAAATAGCTGAAATTCGAAATTAAAAATAAAGAATATTAAAAGAAGAGTCCATATAAGAACCCAATACGAGATTAATTACAATTCAGAATAAAAATAAAAAAAATCCTAAATTAGCAAAATAAAATGAAAGAAGAGTTCAAGTAGGAATACAATTTAAAATTAGCTGAAATTCGGAATTAAAAATAAGCAATATTGAAAGAAGAATCCATATAAGAACCCAATACGAGATTAATTAAAATTTCAAATAAAAAATAATATAATATACAAAATTAGAAAAACTAAAATAGAGTTCAAGTAGGAATACAATTTTGAAACATCTAAAATTGAAAATAAAAAAAATAAAAACATTAAAAGAACACAACACGGTATTAACTAATTTTTTAAAAAAAATAAATTCTGAAATTAGAAAAAGAAAAATAAGATTTCAATTAGGAATACAATTTATAAATAACTAAAATTTGTGATAAAAATAAAGACTATTGAAAGAAAAGACCATCTAAAAGAAATGACGAGATAAATTAAGTAACTTGCCTATAAAGGAGTAGAGTGGTGGCGGTTGATACGACATATAAAAATTGTTAATAAAATACCAAATAGAATCCTAATGACAATTAAAAGGAGGGACGCCAGGCAGGCCGTGAAGCAAACAAGTAAAGCAGTTGCTGGGACTTCTAGAAAGTAATAAAAATAAACCCTATTCATAATCCTATTCGATTTTTAAAATCTCAATGACAATAAAAAGGAGAAGCAACGGGCGAGGTGTATAAGAGTATAGTTGCAGAGCCGCCGACGGTTAACGGGACTTCTAGAAAATAAAAAATGAATTCCAACAATAGTTATGTTCGATTTTTAGAATCACAGTGACAATAAAAAGTAGGCGATGGACGAGCTGTAGAGAGGCATAGTGGCATCGTTCGATGGAACTTCTAAAAATTATAAAGAAAATAAAACTACAAGTCCAATTTTTAAAGGTTTGGAACTTCCAAAAAGTAAAAAAAAAAAAACAATGATAATCATGTTCGATTTTAAAATCTCAATGACAATAAAGAATGGAGGCAGCGGGCAAGCCGTAGAGGAGTACAATGGCAAAACCGCTGATGATTTGGCGGGACTTCTAGAAAGTAAAAATGAACCCAAACGATAATTATGTTCGATTTTTAAAATCTCAATGACAATAAAGAGAAGAAACACTGGACAGGCCGTAGAGGAGTATAATGGCAACATTTGACGGGACATTTAGAAATTATAAAAACGGAACCCAACGTGACAATAAACTCTAAAACTATAAAATCCAATTTTAAAAGGTTCCAAGAAGAATGAATAAAAATAGTGGTAGATCAAGCAAGCAAATAAAGAAGGAGATGACATAAAGGGTAGCAACTGGTGTGACTTTTAAAAACTATATAATTATAACACGAGGATGATAAGGTTTGGTCTTTTAAAGTCTTAAAACAATGACATAGCTATTTAATAAATTTTAAGTAAAATCATAGTAAAAAATATATGATTTTGTTTGGGTGCTAGCCGCGCAATTGCGCGGGCCACCCAGCTAGTTTCGGATGGTAATACAAGTTACCATTGGACAATTGCCGTTCTGAACAGAAATCTCCAATCCAATGGAACCCGAGTTACAATTTCTGACGGAAAGGAAGGCGGATTTTTTTTTTGAACGGAAAAAACAGCACAGCAGTGCTTTTTCATTGAATATAGAAGGAGAAAATACAACCCCTAGGGGTAAAACAAAAAGATCTTTAGACTATACACTATACAGAGTGCGGGATGAGTTCGCGCAATCTTTTAGCCCCAGCTAAAGCCCACAAGCTGGCCTCCTCTTTGATTTTTGCTAGGAGAACACCTGTTGCCATCTCTTTGTGATCAAAGATTCGCCGATTTCGCTTCTTCCAAATTTCCCAAACTACTAGCAGGATAAGGGACCGAAGGCCCTTCTTTGGAATGTCGGGTGTATTAGCTAGGCTCTCCCACCACTGATGGACTGACCGGGCTTCCTCCCATTGGGCCGGTTCCAACTGCTGATTTCCCGCCCATGTAGCAACGAGGTGCCAGATTCTCTTCGTGTATCTACACATGGCGACGAGGTGCAAGGCCGTCTCGGCGTCACAACGACATAGGGGGCAATGTCCGTTATTCCGCCAACCCCTTGTCGCGAGTCGGTCCGACGTCCAGACTCTATTTTGAATGATGAGCCAGGCATGAAATTTACATTTCCCCGGCGCCCAAACTTTCTAGATTAGGGAGTTGAAGTTTGTGTTTGGCGCCCCCAAACATTGGGCATGATAAGCCGAGGAAGCTGTATAGTGGCCGCTGCTTGTGAATTTCCAAACAATCTGATCCGGCTCTTCGCTGTCTAAGTGCACATTCCGTACCGCCTCCCACAAGCGGACTAGCTGATCGAGAAGGTTGATTGTGATAGATGAACCCGCATCGAGGGTCAGGTCATGCACCCAGGAGTCGTCTTCTTTCCCTTGGCGTAGGGATTTCTTCCTATTTTTGGAGATCTCATAGACCAACGGCATTAGGTCTTTTGGTCTTTGGCCGTCAATCCATGCGGAGTCCCAGAAGCGCGTTGTATTCCCATCGCCCACTGTTATCTTTGTTGAGGCGGCGAAGAGGTCCCTATCCACACCATCACAAGGCGTTTCCAATCCCACCCAAGGCTTGCTCGAATCTCTCCATTCGTTCCACAACCATCGCAATCTCAGAGCTCTTGTGAACTTGTCCAAGCTTAGGACACCCAGGCCCCCCTGGCTGGTCGGCAAGCATGTCTTTGCCCAGTTGACCTTACATTTCCTCCCGGTGATATCACCTGTACCAGCCCAAAGGAAGCGACGTCTCTGCTTGTCAAGTTGCTCCAGGGATTCCTTCATCACCTTCAAGGCAGTGAGGAGATAAATTGGCTGCGCTGAAAGCACAGACTTTACAAGCGTGGTTCTCCCGGCTGCTGCCATGTTTTTCCCCCTCCAACTTGCAACTCTCCCTAATATTTTGTCAAAGACCGGTTGCAAAGTCCGTTTTTCGCAGCCTTCCCAGAACAAGTGGGAGGCCCAAGTATTTTAGTGGGAAATTTGCCCGCTTCGCCGGAACGCCTTGGAGGACCTCTTCCAGGTCTATATTGCCGCATCTTATGGCCGCAACCTGGGATTTCTGAAGGTTGGTGACGAGTCCTGTGGCTGTGCCAAAACGATGTAGGATGTTCGCGAAAGTCGCAACATCGTTCCGGGTGGGATTAATAAAGATCACAGCATCATCCGCATACATTGAGATCTGCAGCCGAGTTGTTCTTCCTCGTAATTTTGAAATTGCACCCAGCTCTGTTGCCTTGGAAAGGATACGCTGTAGAGGATCGATCGCCAAGATGAAGAGAAGCGGCGAGAGGGGGTCCCCCTGCCGAAGTCCTCTTCCATGTTTAATCCGCTGCCCTGGTGAGCCATTAAGGAGGACTTGGGATGTCGAAGACGACAATAAAGCCCCTAGCCAGTCTATCCATCTTGTCGGGAAGCCCTTGCGCTACATCAAGGCCAGGAGGTAATCGCATCGCACGGAGTCGAAGGCTTTTGTTATATCCAACTTGAAGAGCAACATTGCCCGTCTTAGGCGGTGATATCTTCTGGTCATGTTTCTTAAGAAGAGGTAGTTGTCATGAATACTTCTCCCCTTTATGAAAGCGCTTTGATTGACCGAGATCAACTCATGCATGTGGGGCCTTAACCGCAGCGCTAGCATCTTAGCGAAGATCTTGGCGATGCTATGAATTAGACTAATTGGCCTATAGTCTGAAACGCACTCAGCCCCATCCTTTTTTGGGATTAGGACGATGTTCGCTGAGTTGAGCAAGTTCAGGTGCGCACATCTCAGGTTATAGATGGAGCTGAAGACTAGCAGAATGTCATCCTTGATGATTTCCCAGCAAACTTTGAAGAAGGCCCCAGTGAAGCCGTCTAGTCCCGGTGCTTTGTCGGCTGGCATTTCCTTAATTGCCCTATGCACTTCCTCCTCAGTGAAGGGTTCCCCCAGCGTGGCTAGATCAATCGGTGTGATGCCCAACGTCTCCCAGTTTAGCTCGTTTGGCCTCGGCCCCGACCTCCCCATGAAGCTTGCGAAGTGATCATGAATCGTCGATTCCTTTTCACCGTGCGTCACCGCCCAACCACTGTCCTTTTTCAATCGTTGAATTGTATTCCTTCTCCTTCGCGCATTAACCTTGAGGTGGAAGAATTTCGTGTTCGCATCTCCCTCACGGATGTGAGTTACCCTGGAGGCTTGCTTTTTCCTTGCCCTTTCTATAGAAGCGAGTCCTAGGACTTTCCGCTTGAGAGCCGCCCTCAGTCGCATTTCCAGGGGGGGAGAGTTCTCTGTGCTCTTGTGCCACGTCGAGTCTTTGGTCATTGAGTGCCATATGGAATTGCAATTTAGCCTCCGAGCAGATGCCTTTTGTCCAATCTCTAAGGCCGACTGCCGTACGTTGCAGCTTTTGATTCAGGCGGTGCATAGGCTCAGTGTGCGAAGAAGGTTGGCTCCCTATATCCTTGACTCTGTCCTTGAATCCCGGGACCCGCGTCCAGAAATTTTCAAACTTGAAGGTCCTCAGACGACGTGGGCCTTGCGGGTTGGACAGGACAAGAGGGCAATGGTCGGAGGGCCCTGTAGGAAGGGCATGGAGAACATGGTGGGGGAAAGCAAGATCCCATTCCTCATTGCAAAAGCAACGATGAAGCTTGACAAGGGTTGCCTTTCGACGCTCATTACTCCAAGTGAACTTCCTGTTTTGCAGGGGGATCTCATGCAGCTCACATCGATCAATGACTGCGCGAAAACGTCTCATACGTGCGAGGTTGAGGTTGCTATTGTTTTTGTCCCGAGCACGGTAGATCATGTTGAAGTCTCCAAGGATGAGCCATCCTTCCCAGGGCTGGGCCTTAACCTCCTAATGTGCCGGAGGAACAAATCTTTGAGGTGGTGCCTTGTTGGCCCGTAGACACCAGTGAGGAGGAACGTAACTCCTAAGCGAATATCTGTTATTTGCGCGGAGATCGAGAAGCGGCCGATTCGAACCTCCTGGACATCAAAATCTCCACTGCTCCAAAGGAGAAGGATTCCTCCTCTCGTGCCTCTCGCCCGGCTTGAAGGCAAATTTATCAAGCTTGTAGCCTCCTAAGAAACGAGCAAGGCCGTCATCAATGCTTTGGAGTTTGGTCTCTTGGAAGCAGGCCAAGGTGCACTTTGTGTCGAGCATGAGCTCATGGACTGCGTTGCAGCGCGCAGGTGAATTTAGGCCTCTCACATTCCACGAGATGAGATCTAGACTTTGTGCCATTTAAAAACGAAGAGATCTCTATATCTGGACCGGCCCTTAGCCTCTCTTAAAAAAGGCCACTTCGAGGCGCATGGCCCATTAACGTTTGGCGGCCCAATTTGCAAGTCTGTGTTGAAAAGGCAGCCTTTGGGCAGGCGCGGCCCGATACGCACGCGGCCCACGAGCTGGCGCATGGTCGGCCTTGTAGTGCGCGCGCGGCCCAGGCGACGCATGGGCAGGCTTGCCGCGGGGGGAGGCGAGCGGTCCAAGCGCGAGTGTGTGCGGCCCAAGCGCCGGCCCGTGAAGAGGCGGGGGCGCGTCCGAGCGCCTGCAGGGTGTTCGACCGCGGGCGACGGCCATGGAGTGGCGGCCGGGTCCGAAGTGGGAAGCAAGTCTAACGACAGTCTGTCGGGGCGGGTGCAAACACAACAGCACACAAGTGGAAGAGGAGGAAGACGAAGTTCTTGCCAACATTGGCTACAGAAGGCGGATGAATGTGATACTACTATGACCACCCTAAGAACTGAACAGAAATCTCCAAGGAACCCCGAGTTACAATTTCTGACGGAAATGAAGGCGGATGAAGGTGATACTACTACGACCCCCTAAGAATTGAACTGAAATCTCCAAGGAACCTTAGCTAACACCGATCGGCTCCAATAAACCAGAAACCTATGCAAGAAAACGCCAAAGAGCACGCGAAACTAGCAAGAGAACTGCCATCAGAAACAAAAAAAATGATGAAACTGAGAACCTGCGCCTGCACATCGTCGATCGAGGGCCTTGTCGTGTCAACTACCTCTGTACAGGGCGATTGATCTGGCGGCACACTGGGCAGGCATTCTTGTTGTCGCGGAGCCACTTCGCGATGTCGGAATCCTCGTGGAAGTCATGCCCGCAAGAGAGCGTGCGGACATCGGCTACCATCATGTGCTGGCAGATCGGGCATTCATCGTTCAGCGCCCGGTTCAGTGTCCTGACGCCGCCGCGAGCACGGATGTGCTGAAACCTCTGAGCGTTGTGGTCTGTCAGGTTCGCCGGCGACGCATTCCACGGCAGCACCCAGCCAGCGACGCGGTTGCATAATCTGCATCTCATGCCGTGCTCGCGGTTGCGGAGCCGCTCGTCGATGCAGGCCTTGTGGAAGACGTGGTCGCAGGAGAGCTTGCGGACCACGGCGCCGGCCATCATCTTCTCTTTGCACTCCGCGCAGGCTGGTCGTAGCGCCTGGTCCAGGGTCGTGACGCCGCCGAGCGTCCAAATCCGCCGCCTATACCACATCCCCAGCGTCTCCCACCCCGCCGCCAGGTACGGCCACCCCGCCGCCGTCCACATCCGCCACCCCGCGCGCAGCAGGTGGAGGAAGACGAGCGAGGCCATGGCGCCGACGAGGTCCATGGTTGCTGCGCTGATCACCTCCTCGCTCTCTTGCTCTGCTCTGCTCTGCCTTGGAAGAGAAGGTGGCGGTGGCTCGGTGGCTGGCTGGTTTGCAAAATGGAAGGCTGGATGGCCCACTTAACCAGTTATAAAGCGCCGACCGCGAGCATTGACGCCGTTGATCGCAGATCGGACGGTGCAAGGACGGCGAGAGTACAGGCGATTAGCTCTAACTCTAATCATCACCACTTGCTAACTAACTCCTGTTAATAAGTTAGGAGTTCTACTTCGTCACGGCAAATGATCTACCGTCGGATCTCTGATCAACGGTCTAGATAAGCCGGCGCGGTGCTGGCCCCACCGACTCGCGGGGCCCACCTTAATTTCGGGCTCTCTGCTCCTCCGCGCCATTGCCGACCTTCGAATCGACAGAGAGCGCACCAGACGAGAGAGAAAGGAGAGAGGATGGGAGGGAGAAGCAAGGAAGCAGCAGAGAGGAGATGGTGGGAGGGGCAGCAATGGCGGAGAGGGACGTAGCGCACCGCCGGCCCGCGTCCTCGCGCAGTCGCGCCCCAGCTGCGTCCTGTGGAGGGAGCCCTGCACGGCTGCCTCCTGTGGCCGTGGCTGCGGAAGTAGATCGGCTACGCGGCCTGCGCCATCTGCCGCGAGGGGATGAAGCGCCGCGGGGAGGTCGTCACCATGTCCTGCTGCGGGGAGACGTGCCACCAGCGCTGCTTCGAGGCCCTGGAGAGCGGAGACAACGACGAGATCTCAGGTCTGCCCGGACTGCTACAACCTGGACCCCATGTCGCCTCCGCCGTCGCCGCCGATGTGATCTTCGCCTCTTCGGGAGCGGTTCTTAGGATCTAACGCGTCATGTGATCATGACTGGCCTGGATGGCTGGTTCTTCGATAGTTTCCTCTGTTGGTTGTTTTCTTGTCGCGCTACTCGCCACATGATCGTTGGGGGCTTGGGGCGCTTCTAAGGATTTTTGTCAGAGTTCTTAGGAATTCTGATTTCTGTTAGAGTTCCTTCTGAATTCTGATTCTTTTCGGCCAGAACTGTGGCCCTTGTTGCTTCCATGTACAACAAACTGAAGTCTGAATATTTAATTTGGATATGGAATATGAAGATCTGAATATTTTGGGAGATGTCAATTATTGAATCTGTCAATGCAAGAAGGCAGAAGCCAAGAACTGATCCTGAATTAGTACTGATTTATCGATATGTTATCTTGTTATATTGGTTCAGAAATCGTTTGGCGCCATTGCCAATTTCTAATGTAGTTAATCAGTACACGTTTATTTGTAATAAAGTATACAGTATAAACTCTGTAAGTCTTTTTTGATCATGCAGTTTAGCAGAAATCACCAGCCATTGTTGGTCTAATTCTGCAGTGTTATCTGAACTGTCTGAACTTTTTGTGGGCATGCCATCTTGGTTCTTAGTTCTAACATCAGTTCGTATCCCATATTCACATAGCTACGGAGTGCACTCTGTAAGTTCATTTGATTAGAAAGTTTATCACATATAACAATGCACCATGTTAGTTCATTTGATTAGAAAGTTTATCACAAATGCAATATGCAGTAGTATGTTAGTTCATTTTTCAGAAATAACATGCTACAGAAGAAGCTAATTGAACTGAACGGAAAAACTTCAAGGATGCAATGCATGTACTACTGCATGTGTTTTGCTTGGCATGCAAATGGTGAAGAGTGAGAAACGCCGAGAGTCTTCCGGCTAGCTTCATAAGGTGGTGGACTATACGACTTTGTTCGAAGTACCCTTCTAGTTATTTCATATTAGGTTATTTTCTAATATTCGCGTCCTTTTTTAAATGGTGAAGAGTGTCCGTGTATGAGTTCGTGTACGGTGTACCAGTTCGCCTGCGGCATGAGGAAGCACTTCGTGTACCGTGAAGATGCTGTGTGTACTTCTGTACGCTGTATTCAGAGGTGAAAATGAAAGTAACCGTGCTATGTATGTTGCTGTTTTCCTTTCGGAATAAAACGTGAGTACACAATTTGTTACGTTATTGCTACCGACTATTCATGCGTATAGTACTGATTATTATTCATACCAAACGAATGTACCAAACAACGGCCAAAGTATAGTAGCATTGTCAATGTGTTACTGAATTCAGATCAGCTCGGCAGTTAGCACAAAAAACTTTTTGTTTCTGGAACAATCGTGCAGCGCAGCCGGCGCTTCCGCAGGCCGACGATCTGATTGGACGGCGGCGCAGCCGGTGCAATGCCGCTGTCGCCGTTGCGGCGAAGCAGCGCCAGCGCGCGGTAGATGTCAGACTGACAGAGGCTGGTCGATGGCGATATCGGTAGAGGCCGGCATGGTCGGGAAGACTGTTACGTAGGCGAGGTTTTTCTGTGTGTGTACAGCCATAGGCGACTGATCCCACCGATCATTGTGGTTTCGTCCGAAGCACCGTGAGAGAGGGGAGAGAATGAGATAGATGATGAGAGGATAAAGAGGGAAGGATAGAGGAAGTTGCCACGTAAACATCACGTCAGTGAACACCACCTTTAAAATAATGGAGGAAGTTATTTTGTACCAGTTTTAATAATTAGATGATCTATTGAGAGGTATTAGACACATATTTGAAGAAGTCAAAGTGAACTTGTTCCTTTTGATTATATAGCTTGCAATTGCAACCCACATGCCAAGGCCCAACGGTCATCCAGACTTGTCGTGCATACGGCCCATAATTCGGTTCACGCGAATTCGGCTGAAGCATCGGAGGAGTGCCCTGCCTGCCATTTTGCTGTGAATCATGCTGATGCCGTCATGCGGACGGAAATCCGACACGGATTAGACTGCGTTTCCTAATACTAGGATTAGGCTAGAACGACCTCCATATACAACGTGAACAAAAGAGCTCGATATCTCGTAAGAGTACGAGCACGAGCACAGCTTGGGTCTTGAATTGAAAGACGACGACAAGAAATAGATTAAACCACGAAACACACAGGATATAACACGATGCCGTCGTCGGATGTTCCCCGCGGCCGTATCGCCACCAGCAGCAGCAGCAGCAGCAGCAGGAGGCAACCCAGAATTGCAGGGATCGTGCTTCGCAAGAAGCGGTTCGTGCTGTGCGTGGCGGGGATGTGCGGCGTGAGGCGCGTCGGCGAGCAGCGGTGGTTCAGGCCGTCCGCGTTCCTGCGCATGAACGACATGCAGCTCGACGCCCACATCTTCCGCCGCATGTTCGCGAGCCTCGAGGAGAGGTACGACGTCAGGCAGCTCCCGGAGTTCAAGGCCGCGCTGCCGGAGCTCGGCGAGCTGGTCCGCGCCCTCAAGGATCAGTTCATGCGGTACAGGCGCGAGGTCTCTTGGTTGTCGCCCGCACCCTCCTCCTGCCATGGAGACAACACGAAGAAGAAGAAGAAGAAGAAGAAGAAGGAGGCCACCCGGTATGGTCGTCCGGTGTTCCCACGGAATCGTACTCTAGTCTTCTTCAGAGACCGGAGGCCTGGCCACCTTCAGTATGAATTTGTCACAAAAACCCAAGCGCAGGGGACAGAGCACAAACAGGCGACGCAAGTTTTGGCACAGCTGAGAAAGCTAGGATGGTCGAGGTTAATGTAACCTCCCGACTAAACGAATTGAGCTGTTTTAAAGGCATACTACTAAGTGCTACCTTCATTTTTTTAAGTAAATTTTGTAAAACACCATGTATTATAATACAAGTTGCACAAACATACTTATTTTAAGATGTGATTAGGTACTACACGGTAGTGCGTTAGTCCTAGCCGGAAACAACTACATCCCATATATAAATCCCCTTTAGTTTATAGTGCATGTTTTCAAATGCTGAATTACAGCTCTCACAGCATTGCAACTCTGAAAGTGCAAAATCTCATTTAAGCAGATTAACAGTTTTTTTTTTTAATTTTACTCTTTCTGGAGCAAAAGATCTAGGAAGAAGATATATTTCTGTTCAAATTGCGTGGACTCATCTCACCCCAGCACAGTTGCACACAAAGCACACACAACACTAGCATGGTCAACACGACAACACACTGATACAGTACTACAACACTATTTACCTTTTCTTTTACTTAAACCATTACTGAACAATGAATACATTGGTGCAGTCACAAGATCCAATAAACATCAGTATCCCAAAGCCTGTCAATTCGTCAATGAAGTATTCAACACCATATCAAACTGAATGTTACAACCAGAATGTTGCCAGTGCAACGAGCCTTACAGCATTGGCAAGACCAGATCAATCATCGCCAAAAATCTAAAACAACAGAACGGATGCAGTTAATATCTGCAGCAATATTCATTTCCCACTGCAATTTCAGAAACCAGGATGCAGCATCCAACAACACATTCAAGAACTCACCAAAAGCAATCATCTCTGCTTAATTGAAATGCTCAGGTTTTTACTCCATCCTGAAGAACTTACAGAACCGCAACAACATAGCAGAAAAGGACATCTTCAGAGTTGTTCATCAAAAGTCTCGAGTCCAATTTCTGACGGAAAGACAAATCACATGAATGTGATACTGCAATCCAGCTAAAGAAGTGAACAAAAATCTCCCAGGGATCTAGCCGACGCTGATTGGCACCAAGAAACGAGAAACCTATGCAAGAAAACGCTGAAGAACACGCGAGACTAGCAAGATGATACTACGACAACCACCAAGGAACCTAGCTAACACTGATCGACTCCAATAAACGACAAACCTAAATATTACAAGCAGAATTTTGCCAGTGCAATGAGCCTTATTGGCATTGGCAAGAGCAGATCAATCATCACCAAAAATCTAAAACAATAGCATTAATGCAGTTAATATCTGCAGCAATATTCATTCCGATTGCAATTTCAGAAAACAAGATGCAGCCGTACAAGGAATCATCTCTGCTTGAAATGTTCAGGTTTTTACTCCATCCTAAAGAACTTACAGGACCACAACAACATAGCTGAAAAGGCCATATTCAGAGTTGTTCATCAAAAGTCTCAAGTTACAATTTCTGATGGTAAGACAAGTTACCATTGGACAGTTGCTGATTTGAACAGAAATCTCCAATGCAACCCGAGTTACAATTTCTGACGGAAAAGAAAGGCGGATGAATATGATACTACTATGAGCATTGGTGCTGGGCGAATTCAGGGAGGCAACCAAACGAGAGAGAACAAGCCCCGATCGCAGAGGTAGCAGAGAAACAGGTGCAGGTTTCGGCACAGCTGCAGAATCTTAAATGGTCAAGGTTTTACTGTAACTTACTGTAAAATTTCTCGCAGAACAATCATCAGAAAAAGAAAATCTAAAATAGCAGAACGGCTGCAGTTAATATTGCAGCAATTTTCAGACACAGGATGCAACGTCCAACGATAGCTTCAACGATTCACCAAAAGCAATCATCCCTGCTTGAAATGTTTCAGGTTTTTACTCTATCAAAACCCGAGCGAACTAAACAAGCACTGACCATTATTCCAAGCAATGCTGCCAGAAATTACTGCAACCTAAAGAACTTACAGGATCACAGCAACATGGCAGAAAATGAGTCAATGACTTATTCAGAGTAGTTCATCGATAGTCAAGCACTGACTCGAAAATGACTTATACTCATCTCATTCCGAACTTATTCAGAGTAGTTCATCGATAGTCAAGCAACTCGAGTCACAAATTCTGACGGAAAGGCAAAGAGGATGAACGCGATACTACAACCGCCTAACGAACTGAACAGAAATCTCCAAGGAACCCGAGTTACAATTTCTCCCGGGAAGAAAAGCGGACGAATGCGATACTACTGCAACCACCTAAAGAATCGAATTGAAATCTTCGAGGAACATATCTGACACCGATCAACTCGAAGAAGACTGGACCAAGAACACACAACACTAGAAAGAGAACTGCCATCAAAAACAGAAAACGACGAAACCAAACAACCTACGCCTGCACATCGTCGATGGCCTTGACCCCTCCGAGCTCCATGATGAGTGATGACCACCGCCGCCGCCGCCACCCGCCGCCACCGCCGCGTAGATCAGCCGCGATCAGCCGTGTCGGCGGCGCCCTCCGGTTTTCCAGGGCAGCACGCAGCTAGCGGTACGGCGGCAAAGTCGGCAGGCCATGCCGTGCTCGCGGAGCCACACGTCGATGCACGCCTTGTGGAAGACGTGGTCGCAGGAGAGCGTGCGGACGACGGCGCCGGCATCCTTGTCGTACTGGCACATCGAGCAGTCGTCACCGCCCAGCTCCCGGTCGAGCGTGGTGACGCCGGGGAGCATCCACACCCGCGCAGCCGGTACGGAGGCGTTCACGGCGACGACGACCCCCACGATGCCTCCCCAGGAGACACCGGAGGTGACGAAGAGAAACTGGAGGAGGTCGGCCTCGCCCTCGTCCATGGGTTCCGCGCTCGTCGCCGAACTCGACGCCGTCTTGTGGCGCCTCGCGCAGCCCTTGTCGTTCCGGGCAGAACCCGGCGGCGCGCGGTGGAGGAACCCGCGAAAGCCGCCGCCGACTCCGCTCACCGGAAAGTGAGCAGGACGTGGTACGTAGCCAAGACGGCGGCGGCAATCAGAACGCGAGGTATGGCGTCCTCCCCCTCGCCGAAGACGACGACGAACACCCCCAACTGGGTGAGGGTCAAGACAAAGACCGAAACCCAGAGCAGAAGCCGACAACTCCATCGAACCATGTCGCGGACTCTGTCTCTCGCCTTGGACTGCTTCTGCTTTTGGAATGTGGCGGTGGCGATGGCGCGGTGGCAATGGCGATGGCGAGGTAGGCCTCGCTGGCTGGCCTACCTGGCTGCTTATCAAGCGTGGGTGGTGAGCACCGCCGCCGTCGATCACAGATCGGACGGTGGAAGACGGTGGTTCTGGAAGATGCCAACCAGTTAGTTCCATGTAGTTTGGAGGTGGAAGAAGAGGGATGCCTTGCCTTGCCTTGCGTTGCGGGATGAAACGGTATTGCACTGGACCCCACTTGGAAGGCCACCGGCGAGCTTAGCGTGGTCCCCGCGCGCGCACCGATGCCATTGATCGCAGATCGGAAGGCGGGGAGTGTTCGGCTAGTTCGTTAACGAGTTCTTGTTCTTAGTGAGCAATATGATTTGGCCGAGCAAGAAACAGGAGGCTTATGCGGCTGCCTGTGACGGATTGGGTATTTGGGTTTTGGAATGGTAATTGTGGTTTTCAGTTTCCTGCGAAGCTAAGCAATGCCAAGCAAAAACATGCAGTAGGCTATAGTACAACCACTTCAGTACTTCACTACTGTATTGCATCCTTGAACTTGTTCAGTTCAGTTCAGTTAGTTTCTGCTGTAGCAAGTTATCTCTGAAAATGAACTAACACACTACTGCATGTTGCATCTGTGATAAACTTTCTAAATTTCTAATCAAATGAACTTGCAAAGTGCACTCCATAGCTACGGGATACAAACTAGTGTTAGAACTAAGAACCAAGATGGCAAACCCACACAAAATTCAGATGGTTCAGATAGCATTGCAGAATTTTAGACCCTCAATGGCATGCCGTCTCTCTCCACTGAATTTAGCTGGTCATTTCTGTTAAACTGTATGATCAAAAAAAGACTTACAGAGTTAACAGTGTACTGATCAATTACTGTAAAAATCGGCAATGCCGCCGAACGATTTCTGAACCAATATGTAGTTCTCAACACAAGACAACATATCGATTAATCAGTACTAATTCAGGACCAGTTATTGGCTTCTGCCTTCTTGCATCGACAAATTCAAGAATTGGCATCCCCAAAAACTTCAGATGTTCATATTCCATATCCAGATATTCAGACTTCACCTTGTTACAGGGGAAGCAACATGGGACACAGTTCTGGCCAAAGTGAATCAGAAGGAACTAAGGCAATACTACTACTGAAGAAATCTAACATAAATCCTAAGAAGAATCTAACAAAAATCCTAAGAAGCGCCTCAAAAATCATGTGGCGAGTGGCGGCGACAGCAAAAAAAACTACCAGCAGCAGAGGGAACTATCCAAGGACCAGCCATCCAGGTCAGACATGATCACACACATCAGAGTGGAGAAGAAAGCGTTAGAATCCTAAGAACCGCCCTCGAAGATCAGATCGGTGGTGGCGGCGCCGGCGATAGGGTCTCGTCGTTGTCTCCGCTCTCCAGGCCTCGAAGCAGCGATGGTGGTATGTCTCCCCGCAGCAGGACATGGTGATGACCTCCTCGCGGCGCTTCATGCCCTCGCGGCAACTGGTCTCCTTCCGCAGCCACGGGAGGCAGCCCTCTCGTCTCGTGCGTTCTGTGTCGATTCGAACTTCGAACTTTCGAAGGATGGCAGTGGCGCGGAGGAGTAGGAAGCACGAGGTTAAGGTGGGGCCCAGTACAACCGCCGGCTTATCTAGACCGTTGATCGGAGAACAAACGTTAGATCACTTGCCGTGACGAAGTAGAGCTCCTAACTAATTCGCAGGGGTTAACGGAAGTGCATTAGGATTCGTGCTTCTTTTGTTCTCGGAGATGACTTCTCGTCGCGAGATCATACACAGCTCTACGTCGACTCGGCACGCGAGTCCTAAACCGAACCGACTTCCGATGCATGCCGACTCTCTGTTTCTTCTACCAGTATAAGTATCGCCCCCGTCGACGACCGACTGCAACAAAGATCAAGTATTGTCGCGCAGATACCACACAATCGTCGCTTGCCACACAATGACAGAATCCACAAAGATCAAGTATTGTCGCGCAGATTCCGGCTCCGGCTCCAAGCCCTTGTCAGCAGAAACAAAGACACGTTTGATGGCAGACGGGAAGAAGATTGACGAAGAAAAGAAAGACGGCACTGCAGTTCGTCGTGTCCTCTTCTGGTTCGCCGTCTTGGTCATCCGGTTCGCGCTCCTGATGGCGATGCACTACTACCACGTACGGATGATGGCGAAACTTGAAGGAACTAATAATGATGGTTTTGGCCTTTTTCTTACAAGTAGCCACTATGTTTTAATGGCTGGCTTTATTATAACCAGCTGCATGGGTTACTAGCTAGCTACATGGGTGCCTAGCTGTTTTGATGGCTTTGTTCCAATAATATCGTTAGTGTAAGCTATTCCTTTTTAGTACGTCCCTTCTTCTGAATTTAAAGCTTTACTGTAATGAATATTTCTCATATTTATATATATATTGTTTCATCCGATAGTACTGTTAATGCACCTTTGTATTGTTTTCCATTGGGAAGTCTATCTATTTTAGATTTTCGTTATGCTTTGTGCGGTTGTCCTTTCCTGTACTATCATCGTGGAAGATTTACATAATTGCACAGGCTGTTCCGTTACTGAACAATGAGATGGGTTGGAACAATTGGCTAGGGTCTAGTTAGGGGATTAGGGTTTTTTTTTTTGGGTGGGGTAAACACAAGTTCGGTACGGGCGAGGAGAGCGCAAGAACAAGATGATGATGATGGGTGAGGGCGCGCATGAACATGTGGCGGCGGTGAGCGGCGTGGAGGGAGGAGTAAGCGGTAGCGACAGTGAGATGGCGCCGCGCCATATACCACCAGCTCGACGCGACGCGGCATTACCTGCCGTCGAACGAGGCGGCGGCGGTGGACGCGTACGCGTGTGATGGGCTTAGGATGTAACGAGTTCAAGGTGCGACGGTGCGCGCGCGGGCGGAGCCAGGACTGGACGGAGTGCCCTTTCACGCGTCCGAGGGAGAAGGCGCGGAGGAGGGACACCGGACACGAGGCCGTACTGCGACTCTGGCACGGCGTGCCTGGACTTCCGCAAGGGCGGGTGCAATCACGGCGACGCGTGCGAGTTCGCGCACGGGGTGTTCGACAATTCGAGTGCTGATCTCGCGTAACTGCCAGGATGAGAAGGCCTCGGCCTTTTTCTCCTTCCCATCAGGCCGAACAGGCATAAATCCTTCCATCCAATGGATTTAGGAAAAAGTATACTTCGACTCCTTCAACTATGGCCCGAGTATGATTTATATCCTCCAACCACAAAACCAGGTATATCGACTCCTCCAACTATTAAAACCGGTGCAAACAATGCCTCTTGGTGGTTTTGGAGGTGGTTTTGGCTGACATGGCGCCTACGTGACGGTCTTGACCGGGTCTTTGTCCTACATGGCGCTTATGTGGCATTAGAATAAAAAACATTAAAAAAAATGTGGGACCCGTTGACATTCTCCCTCTCCTTCCCTTCTTCCTCCTCCCTCCCTCTCTCCCTTATCTCCCTTTCTCTCCCCCGGCCTGGTGGCGTCGTGGTCGTCGTTGCCCATGGCCACCGGACGCCGGCGCCGACCGCCGCCGCTCCCGACCACCGGCGAGCTCCAGATCCTCCCCCGTGCGCGGACGGACGGCGAGCTCCTCCCCGCACGCGCACCCCCACCGCACCGCCGCTGCTCCTGACCACCGGCGAGCTCCAGCTCCTCCCCCGCGCGAGGACGGCATGCGAGCTCCTCCCTGCGCATGGACGGCCGGCGAGCTCCAGATCCTCCCCCGTGCGCGGACGGACGGCGAGCTCCTCCCCGCACGCTCACCCCCACCGCACCGCCGCTGCTCCTGACCACCGGCGAGCTCCAGCTCCTCCCCCGCGCGAGGACGGCATGCGAGCTCCTCCCCGCGCATGGACGGCCGGCGAGCTCCTCCCCGTGCGCGGATGGCCTGTGAGCTCCTCCCCGCACGCGGACAGCTGTCGCTGTCGCCGTCGTTAGCTCCCTCCGCCATCCACGGCGCCGACGGCCTCCTCCTGCTGCGCGCGCTTCAGGAAGATCACATGGTGCTCGTACGCCGCCAGCGCTGGGCTACCCTAGTGGAGGAGCTCCTCCAGGGCGTTGATGGCGGACGCGACCTTGTCGTCACCGGCAGCGGCGGCGGCGATCTGGCTGTCCGAGATCGATCGAGTCCAGGCGAACCACGAGCAATACGGGCGCCACCATTGAGATCGATCCGACCTAGCTAGCTAGCTCGAAACAAAAAAAAAATCAGCAAGATGAGATCATTGAATTGAATGGAATTCTCTGATCACTTCCTGTACGTCGAAGCAAAATCAAAGGCTAGCTCGCCAGCGCCCTGGGAAGCAGCATTTGACTGCAGCACGGCGGCGGCGCAGCCGGGGGGATGGACCCTATCCTCACCTCTACCAGCACGACGCCCTCACTGGGTGGACGAGCTCCCTCTGCCGCCTCCCGCCATCCACAATCCTGCTTCCGCCACCCAGACCCGTCGCCGGCCTCCACCACGCTCGAACTCAGCTGTCGCCGAGGGGACGGGACCCACGGAAGCCGGCGGCGCACCGATGGCCTTCGTCGGCCTTCCGCCTCCGTCGGCTTGTCCCACCGGGCGCCGGCGCACGAGATGACACGTGGGGCCCACATGACAGTGGGTCCCACTATTTTCTGTGTGAATGACATGTCGGTCCCACGTATTTTTTTTGTTTTTACTCTAAAATGCCACATAAGCGACACGTTAACGACACGTGGGACGAAGACTGGGTCAACAGTGCCACGTAGGCGCCACGTCAGCCAAAATCGCTTCCAAAACTACTCAGGGATATATTTTACACCGGTTTTGATAGTTATAGGAGTCAATATACACGGTTTTATGGTTTGAAGTTATGAATCATACTCGGACCATAGTTGAGGGAGTCAAAGTATACTTTTTCCATGGATTTAAGGCTTGTTTTATTTCCCTCCCGGGCCTCATTCCCGTTTGTGCTAAAGCCCAGATTCCCTGGTCCTTTTTCACCCCTCCCTAAAACCAAAATCTATTGATCCCCCCTCCCTCCCTCAGCCCAAGGAATGTTTCCTTCTTGGGAAATATTCTATGTTTAGCTGCTAATTTGCTGTGATGCATCTCGGTTGACCGGAGGTAACAGCAATTGTGTCCCAGGACTGGTACTGAGTTCCGCAACGTGAAATTGACATATGCTGACATGCCTAAAAGAACAGCATCATAGATTCAGAGAGAAGCAAGGTGACACTGACAAAACATATCCCACTGAAAGAAACTGCATTACAAAAACACCATTTACAGGTAATACTAATACTGAAGCTCCAATCACAGTCTCCAACTGCTGAAGCTCTAGCCACACTACCGGAAACATCACATATTCAGATAGTAGCAAGGCGGAGATTAAACTGTGAATCTAAGTATCTGACAGAACAGGTACTGTGAAAGACTACAGTGAGATACACATATCAGCCTAAGCACCGTGTCCGTTATGGCATAAAAATCCAATGAGAGCTCATAGGATCCAGTACACTGAAGGAGCTCAACGTTTGTCAAATTAATCATCAACACCTCGAACACCACCTCAAACTAAAGATTAGCATTCAACTTATTAGTAGGCCGAATGAACAAATAATCCATCATCAAATTTATCAGCCATCTGAACGGCTGCAGATACCATCTTAAAGATCTTCAGGAATACACTAACACGCAACTATCCAAAATATACTGAGGAACTTACACAAACTAACCATCTTCATTCAGGTCTCTAGTCCATCAGACCCCAAATCACACGAGAGATACATCATTGAACATCATAACAGTAGTACAAATAGCACAACGGCCTGCCCTAAATAGATCACAGGAATCACAGCTAACAAGAATGAGTAACTGTTATTGATCATTTATTCAGGTATTCAGATAGCAAAAAAAAAAGAAAGATATTCAGATAGCAGCATCAAAAAGCCAAGCAGATGATGGAAAGAAGAAGCGGTTGAATGCAACACTATATATGACAACTTAAAGAACAAACTAGAATCAAAGTGAGTGACAAACTTTAATTCTTTATTTAAGTCATTGACGTGATCAGTACAAAATCAGACTGAGTGGATGTCCAGTGTTCAGTCTACCTCCCCTATGTGTTAAACTAATAAGGATTCTAAGAAAAGCGTGACAATAAATCAATAATATGCTCCAAGCTTCCATCTGTTGAGACTATCGTATGATAAAAGAAGCATTTCGAAGAGCGAGATGGTATACTTCAGTTCAGATTGGCTTATATCAAAAACAGAAGGACATATATCAAAGATCATCAGCTAGTCATCAAGGCATTCAACACCACATCAAACTGGAGATAATTCCATCAGCAACCAAGTTACAAACTCTGACAGAATGAGCATGACTCCAAAGGCCGTACTGACATCGATCGGCTTCTAGAACCTAACGAGAAGAGCCCCATGAATCTTGCGTGGCTGCTAAGAAATCTACCAACAGAAACAGAGAGAGAACCTGGCCAGGAACTGATCCAAACCAAACTCGAGGTGTCGGACGTGCCCCGTTCCGTGATTCCGTCTAACCCTGATCATGGCGACGCAGATGGCCGCAGAAGTGGCTCCTCCAAACTCGAGGTGTCGGCGGAGCTCGACGACGTCGCCGCCGCCGGCCGCGGTGGGTGCTGCTCCTCCGGGCCCTTGGGCGAACCTGTCGCCGGGGGCGGTAGCAGCTGGTCCTGAGCCTCCAGGTCGAGGTCGCCCGGCTCCTCCGGAGCAATCCTGACGTGTGTCGATGACGACGACGACGACGACGACGCAGACGTCTCCTGTGGCGGCGGGTTCTGCTCCTCCGGCAACGGCTGCTGCGGCCGCGCTCTCCACGGCAGCACGCGAACGCTGCGAGCCTTCTTGCGGCATTCCGGGCAGGACAGGCCGTGCTCGCGGAGCCATTTGTCGACGCTGTAGTCGCAGTCCTTGTGGAAGACGTGGCCGCAGGAGAGCGTGCGGACGACGTCGCCGGCCACCATGCCGTACCGGCACATCGAGCAGTCGCCCAGCGCGCGGTCCAGCGTGGTGACGCCGCCGAGCATCCACACCAACCACCCCGGCGCCCTCTCGTACAAGTGCAAGCCGAGGTTGATGAGCCCAAAGGCGACGAATATTGCGATGAATCCCCCCTTCTCCATGCCTCTCCTTCCCCGATCCTCTCCTCTCCCCCCCTCGCGCTCTCCTCGCTTTGCGTTTCGTGGAGTTTGGAGGTGGAAGAAGAGGCCGGAGCCTTGCGGGATGAAACGGTATTGCACTGGACCCCACTTGGAAGGCCGGCTTATATAGCGTGGACCGCGCGCACCGATGCCGTTGATCGCAGATCGGAGGGCGGGTAGTGATCGGCTAGTTCGTTAACGAATTCTTGTTCTTGGTGGGCGTATGATTTGGCCGAGCAGGACACACGAGGCGTATATGCGGCTGCCTGTATCAGATTGGGTTTTGGAATGGTAATCGTGGTTTTCAGGTTTCTGCAGAGCTAGGCAAAAACATGCAATAGTACAACTCGATCTGTACAAGTGTACAACCACTTTTGAAAAGAGAAGTGTACGACCACTTCACTACTGCACATTGCTTTGCATCCTTGAAGTTGTTAAGTTCAGTTCAGTCAGCTTCTGCTGTAGCAAGTTATTTCTGAAAAATGAGCTAACATACTACTACATATTGCAGGTTTGATAAACTTTCTAATCAGATGAACTTACATAATGCACTCCGTGGGATACAAATTGGTGTTAGAATTAAGGGAGGACAAAGATGGCAAGCCCACACAAAGTTCAGGTAGTTCAGATAACATTGCAGAATTAGACCCACAATAGTATGCCGGACATTAATACGATTCTCTGTACACTGAATATTTAGCAGGCGATTTCAGCTAAGCTGTATGATAAAAAAAAAAGACTTAGAGAATTCCTGCAGTATACATAACAAACAACATTGTACTTGTCAAGATCAATAGTTCAGTATGCAGTTATCATCGCAAAATAGCATATCGCTTAGTCAGTACTAATTCAGGACCACTTCTTGGCTTATGCCTTCTTTCATTGACAAATTGAAGAATTGACATCTCCCAAAATCTTCAGATCTTCATATTCCATATCCAAATATTCAGACTTCAGTTTGTTACATGGGAAGCAACAAGGGCAACAATTCTGGCCGAAAAGAATCAGAATTCAGAAGGAACTCTAACAGAAATCAGAAATCCTAAGAACTCTAACATAAATCCTAAGAAGCGCCCCAATAATCATGTGGCGAGTAGCGGCGACAAGAAAACTACCAGCAGAGGAAACTATTGAAGAACCAGACATCCAGGCCAGACACAATCACATGACGCATCAGAGTGGAGAAGAAAGCGTTAGAATCCTAAGAACCCTAAACCCGAAGATCACATCGGCGGCGGCGGCGGCGGCGACAGGGGGTCCAGGTCGTAGCAGCCCGGGCACGGGCAGACTTGAAATCTCGTTGTTGTCTCCGCTCTCCAAGCCTCGAAGCAGCGTTGGTGGCACGTCTTCCCGCAGCAGGACATGGTGACGGCCTCCTCGCGGCGCTTCATCCCCTCGCGGCAGATGATGCAGGCCGCGCAGCCGGTCTCCTTCCGCAACCACGGCCACGGGAGGCAGCCGTGTAGGAGCTCCCTCCACGGAACGCAGATGGGGCGCGAGGACGCGAGCCGGCGGCGTGCTACGTCCCTCTCCGCCATTGCTGCCCCGCCCACCCTCTCCTCTCTGCTCCTTCCTTGCTTCTCCCTCCCCTCCTCTCTCGTCTCGTGAGTTCTCTGTGTCGATTCGAAGGATGGCAATGGTGCGGAGGAGGAGGGAGCCCGAGATTTAAGGTGGAGTCGGTGGAGTCAGCACCGCGCCGGCTTATCTAGACCGCTGATCAGAGATCCGACGGTAGATCACTTGCCGTGACGAAGTAGAACTCCCAACTAATTCGCCCTAATTCGCAGGAGTTAGTTAGCAAGTGGTGATGATTAGTGCTAATCGTCTGTACCCTCGCCGTCCGATCTGCGATCGACGGCACGGGTGCTCGCGGCCGACGCTTTACAACTAGCCAAGTGGGCCATCCAGCCTTCCAATTTGCAAACCAGCCACTGCGCCACCGCCACCTTCTCTTCCAAGGCAGAGCAGAGCAAGAGAGCGAGGAGGCGATCAGCGCAGCAACCATGGACCTCGTCGGCGCCATGGCCTCGCTCGTCTTCCTTCACCTTCTGTGTGCGGGGTGGCGGATGCTGAGGATGTGGACGGCGGCGGGGTGGCCGTGGCCGTACCTGGCGGCGGGGTGAGAGACGCTGAGTATGTGGTATAGGCGGCGGATTTGGACGCTCGGCGGTGTCAGGACCCTGGATCAGGCGCTGCGACCACAGTGCAAGCTGTGTAAACAGAAGATGATGGCCGGCGCCGTGGTCCGCGCGCTCTCCTGCGACCACGTCTTCCACAAGGCCTGCGTCGACGAGCGCCTCCGCAACCGCAAGCACGGCATGAGATGCAGAATATGCAACCGTGTCGCCCGCTGCATGCTGCCGTGGAAGGCGTCGCCGGCGAACCTGATAGACCACAACGCTCAGAGGTTTCAGCACATCCGTGCTCGCGGCGGCGTCAGGACACTGGACCGGGCGCTGAACGACGCCGACGCATGCCCGATCTGCCAGCACAGGATGGTGGCCCGCGACGATGTCCGCACGCTCTCCGGTGGGCATGACTTCCATGAGGATTGCGACATCGCGAAGTGGCTCCGCGACAACAAGAAGGCCTGACAGGATGAGGCCCTCGATCGACGATGTGGAGGCGCAGGTTCTCTGTTTCATCGTTAAGTTTTTTGTTTCTGATGGCAGTTTTCTGTTACTAGTCTCGCGTGTTCTTAGGCATTTTCTTGCATAGGTTTCTCGTTTATTGGAGCCGATCAGTGTTAGTTAGGTACTTAGGTTCCTCGGAGATTTCTGTTCAATTCTTAGGGTGGTCATAGACTCATAGTAGTATCACATTCATCCGCCTTTCTATCCGTCAGAAATCGTAACTCGGGTTCCATTGAAGATTTCTGTTCAGTTCTTTAGGTGGTCGTAGTATCACATTCATCTGTTTTGTGTTGCCATCAGAAATTGTAACTCAAGACTTTTGATGAACAACTCTGAATATATACTTTTCTGCTATGTTGTTGCGGTTCTGTAAGTTCTTTAGGATGGAGTAAAAACTTGAACATTTCAAGCAGAGATGATTGCTTTCGGAGTTTTGGTGAATTCCTGAACTTATTGTTGGATGCTGCATCATGATTTCTGAAATTGCAATGAGAAATGAATATTCCTGCAATATTAACTGCATCCGTTCTGTTGTTTTAGACTTTTGGTGATGATTGATCTGCTCTTGTCAATGCCAATAAGGCTCATTGCACTGGCATAATTCTGCTTGTAATATTCAGTTTGATGTGGTGTTGAATACTTCATTGACTAATTGACGAGCTTTGAGATACTGATGTTTATTGGATCTTGTGACTGTCCCAATGTATTCATTATTCAGTAATGGTTCAAGTAAAAGAAAATGGTGCATAGTGCTGAACTACTAGTAGTATCATTGTGTTGACCATGCCAGTGTTGTGCATTTTTTGTGTGCAACTGTGATGGAGTGAGATGAGTCCAGGCAATTTGAATCGAAACATGTCATCTTGCTCCTGCATCATAAAACAGGTTATTTTGCTTCTGAAAGAGTGAAACTGATAAATCTGATAACCTGGTCACATGAGATTTTGCACTTTCGGAGTTTTGCCCATATGGAAATTGCCATTCAGTCAGAGCTGTAATTCAGGATTTGTTTTATGAAACATCTGACAGAATTTGAAATATCAATATTCTAGCGCTCTGAATCATCGGTACATGGCTCCTTTCCTTTGCTCATATGGGAGTAGCTAAGAGCTCAATTGCCACTGAATCGAGTTTTTTTTTTTTCAGTCATAGGACAATGTCTACTGATGCGGGCTTAGAACATCTTGATTCACTCTTTGCTGCAGAGTCCCTGGTCTACTGGCGCGTTTATGATAAAGCATTTACAATGTCTGAAAACTGAACTAGTCTATCAATGAAGTGAACCTTAGGATAACACTTGTTACATGCAAAGCTTGTAAACTACTCCGTTCAGTAAAGCATCTGTTAGTCCATTCAGTTCGACTATCAAGTAGCAATTCTGAATTTCACAGTAGTCTTTGACAGTATGTACTTTGTTCGATACTCGCTTACTCAGATTCACAGTTAAATCTTCACACTGCTGCTCTCTGAATACGTGATGCATCTTGCTGTATGGTTAGAGCTTCAGCAGTTGAAGATTAACTGTCAATAGAGCTTTATTATTACCTGGAAAATGCTTTTCTTTTTTTTTTGAACGAAAACAATTTGGAATACTAAGAAGTAACTTAGGCTGTGTTTGCAACCCCATGTTCCCAACCCCTCTCCCTCGTTTTCCGTACGCACGTTTTTCAAACTACTAAATAGTGTGTTTTTTGCAAAAAAAATTATATAAGAAAGTTGCTTAAAAAATCAGGAGACGATGCCAAGGCACTTCAGGAGATGATGCCGGAAAAGATGGATGCTGACAAGTGGGATGAGATGAAGGCGCAGGCAGCTGCAACAATACGCTTGAGTCTCTCGGATTCTGTCATGTACCAGGTCATGGATGAAAAAACGCCGAAGGAAATTTGGGACAAGTTGGCAAGCCTGTATATGTCCAAGTCGCTGACGAGTAAGTTGTATCTCAAACAACAGCTGTATGGTTTGCAGATGCAAGAGGAGTCAGATCTTAGGAAGCACGTGGACGTCTTCAATCAGTTGGTTGTGGATCTAAGAAAGTTAGATGTGAAACTGGATGATGAAGACAAGGCCATAATTCTTCTGTGCTCGCTTCCACCGTCTTATGAACGTGACTACCCTGACGCACGGCAAGGATAATGTCAAAACTGAGGAGATAATTTCGTCGTTGCTTGCACGAGACTTGAGAAGATCAAAGAAAAATGAGGCAACTGAGGCTTCTAAGGCTGAGAGTTTGCTGGTCAAGGCAAAGCATGATTATGAAGCGGGGGTGTCGAAGAGCAAGGAGAAGGGGGCACGGTGCTATAAGTGTCATGAGTTTGGACATATAAGGAGGAATTGCCCATTACTAAAGAAGAGGAAAGGTGGCATTGCAAGTTTAGCAGCTCGTGGTGATGATTCAGATAGCAGCAGTCATGAGATTCTCACAGTGTCTAACGAGAAGTCTGGAGAAGCGTGGATGTTGGACTCAGCTAGTTCCTATCATGTGACATCGAAGCGGGAGTGGTTCTCTTCATACAAATCTGGTGATTTTGGTGTTGTTTACTTGGGCGATGACACGAGTTATCGTGTTGTTGGAGTGGGCGATGTCAAGTTCAAGATGTATGATGGAAACGAGGTGCTACTTTCGGATATGAGACACATACTGGGACTAAGGAAGAGTTTGATTTCGCTTGGGAGCCTACATGAGACGGGTTGGTTGTATCAGGTGGATTCTGATAGGAAGACCATGAATATCATGAAGGACGGCAAGACTGTTATGACTTGTGAGATGACGAGCTCATGTTTGTACAAGTTACAAGGGAGTGCTGTTGCAGGTGGAGTCATGGAAGATGGGTATGCTGGTGTTGCGGTGCACGAACCTGAAGGCGGCGAGCCTGGCGTAGGCTCGTCGGGCGGCTCGGCGTGAGCTGCGGCAGAACCAACTCAAGTCCTGGTACACGGAGGTTCGAGCAAGTAACAAATTTAGGTTGGCGTGGCATATTCGCCAAGGTGGAGTTTGTTAGAGTTTGTGTCGAATATGTGTACGTAGTCGGTTACAGTTTAGGACTTGGAGTTGTAATAGGTATTAGGACTAGAGTAAGAGTCGGACTCTATCCTAGGATATCCAACAAGTGGTATCAGAGCATGCGGGAGGTCCATGGTAGAGGCGCAATGGAGGTGCTCCACACCGCGTAGCCTGCTGTAATGCCCAGGGAGGGGCATTGGCGCAAGGTGGAGCACGGCGGCGATCAACGGAGTCATGATCGGTGGATCGAACACTTCTGGCGGCGGCCGGAACCGTCGATGGCTGCTTTCAACAGGGAGATGACCAGACGTGGTGCTCGGGTTGATGGCGGCGGAAGCAATTGGCGAATCAATCGGTGGGTCGGACACTTCGAGCGGGTGGCTCGGACTTTCCGGTGAGCTACTCTCGACAGGGAGACTTGTGGCCGCACGTTCGGGTTGATTGAAGCTGGAGGCGATCGGCACTCTCGATCGGTGGATTCGAACACTCTGGGCGGGGTGGCCCGGGCCTTTCAATGAGTTGCGTTCGACAGGGAGATGGCTAGACGTAGCGCTCGGGTCGTTCGGCGGCTGGGAAGACGGCATGCGACTTGTCGGCTTCGGCTCGCGACTAGTTTGATGGCGTTCAATCGAAAGTCGGAGTGGGTGGATCCTATAGGCTGTTTTGGAGGTGTTGACGAGGTATTTGCACGATGGAATTACTTCAAAGGCGGCGTATTTTGTGGCATATGGCTGAACAAAGCCTAGGGCGAATAGACCGGCATCTAGTAGCGGTTCAACCTTGGAGAGGCTTTGGTTCAACCTGTTTTTCCCTCTAGCAGACAGGAAGCAGACAGGAAGAAAACGCCATAGGAGATACAAAACAATGACGACACTGAGACACGATATTTGGTAACGGAGTTCAGCCGTAGCCTACATCTCCGGGGCACTGATTACGTGCGCTCCTCCCCGATCCATCATATACAGCGTATCAGAGTTACAACGACTCACGGCCACTTAATTAATCATGTGTTAAAAGGTCGCTCCGTTTTACGTGCAGGAGGGATGGGTTCCCATCCTGCACTTGCGAACACACCCTTAGCATTCGGAGGGATGGGTTCCCATCCTGCACTTGCGAACACACCCTTAGCATTCAATATTGATAGAGAAGAAATTGGCGAGAGAACCTGCGTTCGAAGGGATTCGAACCCAGGCCAGCACGTTGCTCCTGGCAGCTCCCTGCCAGCCAAGCTAGGTGCCGTTCTTGAAAATGCTTTTCTCAATGCAGTCTTTTTCTGTTGAGGGTGTGTTTAGTTCACGCCAAAATTAAAAGTTTGGTTGAAATTGGAATGATGTGATGGAAAAGTTGAAAGTTTATGTGTGTAGAAAAGTTTTGATGTGATGGAAAAGTTGGAAGTTTGAAAAAAAAGTTTGGAACTAAACTCGGCCAGAGTGGGATATGTTTTTTCAGTTTCACAGTCAAATCATCACAATGCTCCTGTCTTATTCTGTTACATGTCTTGCTTGGCCAGAGCTTCATCAGTTGGGGATTAGCTGCGATTAGAGCTTCAGTAGTACCTGGTAAATGCTGTACCTGGCAAGGTAGAGAGACGGCTAGCTTAGACTTTAGAGTACCTGTAATCTGTGAGATTCTTGCCTTCGATAGGCCCAGGGGTGTCCTAAGTTAAAATGGCCCAGCCCAACTCTGCCGCCTCACACAGCCGCAAGCATGAGATTACCAGAGTTGCTGGCACGATGGGCCCACCCGTCATCCACACGAGGGCCACGCCTTGCTAGGAGCGCGCGGATTTCCCGGCTCGACAAAAAGGGAAAGGCAGAAGCCAACTCGAAACAACGCGAAGCGGCGCCTCTGACTCGCTTCCGTTCCCATCTCTTCCTCTCCCTACCTCGCTCCGCCGCCGCCGCTCCCCTCCCGACCCGCCTCGCTTCCTCCCTCCGCCGCCGCCGCCGCCGCCACGGCCCGGCCGGATCCCACCCGGCCGCTCGATTCGAGGTCAGATCCAAACCCCAGCCCTCCCAGGTCCGAATCGCGCCGAATTTTTTTCTAGGTTTTGGTACGGATCTAGGGTTTGGCTTGCCGTGGGAAATTTTCGTGGGGGGAATTCTGTCGAATTTCTCTCGGCTTCCACGGTCTGGTTGGATTCCTGCTCATGGCCGCTGGGCGCCACGGAGGATACAGGGACTACGAGGCAAGGGAGCGGGAGCTCGACGCGGAGGCTTCCAGGAGGAGCAAGGAGCAGCAGCACCACCACCACCCGAGCGGCCGACACCAACGCGGCGACTCCGACCCCCGCTGCGAAGCGGACCGGCGCCGTGACGGCGGTCGCAGCAGGGGCGGCAGGGAGTTGTCGAACGGGTACGGCCACCGCCGCTCTCCGCCTCCCAGGAGTCGCCTCTCAGCGAGGCTCGGGGATCGCGAGCCTGGCGAAGTTCTGAGCGGTAGTGCGTCAGATGACTCTGGTGGGAGGCCGCATAGAGCGAGGGAGAATGGTGTATCAAGTTCTAGTAGGGATGGTGAATCGGTGGTGGCTGCATCGGCCTCATCACCTAGCAAGAAAAGGAAATTCTCACCGATAATATGGGATAGGGATAGCCCAAAGCCAATGCATTCTGATGTGGCGAAGGGCAAGAAGGCGGTGGACTCTGTGCCTACCGAGCTTCCTCCCCCTCCCCCTCCCCCTCTGCCTCCGCAGGATCACATCCCTGAGATGTTGGCTGCGGAGAAGTCGCCGATGGATGTGGAGCCTGCTGTTGCTTCCGAGAGTCCTGAGCAGTTACAGGAGCATGCGGAGAGTAGAGTGATGGAGGAGGAAGAAGAGTACTCAACAATGAGGAACATATCAACTTCAAGGTGGGCTGGTGCTAATGATGACGAGGAAGAGGGGGCACCACACAGGAAGAAGAAAAGTGCATCGCCTGCAGACTCTGCTGAGTTGGGGCAGAGGAAGAAGGCTCTTAGCCCAGAACTTGGTGAGGTTGTGGCCAGTGATATCTCTGGAGGGAGGACCATGTCAAGGTCGTCTGATTCAGGGAGGTTGGGTGCTGATGAGAATGAGGATTTGGAAGTTGATAAAGATGATTATATGGACGTTGACAGAGATGATGATGGTAACAGTGATATTGCAAATCATCAGTCAGGTACGGACTCAGAGTATGAAGTGCGCCGGTCTGAAACACCAGAACCAGTGAAGCCACCGCACAGATGTATAAATATGCTTCAAGGTTGCAGAAGTGTTGATGAATTTGAGAGGCTCAACAAGATTAATGAAGGCACTTATGGTGTTGTATACAGGGCAAGGGATAAGAAGACTGGTGAGATTGTTGCGTTGAAGAAAGTCAAGATGGAGAAGGAGAGAGAAGGTTTCCCATTAACATCTCTTAGGGAGATAAACATCCTTTTGTCTTTTCACCATCCCTCAATTGTTGATGTTAAGGAAGTAGTGGTTGGTAGTAGCCTAGATAGTATTTTTATGGTGATGGAGTACATGGAACATGATCTTAAAGGTGTCATGGAGGCAATGAAGCAGCCATATAGCCAAAGTGAGGTCAAATGCCTGATGCTCCAGCTGTTGGAGGGTGTGAAGTATCTTCATGATAATTGGGTACTTCATAGGTAACTGTTGATTTGACGCTCTATTTGTTTGCCAAGTATCCTCAAACCTATCCTGATGCCTGTATACTGATATGCATTTTCCATATACCAGGGATCTGAAGACCTCAAATCTTTTGCTGAATAACCGTGGTGAGTTGAAAATATGTGATTTTGGACTATCTCGTCAATATGGAAGCCCGCTAAAACCTTACACTCAATTGGTTGTGACTTTGTGGTACAGGTAGGTCTTTGGTCAACATCAGATTCATCCCCAGTGTTTTGGCTTGCCATTAATTTTTCCATTGTGAGCTCTGTTTATCAATCTGACCCGCCTTTTTGCTCCTTCTCAGGGCACCAGAACTATTATTAGGAACGAAGGAATATTCTACCGCCATTGATATGTGGTCTGTGGGCTGCATAATGGCAGAGCTTTTGGCCAAAGAACCATTATTTAATGGGAAAACTGAGTTTGAACAGCTAGATAAGGTATTTCGTTTGACTTGTGATTTTGCATCCTTGCAATTACTATATTTTTTTCAGAGGTCTCATGTTGGATTTCCTTTCCTGTTGCAGATACCTATAAACCTTGATATATATTATATTTGATCATATCTCATGGTGAAGCTACTTTTATTGCAGATGTTTAGAACACTTGGCACACCTAACGAGAAGATATGGCCTGGCTATGCCAAATTGCCGGGTGTAAAAGTCAATTTTGTCAAACAACCGTTAGTGTCTCCTGGATAATGCATACCTAATCGTGTTGGTCTGATGAGTGTCTATATGCCATTGTGATGAAATTTCTGTTCTTTTATCTTGTCAGGTACAACCGATTAAGAGATAAGTTCCCAGCTGCATCTTTTTCTGGTCGTCCAATTCTGTCTGAAGCAGGTTTTGATCTGTTAAATAATCTTCTAACATACGATCCTGAGAAGGTAATGTGCTACTGCTATTTTTTTTTCATGATTTATATCATGCATTCATATTTATATACTTCAATCTGAGCACACCTGTTTTGGCTTTACAGCGGTTATCAGCAGATGCTGCTTTGCAGCATGAGTGGTTCCGTGAAGTTCCTCTACCTAAATCAAAGGATTTCATGCCAACATTCCCTGCTCTAAATGAATTAGACAGGTACTTCTTCGCAACCATTTAATCTACTTGTAGTGTTGCTTAAATATC